>NC_133933.1:105503103-106110424 GCF_031877795.1 Strix aluco
ATTCTGATTTGTTATTGTTTGAAATTCTGAGAATGTTTTACACACATTGCCAGTGTACAACATTTGGACACTGATAAACGAATGACAAGAATGATATAAAGCCTCGTGGAAGACCCTGTAGGGTCTACCCAGGGAGAAGAACACATCTGTCTCCAGCTGTGCAGCTATTTAGAAGTGAAATGACTTGTCCTGGGTTGGGCAGAGATGGTAATTATTTTTTTTGTTGATGTGAAGATCAAAGGTTATTCTCAGGAAGTAAGGACAAGGACTGTGGTTTTAGCAGGAAAGATTGTTACAGGACATAATTTAATACATAGTTTGCACATTAACCTGGTGCTAATGCATGTAGATGACAGAGAAAATGTAAACAGTCCTGATGTAAGATAAATTATAATTGGTGAAAAGCAAATTAATCTACTGGTCATGAATCTCCCACAAGTTAGCAGAATCTTGAGCAGCTGTTACATTCCACAATCACACTTTGAAAAGAGGCTGCTTGATCTGAGGATTTTTTGCTACAGTGAAAATAACTTGTTCCTCCTGTCCCAGTGTGGCTTTTTTTTCTTTTTTTTTTTTAGTAATGAAAACTCTGCTTTTAACAACAGCATCCAGTCCTAGACTAACATAACTCAAAGATTTCTTCTCATAAGAGTGAATCCTTTGGGTTTATGATTTTCAAGGTGCAAACTAAGAATCCCCCCCCAAACCACAGAGGTAGTAGTTTATAAATTTTCATAACTGAGTGTATCATGACCTCATGGTCAATAGATGAGAGGTAATGTTTACTTCTCCAGTTTCCTGATATCAGGCTAGAAACCCATGAAATATCTTTCTTATGTTTCTCATTCCTAAATTTGACTTATATATGCAAATAGTTTTTCTCTGTTAAAAGTTTTTCAGTATAAACACAAACATAGAAATTGTGTGAGCAAAGAGAAAAAAAAAGCTACAGAAATGACGTGGAAGAAAACATTGGGATCCCTTAGAGCAAACCAAGATTTAACTAAGATTTATGCAGTAAGTATTGTGACATGAAACATTTTTCAGTAACATTGATGTGTATAAAAGTTTTTCTGGTAGAAAACTATGATTTTAACTATCCATAGGACCTTAGTTCTCTTTACTAAGTCAGGTTCTGCTTAGATTTTTACCGTTTTAAATAAGGAAAAATGCCATGACCTAAATTGAGCTGGACTGATGTCAAACCAAAATAAATGAGCTTAAACTTATGCTTAAACTTAAGCTGCTCATCGCAGATTCCTTTGACAACCAATAGCCTGTTTGGAGGAGGTTTGGCCAAAAAATCAGAGGCAGGAAAACCATTTCATAATTGTAGCTCATTCACAAATATTCATGGAAACATGTTTTGCCATGTATATTAAAATTCAGGCATTTATCTCCTGAATAGTTGCTAGGCTATGGAGAAAAAATGAAAAGAATGAAATTATAGTCTTTTTCCCTTCTTTGTCTGTCTTAGTTTCCATTTTCATATGTGCAAGAAAGCATATTCAAGGGATCAAAATATATGTTCTTCTCAGATGGCTTTGCTATGATCTAGGCATCAGATGTCTGAGGAAGGCAGGTAGTGGTGGATTGCACAGAGAATACCTAAGCAGGCTTTGACATGGTGGAGAAGTTTTCACCATAAGCAGATTTGGTTTTCTAATTTTATGCAGGCCCCAGTAAATCTCTCAGCATAGACTAATCTGCTATTACAGCAAGTGCAGCCAAAAACTAGAAATTCTCCAGCTAATTCCGGCTGCAAGCCAAACCTCACTGTTTCCTCACTGTACCGCCCTCCCACAGAACAAAATCTTACTGAATTCCCTTAAAATAGCAAATGAACTTTGAATTCATTGAGGGAAAATCAGCTCTAACCAGTGAAAGACAGGATGCCAAGTCTTCCTATGGGTTACTCTTAGTTTAACATATAAAGCTCTAATATAACTTTTATTTTAGCATCTTTCAAGAATGTAGATAAATGTAGCATTTCCGTGTAGTTAAACCAGTGGGGTGGAGTCAACCAATGGGTCCACAATGTAAAGTAAGCAGCAGTATGGCTTGGAAGAGGAGACTCCACCACGGCTCTTTTCAGGTAGAGTAAGCAGAGACCAGCAGGTACAGTAAAGTTCAAAGTGATGAGAATAACAGTCATTAAAGGACTGAGATAATTAAAAGCTGACCTGCCATGAGCTTCAGCTACTGAGACTGTAGCTTCCTTATTTACCTTGGTGATAAAGAGCTTCCACGTTAAAAGATTTGGGTGCCAGCAGTCCTTAGTGTCAAATTGCTAAGAAAGGAGCACGGTGAAATCAATAGCAGTTTGTGGGCATGCAGAGATCGTTTCTATCCAGCAAAGCTAGGTCGTATCAGGTGGAGTAACTGCTGTGGTATCACTAGGAGACAAACAGCTATGTGTGCTTTCTGGCTTTGCTGACAGCAGTTGTGATACCATGCCAAAACTACTGTAAAGGTAATAAAGATTGGGAGAGGGTTATCTGTACTCCTGCTGATTAGTAGATATAGAAAAAGGTTCGTCTACATAATTATCAATGATTAATTTTTAAAAAACCTCTAATATGTCTTGTATTGCTGTAATGGTAACACTTTTATGTAGAAAGTTCAAAAGGAAGTTCAAATCTTTCCTGCTCTCTTTTTCATGTTTTTTTTCTTTTTCAGAATGTTCTGATACATTTATTTTTAATGCACTTGCTCCATTTTACACTTATTACTCAGTTAACACTATTTTTAAAATTTCCCCTGAATAAGAATGAAGAAAAATTGTTTTGTATCAATGGCTATTCTACAGAGATTTATTTCTAGGGGAAAACAAAAAGAAACTCCACACTTCTTTCCTTCAAATGTTCCATAATGACAAAAGGGCAAAACCTTCAAAGATATTTTGGAAAAAATTATCTAATCGTTAGCTTTCAAAAGATCACACAATGGACAGTTTATATTGCAAAGCACGATGGACACTTTATGTTGCAAAGCATGTTGAATAAATGTATGCACAGTTAATGTCTCAAGTACAAGGTGGACATTTGCCATGTATGTTGTGTTTTCCAGGATAAATCTGTTCTCTATGATTTTACCTATGTTATATATCTTGTGGTAGAAGCTCATAAAAGTCCACAACATTGTTAGTCACTTAATAAAGACTAATATCATTAGTTGGCCAGAGCTCGGGAAAGCAACTGAAACAGTCCATGCTACTGACTAAGCCAAATTTCACAATAACTTTCAGCAAATCTGTAGAATGTGAATAAACTCTGGAAGAAAAGAAAAGAAAAGAAAAGAAAAGAAAAGAAAAGAAAAGAAAAGAAAAGAAAAGAAAAGAAAAGAAAAGAAAAGAAAAGAAAAGAAAAGAAAAGAAAAGAAAAGAAAAGAAAAGAAAAGAAAAGAAAAGAGAAGAGAAGAGAAGAGAAGAGAAGAAAAGAAAAGAAAAGAAAAGAAAAGAAAAGAAAAGAAAAGAAAAGAAAAGAAAAGAAAAGAAAAGAAAAGAAAAGAAAAGAAAAGAAAAGAAAAGAAAAGAAAAGAAAAGAAAAGAAAAGAAAAGAAAAGAAAAGAGAAGAAAAGAGAAGAGAAGAGAAGAGAAGAGAAGAGAAGAGAAGAGAAGAGAAGAGAAGAGAAGAGAAGAAAAGAGAAGAAAAGAGAAGAAAAGAAAAGAGAAGAAAAGAAAAGAAAAGAAAAGAAAAGAAAAGAAAAGAAAAGAAAAGAAAAGAAAAGAAAAGAAAAGAAAAGAAAAGAAAAGAAAAGAAAAGAAAAGAAAAGAAAAGAAAAGAAAAGAAAAGAAAAGAAAAGAGAAGAAAAGAGAAGAAAAGAGAAGAAAAGAGAAGAAAAGAGAAGAGAAGAGAAGAGAAGAGAAGAGAAGAGAAGAGAAGAAAAGAAAAGAAAAGAAAAGAAAAGAAAAGAAAAGAAAAGAAAAGAAAAGAAAAGAAAAGAAAAGAAAAGAAAAGAAAAGAAAAGAAAAGAAAAGAAAAGAAAAGAAAAGAAAAGAAAAGAAAAGAAAAGAGAAGAAAAGAAAAGAAAAGAGAAGAAAAGAGAAGAAAAGAAAAGAGAAGAAAAGAGAAGAAAAGAGAAGAAAAGAGAAGAAAAGAGAAGAAAAGAGAAGAAAAGAGAAGAGAAGAAAAGAGAAGAAAAGAAAAGAAAAGAGAAGAAAAGAAAAGAGAAGAAAAGAAAAGAAAAGAAAAGAAAAGAAAAGAAAAGAAAAGAAAAGAAAAGAAAAGAAAAGAAAAGAAAAGAAAAGAAAAGAAAAGAAAAGAAAAGAAAAGAAAAGAAAAGAAAAGAAAAGAAAAGAAAAGAAAAGAAAAGAAAAGAAAAGAAAAGAAAAGAAAAGGAAAAGAAAAGAAAAGAAAAGAAAATGGCAATAAAAGCATCCAACAGATTTTGAGAAACTTTTTTTTCCTATTTTTGTCTTCCAAACCAGTACCTTCTTAGTGTCACAGAAACTTAATTGTTTCATAATGTCACTGCGGAGAGCATATTAAACACATAGTATTATTGAACAGAAAAATTTAGCAGCCACTGCATTCATCACATTCAGTTCACGGAAAAAAAAAAAAAAAAAAAAAAAAAAAAAAAGCCTGTGTTTCCTCCAAGCCATGCAGCTCTCGTACATTTTTTTCTTTGCAAAGACAATCGCTGAAGATCTGTTAATGAAGACTCCTATTATGTAGGAATGTTTAGAGTCATTAGCCTTCAGGCAAAGTTCATCAAAGGAATACAGACATTTACTTTAAAAATACCTGTGGCACTTAAAAAATACCTCAGTGGCACTTAACTCATCGACTTTCAAATTGTAAACTAGTTCTACAGGTTATTGCAGAATTTGACTGCAAAGAAAGCCATTGTGTGTTGTAGATCAGCCCTCCAAAACCAGGGGTATGCTTCTGCCTCGGTACAAAATTCCAAGTAACACCACATTCCTTACCGTGTGAATCACAGCAAGCCGCAGCTGCTAGATTTGGGTGGATCACCTTGTCCAGTAGGAAGATCAACTGACTGAAAGAAAGGAGGAAAAACAGAGTGATTTCCTGGCAGCAGATATAAAAGTGACCTATGGAAATGTTTCTTCATATCAGTCATGGTTATCTGGTGGAACTCATTGCTGCAAGAGTTTATTGAGACAGGATCCGAGGGAGGCTGGACATCTTCTGGTATATTTCTAACACCCAAGAATTAGACTAGTAAAGCCTAAATATACAGATTAGAATGCTAGGAGACATAAAACATCACACATTTCAGGAAATAAGCCAGTTTACTGTTTTAATAGATGGCTTGCAGGAGAATCTTCTGACCTACTACATATTTATTTCACTAGTATTTGTAATTGGCTGAGAAACAGTAATCAGACCAAACCATGTTAGAGAACTGACAGTGTGACAATTTGACAGTTGCTTACAATTCGGGGTGTTTTGGACCTTACCAAAAACTTCTGCAGCGGTTTATATCAAAAGTGAGTTGGTATTGTCATATACGTATGCTACCATTTTTGAGTCCTAACGCTAGTTTTAAGCCTATGGTGTTTAGTTAGCAAACCACCTTAGATTCCAGCTTCTGTAAACAATCAGTGTCTTATTACTTATTGTCATAGAACCTTTGATCCTGATGATAACCTGATTTTGTCTGTTCTTCATGCCTGGAATAAGACCACTGAGCGTTAGAAATGGCGGCGTTCACGTGGTGGACTTATATCCTGCTTCACGTTGCATTAATTCGATCCAGAAAAGTCAAAGGGATAAAAATCTCTTAATTTAAAATACAATTCAGTGAGAATCATTCATACAGAGGTGTGAGAGCAGAGTGTCAAGTGGAATCCTTATAGTCACAACACACTATTGATGCTGCTTTCTGAAATCTACCATTCCTTCTAAAGTTATTACTTTATTGCATCCATAGCTGTTTGGTGTTAAAAGTAGGTTAAGCAAATTTCTATTGCATCTGGCCTGTAGATATTTGATGTGCATTACTGAACTATTACAATGAAGCAACAGTTAAATCATTAGTAGAAGTGAAATTTGAAATCTGAAAAAAGATTAAGATTTAGTGTCAGGATACCTTTCAGTCTTTGTAGCTATAACTATTCACTACACTAAAATATAACACTGGGAGTCTTCTCCTGTCCTGGTCTCATAGCCTTGTTGCTGGGATCTGTTCATAACAGGAAAAGGAAAAAGAAGAAAGTTCTGCTCCAGAGCACAGCCCTGCTTACCTGCATCCTTGAGCAGAGTGTGGCTTATATAGAAGCATAGTTACAGAATCACAGAGTCACAGAATCACCTAGGTTGGAAAAGACCTTGAAGATCATCCAGTCCAACCATTAACCTAACATTGACAGTTCCCAACTACACCATATCCCTCAGCGCTATGTCGACCCTACTCTTAAACACCTCCAGGGATGGGGACTCCACCACTGCCCTGGGCAGCCCATTCCAACACCTAACAACCCGTTCTGTAAGGAAATGCGTCCTAATATCCAGTCTAAACCTTCCCTGGCACAATTTGAGGCCATTCCCTCTTGTCCTATCACTGCAACCTCCTTTCAGACAGCTGTAGAGGGCGATGAGGTCTCGCCTCAGCCTCCTCTTCTCCAGACTAAACAACCCCAGTTCCCTCAGCTGCTCCTCGTACGACATGTGCTCCAGACCCTTCACCAGCTTCGTTGCCCTTCTCTGGACATGCTCGAGTAATTCAATGTCCTTTTTGTAGTGAGGGGCCCAAAACTGAACACAGTAATCGAGGTGCGGCCTCACCAGTGCCGAGTACAGGGGTAGCATCACTTCCCTGTCCCTGCTGGCCACGCTATTTCTGATACAGGCCAGGATGCCATTGGCCTTCTTGGCCACCTGGGCACACTGCTGGCTCATGTTCAGCCGGCTGTCAATCAACACCCCCAGGTCCCTCTCTGACTGGCAGCTCTCCAGCCACTCCTCCCCAAGCCTGTAGCGCTGCTGGGGGTTGTTGTGGCCCAAGTGCAGCACCCGGCATTTGGCCTTATTGAAACTCCTACAGTTGGCCTTAGCCCATCGCTCCAGCCTGTCCAGGTCTCTCTGCAGAGCCTCCCTACCCTCGAGCAGATCAACACTCCCACCCAACTTGGTGTCATCTGCAAACTTACTGAGGGTGCACTCGATCCCCTCGTCTAGATCATCAATAAAGATGTTAAACAGGAGTGGCCCCAAAACCGAGCCCTGGGGGACACCACTCATGACCGGCCGCCAACTGGATTTAACTCCATTCACCACCACTCTTTGGGCCCAGACATCCAGCCAGTTTTTTACCCAGCGAAGCGTGTGCCCATCCAAGCCTCGAGCAGTCAGTTTCGCCAGGAGAATGCTGTGGGAGTTAAGAGTTCCTAAGTTTCATTTTTTTACTCCTTTCTCCTCATATACAAAGGCCCTTTAATTTCTCATTTTAAAAGGATTCTGTCTCCAAATGATCAGTCTGGGTCACAGAGGTTTAGGTTAATTTTCCAAATATTTAAGAAAAATGTATTTTTAGCCCTCGTCCAGTATAGCACTTAAACCTTTCTTACAATACCTGAGCATGTACAATGGGTGAAAATTTATACAGAATTGAAAGCACAGAATCTAGCACTAGCAAGACTTTTAGGCAGCCTTATATAAGTAAGCCTTGCACAAGTTTATTGGCTGTTAACTTCAATGCCATTGCAGAGGGTTGTCTGGTGGTGCAGCCTTCCCCATCACATGAGCATGGTACCAGCAGGGAGTCATAAAGTCTCCTTTTCTGCTGTAGTGTATTTACCCCAACTCCCCGTCTCTGGCTCTAAGACCCTCAGCTGTGTTTATATCTCTGAGTAGGTATCAATACTTATTTTCAATTTAATAATTTACTTATTATGCTTCTTTATTTTTTGTACTTTCACTTGAGAAAAGAGAACACAAATAGTTGTTTCCATAGAATCGTAGAATCATAGAATGGTTTGGGTTGGAAGGGACCTTAAAGATCACCTAGTTCCAACCCCCCTGCCATGGGCAGGGACACCTTCCACTAGACCAGGTTGCTCAAAGCCCCGTCCAACCTGGCCTTGAACACTGCCAGGGAGGGGGCATCCACAACTTCTCTGGGCAATCCATTCCAGAGCTTCACCACCCTCACAGTAAAGAATTTCTTCCTTGTATCTAATCTAAATCTACCTTCTTTCAGTTCAAAACCATTACCCCTCATCCTATCACTAGACTCCCTGATGAAGTCCCTCCTCATCTGTAAGCCCCCTTTAAGTACTGGAAGGCTGCTATAGGGTCTCCCTGGAGACTTCTCTTCTCCAGGCTGAACAGCCCCAGCTCTCTCAGCCTGTCCTCATAGGGGAGGTGCTCCAGCCCCTTGAATATCTTCATGGCCTCCTCTTGACCCACTCGAGCAGATCCATGTCCTTCTTATGTTGGGGACCCCAGACACAGTACTCCAGGTGGGGTCTCTCAAGTGTGGAGTAGAGGGGGAGAATCACCTCCCTCGACCTGCTGGCCACACTTCTCTTGATGCAGCCCAGGATGTGGTTGGCTTTCTGGGCTGTGAGCGCACGTTGCTGGCTCATAGTCAGTTTTCCATCCATTACTACCCCAAGTCCTTCTCTGCAGGGCTGCTTTCAATCTGCTTATTGCCCAGCCTGTATTTGTGAATGGGATTGCCTCAACCCATGTGAAGGACCTTGCACTTGGCCTTGTTGAACTTCATGAGGTTTGCATGGGCCCACCTCTCAAGCCTGTCAAGGTCCCTCTCGATGATATCCATTCCTTCCAGCATGTCGACCGCACCACACAGCTTGGTGTCATCGGCAAACTTGCTGAGGGTGCACTCAATCCCACTGTCCACAACACCACCCAAGATGTTAAACAGCACAGGTCCCAATACCAACCCCTGAGGAATGCCACTCATCCCTGCTCTTTCACATTCTGATTTTCACATGTTAGCTCAGTGATTGCTTAGGAAATATTTCTTTGCTAGAAGGAGAGTAGGAGAATAGCTAGACTGGGTTTACCATAAAAGTTTATGGAAACATTGCAAAATCTATGCATTTGGGCCAATCTTCAACTGGTGTTGTGCAGCATAGTGGCATTATCTGGCCCAGCAAGAGACTTGCTTTAGAATAGTGCTTCCATTGAGTGGTGGAAATTCTGTATTTCCCACTACCAGGGAAACTGATTGCTGTGTCCCAGTGTGAGAGCACATTATAAACTGTGCCACACAGTCTGAACTGGGCAGCACAGTTTAGCTAAAACCATAGAAGAAGAAAAGAAAGATTGACTGATGTTTTAAATAGACAGAAAGGGAAACTAGCTGCAAAAAAATCCTTTTGAAATATTCCAAGAATAAAACAAGAGATATTGAAACCCGTCAAATCTATCTGTGGTGGTGGTAAATAGCTCTTTTTCAAACTGGGCCCAATGCTCTTTAATATCTCCATAAGTGATCTGGATGATGGGATCAAGGGTAGCCTGATGAAGTTTGCTAACGATACCAAACTGAGTGGGGAAGTGGACACTTTGGATGGGAGAGCTACCCTACAGGAAGACCTGGAGAGGCCAGAAGAGTAGGCTAACAAAAACCTTAGGAAGTTCAACTAGGACAAGTGTAAGGCCTTGTACCTGGGAAAACATAATCTAGGAGTGCAGCACAGACTGGGACCTACCCAACTGGGGAGCAGCTCTGTGGAAAGAGATGTGGGGATCCCGGTAGACAAGCAACTCAATGTGAGTGAACAGTGTGCTGATGCAGCAGCAAAAAAAGCCAAAAGGATGCTGGATTGTGTCAACAAGGGCATCACCAGCAGAGATAAAGGAGTCATTGCCCCACTCTACTCAGCCCTTGTCAGGCCACACCTGGAATACTGTGTTCAGTTTTGGTCCCTGCTATAAAAAAAGATGTGGACAGACTGGAGTGGGTCCAGAGGAGGGCCACAAAGATGGTCATAGGACTGGGGAGCCTGCCATATGAGGAAAGGATGAGAGAATTGGGTTTGTTCAGCCTTGAGAAGAGAAGGCTTAGGGGAGACCTCATCACTATGTTCCAGTATTTAAAGGGTGGTTACAAATAAGATGGAGACTCCCTTTTTACAAGGAGTCACATGGAAAAGACAAGGGGTAAGGGATACAAGTTACTTCTGGGGACATTCTGATTAGACACAAAAGGAACATTTTTCACAATCAGAAAAATCTGCCACTGGAATAATCTCCCCAGGAAAGTGGTCGATTCCCCAACATTGGACATTTTCAAGATTCAACTGGACAGGGTTCTGGGCCATCTTGTCTAGACCATGCTTTTGCCAGAAAGGTTGGACCAGATAATCCTTGAGGTCCCTGCTAACCTCATATTCTATGATTCTATGATTCTGTAGCTAAGTGATTATTTGTTTTGTTTTATATTGTACTTTTATATCGCAAACCTTGTATTGCAAAAAGTGCTGGTACATAATGTTAAAAAAGTATTAATATAGACTTAACAAATGCTCTAAAAAGTTTATTTGGAGGATAAGAGTTAAATATGTGTATCATTCAGAGTGCAAATATACATTCACTTTGGTGTAGCAGAAGAAATTGAACTTTTCAAGACTAAAATATAGTTTCTAAAGTTGCAATTTTAGAATGAATTTCCATATATTATATAGATTCAGATTAATCATAATTTTAAATTGGTTAGAGAGCCCTTCAGTATTAAACAACAGATTTTTCCAAGTAATACATACTTTTTCTACCTTCCTTTCTTTGAGTCCTTGAATTTAATAATGTTGGGATTTCCTCCTCCAAAGATGGATCTGCTAAACAAATTTGAACGAACTCAAACACTTAAAAAAGGAATGAAACCAGTGAAAAATATAGCCTGATAAGATCAGGAGTCTGAATCTATAATCCCCCAAACATGACAATTTGAAATGAAATCGGAATAGATGTGTTCTTCAATTGTTATTCAGAAACGTTACCTCCTTTCTTTAAAAAACGTTTCCCCAAGCCCATAACCTGAACATGAAGTTCACATAGGAAAATATTCTAGAATAAGGCTATTATTATACAAGCCCCATAACTCCCACGGAATTTCCCTTATGAAAGGGAACTCCAGACTGGCCAGTTGGCTTTCCCGTCATCTTTGCTGGTAGAGACATTCAGTGGGGTTATTATTGCGGGTAATGCCCCATATGCTTCCTGCATTAAGAAGGTGAGGGGAGATGAACACCTGCCATGACATAATTCATAATGAAATTGACTCCGCAAGGTAGAAAAGTCCTAAAAAATGAGTGGAAAATCTCTATTTCTGAATTTGAGAGTGGAGTTGTAGAGGGCACTTCCAGCCAAAAAACGATCAGATTTTGAAACAAATGACAGGGACAGTCTGCATCTTACATATGCAAGATCACAGAAAATGTTAGAAAAGAAAAAGAAAGGAGTTGCCAGATTTTTAAAACAGGCTTGTGAGTTCTGGTTTTAGATGGCAGCACCGACAGGCCTCACCAGTTCCTTGGTGTTAAGCACCATGCAAGCACAAACTTTCAAGAGTAAAAGTCTGTTCCCGCGCACCCCACCACAGATGGTTTGTAGAAATGGCGGAATGAACTGACAATAATATAACTGTACTTAGAAGCAGGTTTTATGATGCCAAGTATGGTATACATCTGCTAAAATATAACTGTAAAAAAAAAATAAAAGCACAAATTGCAGATCTCAACTCATTTATATGACAAATGTGTGGGACAATACAATGGCAGTAGCTGGGAGGCATGGTAGGAGAGGGCAGGGGTATCACTATTCCCCAAGCATCTGTTCTAACTCCTGCTGCAGGCAGGTGCTGAGCTGGACAGGCTTCTGGTCTGACCTACTCATGGCTTTTTATATTTTCAAAAATGAGCAAACAAAAAAGCACATGTGAATCGAGTACTCTGTTTTAATTTTAGTTGGTTCGTCCCACATTTCAAACAGAGCTACACGAATGATTTATTTTTTGAAAAACAGACTATACTTTTACCTTTAAACCTTTTCCAGGTTTGATCGGATGTATTTCACAGGGTGAAATTAAGACAGTGTGAAAGTGCCCTAGGTGTGCCGCATGGAAACGCTGACAGGCTTTTAGCTACAGATGTGCTAGCAACCCAACTCAAATGTATTGTCATTAATTAAGCAGATGAAACAGAAAGCAGAGACAAAAATTAGCTCAAGTTCAGTGGTTATTTGTTGCAAATTTGTAAACGGTCTCTCTACCATAGAGATATGTAAAATAATGCTCCTGTTAAAAGTTATGTGGAAAATAAAGGTTCTCAGCAAGCTAATTTTACTCTGTTAACAAAGCATGGTTTCAAGCTATTCTTGTTAACCATCCACCCACTTTCTTTTCCTTCACCACCTCAGATTTGCAGATAGGAGGTACAATTACAGTCCTTTGTTTCATCCTGAGATCTCTTTACAAAATAAAGTCTGCTTTTATCCTGTTGAAACCTATGTGCTTTCCTTCATTGTGTAAAGCTAAAGGAGCTGAGGTCTCACTTTAAAGTAATTCTTTGTGTTGCTTTTTCTCCCCTCCCTGCCTCTTTGTTGTATGTATAGCCTAACTGTGTGCCTTCAGCTGAACTTTTCCCCTGCCAAGTCACAGCTTAAAGCAGGAAAAAGAGGCTGGGGTGAAATCCTGGCCCCACTATGCTTAATTGACTTTAACGGGGTTAGGTTTCCACTCTAGTGGCCACTGCTCTTTGAGTTGCTCCTTTTAGTCCTGCCCGAGATGTTTTTCCCCCTCCTGGAATGGAAGTGCTCTGGTACAAATTGCTGGTGTAGATGGTCTGCTGCAGCTAACAGAGTGCCATGAATTTGTGTGATTTAACTGACACCGTCACTTGACACAGTAGTGGGGTCATGGTCTAAGAATTTAAGTACCCCACTCTTAACAAAAATGCAACTCCTAATACGACTCCAAAAGACTGAAGCTAAAGAAACCATGTATTTGTATTTATATTTGTATTTGTATTCTTCTCTACTGGTCTTTTTTCATCTGTCAGAGCATGCCAGACAGACTGATTTTTCCAGTGTACTTCATGGGGTGTTCTGGGCATTTGTAGCAGAAAAACATGCTGCAAAAGATAAGAAAGGGGTGTAGAAATAAGGAAAGCCAGTCAAAAACGATTTAAAAAAACCTGACAAAAATTACCAAGATAAGGTTGACAACAGTGGTGGGGATCTTGCCCACCAAGTTGGCCATAGCAGGGGAATGTGTTTGTCTGCAAGATCAATATAGTGGGGTTACAGAGATGAGAAAGCTTGGACATTAATGCTGGAGTGCTTCTCATGGTAGACTCTGCTTTTGCTTTCATGCCTGTAACACAGCTGTTCTCTGAAGGAGCCACAAAAGGTGGGACCGAGGCAGGCTTGTCAAAAGTCTGTGTGCCTGAAGACTAAACCCTTCCCCTTTCCTCTGCCAGTAACTTCAGTCTGTGCTGATTTCCTGGCCATCTCCTTCATTTCCATTAAGTAATACCACTGAGCCCACACTGAGCCCTCAAGGCAGCACATGCTTTGTGTTGAATCAAATCCACAGGGATGTAGAGATTGGAGTAGATATGCTTGATCAAATAGAATGGGCAGATTCACATTTCTGTATCTTCCCCTTCCTTCCTCAGTGAGACCCAAGATGTGCACCATCACGTTCCTGAGAGAAACTGCTTCTTTCTTACTCAGTATCAGCTCCTCTCTCCAGCTCAGACAACACCTTTCTGAAATCTGTGCTGTAAAAATGGTTAAACTTCTACAAACCTTCATACTTCTTCCAATGAGGTGTGCAGGACAGTCTGAACTTGTTCACAGAAAAGCTGCTTCATTGTCCACAGACATAGCCATAGTCTTTCTACCACCTATACTCATCTTCAGCTTAAAAGGAAGAGTAGTTCCATTGTGATCATAGTATCTTTTCTCCCTTTGTATTTCTCTTCAGATATTTTTCTTATTCTGTTCTCCTGACACACTAGGGAGCTGATTTTTTCCCTTCCAAATCCATCCATGGGATGGATACTAAAAGACATTGTAGACATCTCTGGTGTTTGCATTTTGCATAGGATGTTGAGAAATTGTAGAGGCTGCAACATGATTTGAGAGCTGGAGAAAACATCTAAACCCCCTCAATATGCTGAGGTTATCAAAAGAAGACAAAGTGGTGACTTGATTACTATGTTTAAGGACATCTGGTGAAACATTTTGACATTGTAAACTCATCCGGAACAGGAGTTTCATGAGGACTGAAACAACTAGCAAATGTCAATGAATTCAGAGCATAGTTTCAGCCAAAAATGGAAAATCTTTTTTGTTTTGGCACTGTAAAAGCTAAAGCTTATTCCTGCATTTGAAAATATTTTAATTTAAAAATTTAACTAAGTGAAAAGAGGTTAAATAAAAGGGCCTACCTAATAATTTTGCACTGACCCAACCCTTTCGTTTGTTAAGGCAAATACTGAGCTGACTTATTATGTTGATAATAACTGTTCTAGCAGTCCAGCTATCATTGTGTTAATTATTCTAGCACTAAAGAGACATCCCCTAGGGTGGGCTTTGTACTCTGAAGTTGATGTAATAAAAAAAAGCAACAAGACTCAACATTCTTGGATATACAAATAACCACTGTCTTCTACAATGGGAAAGTTAGAGAATGGCCTACCCACGTTTTAATCTGACAGTTTGTCTCACATATGCTGAGAAGGAGAGGGAAAATTTAACCAATTATCATCATTGCTTTTCAGCTGTAGTAACGGTTTAAAGCTTTCCTATCAGAACCATCTGATGCTAGCAGCGACCTTTGGATGGAGTTTCCTCACACCCTCTAATTTTTATCTTTTTGATTTGAAGATGGTCAGCTTTATAAAAAGTATTTGCTAAAATAATTATTCTGAAGATCCCTGCAGAATAACCAAAATATTTTAGTTTATTTGAACTCTCATATATGAAGTTGTAGGAAATGCAAGAAAAATAGACATCCAGGGTGAGATTGTTGAGGCAATCAGGGAAATAGGCCCCTCAGGGAGATGACCCAAACTTTTTTTCTGAATGAGGAATCTCAAGCTCAGGGTCTAGGCGAGAGAAGAAAAAATGGTGAAATGAAAGGATACATTTTCAGAATTCTTATGAAGCAAAGTCACTTTGTGCTTATGCAGGTTTTGTACCTGCACTCTGCTTTTTGGAATAAGTGGTCGCATTTGTCTCTCACTCTACAGAATACCAAATTTAAAGACAATAAAGATTAACAATCTCCAGCAGCAGTATTTACGGCTGCTCCATAGACCAGCCAGCAGCTTTGGACTCCTCCAAGCTGTTCTGAAAAAGAAAGCATTTGGTTAATTGGACAAAGGTGCTTGGTGGAGCTCTAAAATAATCACTACCATTCCTCATCTATCTCAGCCCTAAATATACATTTGAACTCTATCTTTTAATCCTGTTTTTTTTGGCAGAACGTCTTTTATCTCCTGCCCTCCATACTCATCTGCATGTGAGTTTAAGTAGAAGTTACTATTTATAGTAGTTTAAAGTGGTTTATATTGTCTAAATTTTTATTATACTGTCATGATAAATTTGCAAGCTTTTTTCCAGTGTTTTGCTTTGAATAGAGACTCAGATGTGTGCTCTGCTTACACTGTCTAACTACTGAAGTTGGATGATTATTTTTTTTCTTCCAGTAACAAATATCTTTACCCCTTCCTATCCTTTTCTTAAACACAATTTGAGGTCATTCAGAAACAGTTGCAAATTTTACTTGAATTTTCTTTAATTGTTACCACCAAGTGAAAAATAAAGACAGATTTTGGAAATGAGAAATTTCAAAATGCTTTAAAACCTATGGTTTGGTTCACAGCAAGTCTAAGGTGCCCTTCATAACCCTCTTTTTCCACTGTCAATACACCCATAGTTATATAGGATATAATGTGACAGTTTGGATATTTGCTTAAAAGATGTCCTACTCAAGCCCTTTACCTGCTTCTTTTTTGGAGTGTTTTCAGCCTTTTCCTGTAGAATATAGTGCGATGATTCTCTCTGCCACTCTTTGTTAATTACTGTTTAAAATCCTAAAATATCTAAGAAATTAATTAATGTTACTTCCATCAGTGAGAGAGGAAATAAGAATTGTATTGTATATTGTGATTCTGTAGTCATATAGAAAAAGCAATTATTTGTACAGTCACATGTTAAATTTTTGGGTGATGATTTCCTGGATACATTATGTTGAGTTAATAAAGAAATTTGATGCCACGTTTTGGGTAGGGGAGGTCTAAAAAGCTTTCTGGGTGGGTTAGTCACTGGCTTAAGGACTGCTTATTTCTTGTTGACCATTCCATAGGATAACCTGGTTTCTTAATGACTGTTTTATTTTTTTTAATTCCATGGTTGCTGTGACAGAATGAATTATCACATGTAGGAAAAAGCCGAAGTGACTGGGTTCAATTAATCATTAACCCCCTCATGATTTGCAGGGAGCTGTGGCAGGAATGGGGAGAAGGCTCAAAGGCCTCTGTAAGCTTGACTCAATTCACGGTAGGGCAAGAAGTTTTCAGGAGTTTCTGAAGTGTCAAGAAAGGACTTTTCTAATGCAAGACTGACAGACTGCAAGGTGCATTAAATAATCTTTCCATTCTGATCAAGCGTTGCTGTGCCCAGTTTTGGGCCTCACACTTCAGGAAAAAATGTAGCTCAAATTAAAAAGGACAGCAGAATGAGTAATCCAATTCCGAAGACATGGTTTATCCAGAAAGAATGAATGAATTGTGTTAAGCTTAAAGAAGTGTACCTGGTGGGATGATTTGAAATAAACAAAGAGGAAGAAAAAGATCTGATTTCTCAGTCAGAGAAGGGCTGCTCAAGAAGGAAGTGGCTGAAACCACAGTATGGAAGGTACAAGTTCCCATCAGGAAAACTCTCCAGTAATTCAGTGATCAAGAAATGAAGAACATGTTCCCTTATTCCTGTCAGTGACAGGAGATACATACCTCAAAACAAGCTAGAGTTGACCCTCCAACACTATCCTATCTTTCACCATATGTGCTCTGAATCAGGGAAATTTAAATTTTGGACATCCTCCTCCAGATGAATGCTGTGAACTTTAGATCAGTGGTTTTCAAATTGGAAGATAAGGTGCGATCACAACAAATATGATCTACCAAGCCCAAATTATTTCTGCAGGACAGTATCAATATGGTCTTGTGACGGCTCTGGGGAAGGCTAAGGAGCCAGACCCAGTAATGCATGGGACAGGGCTAATTTATGTTCCTGATACTCAGTAATGTAAGCACCAGGTCTAGTTGAGTTACTCACCCAACTGGTAGATGCTTGTGTTTCAGTCCCTGATCTAGTGGTAATGCATTTACATAAAATAGTATAGCTTCAACAGAAGAAGCTGAGTCTGCCCATTTGTTCCCAGAAGACTTTCTAACTTTCAAGCCCCTTTTTAAAGAATCCTTTAACCCAGAAAATTAATTAGCTACTCTCTGGATTAGTACTTTAACCCCTGAGCTACTGGATAAAAAGAGCAGAGAAAGGCTCTTCACACCAGAAGTTTTGTGAAAAATTTAGTTTGAAGGAAACTGAATAAAACTATTGTATGAACTCAGTAGAATTAATGTATAGTTTTAGGGTGACTGAAACTGAACATTTCAGGGGAAAAAAAGACCTTCTTACTACTGTAAACTGTTGCTAAGATGCTCTTCTAGCACTTTTGATTATACTATAGTGTTAATGCATTCAGGCATACAAGGTTAAATTTAATGTTTGGACATGATCTCTGTGAATGTAATGTCTTAATTCTTTTCTGGAAAGATATGACCTGACAATAGCTGTTACCCTTATGAGAACCATGTCCTAAGTATTGTTTAGATGTTTGCTGCTGTTTTAAATGGTTTCAGGAGACCATGACAATGGTGGACAATGCTTCTCTATAGTGTCTTTTACAAAGGTACCAAAAAGTTAACTGTGTCACAATTCTAGAAGAATGAAATAAAAAAAAGACACCCTGTTTTATAATTAGGACACAATATGTGCAAATACCTCTTTTCGACTCTGCCCACTGACATTAAAATGCAGTACCAATTGCAACAGACCTAATTATTTAGGTCTGTTAGCATGACAATCCTTTTCATTTTTACCCATTTATTAAAGTGCCAGAGTATCAGAACAGTCTCCCACACTATTTATGAAATATAAGAACAAGTTTAAAATATATCTCCACCCTATTTATTGCTTAGCTATTTGGAGAGCAACTGTGGTCTAGTCAAATGTAAGTACTAGTAAACAGATTATTATTCCAGCATATAGAACCTACACCCCAAATGAGTACTTATCCACTCCTTAATTCCGCACTACCCAAAGCAGAGAAGGATTGTTTTCTGAGCCATGGATCGCACTATTGTCCAGATTTTTTTTTCTTTTTTTCCCCCATAGTAGACCGCCACTACGTAGTTATCAGTGATGGTATTGAAAACCAGCATGTTGAGGAAGGTGAGCCCACCACTGTAAAAAGTGAAACACAATAAGCAATATAAGTGGAAGCCAGGGAAAAAAAAAAAAAGGTCTGCAAAACAGAAACAGAAGAATATTTTTGGTATTTTCTCTTTCTTTGTTAGCGTTTGTTGCTGTCAATCCTCATTTCAAGAAAGAAGATCGCGCAGTTTAACTTACATTTTTATATTAAAAGAAAACAAAACTGGCACTAGTAAAGAGCTCTATGTGCAGTTTTTAATGGGGGAAAAAAGTTGTAAGAACCTCAAGAGCAGATGAAGGGTTGTTGAAGCCTATAGCTGTGACAATGCTTGTGGGAAAGTCTGGAACAGCAGGGAGGAAAGTGTCAGCCAAGAAACCTGAAAAATAGTCCAAACACTATCATAAAGTCCTTCTTTTAATAATGTGTTTTTAATTTTAATAATATATTACTCTTCGGTTTGTTTCTTAGGGACCTGTGTTTATTATAAGGCATTCCTTGAAGCTGTCAGTCTATGGGAGCTCCCCTAAACTCCCTCAATATGCAGCTTCAGCGGTTTTCCTCTGTTTTGAGAGGGTACATTAATAACCACATACTACTGTAGGCATTAAATAGGCCACCCACCTTCCAAGAAGTACAGTCCACTTTTCTATCCATTCTTTATGGCAGCTAGCCTAGTGGGAACAATTTCAAGGGGTGCAACAAAACACTGTGCGTCTCTTGACTTCTATTTTAGGGAGGATGTTTTCCTGTTTGACAGCTGTTCATTTAGCCAAAGAATATTACAGAGAAGCTGATTTAGTGCTGATGAGAAAGGAAGGGTGCCACCCGCCATATCATCATCATCAGAACTGGTGTCCAGCCTGTGCTGCTGCCCTTTGGTCATGTCTGCATACATATGACCTGTAACTGCTCTAATTACTCAGAGCTCTCGAGATTATCACTCACACATGCTAGACGACCAAGACCTATGAGCAACATCTGCAGTGGTGGGAGCCTCATTTTCTGGCTGACTCCAGAGAGTTCATGCTTGATCTCATAACTCTCTATGATTCCCATCTGTGTCTGGCCAGTTCTGCTGGATCCGTCCAGGAGCAGACACTTGGGCACAAATGAGGTTTTTGAGGAAGTGCATGTGTATGCATATGTGTATGTGCAATTTTTTATTACAAGAAGGGCTGGCAGCTCTGATTATTTGAAATTGCCTGATACATTCCACTACAAAATCTTATTTCCAGTTGCTGAAATTTAACTATTCAGTCTGAAATGTTTCAAGTCAACAGCCCACTTCAAGATTTAAAAGATTGTAAGGGGCAAGTGCTTATTTTTGAAGTTATCAGGCAAGCTCCTTCAGTGGTTTCCTGAAAGTTAAGGACATCAATACATTGCTTTACAAGCAGTACATTTCTTTTCCCACATTAAAAAGCAGTTCTCTGGTGAGAACTCATGCCTTCACAGTAGCAGGTATGACTGCCAGCTTGGCTGGCATACTGGTGGCTGCTAGTCTAGGGGAATACTCTTCTAGTGTGTCCAAATCTGGCTGAGATTTAAGTCAATACCTCAGAAATTGCAACCTGCCCTGTAACTGCAACTTCATTTGCCGTTGCTGCAGCTGCATGAAAGAACATGAACTGGTTGTAGGCTGCTCTCTAGCGTCTCTTGATTGACAGGGCTCCAGACTGTATTGCTGTCAAAACTCATGTGTCTGACACCTATTCTACAAGTCCTTAGGACATGCCTTACAAGGCATCATGCATTCACCAAATATACCCATTAACTGCAGATTATGCTGGTGGACACCTTTCAGTGATCTAAAAGGGCCACGGATCATCCTCTAGCTCTGAGACCTGGCAACTTGGCTGCATCCATACAATGTAACACTGAGCCTTGGGTCACAAAACATGTGCAGTATATATGTGCACCTAATGTAAAAGGCTTTGTTTGTGATATACCAAAATTACCGTACTGAGCTGGGTCTCTCTGATGTATTGAGTTCACCACACTTCCTGATCTCTGCATGCATAGTAGCCTTTTTTTTGATATTTCTCAGCATTCAATAGCCCAATTGGAGCTACTTCGCTGACCAGAACAGCAGACAGATGGAGTATGCAAACCCCTTCAGGACAAAGATTCTGCGTGGAAAAAAATAATAAGGGTATTTGTAGTGAAACTCAGATATTCAGTAATCATTTATTCAGTCAGATTGGTGAAAAGTACCTTAGAAAGAGCAGAGGAGGTCCATCACAGCAGGCAGACAAGCCCTTACTTACAAAAGCTACTCTTCTCCAGCCAGAATCCAACACCTCCCTGCTATCACACTGCTATCAGCAAATGCTAACAATGTGACCTATCCCTTCTAGTGATAATCAACAAAGAAGAAGACCACTCTAAGTGTGTTATCAAGTTACTTCATTTGTTCAAGTGGAAGAATTCTTGTCTGGTGTACTGGGAGATCAAAGAGCAGTTACATAAGGTTTCCGTTCTCTTTTCTTTACTGTTTTCTTATTTTTTTTTAATTTTCTTTAAAAGAAAAAACCCAGACCTTCTTCACACATAAAAGAATTGTAATCCAATAGCATATTCAGATATACATAATTTAGGAAATTCCAGAATAAAGCTCATTTCCATATTAAAAATGTGATTTTATAAAACATAAATATAGAAAATACTATATAGTTTGCATTGGTATAAAACACAACCAGATTTTTTTTACAAAAGCCTTAAACACGATGTGCATTATTCTCTGTTTCCTAATAAGTAAACTTTTATTACTGTGTCTGCTTTATAAATTTTTCTTGAACTAGATTTTTTTAATTAGTTCTCTATTATTTGCCAAATATTATTTTTTAATCAACTGCTAAAAAAAATCCTCAGTTTGATCCTTCCTTCTTTCTAGACTTGCCATTCATGAATAATGAACCTAATCACTTAGGTATTTTCCCACTTTATTTGACATTTTCTTTATGTAAGTATCCTGAACTTTAATCCAATAAATTAATAATTCCTTCAGTCATACAAGAAGAAAATTACATTATACAAATCAATACCAGACTGAAAATCCAATCAATTGTTTTTAACAATTTTTAGTGCTGTGAAAAAACCCCCAAAAAATCAGCACATGATGTTTTCAAGCAGAGCAGCTTTTAGAGAGCTTTTATCAACAGCAGCTGTCACAGATGGGTTATGTTAGTTAAGAAGATTCCAAACAGGAAAAAAACCCCCATGCTTATGTAAATGAGAAGAATATCAGCTTGATTATAATACTCTTTCACTAAGAGAATATATAATGTTGGGCTCGTCTGTGTTTGCTTAGATGTGAGTAAGGAAGTGTAGACCATAAAAGTATAGTTCAGAGTACTTTTTCCCCATCTAAAAAACTTGCATCTATTCACATGCTCTGTGATTAAACAGAACACAATATATCATTCTGCATATTTTGAGGACTTCGTAGGATCCTGAATGAGAGAAGTGCTAAGAAGATCTTGAAGTCAAACACTTAATTCTTTAGTCAAAGCATAACATTTTATTGCGAGATTCATTTCTGAACACTATAGATATTTTTATCTTAATATATTACAAGTTGATGTTGTTACTAATTTTTATTCAAATCCTTACAGAACTTTAATTAAACAAAACTGTTCTCCATAGAATTAGCATAGTCACAAACCAAAAGGTATTAATAATCTGAAAATGAATAGAAATTTGTCTAACATGATCTCACATTTTCTGGTTTTAGTCATGTCAGTAGAATTAACTGGAGTGTATTCAGTCATTCCTGTAATATGTGTTATAACACAGCTCTTCATGAAGTGAAAATGATGATGGATGTATTTGTCAAGTTCACTGCATAGTCACATGGAGGAACTAATCAGCATCAGAACACTGATCTAAGAAATATTTCTCTAGCCAGATCCTTCAGCATAATCTAAAAATAAACTAGTCTTTGCTATCAAGATTATGTTCTTTATTCTCTCTATGTAGTGTAAAGCGTATAGATGAAAAAACACAAGTATGTTCTTGATCTTACGTACAGAGCTCTCTCAGAATCATAGAATTGTTTGGGTTGGAAGGGATCTTTGAAAATCCTCTAGTCCAAATACCTGCCATGGACAGGGACATCTTTTACCCATCCAACTTGGCCTTGAACACTTCCAACGTTGGGGCATCCACAACTTCTCTGGGCAACCTGTTCCAGTGCCTCACCAGCCTTATTATAAGTCCTAGAACTTCTTTAGGTTCCACAATTTGTGTTCTTGACAATCCAGTGGTGAACCTTCAACAGGACAGTCAATAAATGCTTTCATCTTCTGGAAGAAGACAAGGATTCAAATCACCTGAGTTTAAGGTGGGACCTTGGCTTCATACCCTAGGTGGCAGAATACTATGTGAATGGTGGTAGTACTACCATCACTCCTTATCTGAAGAACAGGCCAACCATTTGTATCCAAAGAGCAAATGTGATACTTTAGGTGTTGACTGTAATTTCAACATCTGAATCCATCTTACAGAGCAGGTGCAGCATGTGCAAGTGTCAGAAGTCTGAACACTCTTTTGGCTGCGTCCCTCATACTTATGTGGGCTGATGTTATCCACACCCTCCTGAGGCAGCTAAATTTCTCATTTTATTGTATAGAGAATGCAGAATCTTGACTCAGTGTTACAAATACCATTTCCTAACACTGGCACCTGCAAGTCAGATGTAGTTAAGCCACAACTGCTCTTCTCAGAATGTGCCCAAGCCAGAGAATATCACTCATACTAAGTGATACACACATTATGCTATACTAGAGTTTGAACTGCACAAGTTGCTGGTTGCAGAGGATCAGCTGGAGCACTCATCTCTGCATGCACTTAGCCATGTCTATACTGCTCTCCAAACTACTTTTTTTTCCTTATACCTGATATTTTGGTATTCTGAATATATTAGAAAGGTTTCTTTAACTACCTGTCTGACATAAACATTGCCTTGCTTCAGGCAAGGAGGTGTTGGAGAAATCTTAGGAGAGTAGTTGTTGACTGTAATATCTCAAATACAATGTTTAAACCCAAGGGATCCCAGTATTGATAACTACCTTGTAAATTGGTGTTTCCAGCATAAGCATGAGAGCTGAAAATGTGAAAAAAAATGAATGGGTTTAGATATGTCTCTGAACTACAATCCTCTGGAGAACATGCTTCCCTAAAATGTGTCTCTTGGCTCTTTAAGGACGAAGAACTCAATCAGTTTCTCTGTTGCTGACATCCTCCTTTATTCAAATGGTCAGAGCATTATAATTAATTCAGAAGAGTTATTAATCAATCTGCACTTAGCTTGAAGTTTGCTGCCTGCATTTCAGATCAGCCAAGTCCTGTGTTCCTAAAAATGTATCTGTTATTTCTAACACCATTGATCTAATAAATACCTACAGTCCCCCTAAAATCCTTGCCCTGTGTTATTGAAAATCACAGCCTAAAGGAATCTGAATCTGAGATCTATTCTTCTAAACATGTCTGTAAGATCTTTTTGGATATCTGCTAAGTATAGAGTTTTCTAAACTCTTTTTAAGATAAGGCCTGGGCAATTCTATGTGGAAACTGTCATATAACACATTGTAAAACTTTTCAAAGTTTAAAACGTTTCACTGTATCAAGAGGTCAGAAAGATAGGAGATTTGGGGAAAGGAATGTGTTAGTTTGCTTTTAATAAAGACAAAAAGAAGGGCCAGTAAGTAATGCATACTAAAGCTAATCCTTTAAAAGGTGCAAAATTATAAATAAAATTATAATAATATTTAACAGTAATTACATCCTCAGTTCTAATGATTTCGTATATTTTATGTTATGTTCACAACAGCAATATATCTAATACTGTGTAATGTTATTTTGATAAAAACTATTTCACAAAATTATAATTTAAGAATCATTCAACACCTAGAGATAATAAAAAAAGATAAGTAGCACTAGAATCTGTCCTAAATGGCTCATAAAACCAACATCTAAACAAAATAACAAACTTCAGTTCAAACTCATGGCAAAATTGAATTTGTTTGAATATGAGGTCTTCAGGTAGACCAATGAACCAGTAAAAGTGAAACCAGCTATTGAACGTACATCAAGACATCATCAAAAGAACATGCTAGAACTAAAAGTGGAAGAAAATATCAATGAATTCTGTTTAGGAGTGGATGATGTAGGTAGCAAGACATCTAAACCAAAATGTTATTTTTCTTAGTGTTACTCAAACACAGGGTAAGAATTTAAGATTGCTATTCCTCAAAATATATTCAGAATGAAATATTAAGGTAGCCCATCCTTCTGCCTAACAATTTCTTTCTTTTTTTTTCTTCTTCCTTGTTTGTACTGTGGGAGGATCTTAGCCTAGTTCTTACTAAGTACTATCCTAGACCACAATACTCTTTCTCCTTTTTTCTTAAGTTGCAATGTAAAAAGGTCTAACAGCTACATTTCCAATCATGTAGCTGTAGTGGAAAAGCTAAGAAGAGCACATGTGAGAGGGAGCACAGAGAGCAGCCTTCTTGTTCTCACTTCCGTCAAGTAAATGCTGTTGTTTCATAGACCAGAGGAGGAAATTCAGACTGTATGTAACATTTTCACCCAATCTCCTCTTCAAAAGCATTAACTTAGTAGAATTGAAGTCGTTCTGCCAAAACACTGTGTATCTTTGGCATTCCCAGATAATCAGACACAGAATATATTCCTGTAGGTATAATTGAATTCTGAAATAAGTACTTACTGTAGTATAAGATACACTTGGGCAGCATTTTCATTACAGCACTTAATCCAGCTGAAATCTGTATGAGTGCCTCAGAATTCCCCCAAAGAGTATCGTGTTTGCAAAAATAGATTTGACAGATGTACAATAGGTCATGAAGTATTTAACAGAGATAACACCTCCACAACATAATTACTTCCACAATGAAATGAATAAAGGAAAGGTGTAGAGGTTTCAATAAGTCTGAAACGCTACACATTTTATTGAAGTACCTAAGACAGACTGCTGTTTCCAAAAAAAGAGCTGAACATTATTACAAAACATGAAGATGTGGCTTCCAAAATACCAATTATTTTAATGTGACTGTAGGACTTCTAAGACATAGATTGGTAGAGTATTTTAGTTGGGTTTTAAAATGAATTCCTAAAGTCTATGAAAATTATTCTAACGATTTATTTTCAAAAATACTGCACCTGATTACAAGGCATAACAGAAGAATTCTGAATAGGTTTTCAATTGCCAGATTGGTCTAAGAACTAAGATAAATCTGGAACTTTTGGAACTTCTATGGTCTAAGAACTAAGATAAATCTGGAACTTTCGGAACTTCTAGTGTCTTTCTGAGATTCAAAATTTTGGAAATACTTATAGAGATACTTATTTCCATTTGATCACTTCAGATGGTGTTTCTGTCTTCTTTCCTGAAGAGATTGTAAACTATGGAAAGCATATTCAGGTACAAAAAAATGTGCTTAAAAAGACAAGCGCCTGATAAAATGTCTCATTAAGTATATATATAAATTCCCTTATGTCCAAAAAGAAACATTTAATAATATATAAAACAGATGTTTTCAGCATGGAAAACTATAGAGATTTTATACAATTACCAAAATTAAATAGTATAGTGTCCTTTTTCTGTTTACATAAGATCAAAATGCTTCAGTGCTAGGTGTCTGATCTGTATAACCAGATATAGCTGTTTCTTAACTATGCAGTTTGTAAATTTCTTGGCTCTTATTGCCTAATAACAGCTGCTGGGTGATCAGAATAGATTAATTTGCATGATTATCATATATTTCTTCTTCAATAGCCATCAGCTGAATAGGCAGATCTCTGCTCAGTGTGATGCCTCCTGTCCTGAAGCTTTTCGGAAATGTCAAGACTCTTACCAGCAGTAAAACCGCAGTTTTCTCCCCCTTCCCTCTCTTCAACACAGGCAACCACTCCCAACCCAACCCAAACCCACGGCAGAATTTACATAAAATAAAAAGAAAATCTCTTTCTCCCCAGACCCAGCTCTGTGGCAAGTGGAGTCAAAGGAAGTTTTGCCAATGACCTCAGTAGAAGCAACGCTCTCCAAACTTCCTTTCTTCTAGCAGGCCAATAAACTTCTTATCTGTACAATGACTGCCACATATTTGTACCACATATTTTTGCCTACAGTTAGACTAACTTAAAACTGGAAAAGTTACACAGCCATAAATTTTGAAAGCATTTAATAGGGCTTTTAGGCATATAACCCCCTGCAAATCAGCAGAAGTTATGCAGCTGAAACCTGATGTTCGCTCTGGAAGTGCTATTGAGGTACCATTTTCTTGTACATGGTACGACTGTTAGTAGACATATGGGCTTTTATATCAGAATAATGAATGAAAACTAGACATTGTTTATTTGTAATATATGTTATTGAGCATTTGAATTAATGAAATGGAATTTGTGGATGGATGGCATGTTCAGGGAAGTAGAAAAACATTACTGCTTGTAATTCAGCCTTTGGCATTTATATTTAAGAGTGGCTGAGGCAGAAGTTTGACCTGTTGCTGGTTTTGTTGTCTCTTACACATGTCAGTAATAATTTTGACTTTGGAGGAGGGAGAGCAAATATCCATGTCACGTGTATAATTAGAGTGTAGACAAATTTAGGCAAAGCTGCTTTCCAAACATCAGCCTACCTCAGTGCAGATGGGTAAGGTCATCATAGACTGACATTCCAGTTGGATGCAGCCTTTTCTGACTGGAGGAAGAAAAAAAGGCAACTGTGCTGGAGTTCTGGGATGATCACATCTGCCCATTAGGGGCTGGACATCTATCTATCTCTCTTTACACAGAGCTACCAAGCAGCCATCATTTACATTAAAACTCTCAGTCCATTACCAACAGTTGACCTTGTGACCCTAGTTTAAATGCTTCACAACCCATTACTTTCCTCCCGAGTCATCTACTTTCCCAGTATTTTACAATAATGCACTTCAGCATTGTCACACGTTTCTGGTTCCAATTCTGGAAAAATGTTTCCATTCAAGAAAACACTCCACTGTGTGCTTTATTTTACTTATCACCTGAAATTAAAATGAAGCATGCTATTACCGTTTGCTCACCATAGATAGAGACTGTGCTTATGTGCTTTTCTGTCCTGGGCTCTGAATGATGGCAGTTATTTTTTGCAGTCTGTTTCAAACAGAAAATCTAATGTAATCATAAATGCATTTAAATTAAATCCTAATAAAGGGTCTTCAGAAGAATGCATATATTCATGTTCCCACTTAGAAAAAAAAGGTTTATTATACTTGAAAAAGATATTTGAAGCATTCCAGCTTTCTAAAGCATTGCAGTATACTTTTGCAATAGCTTGTTACCCATTACTGAATAGATTTAATTATACTTTCTCTGTAGTAGAATTACAGTTACAGATGTTTTTTTGCTACTGATTGGAACGTCAGTAATAATTTAATTAGATATTATGACAGTTTCCATGGCTTATACGTTAACACAGTTAAATTCTCTCTGTAAACTAATTTTGAGAACAAATGTTTCTGTTCAAAATCTTTTACAGTGGAAATGTTTCAAAGGTAGAAAAAGTTAATTATAAGGCTTTTTTCCCCTTCTAAATCCTCTGAAGAGGCAAGAACATTTTCCATGGAAATACGGTCAGTGACTGAAATGTCAAAGAGGCTCTAACTGTAGAACACTGAATGGTATATGGAAAGTATATGAAATTTAAACTACCTTACAATCTAAGTTAAATGGTAGTATTTATTTATATAACTATAGTGACCCTCAATGTGCAAAAGATATGCTTTTTGCTGTGTGGTTTTCTTGTATGCGAGAACATTGAATGGCTGTATTATATTTAATTAAAAGCAATAGTGGGCCTACCCAGATGTTAAAAGGGCTTGATCTGAACAGTGTGTTGACATCAGATGAATAGGAGAGGCCACCTGCTAGCTCCACTTTTGGCTTTGTGGATGATTTGCATTCCTGTGGCCTGTTGCTCTGCATGATTGCTCTCAGCACTTCACAGCCCCATGAACTGTTTAATATCATGGATACCTTCCAGCCATGCAGGCTATCTCCTTTTGTAACATCAGTGCAAAAGAAAGAATGACCACTTGCAGGATTCTGATGGGTAAAGCATGATGTTTTCACTTAGCATATACCACATCAAAGAGGAGGAAATGCTTTTCTATAAACTGGATTATGATAAAAATTAAGCCATTCTTGCCTAAGAGCGCTAACAGACCTTTTTTTTTCCTTTCTGAAAGACAATGCTCATCATTTGAATCTGAGTAAAATACAGTTCAGACTGTAAGTAGTAGCCTTGTCTCTTCACTTGAGCACAGAATGATTCTAGTACAAATATGTAAAATTTAAATAATTTACTGAATATGTATACTGTCTAAACACCGAGAATCCCTTCAGTAGCATACATGTATTCATGAACACAAATGCAACTATTAGACTGCCAGTCTAGTTCTGATTTCTGTCATCTTTCTAAAAAACGATAAATATTTTAAAGTGAGAAGCAAGAAAAATGGAATCAAAAGGAAAAAGAAATCATTATAGCATTTTCCAGTAGGTAATACTGAAGGACAAAAGAAAAATTTCAGAACCACATTTCCGTATGTTATCCTCTCTTGAGATTATACTTGCTGCATAAGACTCAGTGAAAGGTTTCTTATATGCTTCCAACTTGAAAGTCATTGTATCATCACTCAAGGAGTGGAAGGGTGACATCATCTAAAAATAGTCATAGTTACTTTCCAGATTCCTTTGTGTTTGCGATCTATATTTATTTTTGTGGTGATGAGTTGACTTCATCCCAGTAAGCTCTCACTGACATTTCCTTGTAGTTTTATACTTCAGTATTAAATAATGTAATTAACAGATGTAAAAATGCATCCTGTTATGGTGTGGTAATTGATACATTCATTTATTTCAGTTCTAGAAGCAAAAGTTAACAGTTACTTTAAGTTCTAGTAGACTGCTGAAAAATATGCTTGCTGCTGTGTTTTATGTATTTTTTCATTATGCAGTATGATGATTTAAGGTACAAGACAGAAAAATAAAATATTAATGTACAGCAGATTTATATATAATGTGTATGATAATTCAGTTCTAACTTGATGTTCAAAGATTTTTAAACTGTGAACGTTTTAAATATAACCAAACAATGACCTTCTTGCCAAATTGTTTAGTTGTTTAAGAGCTGGAAAAACTGAAATTAAAGCAGAATTTATATACTTAAATGCCTCTTTAGAAGCCTAACTCTAAAGCACAGATTTTTCTGATTCCTTACTCAGCTAACTGCAGTATATAAAATTCCTGTGTATTTAAGCTTATGATTTCAAAGTTGCTCATATATCACAAATTTTATTCCTCAGCATATCCACAGACGACTCACTCTTAATACTTACAGAGAGCAGAGATTTCATTTTGAATTCCAGAACATAAAGTGCACCTAGCAATGATGAGAAATCTGGCTTCAGTTCCATCCTTTGGCTGAAGGGTTCTGAATCTAACAGTGTTTCTAAACTACCAGACTTCAGAGGTTTCAGGGAACAGGAGCTGTCAGTCTCTTCTGGTTAATTAAAGTTTTTAATTTTCTGAATAAATTTTTTCTAGTCAATGGCTGCGATGAAAAAAGTCAGTAACTCCATGTTCTGCTTGGCATGTCCTGTTCTTCAGGCTGACTCCTGTTCTTACCTCTGCTGTCAGAGTGGTTCCAAATAATGTTTATCAATATGGTGATAGGCGCTTTATATATATAAATATAAATATATATATAATTTATATATTGGTATATATAGCTGATTGGTATTACCCATGGAAAAACTATAGTGATGGCTAGGGAACTTCTGCAGTTAAATACAAGGGCTCAGCTCCACTCAGGCAGGATATGGACCACTACCACTGGACTACTGGCTAAAAAGAAGGTACTTGGTTGTTTTGGTATTCCTGGAAAAAAAAAAATTGCCCCCAGTTTCCAAATTGTGAAGCACCATCAGAGGGATGTACCCCTTCGACCTGTAATTAAGTATCCAAAACTTTAAAAGGGATGAAGCTGAAGATAATCTCCCACTTACAGCATTTTAATTTGAGGTCCTCTGGGGCGTCCAAGACATCTGCAGCAGGTTTGACAGATGTGACAGGACCTATACTCCTCTAGACTGGCACCCAGAGGACAATGGTGTCTCAAATGGCACCATGTTTTTGTCAGCAGACATGTTAAGCTTAGGCAACTGAATCCCAATAAGGGTGTTTAAGCTCCTGTGACAGCAGTTATCTAATCAGCACAGTCTAGAGAGCAATTGAATTCTCTTTGTACCTGGAGCTGGGAACTGCTTTTCTAGCTCCATGGACTGCATTGGCTAAGTCTTCACTGGCTGCCACTGAAGCTCATGTGTCTAGCACACATTGAGATAATTACATGTAGACACATAAATTCAGGTGTCTTAATCATGCCCTGAATCTTGTACTTAATTGTGATATTTTCCTGTACTTTCACTGTAATCAGTAAAACTATAAGGATTTAGAGAATATATTGCTACAAATGTGTATGTTGTAAACCACCTGATTGTAAGGTGACCACTGAAGCCAGGTATTGTACACTTGGGCTTCCATGAAAATTGCAATTATTAATGCACATCTTCATAGCATCAGGGAAGTGCAGCAAGCAGAGCGTATACTGATGTTATTCCCCCAGTGAGCTGGCCTGCAGCACTGGGTTTAACTAAAAGCTAATATAGCTCATGTCCACCACACTTCTGGAGGGGCCCTGCAGTCCTAAAAAAGCTGAAGGACTTGAGACTGGCAGCAAATTAAAGTTTAATATGTACTGCAATTTGTATCTTTTAGAATCCTACATCACTTCCCCATCATAACTGTGTGTTAACTGCCATTACATCCAAGTATATGAAGTAATAAATAGGTCCCAAGTGCCAAGTAAATGCTAAAAAAAATCTGAGGCATTTCTTCTCCATGTGGGAACCATCTCTAGTGAACTATACTTCTGTAAAAGGAAAGTTATTACTGTTGTTCTACAAGTGTTTTCCTTCACTAGAAAGCTGCTATGGAAAATGACAAAGAGTTTACTCTTTTGTTGAGTGCTCTGTAAATGCTGTATGCCTTCTCCAGATACAGCTTTGCAGATGGAAATGTTTGAGGTGACGCTGAATGCTTTACTGAATTGTGACCTGCTATAACATGAGTTTTCTTCTCAGCCTAACTCTCTCTGCTTTGCACTACTCAGGTGCTGTTAAACAGCTGCTGGACTAGCAGATCTATGCAGACTTAAATTCTCCTGTGTGAACGAATCCTCATGTCATGGTGATGGAAAAGGACTGAAAAGTTGTGTACCAACTGACTTTTAGCCATGAAAAAGAAGTGGGCTTTCCCTGAAGAGGTCATAGTCCAGAGCATTCCTGCACTCCACTGATCCCTGTATCTTCAGGTCTATACACAGATTTGTGCAATTGTGAAGCAGAGCTAACTTCTACCACAGTCAAAATAGTTTCTGCTGAACCTCAGGAATGCTAGAAGTGACATAAAATCATCTTTGCCACCCATACATGACAGAGGCTTATGTTTAATCAGCATTAAGTAAGGAATTTAAGTAAAAGAGAATAAGATTATATAAATTTCACTTTTAAAACCAACTAGATTATCATCCCTTTAACCACATCATGGAGACAGCTTTACGATAATATCTCTAAATATATCCAAAACACGATAAGGAATTGATAGTGGATGTTTTTGTTGTTAAAGCAAATGGAGTGGTAAGGCATGATGATAACTACTGCTATGCATTGCTATTGTATATATGATGATGGGGTTGTGAGGCACCACACTCTTTAGGGCTTATCTTTGTCTATTTTTAAGCAAAGTGTTAATTGAGTGCAAATGTGTCTGATTCTGTGATGTAAAGAACTGCTCTTTGTTGACAGTCCTTAGTCTCTCATTGCTTGTTTGGTATTGGCCAGCTGTGGCCTTGAGTGATGAAATACCTTAAAATATGTACTGTGCTTTCTTCAAAGTATGTATTTTGCCTTCAATATGGTGAAGCAATCAAACACTTAGATGTAGCTTACAGGAAGAGAACAACTTTGCTATTAAGTACTGGGGGGCCTCAGTTCAAGGGAAGAGAGGATGCTGAGGAATGTTAAAAGCAGACACTGTTATCACTCACTTTGAGTGCTGAGTTTACCTTCACCTATAGTTGTTTTGGATCCTCCCTCTCTAACCTTGAAGAAAGCCTTTCCAAAGTATAGTGACATAATTTAAGGAAGGTGTAGCACTGGGGGAGGACAGAAAAGCGAATATCCCTATCTCCTCTTTGAGGTATTTTTACAGAAAATATATAAGCAACCCTCTGAATTTAATAAACATTTTAAAAGATCTGCCTTCTTGGATACAATTTTAAAACAAAACAAAACCCACCGCCCACCATTCCCTCTATTTATCTATTTCCCTGCCTAGGAAAAAGACAGGATAGTTTTATGTCGGAAGGATGATCCATGATCCAGGAAATTACAGGCCTGTCAGCTTGACTTCGGTACCTGGGAAGCTGATGGAGCAGCTCATCCAGAGTACAATCTTACAACACATGCAGGACAACCAGGGGATCAGGCCCAGTCAGCATGGGTTTATGAAAGGCAGGTCCTGCTTGACAAACCTGATCTCCTTCTACAACAGGGTGACCTGCTTATTGGATGAGGGAAAGACTGTGGATGCAGTTTACCTTGACTTTAGCAAGGCCTTTGACACCGTTTCCCACAGCATTCTCCTGGCGAAACTGGCTGCTCGAGGCTTAGATGATCACACGCTTTGCTGGGTAAATAACTGGCTGGATGGCCGGGCCCAAAGAGTGGTGGTGAATGGAGTTAAATCCAGTTGGAGGCCGGTCACAAGTGGTGTCCCCCAGGGCTCGGTTTTGGGGCCACTCCTGTTTAACATCTTTATTGATGATCTAGACGAGGGGATCGAGTGCACCCTCAGTAAGTTTGCAGATGACAACAAGTTGGGTGGGAGTGTTGATCTGCTCGAGGCTCTGCAGAGAGATCTGGACAGGCTGGAGCGATGGGCTAAGGCCAACTGTAGGAGTTTCAATAAGGCCAAATGCCGGGTGCTGCACTTGGGCCACAACAACCCCCAGCAGCGCTACAGGCTTGGGGAGGAGTGGCTGGAGAGCTGCCAGTCAGAGAGGGACCTGGGGGTGTTGATTGACAGCCGGCTGAACATGAGCCAGCAGTGTGCCCAGGTGGCCAAGAAGGCCAGTGGCATCGTGGCTTGCATCAGAAATAGCGTGGCCAGCAGGGACAGGGAAGTGATGTTACCCCTGTACTCGGCACTGGTGAGGCCGCACCTCGATTACTGTGTTCAGTTTTGGGCCCCTCACTACAAAAAGGACATTGAATTACTCGAGCGTGTCCAGAGAAGGGCAACGAAGCTGGTGAAGGGTCTGGAGCACATGTCGTAGGAGGAGTGGCTGAGGGAACTGGGGTTGTTTAGTCTGGAGAAGAGGAGGCTGAGGGGAGACCTCATCGCCCTCTACAGCTGTCTGAAAGGAGGTTGCAGAGAGCTGGGGATGAGTCTCTTTAACGAAGTAACAAGCGATAGGACAAGAGGGAATGGCCTCAAGTTGCACCAGGGAAGGTTTAGACTAGATATTAGGAAGCATTTCTTTACAGAACGGGTTGTTAGGCGTTGGAATGGGCTGCCCAGGGCAGTGGTGGAGTCCCCATCCCTGGAGGTGTTTAAGAGTAGGGTCGACATAGCGCTGAGGGATATGGTGTAGTTGGGAACTGGCAGTGTCAGGTTAATGGTTGGACTAGATGATCTTCAAGGTCCTTTCCAACCTAGATGATTCTGTGATTCTGTGATGTGTGTTCCTGTGTTCGAAAAATTAGAAAATATACTTGTAATTCTTGATTGATGTGTGTTGACAACTTCTCCCCCAATAACTTAGCAGGGGATCAAACCCAGTTTCACTGATGTTCTGACAGGAAATGCATATCATGAATGGACTCTTTATGAGAAAGAGCTTCTTTGTATCTTTCCACAGTTCAAAATCTTAAAATCTCAGGACCTTCTTGCTTACAAAATAAATACAAAGAACTGGCCCCAACCTTGACAACATCCCATTCCCTCCACCAACCCCAATTCAGGTGGTAACTGAAAGCCCACTGAAGTCTTTGGCTTCCCTGGATCTGGAATGAGGACACTGGGGCATAAATTTCAACAGAGCTACTCAAAAGGGATGTGAATTCACAGGACTGAGCACCACCGCAGGCACTTGTCCCATGCAAAGAAAACATCTCTCCCTCTCTTTCACTAACAACTTGTTACTTGTATTTTCTCTTTAGTGTATTCTCTGAAGTATCTCACAACATTTCTTCTGTGTCCTTGAAAAATAAATGTAACAGTCATATTTGTGGCTCATGTTTACTCCAGCGGGATTCTTGCTTCCTAGCTCTTCTGAAATACTAGTCACCTATTCCCAGCTCTCTGACCTGCTCTCTTACCTTCATTTCATGCCACTAAGAGAGACTGAAGCCTTCTGTGACTCTGTCCTTCTGAGAAGCATTTGGTTCTCTTATTCTCTGACTTGTATTCCTTACCTGCTGAAGGCGAGAAAGTTCTTCTCTCCTGACTTGATCATTTTACTGGCAATCCTAACTGCTGTCTTCCTTCAACAGAAAAGGTGGGCTCCTGCTCCCACACCTTGCCCACTAGTGCTTTTCAGAGATTCACTGGTGTGGGCACAGCGCAAATCTCAACAGCTGGAAATTGCTTGTTACAGGAAGAAGTTAGGTCCAGCTCTTCACTCCCTGAGCTGTGAAAGACAGATGTTTAAAAAATGAGTAGATTATGCTTTTGAATAAAAGAGTCAATAGACGATTGCCTTTTTATTTGCAGTGATCATGAGTTGGTAAACTTTAAGTTGCATACATTCAAGTTGCAGTCTTTCTTTTTCACATATATGACACACATTTATATGCATATATGAGGCTCCATCCTGCACCTGGTAAGATGGTATCAATAATAAGCTACAAAAAAGCAGTATCTGATACTTTTTTCTTGGTTTTCTGAAAATCTTTAGTTATCGCAGAAGATAGTTCAAGACATTGCTCAGGTAGTTCTCCTGAGATCATGATAACAGTTTTGTTTCTGCTGTTGCTGGTCAGAACCAGTAGAAAATACAGTAATTCAACAGTGGGTATAGCTTGGGTAGGCCATATCCAAGTTTCTTGCAACTGGTAAGTGGAAAAGGGCAAAGAAGGAAGGAAAAGGAGAAGGGGTTAGAAATGGAGCACGCTATTACTTTTCCTTCCAAAATGAGCTCTGGAGAAACAAGACTGCTCTCAAGATTGTGCTCTCAACCTACAGTAAAGAGCCTGGACTGCCAAAATAAGGGTCATTTTCCATCTTTAAGCCTCCTGTAATTTTTCAGTGAAGGCAACACAGGAGAACACCCACTGACAAAAATGAATTTAAAGTTGTTATCAGAAATAAATGTTATTCCTAAGCCACTTTACTGTGCTTAATTACCCAGTAGAAATATGTTACCACTGAGGATTTGGTTTTTTTTCCCCCTCTGCTACTTATATGCACATTAGCAGGTATCCTGAATCTGGAATATCTCTTCTTGAAGCATGATTACGGTTATCTACAGTCCTGAAGCACTGCACTCTTCAGATTTAAGAAGGCAGAGCAAAGGTCAATGGAAGCTCAGCTCATGTCTTTTTACAGTCCAGCTTTTTCTTCAGCACAGTCTGAGGAAGTCCAAGCTGTGGTGTTTCAGTCTCATGAATGTCTTTTGGCTTTCACTTCAGCTTGTATTTAAAGCTGGATAACTGTTTTAAGGGGCACTTGAATTCAGTGTCCTTTGTAGCATACTGATCTACATCTGTTTAAGAGGTGTTCCATGTGCTTTTGGCAGATATTTCCAGCCATTCTGAAATGTTTAAAAAGGCCAGTTTTCTGAACTGTCTGCTGCTGTATATGCTGTAATTGAAATTTAGGCTTTTGAAGTTGTGGATAAATTCAGTATTTTAGATATATTTTGTTGTGAAAATAATAAAAAAAATAAAATACCCCTCCAAAATATAAATAGTGGAGCAAAAAAATAGGTTTAATATTTTTATGGTTTATCTTTTTAAATTTAGAAAATTAAGTTATTTTTCTTTTTGACACTGCTGGGAACCAACAAAACCAGTTCTCACTGTAGCAATATGGGAGTCATCAGGCCCAGAATATATTACTGCAAAAGAACAACATAGTTAATTTTGGGTAAACAAAAACACCGGGGACAATTGTCAGAATGAGAAGATCGAATCTTTATCAGCTTATAGATTTTGACACTCCCCACTGGCACATGGAAGACATGAAATCAAGACAGAAAAGCTGTTTCGCCTTGCTGCATTATGCAAAACACATAGCTGCATAAGTGAGATGGGGTGATATATATGGATGCTCTTTCTTTCCATTCTCTTTTGCTCATTAGAAAATAAAAACAGAAGCTGTTGTGACAAAGCATGAGTCAGAGCTTAAAATCTGGAGGGCCTGTAGCTGCTTATCTTTTTAACCTTAAACCACTGGTTAGGCAATTATAGCAGATGCACAGCCATTCTGGAAAAGGACAGGTCACAGTCCCATGGCTGCCAATCCCATACAAAATGTTTTGTTAACTACAGTGCTTAAAGATATCAGGCATCCATGTTTATGAACCTGAATCACTGCCCAGATGAACTAATTGTGAAGAAGACATAAGGGAAACTGTTCCTTGCAAATATTTATAAAAGATGGTTCACTGGCTATGTCTGGTGCTGCTTTCATGAGTAAACAAGTACCCTGTGTGTAATTTAGATATGGTAGATGTAGATACATCAATATTTAAATACTAGTAGAATTATATGTGAATGCTGTGCAAGTTCATGTGTCAGTATTAATAATAAAAGATACAGCTCCACATGTGTGTGTGTGTATACACATGTGCAAATTTTCTCCCTGGAAAATATACTTTTGGAAATTCTAATCTAGTACATTTCACACATAAGAGAAGGAACTATTTCTTCCAACTTAACATATGTTATTAATATGCATTACACATCATCCTTCAACTCATATGGTTATAAAATCCAACTGGGATCAATAGGTATCCTTTCTATGTAGAAACAGCTACACTTATTTAGATTTCTAAATTTACATTAAACAAGGTAACTAATGCTTTTTTAGTGTAACATAGCATTGTTCTGTAGAACAAAATGGTAATAACACTGAATCAGCTCAGACACTAGAGGGGTTGAGGGACCTATCGATGCAAGGCTTTTAAGTTTCAATAGCTTTCATATAAAGTTGGCATATAGGATATCGGGGTGTTCACTCAAGCACTGTTATTTTGGGTAATCAGACCTGATGACATAATGAACTGCCTTTCGTTTTGCCTTGTACAGCTCCTCATTTTAAAATATTATGTGTCTTAAGTTAAGAGTTCTCAGCACCTCACAAAACAGAGTCCTTAAGCAGCACAGTCATACAGTTGCATTTCATTATGGTAACATTAAACATACACTTTTCAGACTTGGTATCAATTTTATACTGTTCACATGTTATGGTGCTTTGCTGTTTTCAGGTTTGTCTCCTTTGCTTCACAGTAAGAGGCCAGTTTACAATATTGAACAACTGGCTGCACCTTGGTAAAAAGAAATATATTGCAGACATGTGCTAAGCAACCATCTCCAGTATTGCTTTCCCATTGCACTTTGTTTCAGATCTGCCACACCAGGGTTATTGCAGGCCTGCACCTCTCCAGAGCAAAGCCTGCCAAATGCGCTGAGCTCTGTCAAACTTGTGCGGCAAGTCTCTGAAGTACTCATCCGATGTGAGGGAGGTTTCACCCATACGAAGGCTTTCCCCTAAACAAAATGGATCAAATTGAAAGCAGTTGTAATTTGGAGCATAAATTGTACATCAGATAACAGAACCGTAGTTTGTCCATCATTTTTCATGAGGAAAATATGCATAACTTGTATTTTGCTAAGAAATACATAAGTAGAGTTTAAATATAAAAGAGAATACTTGCTTTAAAGGAAGACTGTGTTTCATTAGAGAAAAAATACTTTATCATTAAGATTAATATGAGTATTCAAAACTGGATGTGTCTGCAAAATTCGAGAATGATTTAAAAAGATTCCAGTTGGAGAGCAAGGGCCACCTCAGACTGGTTTCCACACTCTGTGACTTGTGGATCAGGATCTAAAAGGTTTACATCTCAGTGGGAAATGTCCTTTATCTCCTTTCACAGCAGGTGAGTCTGTCAAATGTAAAGAATGATATCAAGAAGACTCCTTCCAGCCCACTTTATCGTTCAGTCTTGTTTTGCTTTATTAAATTTTTTTAACAGTTCATCAGGTTAGTCACCAAGCTTTATTCTCTATTATTGCACTAATTTTAAAATGATACTATTTTGTCTGCAGGAATAATGAGAAAAAGTCATTGGGGATCAGCTGTGGATATATGGCCCCTCCTTTACTCATGCTCTCGTGGGGCAGATTAGTCATGTGTTGGTTTAACACATCCCTACAGGCAATGTCTTATTGCTTAAGGTTCAGAAATATGAATAATAAAACTAGACCATAAGCTATTTAGCTTGCTAGAAATTAAATTTAACAGCTTCAGCTCATGAATCCAGCTGTAAAAGTACATACAAGGCATTAAATTAACAGGAACACATGGAAATCTACAGGATCATATTCCAGAGGAACCAAGTTTTGTATCTGTCTTACCAGATAATCTGGTAAGACTAGACAAAACAGATTTCTTTTTTCTCCTAACATTAAACTTCTCATTGCACTAACAAAATCCTTCTTTGAAGAAACTTTACTGCTGCAGGACAATATTCATAACCCTGACTTGTCCTTCTCTCATAAAAACACCAAATCTCTCAACTAGTCAACTTCCTTGTCCGTGTAGCAAAAAATTGATGCATTTAGGAAGGATTAATGTGCCCAGGGGATTTTCTGTTTTTTTCCAAATATACTGATTAATCCCACTAAAGATACTGCATCTGCCTACAAACTTGTGCATATCCTTAGACCATCACAGTCACAGCAGTACTTCTAGTGTTAGTATTTGAGATTATATCCATATAAACATAAATTAATGACTAAAATCTTGCATCTCGTGAACAAACTCCAGTCCAAAGGGAATTAATTTTTTTCCGAAGTAGAGACATTGCTATTGTTACTGATTGTATATAGAAAGGACTCAAACACTGCAATAACAGGCAGCAGCATAAAACCCCAGGGTAGATATGGGGGATTTCACTGATATCATTGTAAGATATATTTGAGCCTTCTGTGGCAGAAGTTTCATGTAGGAAATTCCTCTGTTAAATGCTATGTCTGCTCTTAAGACAGTGATAGGTGAGGAAGTATGGGTGACAGTATAGTGGACTTCAAAGAAAGGGGGACTTTGCATCTATTATGAATATATCAGTGAAGACATATTGGGGTAGGCCAGGTTAAGAGCAAAAGTGAACATCTGGCAACTTGTCTTCCTCAAGACCCTACACGCAACACCTGCACAAAGGCCAAATACTTTGTCATTACACAGGATTTTAGGATTTCTTATTGTATGAGGAAAATAAATTGCTTTTTCTCCCTTGGGACAAATTCTAAGTCTGCTTCTGAGGCCAAGATGACTCCTTCTGCATTGCAGTTGTGTTTTGGCAACACAGGTCAGCACAACAGACATTGACAGTACATCTCCATACAGACCAGTGCACCAGAAATGGCTAAGAATGGGAGCCAGGCCAAAGACCAGCTGATAAACAGCTCTCTTCCTTCTGCAAAGTACTGAGTGACACCAGGAATAGGATGTTCTGCTTACTTATCCCACAGCCCACCATGAAAAGATGAACTGCTGTCAAAGTCTTGGGTCATATCTTGTATGAAGTCAGTTGTTCCTTGCTGCCCAGATATTCTTTATATAATTACTGCTAGGCAGCCTTTTTAGGGGAAAGCTGATTTAATCACAGCCACATATCCATCAACTTTATTGTCTTCTGACATCATCCCTCATGCCCCTGTATTGCTGTTTTTAGGTGACATGCTACCTATTGTGAAATCACAGCTGAGTAAATGTTGTTCAGGTTATCACCGTTACTGTCTTTTCAGCTATTGTATATGGCCTTATCTTTTGTAGTGGTAGAGATGGAAGGTCTTAGTTATGGCACTATAAAAGGGAGCAATTCAGTCTTCCTTTAAAATTATGACTTCATTACTATTCATGTTAAAAACATAACATCACATATTGGTGCACACGATGTGTTTTATTTACATCAGACATATGTATTAAGATACTTCTTTATGTACATATTAAGATACAACTACACCAGGTGTAAGGTCAAGCTAGTAAGTAACCTGTCTCAGGATCTGCAGTCCATTGGTTATTATAAGAAATCAGACAGTGATGAATAATTAAATCTGCTTCTAAGTAAAAATCTCTAATTCCACCTAGTATCAATGGGGTAAATACTTGTTATATTTTTTAACCTTTCTTTTATAGCTATCTTTTCATGCATATGGACACTAGCCCTTAGAATTCTAAGCTCTTATCTGCTGTGGTATCTTTGCAAAGATAATAAGCCACACTAGTCAAGAATTCCTTAAATATGTACTGTAATAAGAATATTTTTATCAGCTTGAAATGTTCTGCCTGCCATGAAATTCATCCTTGTTTTTATGCTATAAGGGAAAAATGTGACATACTTAATTCTAACCTTGGATAAAAAGACATACTCTTCTGATTTGTCATGATGACATGTGCTAAGAATCAAAGGAATCATTTGCTTTCTTAATGGTATGGGAATATAATTTTGCAGTTTGTTTTTAAAAGCTGAATCACTGTTTTCAGATATCATTCTTCAGGAAATATGTTTTCAATTATACCCTCCTCCCCTTTTTCTCCCAGACTAGCTACACAATCTATTTAAGCAAGATATATTAACTTGTTTCATGAAGATATCTCTCAAACACCTTCTTTTCTAAGTCTCCATTTTTGTCAGAATTGCTTACATAATACGTAGAATAATAGAACATTTATGATAATGATACCCAGTTTATCCTGAATGTGCATCTCATTGATTGTTGAGATTCATTCACTCCCACCTTGATTTGTGCTTTGAAAAGCCCAAATCTGGTGTTATTCATAAAGACTGTTAAGACCCACCAGCAGTAAAAATTTCATTTTACTTTAAAGCTTTAATTAATTCTTGTAGTCCATGTCTGTATATAGTACCAGCTGCGCAATAATTCATGACAGTACATTCCAGATAAACCACATTTTGAATATAATACAATAATTACCACTCTTAACAGACCATTTATGCTTCTACAGGAGGATCCCAAATCTGCCTGGGCAGACTAGAGGATTAATAAGAACAAGGGTGGTGAATCGTTCATCATGCAGTGAATCTGCTCCTTAATTTAGCCGATTGCTTCACCTTTTCCAGCAGAAAAGATACTTCGGCTGTTTTTGCCTTTTCCATACAACTCTTTTCTGGGTGGAGCCTTCATCAGTGTTAAAATTTTGTTCCTTCCGGTTAGAATTTTACCTCCAACTTTGGAGGCCCCACCTATTCCTCTACTCCTACAGCCTGACTTTGATCTCCCTTCCATTTAAGAAGGGCTCATCTTATTGCCTTTGTACCATATCACTATTCAAATGCCATAGCAATGATTCGCTCAGATATGTAACCATGAGCAACAAAGATTATTTCTTGGTTTTCTTAAAAGGTTTTCAGCAATGCATCTGCTTCTTTGTAGTTAATATGCTAATTAATAAGATTAGTATATTAGTCATGACACAGATAAACAGAGAACAGCAAGAGCTTCTATGCCACTGCATTTTCCTAGCTGTTTCTGTCTAAAAGAAACAGGGCTGGCTATTTTGTATCTTTTTTGTCAATAAAAGGCTTTTAAAAGCTGGTTATTTTCTGATTAGCTTTCCCTTCCTATATTTCAGTTCTTTTTTGTTTTTTTGATAAATTGGGATAGGAACCATGTTTTATTTTACGTCTGGATACAGTCAAGCTCAAGACAAACATGCAAGTATCATTATATTTTCGTATGGTCATAATTAGTATCTTATACGCGTTAGCTGAATGATCCCTTGCTGGAAATCATTGTTTTAGTAGAAACAAAATAATCCACAGGTACAACTGAATTCCTTTAGAACTAGCATTCCATGAATTAGCATTCTGTGAACTTTCTATCCATACTATAAAAAGAAATATGAATCAGATGTGTGATCTATGAAGTGCAGCATCCTGTCTGTGATAGTAGCCAGCACCAGATGTTTTACACAAAGGTGCAAAAAACCCTTACAGTAGGCAGATGTTGGATTATTTCTCTATTAAGGAGGTCTCATCTTAAACCCTAATACTTAAGAGATTGTCTGAAGCCCTAAAGGATGAAGTTTTTATTTTCATTCCAGAACTCTTCGTTAGTGTCTCACTAAGTTTTGGTCTTTGAGGATGTTTGTTGTGGAGCAGTGGCAGGAATTGAGTTATGTGGGCTCCAGATGTAGGTTCAGCGTTGTTTCCCATGCTGGAGCAACATGCAAGAGCAAAATCTGCTCAGAGCAACTGGAATATTAAACTGCTTAGCTGTTAGCCCCTGGCAAACACAAAGGAGCAAAACATAGCCAGAAAATTACATTTCTCAACATTTTAGACATTAAATCGATATTCACTGGGACAACAGAGGGCAAGTTCCCGATTCCAGGCTACCCTGCTGCTAAATTCCAAATTCTTGCTACAAGACAGGGAGATGCCTGTGCTTTTAGAAACAGGTGGACATACTTTTTTAATGGAAAAGCTTTGGCAATTTAAATATAGTGGTCACTACTTCAGTCACAGATGCACCACGGGTAAACACCACTGTGTTTACAATGGGAACACAGGTTCATTGTCTCATGAACATGTGTGGGGACAACACTAGGCAAGGAGCAGGAAATGGATGTTAATGAGGCTGAAGAGCCAAAGTCTCTCTGGGACCAATTGCAAAAGAAAGTTAAAGCTTCCCTTCCTGTCTGTCATGCACTGGAGCAGTCCTATTGCCTCTGTGGCTACAACGCTGCCTCTTCTGTCTCTGTCGGGTCTTCTGGTGCCCTACGGTGACCTGTTCCCCTTCTCTCTTGTTCCTCAACAGGCCCACTAAAAAAGGAGTATAAGAACTCAAACTACCTCCACTAACACTATGCTACTTCACATCTTTCTTAGCTCTCTCCTTGAGCTCTGAATCACAAATGTGATTTATAATAATTGAAGTATTGGGTCAAATTATGTTCCTTAACATGGTATGAAACACCTTAAAAATTTTAATGGAAATTCATATGTGCAGGAGAGGAAAAAACCTTTTTACAAAAATCATAGAGAATATTTTTAAGTTCAAAACCCTATTTACCTGTTTTCCTCAAGGGAAACTATAGATCTCTAAGCATCTCTCTGCACTAGGACCAGCAATACTTAAAGGTCAAAGAAAAGTCAGAACTGTAACATTAATGTATTACTATAGAACTTAATGAAATATTCTATGCATTGTTTTTAATTCCTTATTACTCAAATTCCTGGCTGTACAGTGATGCAGAGTCAACATTTGGTTTGGCATTTAGGATTCTCTCCTAGGAAATGGGAAGTGTGGGTTCAGTACTCTCTGAAGGCTTCTCAAACTCTGAGCCAGGAACTTCATGGCTACTCCTCTGTGCTTGATGTTTCCTACTGGCCAAACTTCAATGGCTACCTGTTCAACATGTGGATGTACTGCACTGCCTAGAAGAGACACCTAAGCTTCCTTCATTGCAGTGGAGAAGCAAGTCTGTAGCACAGCTGCTCCAAATAACTCCCTGAGAGTGATGTGGACACCTAGCCCTCTCCACCGACTGCAGAAAAATGCAGTTTAGGCAGCCTAAATCTCTCTAAAGGCTCATAAATGCTGCAATGCCTAATTTAAATGCCTGAAGTAGGATGTTTGACTAATGCTGTCCATACCTATTCTAATCCTCTGCAGTCTCATGCAGGCAGACTGTTGTATCTCTTTGTTGTGGCTTAACCCCGGCAGGCAGCTCAGCCCCACACAGCCACTTGCTCACTCCCCTGCAGTGCAATGGGGAAGAGAATTGGAAGGGTAAAAGTGAGAAAACTCATGGGCTGAGATAAAGACAGTTTAATAGCTAAAGCCAAGCTGTGTGTGCAAGCAAGGCAAAATAAGGAATTCGTTCATTGCTTCCCATCGGCAAGCAGGTGATCAGCCACCTCCAGGAAAGCAGGGCTCCATCACATGCAACTGTTACTGGGGAAGACAAGCGCCATAACCCTGAATGTCACACCATTTCCTCCTTCCTTCTCTTAGCTTTTATTGCTGAGCACAATGTCGCATGGCATGGGATATCCCTTTGGTCAGCTGGGGTCAGCTAGCCCAGCTGTGCCCCCTCCTAACTTCTTGCTCACCCCCAGCCTGCTCGCTGGGAGGACATGGTGAGAAACAGAGAAGGCTTTGACGCTGCTCAGCAATAGCTAAAACATGGGTGTGTTATCAACACTGTTTTCATCACAAATCTAAAACACAGCATCATACAAGCTGCTATGAAAAATGTTAACTCCATCCCAGCCAAAACCAATACCCTGGTTGTACTAGGACCACACTGTCACATTTTAAAGCCATTCTTTGCAATCAGAAAGATGAGAAAATTGTGAATTTTCTTAAGAAAATTGATAATTCTTGTGTTGTCACATGATTCTATGAGCTGATACATAGACCAGATCTACTATGTGAAACAAATCCCTTCTTGTCCTGGTATACAAACATCTGCTTTGGAGGTGTCTTGTGTTTTAAACTGGGGAAAGAAGTCATTAAGGGTAGCATGGAATGGTTGATACTGCAAACGACATTCTTTTTATGAAAAAGAATATTGTTCTCTTTCACATAATATAGCTTAAGTAACACTGTGGGTCCCTAAATGTAACAACAATAACGTGTTCTGCTTCACAATATGGCATCAGTATTTTAATTTAAAGGTATTATTGTTTCCCTCACCCCCCATCCCCCAATGAAGCTTATATATTTGTTTGAGATGCTGTGGACTCAAGAAAGTGCTTATTATTGCAACTGTAACATGAAGTAGGGCACATTAGTTTTTATGTGACTACATCCTGCATTAGTGATGAAGATAGAGAATGAAGTTGTAAAAAAACTTGAGTTCTAAGTGTTTCACTTTATCATGGTGTTGTTGCCATTATGCAGAAAAGGAAATCTCTGAATATCAATACCATTCCAGTATTTCCTATGTCAATCTTTCCTCTAGAGTTACAGTATTCATTTGCTTGGTTCAGTCTTTGCTATCGAAGCCAAAAACACAATCCTTTGTCCTAACTTATGCATGTTACCAAAGAGGATTTTAGATCACAAGACACAGCTGAAAACTGCAATCTGACTTTGAAGTTAAACACAAACAGAATTGGAGAAATAAATGATGCACATTTACTTGATGATCTCAGATTACTTTGTATTATGGTGCATGTGATATTTGTTTTTATTCCACATTACACACTATTTCAATTTATTTTTCATTATTTAGTAGTATATAGTCCAAAAGTTTTGTTGTGTTGATAATTTAACAACTGCATTCAGTTATTGTGGATATGCATTTTAATTATGCATTGTTTAAGCAAAATGATATGAAGTAAATTCAAAAAACATCAAGTTGCCATACTAAACATGAGCAGACTACATTGGCAAACACATCTTTTTTGTGCAAAAATAAACTTTGCTTTGTTTGTTCAGTAATACCTCTGCCTTTTTTACTGTTTGGTTGCCAAATTAGGCAAGTTTATACTGCATCAGAAGACTTCTCCATTTATTTTTAGTCCTAGGTTGAGTAATGTTGGTGACAGAAAAAATTCTAGTGACAGACAGGTCACTACTGTTACTATTGCTCTGGAACAATTTAATGCCAGGAACACAGAAGTTGAGTACCCCATGTCATTTTTAAAGGACAGTTATATGGCAAATTCCCAAAAAAAGTTTCAAACAGTTATTCCTGGTAGGCCCACAAAATACTTTTTGTTCATTAACTTAGCAATTAGAAGAATAAAACTGAAAAGAACAGAGAAATGTAACTTTTGGATTCATATCATCCACATATATTTGTGCGTTACTAGATAGTGCCTAATTCATTTTCACTCAGTGGAAAAGATTGAAATAGAAAAATTGCATATTAGATATTAGTATATTAGATCCTAGGTTTTGTAATAAAATCACCAACAAGCAAGCTAGCAACTAATCAATCTCTATTTTTCTTGTGATTTCATTGCCTAAATACGCAGTTCCTTGGACAATCTATGCTTCCCAGAAACACTCCAGTTCCACTCCATTTTCTTCCCTCCCCTTCCTTAATGCTGAAACTGCATCCTCCTCTGCCAGAGGGACACAGTCTCTAGTTAACTCTTTATCTACCTGCCTCAAAACTATTACCATGTAACCTTTAACAGATAAAAATTTTTTCCAGTGTACAATGAGATTATATATTCGTATTTGTAGACTGCATTTCATTTGTACCTTCCCTTTCAGTCCACTTCCAGCTTCCTTGGTGACTTTTTCACTGAAGTTAGCAACAAGTTTGTGACGTATACTGGTATGAGACTTTCCTTGTCTGCACAGATTGAAATCAGGTATAGAGTTGAATGCAGTGACAATGCAATGGACTTAATAATGTTAGCTGGCATGGGACTCATTTGAGTAAATGTAGCTAATGCAGTTATCTACATCTGAGTAGTTACCCTAGGGTCTCTATAGTCAGTGGGGAGACAAATACATACATTAGAATATGGTTCATTTGATAATACAACACATGTTTAAAATAAATCAGCAGAATTGCTCCCTAAGGGAACACAGAAAAGGTGCGGGTCTTTCAACTGTTTTTCTTGTTGGGAGAGCACTATCCCCAGAATGCCATGCAGGTACACTTGCCAGGTGGTTATCTTGTGATGTTTTGGCTAGACTCTGATAAATGCTTTCTGCTTGAGAAGAAAGGGGTATAGCATAAAAGTTGTCCCAGCACCTCCTTATTCAGTAAATATTTCCTAAGGATGATTTATAGTTTCTTTTTGTACTAGATGATGTAAAGGGGTCACTTGTTTGAAGAGCAAGAAAACTGGCCCCACTGACAATCCATACTATTTTTTTGGCTCTTAATAACATAAAGGGAAGAAGGAAATCAAAGGTTACTGCATATTGCACCTTATAATCCATATAAGAAATCACATCGGTATTAATTGGCAGAAAAGACTGGGTGGAGAGGGAAGGGAGATAATAACTGCATTTATGTGGAAAACAGAGATGGAAATGTAGTCTGTATAACAGTAGGCAAAATACTTGCTCTGAAAAAGAAATATTTTCTTAAATATTATAATAGCACCTTAAAAATCCATTCAGAAATGGGCTCATAGTTTCTGCTGATAATGCCGAGTGGCAGGTCAGGTCACTGAGACGAAGAAATTACAGTCTAAATGATGGAATCAGACAAGGGACACATTTGGTTCATCAACATTTCTGTCGGTTATGGAAATATCTCAAATGGAAAATGTTATCCATAAATAAGCACTTACTGCTACAATTCTCTGTTGTCTTTGATATGCCCCATAACAACTATAGGTAGCTATGTAGTGCTGGTACTTTGGAGATCACCCAAAGGGCTGCAGGCTGCCATTCTCACCAGTGTAAAAGGCAGTGTCCTTTATAAATAGAAAATAACATAGCTTATGATATATCCCTCTCTTTTATGACTCTGTGTATAGGTGTATAACCGTTGTGATTATGAAACTAGGTCTAAGCTCACAGAATTCCCTTCTTTTCCTATTTAATACTGTCCAGTAGTATGCGAATAAAATTAAAATGTTTCAATTTTTCTGTTTGTGTGTTTTACATTGTGATCTAGTTGGCAAAAAAACCTGCCATCTGACTGAATTAGTGAAAGAATAAAAAAGAACAGGATCCAACATCTGGTAAGATGTAACTTGGACTTTCTTCTTGATTGTGTCTGTTTCAAATGCCAGGTGTCTATCACCTGGGGTGTAGTCTTACTTTGGCAAAGTATATCTATTACTAACTCTCTGAAGAATGCCGTCTCTGAATGATGCCGCTGCTAATGGAACACTGATTTACTGCCACAACTGTAAAGAATCTTTTTTAACATTGTGTTACACTTCCCATCAATTTAGATCAACCAGACCTACCATATGTGAGAAGTTATCTGCATTTTTCTCTGATAAAACCAAAATGATGAAAGCTTTGCTTTCCCTGAGGTATGATCCACTATTGGTAGCCCCATTGTTTTTTCTTTAGCCCTCATCTTCTTTGTCAGGGCTGGAGCATATTATTTGTGCAATGCTTGCCAGAATTCTATGGCTTATTTGTTGTTTGAGACTCACCATATGTGTCTTTGATCCCTGCCTAGTAGGCACCTTGGCTGCTTGCCAGTTTGGCACTTAACGATTATCAGCGGTATGAATAGCTCCCTTGCTTCTGATTCTGTCCTTCTTGCTGTCATCAAATCACTCTTTAAACAACTTTCTTATTTTCTTATAGATGCTTGTAAACGATCAACCTATTTTTATCATGCCTTTCTTGGCCAAGGTTTTGTGTCACACTGCAGGAAATCCAACAGCTTGATGTTTCCACTCCTAATGATCTGACTGCCAACTACCTGTGTAATTGCAGGGGAACAATAAGGAGCACAGAAACTTCTCCCATGGTAATATTTGAAGTTTCTCTGCATACTACAAAAATTTGCCTGTTCTCCCCATCTGGTAGGCTTGGTGGCATGACTTTTATGAGAGATTATTTATTTGAGTGAAAAACATTCATTTTAATAAACATTTTAAAACCTTTGACCAGAATACAGTGTGAGCCAATGACAATGTTAAATTCAGAGGAGTATCAGAATGATAAATAGTTTTAAGAGAGAGATGGAAAGCCAAAAGCCAGTCATGTGCCACTTCTATTCACTATCCTGATGCAGTGCTAAACACTGAGTCCTTCCATGTGTTCTAGTAAACTAAAGTTGCTCCAAAATGCCATTGCTGAACAGAAAATATGCAGAATCAAAATAAGGAACAGAACCGGGCATATAAGGGTCCAGACCATGAAAGGCCCATGTGCTGTTACAGAAAGATCTGCCAGAAGTCTCCATTATTCTTTACATGATTTAGCAAATGCTGCTACCAGTAAATATACTATCAGTGAAAGCAGACAAGGTTAAACAGCGTATGGTACCATATCTACCTTCATGTTAACTCACAAAGTGGGATGGAGTAAGTTTTGTAGCCCCTGTAAGCAAAGAACAGTATCAGCATGATTACACCTGCCTAAGACGCACTCTTCTTGGAACCACTTTCTCTTTAGCAATAACAGTTTGGTTTAGCTCTAAGGCTTTTAACACACAGTGCTTTTTTGATAGATAAATTATCACCTCCTTCTCCCAAGAAACATGGGAGTTTCAGATGAATGTGTTCCAATTTATACATCTCTTGATTTTGAAACAACTGCTTACATGGAATTAGAAGCACTAGTTGCAAAATTCAGTGCTAAATTGCCAAGGATGAAAAACAAATTCTGATTTCAGGGAGAATGAGAAGTACAGCAGAAAAAAAAAGAGACATTTGCATGAGAACCCAGTTTATTTGGGATTACTTTATAATGAACCACTGCTATTTTTTTCCTCCTCTGCCCACAACACTGCGATTTCAGATAAAGAAGCTCCTTTTCAGCATATTTGGTGGCATTCTGAGTCTTAAAGCAGGTTTGTGTCAGAAAACGTTCACAGTGGACTTAGGCTGGAAGAGCACACTGAAGCTTTAAGCCCTACAAAAATGGCATTCACTTCTGCAGTACGTTTTATAGTTATAATAACAGTGATGGACAAAGAAACAATGCTATTAGAAGGGATTTAATGTGGAGAACATAGCAGTTTGAAAGGTGAGCTACCTGCAGAAGGTTATAATGAAGATAATTTCAGAGGTATTTGTAAGAAAGATGATTAAAGGCAACATGAATTTTGACTTCAGCACTGGAGTAACTTGAGAACAGGTAGGAGAGGTATATAACTTCCTCGCAATTGCATTTTCACCCTATTTCCAACTTGCTATGAAATGAAAAGTGTAAAATTAAATTATTTACCTCTAAAAACTGCTTTTCTCTTCACACATACCAACCGCACAACAGATAAACTGTCTCTCACTGAGAGACAAAAGAGAAAGGCTTGATTTTTTGGCCTTTGTACATTTTATCCCTAGCTTTCCAGGTAACAAGACCAAAGCAAATACCCAGTCAGCATTTAATGGAAACTTAGTGGAATTTTGACCCATGAAAAGGTAAGAATTTTGAACTCACAAATATTTTACTGGAAGAGGGCAGAAAAGATACTAACTGCCTCAGATCGCAGTCAGTAAAGAAACCTCCTAGCACTTTTCTGTGGCCAGATTCGAAATTGCAGATTCCCACCAGTGTTATTTTAACATAAATTTTAAAGTCCCAGTTTAAATATTTTATTTCTGAAAAGCTTGAAAAATCCTTGAAAAATAAAAATTTCCCAGCCAATCAATCAGCATCCAGTTTTGGTTTACAATGGCACTCAGAAACAGGGAGGGTTTTGGATGCACAGGACAGCAATCTTGAAATGCAAAAGAGCAAAGGAAAAAGATGGTGCTTTGAGAGCATCACGTCTATCTGACTGAAACAGAGACTTGGCTGTAAACCTGATAATCTTTTGCAGAAAATGACTGAGGGAAAGGTTAGTTAATTTAACAAAAAATCCCTGAAACCCCAGAAAAGGAATGATCCAGAAACAATTTCCAATGCATACAGGATCTTGCTTGAGAGTAGTTTGGAAAGTTGGCTGACACATTGAATGCTGAAGGAGATGACAAAATATAACCTGCTGCTTCTGAGAGAGCCGTTAAAACCTAAGAAGGATTCCATTTGCTATGCTCTAAGTATCTGCTACACAAATGAAAAGCATAAATGCAAGCGTGCGCATAAAGCCTCTTGTCAAAGACCTGCTGCCACCTGAACGGCGGGGTGAGCGGGACAGGTTCTGTTCCGCATCGTTTGCGCTGCCCGAGGATCCCAAGCAGGGCAAGCGGGCTTGGGGCTCGAAGCAGTCCTGCCCTTTCTCCTTGCTCCCCTCCTTCCCCTCAAGCCCTCTGCCGCGAGCACTGACAGCCCAGGCCGGGCCCCACGTCCCCCGGGCGTGCGGGGTGTCAGGAGGGCCGTGGGGCAGGACGGCTGCTGTCCCCATGCCCGCGCCCCCCCGAGCGCCGGGCCCGCCGGGTCCCCGAGTCCCCTCAGGGGCTTCTCCCCCACCTCCGCCCCGCAATGGCAGGCTGCTGTGGCGCTGGCCAAGCCCGCACCAAAGGCGGGCGGCCACCACCGGGGCTCCTCTGCCGGCCGCCCTCAGCGCCCCGGAAGGTGAGGAGGGGGAGGCGAGGAGCAGCGGCGGTGGCGGGCGAGGCGGCGGCCGCCGCAGCGGCCGGGGAGGGGGCGCGGCGGGGCTGCGGCGCGGCGGGTTCCCGCGCTCCGCCAATCACAGACGCCGCTCGGGGCCGGGCTGCGGCCAGTGGCTGCGGCGGGCGCGGGGTCCCGGCGGGCCGGGAGGCCGCGCCGACCTTGCGGCTGGCTGCCGGGCGGCCGGGGAGCGCCCCGCCCCGCCATGGGCACGGTGCCGTCGGCGCTGAAGCACTGCCTCAGCTACCAGCACCTCCTCAAAGAGCAGCTGTGGATCGGGGAGCCGGCCGCGCCGCCGCCTGCGGCTCCGCACCCCGGGCAGGTATCGCCGGGGGGGGGTGGCGGGGTGGGGTGGTGCCGGCCCTGCGAGGCGCGGCGGCCGCCAGCGGGAGACCGGGGCCCGCCGGGCGCAGAGGGCTGCGCCGCCGCCGCCCCCTCGCCCCTCACGCACGTACCCTGCCTCCCCGCTAGCCCCGGCCGCTGCCTGCGCACGGCCCTCGCCCCCCGCCGGCCCGCCCCGCCGGCCCGCCCGCTCTCTCGCCGGCCACCGCCCAGTACAAGGGCGTGGATGGAGCAGTGGGGGCTTCTCTCATCCCCACGCGCTGCTGGGCCTTTCCTGGTCAATAATTTCAGAACACGGCTGGTTTTAGACCATCGGAATGATGGAGCACACGCAGGTGGGCATCTCCAGTGGCGCTGGGGGCAGGGATGGGCAATGTTAAAGAAGTCCCCTCATCTGTGCCTCCCCTCCCCTACTACAATCCAGTCAGAAAAATCATAAAACTGTAGGGTGACACATATTTTGGCGAGGCCGCAGTATCACCCGTCCCCCCCCCCGGTGCTTGTATTTCTCACACTGGAGTGTGGTGGGCCCATCTGCTGTCGGGTGGAAAGTCACTACAGGCGGAAGGGTGGGGGAGGCAGAGCCGTCAACTGCTCGGGAATGGCTGTACCCTCCTTTTGGCCGGGTGTGCTCTGAGCACTGATGGGGTTGTCCTGGAGGGACGAGTGAAGGTGGTTGCTCACCGTCCTGTGTCGGCTGTGAACGGCTGTGGAGAGAGGCTGGAGACACTGGGGACTGGGAGAGGGAGTTAGATGGGGAGGCATGAGGGCAGGCAGCCAGATGGAGACCATAGGCCATGACTATCCTAATCATGGCTTTGGAAGGAAAGAAATGAAGGAAAGGGAAAACTACCAGTGGCTTTTAGGGAGAGGCTGCATAAATCTGGAAGGCCATTGGAGGAAGAGGTCAATATAAAGTATTCAAAGAAGGAAATAATGCTGAGTATGACATTGCCTTTACTATAACAGCACATTTATTGTTGGAGCATATTGTGTCTGAACTGTCATTCATTCTAACTCCAGTAATCAGTCATTACATTCAAACATTAAAAAACATGAGCCAAGCCTAGAACAAAATTGGTTTTAAAATATTTTTTTTTAAAAAATGGTTCATTGCATCTTTCTTCTGTTTTCTACACCTTTCAGAGGTACCAGGGGTAAATCTTCCATTTTTCTTCACCATCTGGAAGTGAAATTTAATTATTAGGTAGCAATGTAACTTCAGAGGTGGGGAGATCGTGAAAAATACAATGTTCTGAGTGCCGTGAAAGCTGGCAGCATTGTAATTTTGCTTCAGATGATCTGAGCTACATATATGGAATACCCCAAGCAGTACTGTTGGGAGCACAGAACTTTGTATAGGTAAGCTCCATACAGCTTCCAGCTATCACAATTCCCTGAGAACAGTGTCTATCCAACATTGAATTTTGGGGAAAAAATCAAACATAATTTCTTCAGTTGTTTCTGTGAAAGTGGAAAAATGTTTTGTCACTGTAAAAAAAAAAAAAAAATAGAATGAAAGGACTTTTGTGCATTAGGCATGAAGCAAAGCACGATAATCCTTTTCATGTGCCCTTGCTACATTTTGGTGTGTCATTTTCTTTCAAAAGATATGAATGGTTTTTAAAAATGCCTTCAAAATACTTTGATATGCCACTTGATTGCATCAGTCTCCGCTCCCTATCAGACAAAACATCTGAAAGGTTCAAGGGCTTTTGCAACAGAGAGGGTTTGAAGTCAAAGACAGGCAATGATAATATCTTCCTAGAAAGTCATAGATTGAAAAAAAAAAAAAAAGTGTTTCTTTATTGTAATAGATGCCTGTAACTTTTGCTTCATTTTTGCAGTGCTCTTTCATTTTCATCACCATTTTTCTTCCTCCAAGGATACAGAAAGGTGTCTTCCTCAGTAAACAGCAAACGTGAGAATTTGCTGCTTATCCCTGTGGACATTGATGTGACTGTAAGCTGCACAGTCTACTAAGCCCATTGACACTAATTAAGTCCGGAGTTGGTTACTGTTAATGTTTTAACATTTGCTTCTGCTTTACCTTGCTGTCGCTGTGATTTTTATTAGATGATTTTAATAATTTTCTTTACATGAATCTGTTCAAATTTCCATTTCTCTTAAACAATCCATAAAGGTTTTTCTTACGCTTGAATGCATTCTGTACCAATCCTGTTCAAGAAAAAATGTGTTCCTTTTTATGTGATCTAGAAACCATACTAGCTCAAGTGATGGTTATAAAAAATGAGTTTTTTGTTTTGACCAGTGTATGCAAGACAGTTACAGGGTGTAGACTAAGAAATAAGATAGGGGAAAGGGTTTAAGGTACAAGAACAGTTTCTCAGAAATAATTTAGTGCTTTCATGATTGATGAAAATAAGGAGTTGATTTTCGTGCTGAAATCTTTTCAGGAGTTTTTCAGGATTTTTCTTTAAACACAAAGTAAAATGGAGGTGTTATTAGAGTGTTGCTACCAGGGCTCTTGTAAAACTGAAATAATTCAATTTTGTCTAAAAAATCCCAAATGTATAAAAATTTGGTTTATATACTGTGCTGACTAATTTGTAAAGGTCCAGGTTTAACCACTTGGAGCTGTATCAGAGGCAAAATAATAGGTCCTAGGTAGTTGGACTAAAGGCTAGACAGAAAGTAAGTAATTTTTTCTGCTATTAGTAGAATTTACTAATATCTATTTCACTCTTATTTAGGCTAGTACTGGTCAGTGGGATACCACACTCCTGTTGCAGTATCTTCATCTTATTCCATTTTCTTAATTTCTTAATCTTGTTTGCTTCAGAAATACTGTCTTATGTTTCTTACAAGGGGATCCTAGTTCTGCTTCATTCTCTCAGCATTACCCCAGTGTATACTGTTTTTATTAATAGGTCTGATTAATTTAATATTAAAGGTCTGATTAATTTTACTAAATACGAGCTATAGCTACATGAGAATTTGTTAAAGACATGGATTTATATCAAAATTGTAAAATGTGCTAGGATCTACCTAGAAGGGGGGTAGCAGTAGATGTGACAGTATTAGGGAGTTTCTGCAGTGGTCGAAATTGCTATTGATGGTGACTCATAGCACTTGACTGGAATTTGTGATGTACTTCGTGTTCTGTTTTGTAAAAGGCTCATGCTGAGCAGCGGGGAGGAAGGCTGGCTGTTGATCTGCAGCTGATGGTTGTCTTCTGGCTTAGCAGGAACCTTCTGGCTGGAAGGAGAGATGGTCTGAGAGCAACTGACATGATTCTCATCCTACAGACTTAATGTTATGTTTTCATGTAAGTTAAAATGGAGTTTTAAGGCATTAGGAATATGCTAAGGACATGGCAGGGAAGAACTGGATAGCTAAAGAAGTGGTGTAAAAGACTGGAATGAAATTCAAGGATACAGAATGATTAGGTGCTTCGGGACCAGTAATGCAAACTAGAAACGGTGACATTATCAGTTAGAAGTGATTGAAGAGAAGAACTTTGGAATGCTGACAGATCATAGGAGGACTGCGAGCTGCCAGTATAGTACAGCTGTTAAAAGAATCAAATTAAGTCGTCAGATATATCAGATCAAGTATTTCTAGTCAAACAGGGAAATGTTAGTGCCATTGCAAAAGACTGTATCTGAGACTTCTTCAATTTTGGTTAGTCATGTTCAAGAAATTGAATTCCAGCTGGGAGAAGTTAGGTCTTGCACCACTGGAACGGTCAGGAAAATGGAGATGAAATGTAAAATGACTTGAGTTTGTTTGGTATCTAGTGTTAGGACCTGGGGAATGGGCAGGCAGGGAGGGAAGAAGAGGAAAGAGATGCTTAAAATAAAGGAATATGTTGCCACACACAAACAAATGCTTATAATATGTCCATATATTAAATGCAGAGTAGAAATTCAAAGTTAAGTATCAACTGGTGACATTCTTTAATAGCTTTCTAATCAAAATAACGAGAGTGAATAACCTATATGGTTTGGGTTTAGAAAAAGGATTATATTGATGTGGTTTCCATAGTAGTGAAAATGGTTGGATTCTTAAGAGATTTTAAAGTTTATATAGTAAGGAATAGAGGACTAGATATTTAAAGATGTAAAATCTAGACAATTCCGAATCCATTTTTTAATTACATTGCATGGCTTACAGCACTCTGGAAAAAGTAGAATTAGTTAAGGTCAGTGTCAACTTCAGTGTGAATACTCATCTTCTGCCGCTTTAAACAAGTGCATCCTCCTATTCTACACTACAAGAGGGTAGTGGCTAAACATAGCTAAGCAATAACCATCTTTCTCTTAGACCCTTGTGTTTTAATGTACCACTAGCTAGGTGTACTAAGAGGTATAGTATTTTAGGAGTTACATGGTTTGGTGAGGGCTGCCTACATCTACCACAAGCAAAGCAAAAGTAAGTCAAAAATAAAACTCTAGCTTCTTGCTCTGTGGGATGTGGCTGTGACTCTAGGAGGTGTAAATCTATCTAAATACTGCTAATGTGTGCTATGTTATCTTGTAGGATTTCTGTCACAGATTTATGCTGTCATGGGATGCAACTCCCAGAATTATTAACAGTTGTTCTGTATATTGTCTTTGGAAAGCACAGTGTACATTGTTGTCAGTTTTGTTACTGGAGAGGAACACAAATTCTGCATGCTAAATACATATAATAATGAACAAAACCTTGGATCCTCTAGTTTAGACAGTGCCTAGGTTGCAATGATTTATACGCTACATGCCTAAACATCCAGACCTAAACCACACAGCCTAAGATTCCCTCATCTCCTCGCTGCATGACACTCAAATCAAGAGATGCACAGTGTCTTACTTTTGCAGTTTTAATTTGCCAGTTTAGATTTTGCAATATACTATCATATTTTAAACATATGCTAGAAACCTCTCAAATTTATTTTTAAAGTAACTCAAGAATAACAACAAAAACCACAGTCCATATGACAATTATATATGTTTGTCTTAACCACTTCTTGTATTTGATGGTTGATTCTTGATTCAAATTACAGCGTAAAAAATAGGGCATATGGTATTATGCTACCTAGGAGGAGAAGGCATCTCTGTTTTATTTGAATCTTTTAGCTACACCTCAGAGCAACTGATTTGAGACATACTATATTTCATGTTCTTTTTATCTCCACATAATTATATATTCTAGGAACAGATTCATATTTGCAGGCTCTCCTTAAATAAGTATTTAGGCTATTTTCATTTTTTATTTAATTTGTTTACTTTAAGAAGTACTATAAAAATTTGCTGTCAGCAATATTGCAAATGTATTAATTTATTATGACAATTACAATATGCAAGAAATACATTATAATTTATGTTCGGGTTTTTTTTGATCTTCTGAAAATTACATATAAAGTACACTTTAAATAGAGAAAAAATAAGCTAGTTGTCCTGAGCTTTATATTGCAGAATTCTTGTTTCATGAATTTTAGAAAGGATGACTTTATTTAAAGATACTTAATGAAATCAGTCTAGAGAAAGTATATTAATTGCATGGGGCAAAGATCTTGTATCCTTTTTTTTTTTCTCTCTCCTTTACCCACCATTCTTACCTCATTCTGTGTTTTCATCCTGAACTTCCAAGGGATTTAGATTTTACGTTGTCTTTCATGTAATTTAAGACTAAATAACTGATCACTAAGAGACTTTGAAATTCCTGATTTCTAGCCCTTCCTATTCCTCTACATGTGGAGGCCTTGTCAATACAGAACTCAGTAGATGGATCTTTTTCTTAACAAATATATTAGAAGAATGGGACTTTGTTTTGTTTTGTTGAAGATTTCAAAGCAACATTTATTTTCTTAATGTTCATGAGATGTAAAGCATACAGTGTTACTCAAAAAATGAAATGGAAGAAAAAATAGAAAGGATTACTATAAATGTATTTTAGAATTAAATTATAAACTATTAAGTCCATATCGGCATGCTGTATCTTTTCTTGATGACTTTGGAGATGATAAATGACATTTGATACATACTGATACTGAAGGTGGTAAAAAAGACACAAAAACACACTCCTACTGAATTTAACTGACGTAGAGAGAGTTCAATGCTGAGCTCTTTCCAAAATTTTCTTTGAAGTCAGGAGGAGTTTCCCCTTTAGAAGATCCAGTCAGTAGACTCATGCCAATTTTTTCAGCCAGGTATTCTTTATATACTGCAGAATAAGAGCTCAAGAACATTGGTGGATAAAACTAAAGTCTGAAAAGGCTAAGTAATTGGTTTGCTAAAGATGCTGGACAGGATGTTAGAAGTTAGGAGGCTGACAATAAAGTCTAAGTTTGGTCTAAATGGAGTCACTGGCTTTTAGTTCTTTTGTGCCACTGGATTTTAAATAGTGGAAAGATAACAGGAGCTTTTTAGTTGATACAGATTTATGCTATATTTGGATTATTATGTGGGTTTAGGACTTTATAATACAGCTGGAAATGTTGTAAAGGATTTTACAGATCTTGCTCTGCAAATTTGGGAATTAAAAAAATGCACAGGAAATTTCTACTCAGACCCAACATCTGTTTTTTGGTGAGATCCCATTTTTTACTTGTCCCACCTCCACCTCCTTCAAAGCCTACATATGGGCACAGTGATACTCATTTCCTCTCCTGCCAGCTCAAAGAAAAAGATTAATTTCAGACACGCCGTGTGTCAAATCATCATTTTAAAATTCATACATCTTGAGATCATTCTTAATTCATTTTCTCATTGCCTTGGCTGAGAGTGAAGATAAATGACTTGCCTAAGATCAACTAGTTCCAAATTTAATTCCTACTGAAATAAATGGGAATATTATCTTTGTCTCAGGTTTTAATAAGGATTTTATTTACAATTTGTGGATCTTCTAGCTTCTAGTTTAGGTAGGGAAATCTCACAAGTGCCTTATAAGACTACTGTAAGACTTATGAGTTGGTCAGAAATAGAATTTTTTATAAATCAAAATATTTACTGCTCCTAATTAATCAAATTTTGTATCTTTGAACTGTCTGATGAGGTGACTAATAAATAGCAACAATCATCTCTATAGTGGCTTTGGTCACAAGTTACTTTTTTTTTTCACTTAGACTTGGCTTAAAGGTGAAATGCTGGGTACCTAGAATGAAGTTAAACTTATTTTCTCTTAGTTTTAATGATCAGACCCTTTTTTTTTGTGTTTCAGAGGAAAAAGGTAGCTCCAATTCTTGCAGGATCTGCGTTGGAAGATTGACTTGTTTATGAAAGTGTGTGTTTGAATTTCAGTTTCTATGGGGTTATCACGCAGTGAGAAACCGGTGCAGTGTAGGTACAGTCCAGAGATAAAGCTGAAATGAGTTCTTGTCACCCTCTTCTCTTTCACAACGTAAATATTTGAGGCATTTAAATAAGGTGATGATTCTCTGAAATTTTAGGAGTTGAAGGTTATTGAGATCCTTTGATGTGTCAAATGTGGAAGAAGTTATGTTTAAAGAAACAGTGGGGGATGTCAGAGAAGTAGTTATTTAGTACTTCAGGCTGTGTTAAATTCTCTTCTATTGTTTAGCTCTCATTCATTTAACAAAGTTGAAATATTTTCTTAGCATTCTTTTCCCCCAAATGTGTATTTAAAAAGATAGATGAAGTATGAAAAAGAACTGCATATTAAAGATGGTGTGTGGTATTGTGAACTTGCTGGGGAATGTGTACCACCTTACAATGTTTGCCAGCGCACACCATAATGCATATGTGGACCTTGACATACGGTGTAATGAAGTACTGTGCACTCAGTGAGGCTCATCAGTTAACTGAACCTCAGAAAAAACTGGAACACGTATGGGAATAAAAAGCTATCAGGCACAAATTTATAGGAAAAGGTTCTCTCTGGCTGTCTAATCCATCCATCTTCTGTCGCATAGAAAAACTCATCAGGATATTGAAAGTATGAGAAAAGTTGCTTTATTGGCTGATGTGAAATTTCTGAGATAAGAGCATGTAATATGAGGCCTGTAGCTCGCATCATCAAAGTCAGGCTTTCATACTATGCTAACTACCAGTAAAACTAATTCAGTGTTTTTGCTTTTCAGCAAAAGGGAAATATTTTATTATTGCTGTATTAACGTACACTTGTATAGCCCTTTGGGGGCAGAAATGTCAAAATGGTGCGCACACTTCAAAACTAAGTGCAGTAGAAATAAAAGTTTTTTCTGTTTTGTAGTATGTTGATAGTGACATGAGTTGTAATGAATAATAAAGAGTTTATTAAATATAAGATTATGAATGAGATACAGACTTTGTTTTTCTGACTATCTGGTCTTTTAGTCAATCTCTCACTCCAAAGAAATCAGAAAACAGATAAATGCATGATTTACATTTCAGGAAAATATTTTCAGGGGTAGTTTTAAGGGTTGCTTTTCAATCTTAAGGTATTAGAGTTGGAAGTAATCAGCTAATGACTTTTTAGACTTTTACCAGGTTAGACATAATAATTGATGGTGAAGATTTCGATCATAGTTTGGGACAAAATTCTAATGTTGCAAAGATGAAAAAGATGCTGGAGGTGATAAGGAAATTATGCTTACTGTCAGAAGGTTTTTGTAGCTGATACTGATTTTAGATAATTCCCTTGTTAAATGGAGATTTATTTTATGGCTTGGTGTAAATGAATGAAAGTTACCCCAATTGTTACATTACATTTGAATTTGTTATGTGGATTAAATATACTTATGAGAGTAATTCTCAACAGCTCTTGTGACAAAACCCCAGATTTATTACATGCAAAAATCTGCTAAAAGGTGCATGGGTAAGAAACTGTGCTGGGTAGACATTTATTCTTTGTTTGGCTGGTTTTTTTTGTCCACAGATGTTAGCTGTTTTGTATGGGAATAAAGGTGTTAGTTTATGAGTTTCTCGGAAAAAAAAAAGTTTAAAGGCTTTGAATGCATGAGATGTGTGGACTGAAGCGCCAGAGGACATTGGTGGAATGTTAGGTGAAACCCATAGGGAAATAATTCAACAGCAGCATCTGGAAAGGAACTGTATGTGGCTTTAGGGTTTACTTTTAATGCAAGTAGTTAAGATGAGATTAAATATAGGTGTTAGTATGTGAGAAATGAGGGAGCAAGGTAAGTGATGAAGGTACATCATGTGGAACACTGGGATTAGGAAAAAGATTTAACAGAATCCACAGCTGATCACAGCTGAATTTTTAAAAGCCTGGAAACATAATTTGAATTGAACTATATGTTGGCTTCATATAAAGCAAAACAGCTTACATGAAGAATTTATTGGGGGGAAGAGAAGAGAGAGGATAGGCAAGTCCCTTGGCCCTGCCGTATCTCATTTTTCCCTGCATGGTATGAAGAAGACGGAAAGTTAAGCTACTAAGCCAGCTGGCTGTTGGCTATACAGAGAGGAATCAACTGGTGATTGAGAATTGTCTCTTGTCTCCCTGCTGTTTTTTGATATTTAAGTCTTGATTCAGTTACCTAAGCACAGTTGTTGGGTGCCGTGTGAGATGCCTTAAGGTAGCTGAGATGGCTTATAGGGTTGGCAGATATCAAACGGGATTTATGTGAGACCTGTGCCCTCTGGCGTGGTAGCCTGGAAGTCAGGTGTGATGCATCTTAAATGACTAGTGGCTGTAATTAGCCATCTGACATGTGCCTGTACTACTTGGCTGAGTTGTTTTTGGCCATTGCTGACAGTGCTGAGAAATGGCTTAATTCAGCTGGCCACACTTTATTGCTGATGCCATTTAAGATGTCCTATAATATCCTACTTTACCTCCAGCTGCCAAAAAAAGCACAGGTCCTGTGTCCTACATGTGTTTAGGGAACCTTAAGATATGTAATATGTGAACCTTAAGATATATAATATGTGAATATATATATTGACTGTACTGGCATACCTTGCACACCTGTAGACATAAATGTGTAGATACCTAAGTTCAGGTGTCTTACAGTTCAATTGAATCCTGCCATTAAGAACATTTCAGGACATTTTGAGCTTAGTGAGGGCTATGGCTGGAATGCCATTTAGTCCCTAAGTATTATTATCTATCATCAGAGTTTAGAACAATCCTTTGGTCAAGATTATGTGTCACAGTAAAATGAAAGTACACCTAATGGTGGTACTGTTAGGTTTTTTTACTTATTTCATGCTTAGTTAACACTGACCCACTGGTCTTACTACTACCAGTTTTACAACCATGCACATTCCTTTCTCATCTGTTGTACAACTTATTATCCAGAATATGGAGGTTGAAAATAATCTTTATAAATTTGTGAAGTCTAGAAGTGGAAGCAATAAAAAATTAGGAAATGTCATGCTTCCTTTTGCCATGACTATCCTTAATCTTCTCAAATAGTCTGAAGTGATACGATCCCATTTTGGTTTTGTCTTTGTCATAGTTTCTCCAGTATCAGTTAATTTTCTTCTGTTTGTTCCAATCCACTGTTTTTAGGTTTGTATCATTAGAACATGTTAAAATCTTATTACATTACTATTTAATTTAACCAGTTCAGCAAAAGCTGTGACATATCATTATGAGTACTTTTTAATAAGCTCATAAAAACTGATAATTTTTAAAATGTTTATTCTAAAAATAAGGGATTACATCTGGGTTTTTTTCTAAATTTCATATAAGGAAAATTTTCAATAGCTTTGATTATTGTCAGTTAAATGGCTGTACAATTATATTCTTTAAATATGCTCACATTTCACTGATTCAATTGTGAAAATAGAACATTTTTATAACATCAAGAATGGTGTAGTTCAAGATACCATAATTTCCTTCCTACTATTGGGCAATTATTATGGTAACATTTTGCAGATACTATTTTTCTAAAGAGTTTTATAAATTTTAAATTCTTCTGAAGGATGAGTTGCCAACAGTGGCTAAATAAATAACCATTAAACTACTGTCATTTTTATCAGTATCTTTTGGGAAGAGAGCTATGGAAAATACAGTGGTGGACCAGCTGTACTTGAATTAAAGATTTCCTTGATCTTTTAGGCACTGCCTTTGGATACAGAAGATGATTTTGATGACAGTAATAATTGAGATCAGTTGATTTACTTCCAACTTTTTACTTGAGTTCTTAAAGTCTATGCATAACTCACTTTTATTGACAATGAGGTAAAGAGACTTACCTGCTTGGGTGGATGGGCTGGCTTGTCAATGTGTTCGTTTTTTCCCCCACTGATATCCCAAAGCATTATTAAGGGCAAATTACTTTCACATGTTGGTCTTGTAAGGATGATCATGCTTCTGCTTTTTCAGTGTGTGTGGAAAAGCACCACTCTTTCTGCCTTCTAGAATTCAGTCTTCAGTCTTGCCTGTAAAACGCCATACACACCATAATACTATTACCATAAATAATAGTAAAGGAAAGTGTGGGAGGTTTTGGCTCCAGTGTCATCAGTATGCTGTTGATCTCAGTTCTCTGTATCCTTTTCATCCAGCCCAGATGGCAGAGTATAATTGCTTTTCCAGGCTTTGACCAAGATAGGGATATGGATGAAAGTGAGTTGGCTGCAAATCAGCTTGGTTAATGGAGAAATGCTGCTTGTTAGCCAAGGGAAGCATTTAGGGAAATAGAAAAAGGTAATGTGTACACCATGTCCTGAAAATACATTCTTAATTTTTGCTGAAGTGACTGCCTGTGTTGGCCTCTTACTAACAACAGAGGCCTCTAGTGCCATTTATTATTAATGATTCCATTGTAACACAAGTCTAACTATGGTTGTCCATGCTTCTGCTACTACCTGACTGTAGTAATACAATCTCTTCATCATTATTTTGCAAGTTACCCCAGATTATCTGTGACTACAGCACATCTGTCTGCTTTTAGGTTGCATGAACTTTTAGCTGTAATTGACACTTTTATTCAAACCTCTGTGATTCCATGTGCGCTACATTTGTTGAAAATAACAACAAACATTTTTTAGAAGGTGGGAAGTCAAGTTGTCTGTGACAGTTCAGAAAGTTCAGACTCATCCAGGAGACTGTTATTTGACAGATTTGATCTATTTTTTTGTTCTGTCAGGTTGTGAATGATTTTATGTAAAATACAGACATGAATATTAAAAAAGCAATTTCTTTGTTTTCAAATATTGTGATCAGTCTTTGGGCTTGTTTTTATTCTTCTGAGTATTTGTCCTTAATGCTTCTACTTTTTTTCAGAGCATCCAACATCATGGGAGAGAACTGGACATGCCGTTGCTCTTAGAACTAGCTACTTCTTCTATTAGACATGCAATCCTCAGTTCCCGAGATCTCCTTTTTGCAGGGCTGTCAGAACAGCAGTTTCAGTAGCCTGCATCTGCCTGTGGAATTTTCTGATCCACAGGAGCTCACATTCAGCCAATTTTAAGCCATGTCCACAGAAATGTTTGTGTGACTGACATGTAATTGTCTACTGACATGTAATGAGTTGTTGTCCTTGGCAGTATAGTTAGCATGTAGCATGGACTGTTATGATTTTGATGATCACAATTTCAAATGAGTAACTTTATGTAATTCAAATGTTCACATTTCTTACCTTTGCTTATTAAAGGGAAACACTTCCAGGGGTCTGTAACTATCTTCATACCATGATCATTTTTATACATATTTTCCAGTATATTTCCACTGGCTTTGTTTAAATTGGGGTATCAAAATAAGGTTAAAGCCCAATAAAATATGTAAATTAATGTCTAGAATGTTGATATTTATATGCCTGTATTTCCTCTATATATTTATTTCTAATATTTGAAATAATACTATGAATTGTATTTTAGGTAATAATGATATTATGTATGTTTATTCATGAATATTTATATTTTGAATAGGTGATCTTAATAGATTTTGCTCTTTATCATTATGTAAGGTGGGAAATACAGCTTTTATTCGTTTTCTATCCAACAGCCATTACTGTGTACTTGAGATAAAACCACTGGTTAAGTTGTGTTCTATCATTTCACTGTATCTATGCTTTGCACAGTTTTGGGGGTTGAAAGCAACATATTAAAAGTTACACAGCAAGGACTTAATCAGAACTGAAGGTAAAGAATATAGGCTAACTATTCATGGTTTTATATACTGCTACTGGGAAAAACACATGCCCAGTGTAGTAGTTCAGTGTAGCTCTTCAGTCTTGGAAGAAATACTGTTACATTCTGTGTTCTCTTCAAATAATGGAGAGATCAAGAAGAAAATCTAGTTTATGAAGAAACTGAGAAGGTTTTAAAGAAGTACAGGATAATATCATTGCAAGATCGGTATGGTAACCCATGTAATTTGTTTGACTAAGAGTAGTTCAGAATGCATTCCACACCCATGACATGATAAAATAACAATGAGGAATCTTCAAGCCTGTTTATTACTCCTGAAGTCAGCACTTCCTCATGAAAGGGGAAAATGGGGAGTAGTTGAAGAGTGAACGTCGGTTTAATCTTTGATGTGATATGAAAAGTACAACAGAAAACAACTTTCATCCTGTCATATATTTAAAAGTGTATGAATAAATTATTAGAGTTTATTCTTATGCTTTTAAAATAAAAGGAAAAGTAGACACCTCCTAGCAGTATTCAAATATATGACTACCCTTTCAATTAAACAAAATGGAAAGAGCCAGGGTTTCAGTGTATGTAAATTCATAGTTCAAGCCGAGTTCACTTGAACTTGTTATACAAGCCAAATTATAGGTTGGAGGGAGCTGTAGGTTTTGTTTGCGTCTCTGAGTGGCTAAGCACATCCACTGTAAACTCCAAATCATAGAAAACAATATTCAGCAGGTGTTTCACACAAAGTATGTGAGAGCTGACCTCTTCTGATCTAGTATAAAGGAAAATAGCCTGAGAAGTGAGGAATTCCTTCTCTTATTTCCTCTGTTAGACTCCTGCAGACAGAGATTATATTGATTTATTAACTCTTTTGGAAAATGTGCTATTTTGTGTTTGGCCTGAAAGAAATGTCATTTCATATAGAAAGGAGTTACTTATTTGATTTGCTACATCTTGTTACAGTTCTCTAAGACCTGGGAGATACTGTGCTGTGGAATTGGTTTGCACACTTAATACTCCTCTGGTGATTCTCTGTGCAGTGATTTAGCACAACTGCATGTCATCCCTCAGTTTTCTCTCTTATGAGCGGAGTTGTATTTGTGTATTAGACAGAGCTCTCTTACTGTTAGTTGGATTTTAGTATATTTTTTCATGTCAGACCCTTGTTTGTTGCTTGAACAAGACATTATCCTTTGGGATTACTCTCACAGCATCTGATAGCTGTAGCCTTCACTGGGTAAGGAGATGGTGCAGCAGGATCAGAGAGGGTCAGTGTACAAAGCAGTAGCTTTCAGACGTAGTTTATGACTGCTGTGATATTACTGACCTCCATCAACAAAGCTTCTACTTACAGCGCTAGCCATAAACAACTACTGCGCTTTCTTTTTAGGTACACCTGATAGAAAGGGACAAAGAGAGGGAGAAATAGGCTACATTCTACTCCCAGCATGTATGTCTTGTGGTAAAGAAATGCTCAACTGGATGTCAGGGAGCAAGGATCAGATATTGCAGTGAACTCTAAAATGAGAAATTTCTCTCAGTTTGATTGTCAGGGATCAGTGAGGGCCAACAGCTCCCTAAGGGAGTGGAGCTGAGGGTGGTAACGGGGCTGACAGGTCACCAGCCAGGGCCAAGTCCCACAGTAGCAAAGTGAGGTGAGCAGGGTAGGCCTAGAGGTGGTAATCGGGTTCAATCAAGAGTCCAGGTCATTGGGCAAGTTTGTGGTGATAGGGGGAGACCAGGGCTAGAACTGAGAGTGCAGGTCAGTGAGTCACGGTCAGGATTCAGTCCAGTGATGGTAGTCAGGGTTGGTCATGCAGCCCAGTGGCCATCAGGCAGGTCCATAATGATGAGAGAGGTCCAAGGTCAAACTGGAAAGTCAGTCTATGGGTCAAGGTCTGGATCAATGTGGATGCTTTGTTTACAGAGGAGTTACAGGAAAACAAGGAGGCAAGAATTCAGTTCATCTGAATTGCTTCTAATACGTAACTTGGGCAGAAGAATAGAAATCATGCCAGTTGCTCCAAAGAGATGCTCTGAAAAAGGAATTAGAATCCTCTTCTTTGGATTCATGCCGCTTAAATCTCTATGTGCTACATGTTGCCTTTCATATACCTGGAAAATTGTGGATGTGTAAGCTATCAGTTGCTGAGGGTATATTTTGATTGAATTGATCTGCTGCAAGGGGTAATGTTACTTCCTCTCTCCTATGTATTTATCTGTAGTCCAGTTTTTCAGTGAGGAAGAGCTTAGAGGCAAAGATGAAATGTGACAGCAGGATGGATTGGGATTCATGTCAGCAAGGAAGGGTGAAAACTTAATTTAGAATGACAAAAAGAATACATCGCCTACTGAGCTCTTGGAGGAACTCAAAAGAAGTTGCACCAGTTTCTCTTGATAACTCATTAGATGACATATAGTTCATTTGAGGCAGATGTCTGTTTGGGATTAAGACATCTGAATTAAGACACAAGTAGGTGTCTACAGCAGATGAAAATCCTGTGATAGCCAGTGCAGACCTAGGACAGGACTCAAGTTGCCTAAACATAGATGCCTAGTGCCATTTGAAACACGTAGGATATATGGAGACATCCTTATGGGGTAGTCATATCCTCCTGTACATTGTAAAATGCACGAGACCTATTTTCTTCTGCAGTGGCATCCAGTCCCCAAGCAGTTATACAAACCTGGTGATTGAGATAATTGGCCACTAGGTGTGAACCTTAGGATGGCCTGAATTGTTCTTTATCTCCATCAGTCATGTTAAATAAAGCTCCTTCAGCTGCAGTGTGAATTTAGACATCTAGCATGCCTTTAGACACCTGCATGGGGTGAACCATTTAGAAGCTCAATTCAGTTGCCTATTGGATGTGTCTAGTGCCATTTAAGATGCCCTGCAGTGTATAGAGACCTTGATAGATTTGAAATGAGACCTACGGTAAATGGGCGAAGTGGGACCCATGCCCTTCCTGAGCAGCAGCACTTGGAGACCAGAACTCATACGTGATCCAGAACGACTCCAAGTACCTATGTTTAGACAGCAGGAATGAGCTGAGGTATTTTAACCTTGAGCAGATTACCACCCTTAAACCTCATCTTTTGTAGCTTTGGAAGACCTATTCTAAAGGATTTCCAAAAGGAATAGTAATATACAGATGGTATTTTGTTTTTTTTAAATTTATAACTGTATGTCCATGAGTAGTGTAGTTAAGAGTGTGACTTGAATTTTCTATTTCTGTGTAAGAATACTATTCTTAACACAGCAACATTTTTTTATAATCTCTGGAGCATTCCCTATTAATGTCATTTGTTACCTTTTGAACTGTCAGTTCATCAGAATTCTGCTCACTTGATAGAATTATTTTTTATGAAATACTAATTTATAATTTCTAAAGAAAAAGTCATAGTTTTTCCTTATTATCTGTTAGTTAATATTATTTGCAGTTGTCTTTACCATCAAAGTCCTCTTTGTAAACAGGATTAGATAAACAACTGGCTACTCCAGCAGCATAAACATTGAGAGTTTTGTTGAATTCTCCTTTGTTTAAAGTCATATTTCTTCTGTTTTCATATGAATGACTTGTATTTTATTGTAAACAGCCCTGCAACAATTTAATAAGTGTACTAGCAGACTATATTAGAATTTAGTAATTAATGGACATAAGAGTAGAAATGTTAGAGCTATTACTTTACAATAGAAATCCCTACAGTGAATTCTCAGTCAGTTCAGATAATCTCCTGATATATGTAAATCACTACTCTTTCATGAGCTTACACAAGCCCTCTAATAAAAGTTGTAAGCACATTCAAATTAAATTTGAAGAGGTGGACTAAAGTAATACCTGTAGGTTTAATCCCCAGTGTAAGAGAGATGTAGACATACTGTATCAGATCCAGCAAAGGGCCATGAAGATGATTCATGGATTGGAGCATCAGTCATATGAGGAGAGGCTGAGAGTGTTTAGCCTGGAGAAGAGAAGGTTCAGGGGGATCTTACCAATGTGTACAAATACCTAGTGGGGTGAATAAAGAAGACAAAGTCACTGGCAGGACAAGAGGCAGTCAGCACAAACTGAAGTACAATAAATTCCATGTAAAGATGAGAAGAGTCTTTTTTACTGTGAGAGTGGTCAACACTGGAGCAGGTTGCCCAGGAGTCTCCATCATTGGAGCTACTCAGGAACGAACTGAACATGGTTCTGGGCAACCTGCTTTAGTTGACCCTGCTCTGAGCAGAGGTGGTTGAACTAGATGATCTCCAGAGGTCCTTTCTGACCTCAACAATTACTTGGTTTATTCCAGATAAGTTAACTCTGCATTTAACTAATTTCGTTCTGTAATGATTTACTTGCATTTTATATTTTGCCCTCCTATGGAAGATCTCCAGTTGAGTGAATTCTTTTTTGAAGTAGGAAGTCCAAACTTAGACACAGTATCCACTGTTTTATCTATGACATCCCTGTTTACAGCCTAGGATTAGATTTGCTACTTCATTTTCTTTTTTTTTTTTTTTTTTTCTTGAGAGCATGATGTTACTGACTTATATTCAGTTTGTTATTCATTTTAATATCCCAGTCTTTTCCTGTAGAACTGTTTAGTCAGGTACTCTTTATCTTCTACTTTACAAAAATCTTTTTTTGGAGGGTCAAAATTATTGAAATGGAGAAATAAGCATGATAGCATTTGTAAAGGACAACATGCAAAAATTCTTTTAATTAATCAGTCAGCATCAGATACAATAAGGATAGTCCTAAGTTTGGTGAAATGTGTCATATTTATTTCTCCAGTATGTCAATGAAATTTTGAATTCCAGTTCTGTTGTCTAAAGCACTTGCAGCTCCTTTGTTTGTGGTATTTCTGTGTTATAATTCAGGTCATGAATATGCAGTGATACCATAAGAAAGATTTACTTAATGAAAGGTTCTCAAGGACCGATGAGTATTTTTGCTAGTCGTGGCCTGTTCCTGGCTACTGTTCTCCCAGTGGTCATGTCAGCAGCATACGTCAGAAGTTCTAGGACGAAGACTCAGTTTGTCTTTACTGAGGGACATTTACCAGGTGTGTCCCACTGTTTTCTGAATATCTGTATATATTATTTATATCTCACAGGTGAATCTTTTCCATTTTCCCCCTAGTTAACTTGGCAATGAATATGTTTTATGTCTACCTTCCAGTAGTGTGAACTATATGAACAAGTCTCTGCAATATCACTTCAATCATTACTTGATTATGTACTAAGATTTTAATTTCTTCCTGTTTATTTCCTCTATGTCTTGTAAAGTTTAAACACATATATGTGTTCAGAAGATTGACCACTGTTTTCTTTGTTCTACTTCCAGCAATTGTATTATTTATCTCAGAGCCTTCTCCCAGTTTTTGGGCATTTGTCCATGTCACTGCATATAAAAACTGCTCTCCTGAATAATTCTTCCTTGTACAACATGGACCTACCTTTGTTCAGTTCTCCTCTGTGCCAGAACACCACCTTGTGGAAAAGGAAAGCAGAGCCTCATCTTTGCTTGGTTAGAACGATTGAAAAGACCTGAACCTCCAGATTCTTCTCCCTTACTTTTGGGTCCTTTCAGTTACTTTTGAGCAGCTCTGGGTAATATTTGCCAGTGCTATTAATGCCCATATGAATGAGCTGCATGGAATAAAAATCAGAAGGCTGAAGGAACCTTAGCACCTTTACTAGAAGTACTGAAGCAGTAACAGAGCTTAAAAAAGTGTGTTTATTTAATTTGATTACATTTATGGTTATGTTAAGAAGATTATACTACTCTAATTAAAGGTTACTAGGTTTTTCTATAGTAAACTTGAATTTTCAGCTATTTATAGCTCAGGGAAAATGTTTCCATACAGAAATTTGGCATTCAGTGTCTCAAGCTGAATGGTATGGTTTTCCTTCTAATTTTTTTAAAAAGACTCTTTGGCTGCATTCTGTTTTGAGGGAGGCAATTTTTTGTGGTTTTATATGCTTTTTGTTCTCTCTTGGCAAGGCTTGATACATGGAAAAAACAAATTTTCCAGGCTCTTAGTCTTTTATGTCAACTATTTCCTTCTTGATATTTCAAACATTGTACTTTGGTAGTCATTACTTTTTAACAGAGCCACTATATAATTCAATAAGCAGTTACCTCTAAGTATCTACCATAACTACTTTTTATACTTCATTACATAAAAATACTTAATATAATACAACTTAGTAAATATTTTTTTCTGAAACAAAATTATTTACCTGACATACTTTGCGTTAAATGTAAGTACTTGTGTATTTCTGTAAGGTTCACCTGTTTTTGATTCTCTTAAAATATAAAAACTATTTTTCATTTTTTGATTTATTTCTATTTATATTTTCTATTTATTGTCTGTAGACCATTTAATGCCATACTTGAAGGTGTTGAAATTCTTTTAAGTTTTTCTCACTGTTGGTTCTGAAAATCCTTCCTTTTACTCAAGAGGATGGTGCACATTTGGAATCCTCCAGTTAGAGTTCAGGGAACTCCATCCCTCAGCTCGTGAAGCCCAAGTCCTGGTTAAGGTCTACTGCCATCCAGATAGTAAACAGAGAAGTGTTTGAACTCTGTGTAAGTTCTTAAAGACTTCAGTTTGTTCTGTGGATTTGAAGCTCGACTAGTGAATGCAGATAGCATTGAGCCTGGCACAGAATGCGACTGGTGGCTCACGTGACTTCTTCATCTGTGTTTCAAGTGATGTCCAAATATTCTGCAAGTGTGACCCTGTGATCAGAAGACTTCCCAAGAAAGCAGGGAGTCTCTTTTTTCTTCTGACAACATTGTCAAGTACATATCTCCATCGTCTTGGAAGAATATCCTAAAAGCTAGTTATTGAGTATTCATTCATAGGACAGGTGAGATTAAGGTGAAGAGGTACTCCTTTTACTCCTCTGATTCAGCTTGGGCCACAGAATGGAAAAATGCTAGAGTCAGCAGAAGATGGTACATGTACTCTTACAGTCTCTAATTTGTTTCTGAGTTTTATCCAGTGATTATGCACTGTAAAATGCATATAGTATACAGGGGCCTGAACCTAAGTATTCTGCCTTTCCTTTACTTGCATGTTATCTGAGCTTCAGCAATGCAGCAAGAGAGAAATTATTAGTTATGTTGGGGAGAAGGATGATCAGAACAGAATTTGTGAGATGAATAAGAAACTGGCTGAGGAGGAAATAAGAGATGTTGAAAGCAGATTTATTAGACCAAAGAGACATTGCTGGTGGAGTTCCTCAGGTCTTTTTTAAAAACGTGTTTCTTCTATAGCACTAACTCAAATTTTTTGAGATAATATATGTTTGTGTTAAAATAAGGTAATCATGTTAGTCTGAATGTTTTCACCAGAAAATATCAAGGTGGTGAGATCTGCTGATGACAGAAAGATGGGACGTTATCAGTACCACACTGGAGGAATTGAGTGACCTTGAAGACAGGAGCAATCAATGTACAATAGATGAAACTATATAAAATTCAGTGCAAAGCAAGACTCTTCTGGACTCAGAGACAAGATGTTTACTCTAAGCTGTTAGTTCATCAGCTCAGAGTGTAAGGATTTGTCTGTAGTACTGCCTTGAGTTTCCACTGTGTGGCCCTTGTGAGAGTCATCCTGTATATGGTTCTCAGTGTTGTGTTCAAGAACAGTGAATTCAAGCTGGAACTGACTAGTGGACAGGAAGTCTATAGAGAAAATCAGGGGCTGAGAGACCTGGACTACAGCTCAGAGATTGCATGCCTGTAATATCACAGATAGAGAATAAAAATCAATACTTGAATGCCTTTCTGCAGTGCCCTTCCAAACTTCTGTCCCCTACGAAATCCAAGGGCTTCAGACATTCCCTGAACAGCTGTGTGAACAGCCTACTGCATATGCTGTAGCTGTGTGAACTGCTCTGTAAAGATAGGTACAGCTCTTTGAAATCAGCTAAGTTCTAACCACAGTACGAACTGAATAGGATTTACAGGATTTAGCCTAGAAATTGAACATTTTTGCCACAGAAGTTTTATGGGCATTTTTCATGCTCTAAATTAAGCTTTAGTTAATTTATTTTAGCTCCTTTTTTTTTTTTTTTTTTTTTTTTTCCCAATCACAGCTTTACTCATAGTGCAGCTGTGGCATTTGTCATGTAACAAGAAGGATCTGATAATCATGAAATAACCCAGATTTATGCCCGTAGTGTTGAAGCGGTGCCATATTTGTGAAAATAAAAAAGAGAAACAATATGCAGCAGATGTGAAGGTTTTACCTTCACATTTAAGTAGGTTTATACTGTCAGCGAGTGTGGGCTTAGCACAGCCTGACAGAGTTTTAACTTACCAGATGTTCCACGTGATCAAATAGATACTATACAGCTGTTTTGCATTCTTTTTACTGGGCTCAGATAAATGCACAGTAAAGGCTCTGAAATATGTTTTTTGTATTTTGGCTAGTGCTGCAGAAAACTTACTTCTATTCATGGGCACTGAGAATGCAGGGAGAGACCAAAGGTGCTGTAGAAATGCTCATTTTTCGTTACCGTGAGGAGAAATTAGCAGCCGTTCGGTTGAAACAACCCTGATACTAGCCAGAGAGGGACAAAAAATGGGTTTTTCGTCTGGTTGTGGATGATGTGAGATTAGTGTCCATATTTGCACACTGCAGAAGTGACTTCTGGTCTCATGGTGAGCTGTGGCTCCCGCCTGGTCTTACAGTGTCATCCTTCCTGTGACGTTTAACTCTCAGGGGAGGTGATGGGTGCAGTGAGAGCGGCCATCTCGCAGGTAGCTCGTGCTAATCCCAGCATGGGCTTGCAATACTGGAATGGGGACACTGGGTTGGATTCTGTATTCAGTGCAATACAGAAGACAGGGCATCTCCAGAGCTCCTGGCAAGGCTGCCTCCATCCCTCCTGTCTGCTCCCCCAGGTGTGGGCAGCAGGCCCCAAGTTGGCCATTTGATGTGTATTTAAAGTCACACAGCTTTTGGGGGTCAGTCTGAGCAACTGCTCTGAAGTGTTTCAGGACTTAAAGGCCCAGGTTCCATTACTGCCACACCTGTCAACTTGATTCAATAACAGAACAGCTAAATAATAAAAAAGGAAGTTTCATTTCCCTTCACCTGATTCTCTGCTCTTGTTTCTCCTTCCTCCCTCTCCAACTCCCCGTGCTCTCCTTAGCCCTTTGACCTTACTGCTGCCCTCCTTCCCTCCTGTCACTGTCAGCCTCCTGCCTTTCCAGAGCTGCTCTTACACCTGGAAATTCTTCTTCTTGTCTACCAGAGGCCTTCCTTGTTCTCCTTTAAATCCTTCTTTAAAACCTTCATCTTCAGGCAGAGATATTACTTTCATCTTTCATTAATGATCTCTTCAACATTTCTTGACTGCCCTGTACTTTTCAGATTTATAGCCTAGTCTTGAAAATGTTTACAGAGAAGTAACTGTTCAGTTAAATTGAGAACATTCAGTTAGAAGTCTGGAGAACTGGATCGTTCGTTGGGAAGCTTTTTGAAATGGGAATATTTCTCACTCTGTAAACACAATGTTCATTTATAGTTTTATATACATTTTTATGATACACATTTGTGGCCTCGGAGGAGCAGTGGAGCATGCACACAGAAAACTTCTGCTTTTAACTTTTATTCCCTAATTCAAGGTGTGGAACGTGTTCTCACCGATTTTTAGAGACAGTGAGCAAACTTAATGTTGACAATATGACTTTATACCCAGAATCATGAGAGGACAAGTACAAGCTGTACTTTTGATCTTGGTGACCTTCATTGCTTTGTGTTTCAGTATTGATTTTTATTTCAGGAATCTCAAGCATCTGGACTGCCTGAGTACATAAAGATTGTAGAAGTTGGGCCAAGGGACGGACTGCAAAATGAAAAGGTAATTTTTCTTATTTTTTTTTATTTTTTGTATTTTGACATGAATATCAGTGTTATTTTCATTGTGTGAAACACATACATCCTGCTAATTGTGTTTCTTCCATTTTGTACTATAAATATATTTATTTCTTTTCATATTAATAACTGTTTTCTATGTTAGAATAAAATTATATTACTATTTAGCCAGATGTTAAATCATATGATTTCTTTCTATACTTTGTTAACTAGCCTTTCTGTTACTCAAGTGCTATTTCTTTTTCTGGAATTTGTCTTGTCGGTCAATAACATTCTGTCACGACATAATTGGTAAACACCATGAAGCACTGGCTATCTTCATAATAAGAGTTTGTGCTACCAGTGCTACTATAGTAGGAATAGTACAATAGGTTTTGTCATACTTCTTGCTGAACAGGCATGGAAAAAAAAAGAAATTACTCTTCTGATAGTATTATTTACCTGAAGGGTGGTAGGGAAGCATGGAAGATCGAAAAAGGCTATGTAAAATAGGGTACATGTATCAAAACAGTCATCTGTTTCCACAAACAGGGGGATAAGCTTACATACATTGTTGTTAACTGATATCAAAGATGTTAGCAGTATTAACAGAATGGAATTACTCTGCCTTAGCCATGGAGCTTTTTTCCCTCCATTTTTCTCTGGTTAAACTATGTGTTACTATTTCCTTTGTTGCTTCTTTGCTACATTGGTGTTTGGTTACTAACAATTAGTGAGGCCAGATCTATAACCAGTTGCACAGAAGTGCTTCCTCATTCTTTTGTGGTGGACAAAAAATGGAGTAGGATCATGTATACTGCCTAGTGCTTTCCTTATGCAGTAGCTTCCTCCTGTCAGGAAACAGTATAGTTATAGTAATAATGTATGAGTATAGTTCATTGTTTAAAAAAAAAGTATTGTTTATGTACTGAGAGCATTTTGCTTACAAAAGTTTCTTACTGCATGAAATACTTTACTATAGTATGTCTCCATGTCCATAGGTGATAGTCCCAACTGATATCAAAATTGAGTTAATCAACCGGCTTTCCAAAACAGGCCTGCCTGCAATAGAAGTGACCAGTTTTGTTTCATCCAAATGGGTGCCTCAGGTACGTAAAATCGTCACCATGCAGAACTATTTCCATTTAAACACCATTACCCGTAGTGGAGTTTTCTGGTAGTATAGCCTCTATAATTATACAAGAAAAGGGAATTGAAATAATGTTGTTTATTTGTAAATCACATGCTGTTGTCAGACACCATTTACACAGTTTTGAGGTTTTATGCTTTTATTCAGGTCAACTGAAGTTGAACTAATTATTAAAAAGTAGTCAAAATTGAAGAAAAGCTGTAAACTGTGTAGAAAGCGGGTTAAATCCCTAACTCATCATCAGCAGGAGCAGGTTGCTCCAGAAGAGAAGGGGAACTGGAAGCCAAGCATGATAACAGGGGGAGCCGAGGTTGTAGCCTTGTTGACCAAAGGGCAGTCTAACAGTCTGTGAGAGCAGAGCAGGTCTGGTGAGGGTAACCAGAACAGCTAAGAGTACACATACTCAGGTGAGTCTGCAGTGATGTGGCAGGTCCCAGATTAAGCCAGGAAGACATAGTCAGGATCCAGTCAGTAAGCTACATGGGCAGGCACGGGCTTGGCTGCTGCTGTGCAGTTGTGCTGTTGCTTAGGCAGGGAGAGTGTCTCAGCTTAAAAGTTGCTGTGAAGTTCAGTGAAAAGAGAGGGGAGGCCATGTTAAGACTTCTTAATAGAGCTGTCTCGGGGAGCCTCTGCTGATCTGTTTTCTAGCTTTTATTGATGATCTCCAAGGCTGATTGAGTCTTCTCAAGTTGCTGTCTTCTTATCAATGAGTTGGCCTTGAGTGCAGGCAGCTAAACTCTTAGGAGGGGAGCACTCCAGGCTCTGATCAGCACAAATGCTAGAAGTACAATTTGCCATGATTACTACATAGGGTGTGAGAAATCTTAAATGTTGTCATTGCCCTCCAAACATAAATAATCTATCAGGTGATTCCTGATTTGTCCCTTGCAGCATGAGGGTAGGAATTTGGATGTGTGTGTATGTGCAAGGGACAGCAGTAAATGGGCACTGAGAGAATTGGTCACAGGATGCTGAGTGGGGGTAAGAGGTGTGGGGATGATGGATGAACACCATGAGTAAAGGGCAACTGGGATATAGGATGCTGAGTGTAGACATAAAGATTTGAGAATATGAAGCAGTTGGGATGTAGAGTATTGAACTTGAGTATCCATATGAATAGCAGTGGGGCTGATCTCTGGGGAATAGTCATGGTGGAGGGGACTTCTCGCAGAAGCAACACCAATTCAGAGACCTAGAAACAGGTCAGGAAAACCTAGAGGCACAGGGTTTATGCAAACTGGGTAAACTTCTCAGGAGTGCTCCCTAGCACCAAACCAAGGGAGTAGTCTTCCCAGGCCTGGGAGTTGTGTGGAAAGTCATGGAAACTGAGTCTTACCTGAAGCCAAACCAGTTTTAAATGTCTGCTGCACTTGGTACTTTTCTGTGTATCTATCCACTGTGGGGTCCTCCTTTTCCAAACACTAACATAAGCACACACACATACAAACAGGCACGCTTACATGTTGAAGGATTCTAGTTAAGGAGAGATGTTGCAGATTCTATTCTGATTTCGAGTTTGCTCACAAAGGGGCAGTGACTTTTGCAGCTAATAATATAGAGAAAATTCTTTATGATCAATGTTAACGTACTGTGGAATGGAGTCAAAGAAACTACTTGTGCATTTTATTTTCCTCGTTATTTATGTAAACATTCAGTTGTAACTAAAGAATTGGGGATCATTAACATAATTTAATGTTGTTCCTACCTCGTTTCTACACTTCTGAGAACTAATAGTCATTGATGTAAAAAAGAAAGGTAACATACCTTTTTTTCTTTTTCCTTAAATGAATTTCATTTTCCACATTTGGAAGTGTATTTGGAAGATCTAAATTTGGGACTATCTTATATGTAGTAGTATTTAGGCGCATTAGTTATCTTGCGGATCTAGGACTCTACCAGCAGCCGTACTGAGTTTTGATGAATCATAATAATTTGCTCATTATTTTTCCAAAATTAATTTTTACATTTGGTAGAATTCAGCAGAAATCCTAGCCTTTCTGAAGTCAGCAGCAAAACTACATTGTCATTTTTGAGATTTAACACTGCTAATTCAGGCTTAGTCCTGAAGTATACTGTGTAGCTCCTGTTTGTGCAAACTTAATTATTCCCTGCAAGTAAGGAAATAAGTCAATACTCGTCTATATGATTTAAGCTAATTTTGAAGAAATTACACACTTGTTTGCACAGAAGCATTTGAATACTTACATGTTTAGTAAGGACCACACAAGTTATTTACAAAATAAAACATGAAATTAATTCATTCGAGAAAATACTTCCATTTTTAACATTGTTTGTTGCAGATCTGTCAAAATGTATATAAAGTTTGTCTGGTTTAAACTGACAATACATCCTGGGCCTGGACTGTATCCCAGGCTTTCCTCTTGAGAAAAACATAGTACAGTCATACTTATTCATGCGTTAGCAGAGCAAACTGTACAGCACTTTGAGGGAATCCTTTGATTTATTTCAGTGTTCTCGGGATTGCCAGGGAAGGGCCTAAAGGAAGGATAATAGAAAGGGGAAGAGAACAGCAACAGTGCAGAAGGTCAGTGCAGGGGCAATGATATCACGTCCATTGAAAGCAGCTAGACCAAGTTTTTCCAAGTGCCACCAAACTTTGGCAGTTACAGCAAAGAGAATAGTGTTGGGTTTTAAGCATTAGATGGAAAAGTCTAAAGCAAAGGTGGATTTCTTCCTTTCTTGTTTAATTATTTCCTTTTCCCGTGAGCCAGTACGAGTACCAAATTTAGCACAGGTTTGTCGGTTTTTAAAAAAAGTAACAACCCCTTCTTATCTTAAATTCATGTCTGAATACTTTACTTTAATGGCTTAATTTGTGTTTAAAATGTTTTTAATTTAAAAGATAAGAATGTGTTGCTCTGATAGGGAGTGCAGTCTTGACTTTGTCTTTTCTTTGCTCCTTTTTTCTTTTCATAGGTCATGGGAATAGAATTCATGGTTATGTTTAGATCACTCATTCACTTATTTCTTTTTTTAGTATTTTAAAGCTCTTTTATGGTTTCCCATCCACTGTTTTTTTTGGCAGAGGATTTTTTTACTGAAAAAAGCTAAAAGAAAAAGTTCCCCAGTAGCGAGGTGCCATATAAAACAGGATCCCACACCTATAACCTAAACGGCCAAAAATTATAAATACCTACTGTTGGAAAGCTTATTTTTAAAGAAATTCGGAAAAGAAATATTTTATTATAATTTAAAATCTTATAACATGCAATATGTGTTAAAATGGGATTTTACTTACAGGAAAAATAGTAATGGGACAAATGTAATATATATTATTTGGATCTGGCAGCTTTATACTGGTTGAAAAAGTGTCATTTTGGTTTTCTAGTATATTTTAAGTCAGGCTATAATTTTAAAGTGTGGAATTAGTTCCAGCATTTGCCATTTAATTAATCATTTGGTTTCAAACATTCTTCCTTGCCCTGAGAAATGTAGATACTGTTTATATTAAATTAAGGAATGAAAAATTGTTCTTAAAAAACTAAGGCATTACCAGATGTTTTTTTGGGAGGTTATCAGATATGTTAGTTGGTCACACTGATTTAGAAGCAATTACAAAAAGTTGCTTTGTGCCATCACTTGTTTGCTGATGAGAAGTGAGTTGTGTCTGACTGTAAGACACTTTTCATACCATATATCCACTTCCTTATAGATACATGTTGGACTTATATTTGAGGAGGCATACATGCATATTTCTGATATTTTTAGTCCATTTATTTTAATAGTAGAAAATCAGTGACAGGAAGATTCCAGGTTGCCAATAGTATTGTCACTTAATAATCTGGTATAATTTAATATCACATATTTAGAATTTTGGTACTGCAAAGTTATCAATAAAGTATTCATTGAAAATACAGAGTAACAAAAGCTTTGTAGTTCATATCTCTTTTCATACAGTATTCCTCAAATTACTTTTCATGAGTGTGCAAAGAATCAGAAATCCAATTTAATACTGTTTGCTTGGAAGATTTGCTTTTATGAGAGCTGATTTAAAGAACATTTAAAATGCACTATTATTTTTTTAAAACTGAAAATCTGTAGGACATGAAATACAAGGGATATGTCTTATTAACTGTATTGTTTTTAGGCATGCACACCATTAAAAAATAAACTCATTTTTCCTCCTGTTCTTTAAGAAAATGTGTTTGTCTAAATAATCTAGTTTATTACACAAGTAAGTCTTTGATTCATCTTCCTGATTAGTAAACGGAGTATGTTTAAACTTGAGTGAGAAAGGTCTAAGAATATCTGAAAAAGGCAGTTTCTTTTGTGAGGGGAGACTAAGCAAAACAAATGCTTGAATAAAGTAATGGTCTTTGACCCTTGCTATAATAAAGAAGTATTTTCTTCTTTTGAAAAAAAAATCATAGAATCATGAAATCATAGAATGGTTTGGGTTGGAAGGGACCTTAAAGATCACCTGGTTTCAACCTCCCTGCCGTGGGCAGGGACACCTTCCACTAGACCAGGTTGCTCAAAGCCCCATCCAAGCTGACCCTGAATACTTCCAGGGATGGAGCATCCACCACTTCTCTGGGCAACCTATTCCAGTGTCTCACCACCCTCACAGTAAAGAATTTATTTCTTATATCAAATCTAAATCTACCCTCTTTGAGTTTAAAGCTATTTCCTCTTGTTCTGTAATTACATGCAGTTGTAAAAAGTCCCTCTCCAGCTTTCCTGTAGGCCCCCTTTATGTACTGGAAGGCCGCTATAAGGTCTCCCTGGAGCCTTCTCTTCTCCAGGCTGAAAACCCCAGCTCTCTCAGCCTGTCCTCATAGGGAGGGTGCTCCAGCCCCCTGATCATCTTCATGGCCTCCTCTGGACCTGCTGCAACAGGTCCATGTCCTTATGTTGGGGGCCTCAGAACTGGACACAGTACTCCAGGTGGGGTCTCATGAGAGCGGAGTAGAGGGGGAGAATCACCTCCCTCGACGTGCTGGCCACACTTCTCTTGATGCAGCCCAGGATGTGGTTGGCTTTCTGGGCTGCAAGCGCACGTTGCTGGCTCATAGTCAGTTTTCCATCCATTACTACCCCTTCTCTGCAGGGCTGCTTTCAATCCACTCATCTCCCAGCCTATATTTGTGCTTGGGATTGCCCTGACCCATGTGCAAGACCTTGAACTTGGCCTTGTTGAACTTCATGAGGTTTGCACAGGACACCTCTCAAGCCTGTTGAGGTCCCTCTGGATGGCATCCCTTCCCTCCAGCATGTCAACCGCACCACACAGCTTGGTGTCATCGGCAAACTTGCTGAGGGTGCACTCAATCCCATTGTCCATGTCTCCAGCAAAGATGTTAAACAGTGCTGGTCCCAACACTGACCCCTGAGGAATGACACTTGTCACTGCTCTTCACTTGGACATTGAGCCAACTCTTTGAGTGCGACCATCCAGCTAATTCCTTATCCACCAAGTGGTGCATCTGTCAAATCCATGTCTCACAAATTTAGAGACAAGGATGTCGTGCGGGACAGTGTCAAAAGCCTTGCACAAGTCCAGGTAGATGACATCAGTTGTTCAATCCAGGTAGATGATGTCAGTTGCTAACAAATCCAATTTAGTCCATTGTTAACCTATAAAACTCTTTAATCAACTTTCCTGAGAAACAGCATACCAGGAGGACTTTGCTGAAAAGTCAATAGCTCAGAGTGACCTTACAATAGGAGTGCAACAGCTGCTGAGCAGATTAATCAACTGGTAACAGCCTAGCACCTGTTTTCTATGAACCACTGGCCACATATGTGTTTCTATTAACCCTTCCTTTTTTCCTGCTATTCTAAGTATATTAAAATGTTACACTATGCAGAGAACTGGATTTTGCTACGTTTTGCTATATTTTTAAGGATAGACTTGTGATTAGTCTTTTCAAATATGCTGATTACAGTATTGAGTAATTCAGGTTTGTTTATGGTTAAGATTGTGAAGTCACATTTATCAGAGTGCTGAAATTTTCAGAATTTGGATCGTTTTAAAATGTCAGTTATTCTTTTAATTCCACTTATTGAGTCCATTGAGGTAAGTTTAAAGTTGCAATAACAGCTAATGATCAGCATGATCACAAGTCTATAAATTTATGATGCAAATTATGTTTTTTACATATATACACAAAAATAAACACTGTAGAAATCTTAGCCCCAATTTTATATTCATATAGAAAGGGAAATCTTGCAATTCAAATACTCAAAAGTTAAGAAATCCGAAAAAAAGAGTGCTTGTACAACATTTAACTCCTTTGTTGTTACACTTTTTGTATGAACTGTATACCTAATGAAGGCAAAACCACAGTCTAAGCTAATTTCTGCTTAGCTATATAAAATCAGAAAATAACTGCTGAGAAGTACAAATTATTTATCTATTTTAGATGGCAGATCACAAAGAAGTAATGAGGGGCATTGAGCGACATCCTGGAGTCCAATATCCTGTTCTCACGCCTAATCTTCAAGGTTTTCATTCTGCTGTAAGTGCCTTCATAGATGTCCACAATTACTTCTTTCATGTTTCAGATACTTTCAGTTCACTACTATAAACTAGCTATTTAATGTCATATATCCTGCCCTGTTAGAACTAAGCTATAGTTTTTTAAATTAAAAACCTTTTTCGTTGTGAAAAATGGGCAAATTCACAGAGTGATGTTAAGCTCTATATATTCATATTTTAATGGAAGTTCCTATAAATGATGCTTGTGTATAAAGAGAAAGACAGTTCCTTCTCCTTCTTTGATTTGTTGGTCGTAGAAAAGTTTCTCAGGAGTGTCTTACTGGAAAGTAGTGAAGAGGAATGAGGAAAGAGTCATTTGAATTAAAATGCTTTATAGAAATGTATTAGATTTCTTAAATTCTGCATTTCATTTTGGTAGGGTCTGAAAGTTTAAATTTTTTCAGTTCATGCAAAATAAATATTCAAAATTATAGACTTGAAGTGTTTCGAATTGTGAAAATGGAGCAGTTCAGTCTTCTTAAAACATACACATTGACAGTCAAATCTTTACACTTGTTTGTTTTCTGAAAATTTGTCATGCTTCTATGCTTTTGTCTTGATATAGGACAAGCTGTATTTGGAAAGCATACTGCTCGGTGGACATTTGTGCTGTAGTCTGTAATTCAGTTTCTATACTGCGTATGAAATCTCTGTTAAAACAGAATCCTGTACATAGGCGAGTTAACTATCAATAGTCAGATTTATAGTGCCACAACTTTGTCCACAACACTAGCTTGAATTAAGTCTGCTATGTCTCTATACTGTATTTAGTGATATAATGAAAACAATGCAAAAACAATTTTAGGTGATTGCTGAGTCCTTTCTTGCTGCAGTTCTTTTTTTCTTCCCTCTGATTGAAAGGGTGTTTGCTCTTGTAAGGGTTGCTGAAGCTTAAACATTATTTAGCAGAAGCAGAGAGGAAAGGGAAAAGCTCCGTTCTTTTTCATAGAACAAGAGTGTTATTCTTACCAGAGAGTGAGAATTAATTAATGAGCTATTCTCCTAAGTGTAAATGTTTTCTTCTCCTATCATTTGGCTTTCAGCATTCTAGTTTGCCTCATGTTAGTTGATTTACTGAGTACTGAGGTACTGAGTACAAACGCAGGCTAATTGCCCCTTCAGTGAAGTCACCACATTTACACATTTTCTAGACTGGTATTTGCTCTGAGACTTTTTCTCAGCAGACTCTCACATGCACATTTTCCATATTATCCGTATCGACTATGACACCAAGACCAATGGAGCCCTTGATCCTAGAGCTGGCTGTAACAAGGAAATCCCCATTGGTTATTGTTGCTGCTGTAGGCACATGCAGGCACAGAGCTTTCCTAAGCATGAGAATGACTTCCTGGCATTCATGAGGAACAGGCTTTGTACAGAGAATGGATATTTCAGAGCTGTTATGTGATCTTTTCCTTTTCTGAAAAATGAATATAAGTGTCATTCATTGTTCCTTTCATAGTTGGTTCATGTGATTTCCTACATCTTAATACCTTTATCATTTATCACTTTAAAAATATGTTTACCTAATTGCTCACAAGAGGAAGGAAATATGCCATAGTGAATTAACTTAAAATTTGATTCAATCTGTTTGTATGCAATAGATTTAAAAAAAATCGGAATGAAACTTATATTTTAGTTATGGTTGATATAATGTGCTTTAAAATTCTAGAATGTTGTACAGAATTAAATGCTTAATCTAAAGTTTTAATACAGTGTTATGATTCTGTTTTATTGAAATGTATTTTTCAGATTGCAGCAGGGGCTACAGAAGTCTCAGTATTTGGTGCAGCATCTGAATCTTTTAGCAAAATGAATATTAATTGTTCAATTGAAGAAAGCATAGAAAAATTTGAAGAAATTGCTAAATCTGCAAGGAATATGGATATTCCAGTGCGTGGGTAAATATAAAGATTCTTAAGTAATACAGTTATTTGAGTTGCTTTTACAGGGGTTTTTTTTACTGGTAGAAAAGTATATTACCAGATTTTTACATTTTAGATGAATTGAAATATTAGTCTTTATTGTGATTTTATTTTAAAAGATTGAATATATCAATTTTGCTCTGTGTTTTGTAACTACTAATGGTGACTAGCTTTCTCTGGAAATTGAAAAAAAAAGCTGTGTGTATAAACATAATCCTTTTATTATACAAATTTATTTTTATCATCACAGATGACAGCATAACATTTATTTTGTGCTGCTGAGAACTCTTAACTCTGTTGCCTGCACCTTAAAAAATACCCTGCATACTTTTATTATAGTATTAATAATATATCACTTCATACACTGTAGAGTCAAGGTATAAAAGTGATAGAACAAAATTACTCCTAAGAAAAAAAATATTCTCTATATAAATTATTCTGAAAACTCCAGGCGTTGAAGTGTTTGGAGTCCCTAGCGTCTGAAACTCTGGAATTGTCCCTTATTTATCTTTCTCTAGAGTACCTTTTTTAAACTTGAAATAATCCTGAATCCTTGCCCTTGAACAGTCTTTGGTTTTCATTTCCATTTTCTTTTGCATTACACAGAGCTACTTATCTAAGATTATTTGTGAAGGTCCTTGTGAATGCAAAAAGGCTTGCATAGGTTCAAGGAGAAACTCAACAATGAGATTCCTTGAGGATTACTAGTAATTCAAACTACATCATGCTCAGAAAATACCTGGACTTGAAAAATAGATAGAGGTAGATACCTCAGAGACTAAGTGCTTGAAAACTTGTCTGGTAATAAATAATGGGATCTCTCTTTCCTCCAGAAATAGTGATGAGGTAATGCCACCGCTCACTTTTTGCACAATAGCGTGGTAGTTTAGCTTTGCCTTGAGAAAATGAGATCTGACTTTTAGTTATACCTCAGCCTCAAAGGATCACAGAATGACAGAATGGTTTAGGTTGAAAGGGACCTCTGGAGGTCATCTTGTCCAACCCGAGGATATTAACACACACACATTCAACCAAGGATAGCTCATAAATGCTTGGGTCCTTTTTCCCTAGCTTGGTTATATGTTTCAGGTGGAAAATCACTGAATAGAAAAGTAAGGACTTTCACTGTATTTAGAAACAATAACTTCTACCAGAGTTTAAATACTCTACCTGACTGCTGTCAGGTAGAGTCAGGGTTTGCCTTCCTGAGCAACTTCTCTTATAAGAGCTCTCTTGTTTAAAAGGTCTCTGCCACCACTATTTGCCACATTTTTCTGAAACTAAGTTCTGAATTGAGAACAGAACTGGGAATTTGAGTTCTCCAGGAAGGTTAAGCTCAGGAATGCCTGAATTTTAGGTCCCAGAGAGGTGTGGATAAGGGAGTAGGCAGCCGATGCAGAAAAGACAGCATGTGTGTAGCAACAAATCTTATGCACTGTGAACATTTTTACACTAAATTTTTGTTTTCTGTTTTTGTCAGCTGTCTAGGCATGTCAGGCAATATTTTCTGTTTCATATTCCTGTATTTCACTAACAAAATACAACCAAATGGCACAACAGAGGCAACCAACCATCAAGGGAATAGTCAAAGGTCTATGCATTGTATATGTTTTGGGATAGCTATGGGTGTTGACAAATGGACTTTGCAACTGATCCAAAAGATGTAAACTGCAGGTGATGAAGAAGCCCCTGTGGTGTACTCTAGCTTGATGTTGGAACTTAAAACGTTAACTTACCTTCTGTGCAGTAGTTTTCACATGTTTAAGAAAGTGGCAACCTGCTGCTTTTTTTTCCACAGATTGTATGTCTAAAGCATTTGTAATATGCCAGTAGGAGTTATTTTGGCACTGATACACTGATGTGATGGAAATGACTGTTCCCATGGTAGGATTCTACAACATTCCCATACACTTACTGTCTACTATCTGATGAACTGTGTGGCAATAAGAAAGCAGTAGGATGAGAAGGCACGTACAGAGAGGAAGAAGTAGGAGGCAGGAAATGGTCAAACAGAAGCAGAGCACACACACACACAAAATACTTAAGAATAAAAAGAAAGAAAACCAAACAAGGAATCACAGAATCACAGAATCCTCTATGTTTGAAAAGACCTTGAAGATCATCCAGTCCAACCATTAACCTCACACTGACCGTTCCCAACTACACCATATCCCTCAGCGCTATGTCAACTCAACTCTGAAACACCTCCAGGGATGGGGACTCCACCACCTCCCTGGGCAGCCCATTCCAACGCCTAACAACCCGTTCTGTAAAGAAATGCTTCCTAGTATCTAGTCTAAACCTTCCCTGGCGCAATTTGAGGCCATTCCCTCTTGTCCTATCACTTATTACTTGGTTAAAGAGACTCATCCCCAGCTCTCTGCAACCTCCTTTCAGGTAGTTGTAGAGGGCGATGAGGTCTCCCCTCAGCCTCCTCTTCTCCAGACTAAACAACCCCAGTTCCCTCAGCCGCTCCTCGTACGACATGTGCTCCAGACCCTTCACCAGCTTCGTTGCCCTTCTCTGGACACGCTCGAGTAATTCAATGTCCTTTTTGTAGTGAGGGGCCCAAAACTGAACACAGTAATCGAGGTGTGGCCTCACCAGTGCCAAGTACAGGGGTAAGATCCCTTCCCCGTCCCTGCTGGCCACGCTATTTCTGATACAAGCCAGGATGCCATTGGCCTTCTTGGCCACCTGGGCACACTGATGGCTCATGTTCAGCCAGCTGTCAATCAACACCCCCAGGTCCCTCTCTGACTGGCAGCTCTCCAGCCACTCCTCCCCAAGCCTGTAGCGCTGCTGGGGGTTGTTGTGGCCCAAGTGCAGAAAGGAGATACAAAGAGAGGAGTATCAAGAACCAGGTAATGAAACAAACAGAAAAAACAGTACACAGGTGAAGAGAAACGAGATAATTGAACATAGAGAAAATACAATCAGATTATGCTTTAAAAGTGCTTATTTTGTGCATGCAGTACAAAAATCTGTAATTTCACTAAAGTATGCAAACCTAGGCAAACTTCACAGAGTGCACGCAGGACAATTTAATTGAGTCTGTCATGCCAGGTGCAGTATGTTACACAGCGCTTCAACAGTGGACTGCTTAATATCAGGTATGCTACAAAGTGAACAGATCCAAAGTTGTGAATGAAAATGATGTAAGTTCACTCCAGCTATAGCTTTCTTCCTGAGGCTTACAGGTCTAAGAAAAGTGAATCATTCAGAAGTAGGAAGCCATTGACAGAATCAGTCGATTTGTGGGATTATAACCAACTAAAGAATCCAATCAGAGATACTGAAGTATACAAGTATACTGAAGAAAAACTACATTTATGTTTATATTACAGCTATCTTCATCATAGGGTATTAGCTTGGGAACTAATCTATCCAGTGAAAATTAGAGGTTGAGGCATCAGGAGATAAGATAACCTTACACTTCAACAAATCAAAAATTTTAGGAGAGGACTGTCTGGTATTTGTCCAGGGGGATCTAATATAACTCAATAATAAAGTATCTAATCTGCTAAAAATCTAAATTATGTAATATGGAGCCTTATTTCATAACAAAAACCCCTGAGTTAATAATTCTGAGTATCTAAAACATCCCTTGAACGTGGATTTCAGTATATGAAAATATTGAAAAGAAAATTCTGAGCATGCTAATAAGTTAGAAGATAAAAGAAAACTGGTTAACACAAGCTGTTTGACTTTTAAAAAATCCTTCGCAGGGAGATTTTGAGGAGGAAAAATTAATGAGAAACAAAACATTGCTATGGATCAGAGTCTAGACAATTGTTTTCAAGAGAATAATTACCGAGTATCATGATACACTGAGTCTTGTTCCTGCATTTCATACTCATTCAGATGCACTCCTCATGGTGGCAGAGTTACAGGAATCTGTAGGAAGCATTGAGGTGGAATGATTGCTCAGAAATAATAATAAAAAGGATTGTTTAGTGTCCATCTACCTCAGTACTTTCTCTTAAGCTTCAGCTTTACTTTGTTGAGTAAAATTCTGAAGACCAGAAAAACAATAGCAGGAGCATGAACATAGAAATACAGAATTCATGACTTTTTCTTAATGGTAGATCTCTTAGCAGTTGAACAAAGCTCTAGAAGGTGGACTTAAAACTTTTAATTAGTTAAAAAATTAAAAAATACCCATAAATAAGAAGCATCAGTTTTGAATGTCTTTAATAACAAGACTACTTGTACTGAGGGAATCCAGCCTCCTCAGCCAGAAAACAGAGACTGGGAGAACGACCCCCCCGCAATCCAGGAGGAGATGGTCAGTGACCTGCTGTATCACATAGACACACACAAGTCTATGGGACCAGATGGGATACACCCGAGGGTGCTGAAGGAGCTGGCTGGGGTGTTCGCCAACCACTTTCCATCATTTACCAGCAGTCCTGGCAGACTGGGGAGGTCCCGACAGATTGAAAATTGGCCAATGTGATGCCCATATATAAGAAGGGTCAGAAGGATGATCCAGGAAATTACAGGCCTGTCAGCTTGACTTCGGTGCCCGGGAAGCTGATGGAGCAGATCATCCTGAGTACCATCACACAACACATGAGGGACAACCAGATGATCAGGCCCAGTCAGCATGGGTTTATGAAAGGCAGGTCCTGCTTGACAAACCTGATCTCCTTCTACGACAGGGTGACCTGCTTATTGGATGAGGGAAAGGCTGTGGATGTTGTTTATCTTGCCTTTAGTAAGGCCTTTGACACTGTTTCCCACAGAATTCCCCTGGCGAAACTGGCTGCTTGTGGCTTGGACAGGCACACGCTTTGCTGGGTAAAAAACTGGCTGGATGGCCGGGCCCAAAGAGTGGTGGTGAATGGAGTTAAATCCAGTTGGCAGCCAGTCACGAGTGGTGTCCCCCAGGGCTCGGTTTTGGGGCCACTCCTGTTTAACATCTTTATTGATGATCTAGACGAGGGGATCAAGTGCACCCTCAGTAAGTTTGCAGATGACACCAAGTTGGGTGGGAGTGTTGATCTGCTCGAGGGTAGGGAGGCTCTGCAGAGAGACCTGGACAGGCTGGAGCGATGGGCTAAGGCCAACTGTAGGAGTTTCAATAAGGCCAAATGCCGGGTGCTGCACTTGGGCCACAACAACCCCCAGCAGTGCTACAGGCTTGGGGAGGAGTGGCTGGAGAGCTGCCAGTCAGAGAGGGACCTGGGGGTTGATTGACAGCCGGCTGAACATGAGCCCGCAGTGTGCCCAGGTGGCCAAGAAGGCCAATGGCATCCTGGCTTGCATCAGAAATAGTGTGACCAGCAGGGACAGGGAAGTGATGTTACCCCTGTACTCGGCACTGGTGAGGCCGCACCTCGATTACTGTGTTCAGTTTTGGGCCCCTCACTACAAAAAGGACATTGAATTACTCGAGCGTGTCCAGAGAAGGGCAATGAAGCTGGTGAAGGGTCTGGAGCACATGTCGTACGAGGAGCGGCTGAGGGAACTGGGGTTGTTTAGTCTGGAGAAGAGGAGGCTGAGGGGAGACCTCATCGCCCTCTACAACTACCTGAAAGGAGGTTGCAGAGAGCTGGGGATGAGTCTCTTTAACCAAGTAATAAGTGATAGGACAAGAGGGAATGGCCTCAAATTGCGCCAGGGAAGGTTTAGACTAGATACTAGGAAGCATTTCTTTACAGAACAGGTTGTTAGGTGTTGGAATGGGCTGCCCAGGGAGGTGGTGGAGTCCCCATCCCTGGAGGTGTTTCAGAGTTGGGTTGACATAGCACTGAGGGATATGCTGTAGTTGGGAACGGTCAGTGTGAGGTTAATGGTTGGACTGGATGATCTTCAAGGTCTTTTCAAACCTAGAGGATTCTGTGAGTGCCAAATCCAGGAAGTAAATACATCTGTTTACAACATTGTAGCTGCTTGTGAGGAGTAAGATTATAGAAGCAGACCATGATTTCCAACTGAATTCTAGAAGACTAAGCCATAATTTTCTCTGGTACTAGTACCCAACAAAAGCCTGAGCTGCTACAAGGAATTCATTAGGACTTGAGAGGAAGTAGTTCATTAGTTCCCAAACATTGCAGTGCATTTAGAAGACTTGTGGAGTTTTACATTGTATTTAATGATATAAAACACAGGACTTCTCTTCCTCAATGAAAAAAGGCATGGAAAAGATAATCAGAAAGCAAAAGTTAAACAGAGATTTCATAGAAATATTCAGTGCAATCAAGGTCACTTTTTCTTGGAGATAGAACAATCAAAAAAGAATTAGGTATCAAAGCCTGCAATTTATGATCTTGATTTATGATCCCATATTTAGCTGCTACTAAAGAAGGTGCATTTAGTGACAGATAAAATAAATGGTATTTCTGTATCCCAATTCCATGCAAAATTCTCTAAATGCTGAGACACCTAAGGCCTTGTGGCAAGTTGTTTTTTATGCCATGTTCTTTATGCTTTATATCCTCATCTGTAAGTATCAAGTCAAGCAGGGGCAGAAACTGACAGTTTCAGAAATTTAAATTTGGGAGTTTCTGTTGAATGACCTCAAACCTAGCATTTTGGAAACAAAAGGATAGGATTTTACATAATTAGTCAGTAGACATTCAGTATTTAGAACTGGTGGTCATGGTTTGACTAGCTATTTAATTTCAAGGGGGAAGTTATTTTCAGGTTTTATTTTCTTGTATGGCTTCTATTTACTGAAAATACTTATATATTGGTTACAATTATTATTGTAACATGAGGCAAATCTAAGCATGACCACACAAGTCTGAGCTTGTGATCCTAAATCTTCTTTAGTTACTAGAGGTAGATAGGCAGCCTTCAGGCTATGATTTATCATATGTGCTTTTTAAAGTACATGCCTTAGGATAAGATGCATCACTCTCCGGATGATCCATCCTTTTGGCTGCTAAGGAGCTTGGGTCCTATCCTATGTTTGTCATCTTAGAGATGGCCTGTCTAAAGCATAGGCTGTAGATTATTATTTTTGGTAAGAGAAGTTAGAACAGATGAATCCCATCCTACCTGTGCATAGGCATCAGGACCTTATAATTAAATTGCAATAAATATAAGAAATGTATTAATAGGGTTTGTGCTGCAAGGTAACACAAAATGAAGCTGTGGACTATATGGAGAAAGATTTGTACTCTGTGCACCAAGAATCAACATTTTGTTTTTAATCACTCTTTTAGAGATCGTCTACTTTTAAAGATCTGTGGCTGAAACCTGCAGCCTTTGCTCAAGCAAGCTCCCAGGACTACACATTTTGGCTTCTAATATAAATTTTGTAGGCTAAATATTTTGCTTGAATTACTTAGGTAATAAAAATATTAATATGCATAAACTGCATTTTTATTAATTTCAATACAGATTGTTTCCTTTCTAAAGCACTATTATTGTTTAAAGTGTTATTTATTTGCAGGAAATGGATAATTTAGTGCCTTGCCCTAACTCCTTATTTGTGCAGTTGAAAAATACTTCCAAAAATAATTTTAAGGGGTTCAAATTTTATTTCCTATTTTTACTGGCAATTTAGAATTTATGTAGTGAGCATAAATCATTGGCAATCCTGAATCTTACGAAAAACGCACTCAAACAGTTGAAACTAAACTTTAAGCTTTTGCATGTTGCTACAGCTGCACTAACATTGCCTCGATCATCATCCAGAAAATTTATGTTGTCAGCTGTCACATTTAAAATCTGTAACACAGTACACAGTTCTCTAAATGTTTACTAAATTAGTTCAAATGTTTATGAAGAATTGAAATCTTGCGTATGGTCTTAGAAGGTAGACTATTTATTAGCATCATAAAGGGGTTTTTATTTTTATTTTTTTGTACATGCATAAAAACTTTACAGTAACATCTGGGACACATTTTGTGAAGACACTGAGCCAAATCTGTTATAAAATGTGTGGTCAGCTAATTACTACTACGCATATTTTGCTTGTGAAATGACACAATATACACTGGTTTTAGAATTGCATCTTTTAATGTATAATGCAGGTACTATTAAAAATATCTCATCTTTTTCAGTCTAACAGCCAGGATTGATGAAAAACTGTAGCAAATGGTAATTGCAAGTGGTCACTTGGACTGTTTTAATTTAAATGCATTTTTAATTTACATGTGAAGAAAATGTTATTTAAATTCTGATTAAGGTAGATTCTTCCAAGTTAATGTATTTCAAAATTTAAAAAGACACAGAAATAAACTGGAATTGGTACAATAGAACTAGAGAATACAGTAAGAAAGGACCTGTGTTTCCCTCTTTTCCACAATTGGTACTTCACTACCTACTTTGTGTCCTGTGACAGTGAAATAAAGTCAACCTATCTCCCTCTGAAACATTCAGTTCTGTATAGAACTGTCTTAGTCCTAATAAAAATTAACTGGGAATAGAAGAGCTGAAAGGTCGTAATTTTATTTTCTCTTCTAAAAAACATTTCTCCATGACCAGCAATTGAAAGCTGTATTTATGTCCCAGTCCTGAAAAATTTTCATGTGAATAGCGCTTTTGAGGCCATTTGGACTATTTGCATGTGCAAATGTGAATGTGTATGCAAATGTTTAGAGGTTCAGCGTTAGAAAAACAGATGCAAATGTTTGCTGTAAAATAACTCTAGAATCATTTCCTTACAAAGCTGCTGCTTCATAAATTAAAGCACATGCAATCACACATTAATTCTAAACTGGTGTATGTAACTCCTTTGTTTATAGTCCTGTGTCTTTTAAGAATGAGCAGTATGGTGAAGTTCTCAATACATAAAAGCATATTGAAATGTATCAATATTTGACTTACATCTGTGTTTATATAGAATTCAAATAGTGGTTAATATACTTGAAATATAGCAATATTTTTTGCTATGACAAATAGATACCAAACAAATGATTGTATGTGGTATTATTATTATTACCTTTTATATTTTATTATAATAAAGGTTACAGGTTACAACATATATAATTCCTTGTTGATTATGGGAAATAGTTATTGTTCACTTTGATGCTAATACACAAGGTACGACACTAAATAGTGGAAATTTAAAGAGAAAGAATTCATTTTCATTATCTTGTGCTAGTGATATTTAAATTTATTTTGAAAAAACGTGGAAGAACACATCGATTTTATTTTAATATACTTTATAACAAGTAATTTTGGAAACTAATGCAGTCTGTTTTGTTTATAAAGAAACATTCTGTTTATGTGAAACTTCTGATTATCAAGACAATCTGATCTTTATAATTCAATTCAATAACACTTTTTTTTTCTTTTATTACAGTTCATCTTAAATACCTTAATTCCAGATATTTGAATGGCTTTACAATACTGTATTTTATGTACCTAATTAGAAGTACCGTGAGATAAACTCCAGCAAATCAGTTCTGCACAAATCAGTACAGTTTAAAGCTGTGTATGTTTTATAAATACAGACAGAAACTTTCAACTTATACTTGGTATTCTGGAATACTTAGGGCTGGAGTGCACATGGGTTTTTTACACGGCTTTAAACCCCCATTTTTAGACTACGCTGTATAGTTTAGCATAGTCAGAATTATATTGATAATAAACCATTATCACTTCTTTAGGTAGTAAAACCAATTTAACACTTCATGTCACTAGAATTGAGCCTATATTTGAGATTATGGGAACAACAAAATGTAGATGAACATCTAATTGGCAGCAACACATTTTAGTATGCAAATGGTAAACAAATCTGTAGGTTTACACAGTATTGAGGCGTAGGGGTCATAGTCCCCTGGAGAAGTTAGAGAAGCCAGAGATTGCTGGGATGTGGGGACTTGGTGCATTTCTCTGTACTGGGGACAGGTTAACAAAAGGATGTAGGAGCCATTTTACTGTCTCTATCATACTGGCTGATTGCACTATGTAGAAGGAGAGATTTTCCTTAGGAATAACTTTATACCAACTTTTACCCATTTTTTTGTGCCTACAGATAGAAAATAGCAGTAGGCGAGAAGAGGTGCTTTATTTTTTTTTTAAAAAAACAAGAGGGTTACCTGTAGGAAGTAAAAATGATCTCTGTTTCTTCTTAACAGGTAGTGTAAAATCAGACTTGAAATGTTAGTATGAAATTATAAGGTAACAATACAATGTGTTTGCTAGTATGTTACTGATTGCTCTGTGGATAATTTGATAGTTATTAAAAGTTAAGTGGTTAAGTGGCCCTTCATGATAGTAACAGTTTTGTTCTGTTTTTAGAGAAGATATTGTCTAGAATATAGTTCACAATTTAAGTGTTTTCTGGGCATTCTAAAAATAATAACAAATATTATTACTATAGGAATTCACTTTGAATAGTATATATATTACTCGCAACTGGTCTCTAAATATATGGAGAAGTTGTTTCTTTTTTATTTTTAAATCAAATGTGGAAGAAAAATCCTGGCCTTATTTACACACTTTGGGCTTGGCTTGAAGATTCTGTTTCTGGAAGAATCTCCTTTTCCTCTTCTCTTCTTTGTATTTCCCCTCTCCTTACAGTTAAGATTGCCTGTTTTTAACAAATGGCTTCCTTTGCAAAGAGACAGAATATATCAACCTTAATATTACGAATTCACCAAATGATAGGCATATACATTTTAGCACGAACATCCAATAAAAATAAATACATCTGCAGTGAACATGGTAAATTATATGCGAACTTACACTATAATAATAAACAGGAAACAGCAGCATCTGAGTCTGCAACTGGCTTCTCAGGAGGCTCCGTGCTTCCAGCTGTGGTAGCAGCTGTGGATCTGGCTCTGGAACTCTTGCTGAAACAAGCTGACAAAGGGCTGATTACAACATGGAGTTCAGTTTCTGGTTGGATTAATTTTCCTTTTAACACACTTTGGTTATGAAAAGTTTGCTCATTTACCGTGTTTGTGGTTTTATATCCTGCACTTCACAGTCATTGGGCTGGTGTGGTGATTATCACCATTCCTAGTGACCTTGATCGTGGGGACTTTACATTGTCTATACCATGCGTGGAAAACTGCAATTTGGTTTTGGCTTGCTGAAAGAAATTGAAAACTCTCTTCCTCTTCCTTCTCCCTCCCCGTCCCCAGAGACTGTTCAGCATTTTTGTCCAAAATATTACACAGTAAAGTTGTTGAGGTTTTTTTAAATTGTTTTTATATGCATAGAAAACAATTTAGGAGAAGACCGAATGATACTCACCTGCAGTGAAATCTGTACAACAGGCAAGAGACTGGTTAAACTCTGCCAGGTGAAACAAGTAGAGAACTTGCTTTTATCACTTTTTATTAAAGGGAGGAGTTTTGATTTCACAGAACCTGAGTGAGCAAAACAGCATTTACCTGTGTGTTCCTAAAGCATCTGTATAGATACATTCACTTATTGCAGGTCCTTCTTTCCACCTCTGGTTGCATGGGCTCTTTTCTTGATTGCATGCTAAAGACATAGTTAAGCTACTAAAATATCTGGCCTTGATTCAGCAGAGATTTAAGCACATACTTAGAATTAAACACTTCCATTGCAGTCTGCTTTGTGAACTCCCAGATATTTGCTTCTGCTCTCATACTGTGGAGTGTCTCTGGTGAATATCCTTAGACCAAGACAGTCTTTTTCATTATGAAGTCTTTTTTTCTTTCAGTCCCGCCATCTTTTTAGAAAACAGCTGTATTCTCCAACTTAATTGAATCCCCAAATTAAATCCCAGTTGCCTCTGTAACTCACTGCTCAAACTCTTGCCTCTTTTTCCCTCTGCTGCTTTTCTTCACATAGGATCTTGCTTTTCTCCTAAGGAAAAATAGATACAGTATGCTCTTCCTTCTGTCACTCTCTTCTCCCTCCCTTCCCCTAATCCTTTCTCTTCCACTGTCAGAGCAGCAGCAGTTTCTTGTCTACTTTCCATCTGTACCCCTTCCACTTGCCCCGGTGACCCCATGTTCTGTTCTTCCTCTTATTTCTCCCCTCCCTTACTCTCTTTCTTAACCTCTCACTGTCCTCTGGCTCTTTTCCACTGCAGCATAAGCAAGCGTTTGCCTCTTAAAAACTGCACTTTTGACCTTACTTGGTTCTTCATATCATATCTCATTGCCTATCTCTTCTTCATTCCTAAGCTCATTGAAGGCGCTGTTTATAATTATTGTCTGGAGACTCTCTTCTGTGATTCCCTCCTATAACTCCTACACTTTGGCTTCTGTTCCTTGCTTGCAACTGCAACGGCTCTCACCAAACTCCCTGATGACAAGATCTCAGAAACAGTAGTCTATCCTCATTCTTCTTGACTTGTCAGTAGTGTTTGCTGCAGTTGACCAGACTTCTTTAAACTTGTGTCTTTTGTTGGTTACTGGGACTCTGTCTTGTTAATTTTTTTCTTTCTGAGCAGTTCTTCAGCATGTTCTTCAAAGTCGTCTCCCATTTTGGAGGGGTGCGGTTGGAGGTCTTGGGGCTTTGCTTTGACTGTTGTGCTTTTAATGCCTTATGAGTTATTTCATACACAGAAAATTTAACAGCCAAACGTATCTACAGATAACAGATCTACCTTCCTATCGAAACCTATTTTCTCTCACTTGAGCTTATTAATTTGGAACCACACAAATGCAATTACAAAGCATCCTGCCCAATACTGTCTTAAGTCTAGATGTCTTGGCAAATGCTCAGAGCAGACACATGATGATTATCTTCCCTCGTTCACGCAGACATGCATATTTTCTCCTTTCATATGCTAGGCTCTCCGTACCCCTGGTAGCTGTACACAATCCTTGCCTGCATCTCTTCCACTTTGCATTACTTTTGCTATAACAGACTCAAATTGTATCTCTTGTTTCCAATAAGAATATAGCAAGGCCTTGTGAAATGGAATTCATATTTTATGTCCTCTGTTAAAAATGCTTATCCTGATGTGTTTGGAGTGCATTTCACTCTTTTACAGCTTCATTTTAAGCATTTCACTTTCTTTGTCATTGCCATCAAGTGAGTCCTGTTTCTGTTGCTTTTGTCCTTTCTCCATGGAATCCCAGTGCTTTTTTCTGTATTGGCAGTACCAAGAAATTTAATGTTACCACCACATCTCTAGTTTTTATGCCAGTTGATTAAATGAAAATATTAGATAAAATTCTGCCAAGCTCATCCTTGATGAACTCTACTGAAAAACAGTTCTTTCATTCTCCACAGGACTTTGTTCTCTTTCTGGTAGGAAGTTCTTTATCTGTCAAATTCTTTCAGTAATCCCTATTTTCTCCAGCTTAATATTGAATATCAGATGCCCAAATAGATTATCATATTTTCTCTGTTTAAAACGTCAGTCTAGTCACCATGGTGTAAGCATGCAGGGAGTTCATAATCTCAAACAGATTTGTACATCGTAGTAGGCAGATTCCTCAGGTCACTACATACTTTCATACCCCAGCAGGCCCGGATGAATTACGTAAGCTCAGGCGAGTTTCTGCTCACTGGTGCGAACCACAGGGAGTATTCCCTTGTTCTCTAGATACCTTTTGGTCTGCTTTTAGTTTTGTTTGCCTTACTCCATTCCAGATGTCATTCGTGCCACATTATCACTACCAAATGCACTGTCTTCTTGATCTAACATATGTAGCTGTTAGGAACATGTAAAGATATATGTAATTAAAGGGAATGTGCACATACATACTGTATGTTTTGCATTTACTTTGTATTTCGTACTGTTCTTGCTTGCTTCATAATAAGTGCTGTGGGTTATGTTGCAAAATAATTTCAGTAAAAGACTATTCACTAGCTCTAGGCACTGTAGTGTTATGTAAAAAGCAATCCATCGGGTGTGAAATTTTTTGTGCTTGGTTTCATTTAAAAACCCGTGTATGCATTAAAAAAATAAGGAAATTATCCTAATTGCTTTTTAGTTATGTGTCACTGAAAAGCAGGGCAGTGTTTAACTGTTAACAGTAGCCACTTTTTTTATCTTTAATGTAGATAAGAAAATTTAGAATTTTGAAACTTAAACAGTGACATCTAAATTGGGGGTGATATTTAATGAAGTCTATGGCCAAGTTTCAAAAACCTGGTTTTCATAATGACATACAAATAATTGAAATCATGCCTAGTAGGCATCTGGACTAAAACTATGAGCAGGTTGTAATGGACCCAACCACTTTTGTCGAAACAAAATTAATTTCCAATTCTAATCAAGAAGGCTAATCAAGTTCTTTTTAGGTTCAAAGTTTGCTTCATTCTTACTGCTACTTCCAGTGTGCCAACACCATACCTTCATATAAGGAATGGAGTATGTTCTATGCATTGAAATGTTGACATTTTTTTCACAATTTGTTTTTGCCTGTTACTCATCCTAATTTCACTTTCTATCAATCAGTTTCTCCTTCAACTGCAAAGAAACAATACATCCTTTACCCTACAGACCTTGACTACGTACAAACTGGCATCTGTTCAATCCCATTTGCATTATACAGTGTATACTTTTACATTATATCCTTCAGTGTTGAGGGAAAGGGAATGATGGGGGATTGTTGAAGGCTCTTATTCTTCTGTTAAGCAGTTGAGCAACCTCCCACTGGGATTGGGGCTCTGCCTGCCTCTGAATCTGTTGTAAATCCCTCTACAGCCACACTTCTTTTGATTTTGAATGACTGTTTCTGGTTAGTTCAATCCTATTCCTAATCAATTTAAGATAAACAACTAGAAGTTTAATTGGAATTTCATGGCTCTTAATTGTCATTAATAAGAAGAAATTTAAACCAAATTCTGTGCTAACACAGCATTAAGACTGAACAATGGAGGCTTGGTTATGGCTTTCAATTTTTGTGCTTTGTGGAGTCAGTTGCTGCTGACACAGTCTGGCTTCTCAGTTTCTTCTTGTCTCAAGGCATACCTAAACTACAGCTTGCAATGGAGCTGTAATTCTTCTGGGGCACTGGGACAGAAATGCCAGTAGAGAGATAGAGGGTGAAAGCTACCACAATTCTAATGACTTATGAGATGGTGGGGTTGTTGTAAGTTGCTTGTGTCCGTGTGTTGCTCTCTATGATCTGGGTAGCTAGCACAAGGAAGAATATGATACCTTCCTCTGAATACCTTGTGTGGGCTAGGCAAGGCAAAATGTGAGCTGGCTTTTACAACTTCAGAAGGAAATACCAAGAAAAATCGAAGTCTTCTGAAGCAGTGTTAGCTTGACTGCGTTGCCAGTCCTTTATAACTTGTGACATACGTTGAGCATAAATAAAGCTATAAATCCCTGTTCTGTAATTTAAAAAGAAAATTGATAAACCTGCTGTTTTAATCTGATGTAATTTTAACTTTTCATTCAAATATTTATTCTACATCAACTGGCTTAAGTGTTCAAAATTATATTTAACCTTTTTTTTAATGTAACATGGATGGATACATATACACATATATAAAACAGAAGTATCTTTGTGTGTTATTTTTATCGTAGGTATGTGTCATGTGCATTGGGATGCCCATACGAAGGAAACATCATACCAGCCAAAGTGGCAGAAGTAAGAGTGAACTTCTGGCTTGTCTTTTTAATGAATCAAAAATACATTTTAAAATGTCTATGAATAATGTTCTCTACTTAATCCTAAAAAGATCTTTAATGCATAAAATTTAAGGAAAACAAACACAAAACGTAACTAATACTAAAACTGGGTGCATAACCTCACTCAACTATGTGAAGTCAAATCTAAGTAAAATAGTAAGTTCTGAATGTTACCGAAAAAATATTATGTGCTGTTTTGTCCAACAAGAAGGTAAGGAAGTGCTTAAGGAAATAGACTCAAGCACATATGTTGGTGGGCCATGTTGTATGAGGTGATTTCCAGCACAACCTCTAGAAAAGGGTATCTACTTCTAAATCCATTTTATGCTGGCATAAGCATACTGTGCTGTCAGCTGGCAGAGCCACTGCTACAACATTGTGCTTCTGGTGAATGAACCAAAATTCATCCTCAACATAATTTCCTACTACTAAACTTACTCTACTGCTATGGTGGAATAAGCTGTACCTTCCCTTCCCACTCCCTTTTCTCATTTAGGATAAAGGAGAAGAAAGATGATGTCTTAGTCCAGCCTTTTTTTTCCAGCAGAGAAAGAGATGAGTGAAGCATAAGTGTTAAATTTTTCAGGAAGGCAAAGAGGGCATGAAAGCTGAAATGGACAGTAGAGAAGAAAGTGGAGAGAATTCAAGAGTCACAAGGCAGAACATGCTGGCCTTCCTCCTGGAAAAAGACTTCTCTGTTACACTTAATCACCTAGTTTTGGTGAACTAGCAGAATCTCCAACCCACTTGTTCTTTGTAGCTCTAGCAGCTAGTCAACACTTGTCTGATATATTGTGTTCTGCATGTGTGGCTTTCAGGTCCTGTTCTCCTGCATCTTCTAGTATACGTTCCAGATGGAACCTGTGATAACAGTTCTCCTACAGCAGCCACATATACTCACACTCTTTAAAAAAAATAACTAAATTGTAAGGTACTCATAAATTAATTGGATTTAATATGAAGTGAAAGTTAGAAGTTACACAGCTTTAGTTAGAGCAGTGATGACAGATTCAGCTGTGCTGTTGGTAAATTGCTTACTGCAGTATCATGTTCCCCAACAGGCTTCTATCCATGTGTTGCTTGTTTTTTAATTACTCTCCTTGCACAGAAGAGCTCCTTTTCAGTTTGTAGTGGGAGCACTCCTTAATGTTCCAAATCTGCAAACTTTCACTCACACAGATATTTTATTTTCTTTCTTCATCCTAGTAAGCGTCTTCTTGTGTACCTGTACACCATCAGATACGTGTTTAAGTATAAAAGCTGCCTCATTAAAGTTACTGAGGCCCTGATTCAGCAAGCACTGGTGTTTATATAGAAGCATCTGATTAGCTGTTAATGGATTTTACATAAACACTACTATTCATCCTTTGCTGAATCAGAATTATCAAAATACCGGCCGTGTTGCTAAACCCTCTCAGAAGGCTGCCTCTCAGGTCATCATCTTTCTCAGGACGGGAGTGTGTGACTCCCTTGACTGTGCACTGCGATCAGCAGCTGTGAGTGAAAGGTTTAGACTGTTTCTTCTACAGTCAATGACAGTGACCAAATTTTTTTTCTTTTTTTAAGCAAAAGATTTTTTTAGCTGAAGCAAAACCAATTAGGAGAGGTGGCTCATTAACCAGACTACAGGCATTGCGGGCTTACTGGGTATGTAACTGTTTTACACATAGTAACCTAGTGAGTTCAAACTTCACATGCCTTCAGACTTCTAGAATCCATCTGGTACATCCATATGGTTCTTTATTTAAAAAAACTACATAGTCCTTTTTTATCACTCTGCTTTTTCTTGAAATGGAGTCACTGCTTAACCATTTACCATCTTGTGTTTTGTGAATTTCAACCTTAGGCAAATAAGTCTTGAAAGTTGTTTGAAGCACCTTATATCCTTGAAGCCAGTTTTCTTCCACTGTCTTCCAGTCATATACTTGGCTGTTTTTATTTTTCTGCTTCTTTCTCTCCTTAGCTTCCTTTTAACCTAGAGCAGTAAATTCATGTAAGTATTATCCAGCATACAGGCTGATCAGGCTACAGAAAAGGTGTCTATTCTTATCTGAATGCTGTTAGATTATTATGAAGTTGCTCTTACAGCACAAGGACTGCAGTGTGTTTTTAATGTTGTTTGCTTAAAATAATCTGTAACTCAATTATGACCTTTTGTATTCAGTTTAAGAGTATGGTTTTAGATATTATTTCCAGCAGTAGGATTGTTCACATGCCTGAAGGGTTGCAGTGCTGGGTCACCAACTCCCATTTTGATCAATGCTTGGTGTCAGGGTCATAGGGGAGTAGCACAAGACTCATGCATAGTAAAACTGCTCAGTGGTGCATAACACAACCCTGTTCCATCAACAAAGCTACAAGCTCATAGTCACATCCTGATTACACTGACAAAACAGTGTGTTCTCCCCCACTCGCCTCGCAAAAATTCACATTGAAAACTTACAAAACTATAACTAATGGGCTGCCTCCTCCTATGGTAGGATAGAAAATTCGGCATGAAAAACTCCCATTCAGCTTCCAAGCATGCACATTCTTCTTGAAATTAAATATAGATCTCTTTTTAAGGGTCAGTTTAAGGTTAGATCATGACAACTCAGTGATGATGCTCAGCTTGTTAACAGAGTTTCCCACTCTCTTCTTTCATCTTTCAGAACTTTCGGAAAGCTGAAAGACCTAAGGACTGAGCGAGGGAAAGAAGTGAATGCAATATTTCTAGCAATTTATACAGTCTCTTTGTCATCACTGAAATGCTCATTTAGAAAAACTTCGAATCATGAATTAAAAAGAACATGAGAAAAAAATGCAGTTTGCTTCCTTTACCCTGATCTTAAACAAAAACTGAGGTTTGGGGATTAACTAGAGGTAATCCACCACTAACTGCAGATGATCCTTATTTTTCTTACAACAGGAGTCCAGTTGAAACACCTGCCATGTGTTGATGATATAAAAAAGGCTGTGAGATAGAATCCCTTTTTGCAATCTGGTGAATGTCCCTTTCTTAAAGTGTATATTGAATTTACATTGATACAAACCAGGAGCTCTTTGACTTTAAAGCACAAAGAGTTTTACTACATTTGCAATAGTCGTAGGACTTCCAAGCTTTAAGAAGAGCAATTCAGACTACTTGAAGTTCTTTTTCAGCTGTTCTTTGAATTAAGTGAACAGCAATATTAATCCAGCACTTCCGAGACTGCTGGTGCAGCACTTTGTCAGCTTCCTCAGACATATTCACAGCAATCCCACTGATGAAGTCCTGGAATTGCTTTAACAGCAGAGTGCAGTGCAACTGAAGATGTCTTGGAAAAGGGTCGTATTTTTTCATTTCTAAACAGTTGATTTCCAGACTGGGATTCCTTTCAGTGGAGTGGCCTTTTGGGATTGCTGATACACAGTGGGGAATCCTAAAGGGGACAAACATACTGAGAAACTGAAAATAAGGTGAAACCCTTTCCAGATAAATTAAACAGAACTAAGATGGAAAGATCCTGCATTCAGTTTCTAAAGCAATATTTTTGGTGCAAACATGATTTTGTGCTTCCGAGTGTTTGTCTCTCTCCATACAAACATTATGGAGCCAGACCTCAAATCTCTTACTCGTACAAAGAACTACTCAAAGACGTAATTCCAGAAACATTTAGGGCTCTACTTACATAAATAAATATATTAATAAATAAATATGGTTTTGTTTGGTATTAAGAAAAATTGTAAAACTTTAAGACTAGAATGTTAAGTTACAGTTAAGCTTTGTTAGTATTTTAATGTTTGATTTGATGAAAAGCAAGCAAAATTAATATTAACTACATGTTAAAACTTCAGTTTTAACTGATGTTTTCATTGCCAAGGGAAAGCAAAATCAGGCTTCTTGTTAATTATTTATTGTCTTAGTTCAGCCATGTGCTTGGCTCCGTGTAATAAGCAAACAAAAGGGCAGGTCTTTACCCTGTACAACTTGTAAGCTGAAAAGTACACAGAGAAAACCAAACAGCTGGGAAATCCCCAGGGAGAGGAAAATGTTGGGAAAGGGCTTGACAGAAACTTAATTCATAGTGTAAAATCTTGCTTATTTGGATTCTGTGGGAGAGTCAAAAAGCAAGTTTTTGATGGATTTGGCTTGGTTGGTTTTTCCATGTACAGAAGCAGAACTATAAATTTAAAATAAGAGGATCTATGGGACGTTCTTCTTGGATGACAATTTTCAAGAATCAATAGAGGGTTTCTGATACATATTTCCACCTCAGTGAGTCAAAACCTGAAACCTATACAGAATTGTGTCCTTTTTAATGTATGTTCTTTATTTTGTATTCTTTCATCTTGACCTTTTCATGTTTCTCTGTTTCTAATCAGGTATCTAAGCGTCTGTACAGTATGGGCTGTTATGAAATCTCTCTGGGGGACACAATTGGTGTGGGGACTCCTGGAAGTATGAAAAGAATGTTGGAAGCTGTTATGAAAGAAATCCCTCTGAGTGCTCTTGCTGTTCATTGTCATGACACCTATGGCCAGGCATTAGCCAATATCCTCACAGCCATACAGGTAACTCAGGTTCTCATTTTATAGATGTCATAGTAATAGTCTTAGTTTAATTCAAATGCACAATGTAAAAAAATTCCAGCCTTAAAGAAATTGCTAGAAAAAGAAAGACACTCACTAAACTTCCAGAAAGTATTGCTGACATAACCGATTGTCTACAGGTATTGCTGTTGCTTTAGCAAGAAAATGTCAATTCTTATGTACTTATTACCTTCAATTCCATACAAAATCACTAAGAAACAGTGATGATTATTTTATTCCATTGATTTTGGATGAATGAGGGAGATAAAATATAATTTTTTTCTGATGTCTCAGATTCAACTTTTCTTAGAGACATCTGTATGCTCATTGTTCACTACACTAAAATTTCTGTTTTACAGAGGTGTCTAAATATACAATAGGATAATGCATAATTACATCTTGATTTCAGATGTATAAATCTATAAATTATTGGTGATTATATACACAGATGGAGTGGTCTAGATAATTTTATCACTGTTAACATGCCTTCAGTATGCTTTTTTGTGTATCAATTATACCTTCCAAATAAGATTATCAACAACCTTATATCCCATTTAATCTTCTTTCAAATCTGTGGCTAAATAATCAGAAAAAGTTAATTTCCATAAGAGATATTTTTCCTGTTGTGTTTATATATTTTTAAGAATAGGACACAATACAAGAAACAGACTACAAGTTCTAATGTAGTTTTTGTAAACATATAATCTTGAAAAATATCTTCATGTGTACATGCATTCTTAAGGAGACCTATTTTTACTAAATGTTGCAGAATCAAAAGCTGTTTACAAATCATAGGCCTTTATTGTTCTGTTTTATACTTCTACAACTACCTGAAAGGAGGTTGCAGAGAACTGGGGATGAGCCTCTTTAACCAAGCGACAGGACAAGAGGGAATGGCTTCAAGTTGTGCCAGGGAAGGTTTAGACTAGATATTAGGAAGCATTTCTTTACAGAACGGGTTGTTAGGCGTTGGAATGGGCTGCCCAGGGAGGTGGTGGAGTCCCCATCCCTGGAGGTGTTTCAGAGTTGGGTTGACATAGCGCTGAGGGATATGGTGTAGTTGGGAACTGTCAGTGCTAGGTTAATGGTTGGACTAGATGATCTTCAAGGTTCTTTCCAACCTAGACGAGTCTGTGATTCTGTGATTCTGTAATGGCATCTTCTGCTTCCCTGCAATTCAGGCAGCCATTTTTAAGGTCAACTTTCCTTTGTCCTGACTCATTATTTTGGCAGAGCTCATATTATGTTGTTTAGAAATAATAGCAGTGTCTTAACAGTATTACTGATATAAGCAACACGAAGGAACAGGAAAATGTTTCAATATGGGAATCTCTGCATGTATTTGATAAAATATGGGATGACAAAATCTGGTAAAAAGGGTTCTAATGTTTGCTCTCAGTGTTCACTATTGACCTTTCTCACTTTTACTCTTGCAAATGTGTTTGTATGTACCATGGGATAAATAAATTGTTAATTTCACAGTTAGCTTCAGTTGCAGATGTAATAGCTAAAAGCATGAAAACCCTTGAGCATGGGAGGAGTTCACCATAAAAATACTTGAAGCATTATTTTGCAAATCGTTCCTTAAAATAATTGCTGTCATGGTGCCTACTAAACACTGAATGATGGCTATGCTTTGTTAACCCCAGTATTTGTTGTAAGTGATTCTTGTTTCAGGTTTACCTTCTTCTTCTATCTTTTTATTTATTTCTTAAATCAACTGTGTGAGAGTTAAAGGGGAAAAGAGCTCTTAGGTAACTAATGTGCAGTTCAGGCTAATTAACATGTAAGTTCAAGAGAGCAATAGACCTAAAAAAATACCCCTTTGCAGCCTTCTCAGATTTCTGGGAAGCCAGAGGTGCCTGAGACCCACCAGAAAACTTCCCTGTGTGCTCCATTTCTGCTACAGTGCGTGTCTAAAGGTGTGGTGTTTTTGGCTGAGATGAACTTGTCATAGATTTTGCCAAAAGTCCTTGATGAAGCAGGCATTACACAGTCTCTCTGACTGGCTTTGTGCAAGCAGCTTCTTGGCTTGCTCTAAAGGTAGGTCCCCAGGTTCTTGGATCCTCAAATGGGTCTTGCACGTCACAACATCCTCTCCTGTCTCTGGTCAAAGAAATGAGGCAGCTAGTGGTGAATTATAGCTGAGCAATATTTTTTCTAACACAGGACAACTTTTACAGGTCAGCCGGATGGTAAAGTGCCAAAGCCAGTGGATCGGAGTGCCCAGGTCATTTCTAGCCCCCGCTGTCAGGCTTGCCTGTGCTTTCCTCTCTGCCAAAGATACATGAATGGCAAAGTACTGGAATAACCCCCTGTCTTCAACTCAGCCATTCATTTCATAGACCAGACTCTCCACAGATGCAATTCCTTACCCTTCCTCCTTTATGGGTCTCTGCAAGCGACACGGTATTTCATCAGGAGTGAAATGTGTTTGAGGGGTTATAGAAATAATGGGCTAGAGTTATTGTTTGAAAACAAGTTTAAAGAACATTCAGCAGGCAAATTACACTTTTCCTAACACATTGCAGACTACAACATCAGGCTGAGTAGTATTGTATATTGTATTTCCTAAAAATTAATGAATGACAGCTGGAAAGCCACAAATCACTCTGCACTAATTCAGGCATTGCTTCGAAGGGAGATCTCCTAGGAGTGGAAAGAGGTACTGGTGATTCAGTAAGTGATTTTTTATACAGATCACATTGTTCCATGCAGGATTATACTACCCAGAGTATTTTCTTTTGTTTGGGGCTGATCCAAAGTCATCTAGAACTGACAGGCCATATCTGTATAAGAAATTAGCAGGGAAGTAGCCTTGTAATTTTAGTATTCAGTTTTATGTGTGTTGTTTTAGCAAAAGGATAGGTAGTGAAAGATGGGAGAGAGATTAGCCAACTTTTAAAGTGTAAGTAATTTTTTAAGTTGTTGAAGTGAATTATATAGATAGAAAGCATTGTCTGGAGAAAGGAAATTAACTTTCTTTTATGGAGAGATTCTGTGTAAAAATGTGAGGAACATGAAGTGATGCTTCAGAACAAAACATTTAAAGTAGAAACATGACTGGCTCTTGGTTAAATGGTTTAATATAAAAATATCAGAGTATACAATTTACCAAAGAGACAAATTCAGATGATAGGAAGTGGTGTGGCAATCTAGTTAGAGGTTGTGGTATTTTGAGTAAAATTACATATGTGGGTTAGCTAATGTGACAAACACAAAATATAGCTCAAAGAAGTAGTAAAACATTTATAGGAAATAGTTGCAGACCTACAAAGAAGGGTAAAAAGACAGGTCAGGAAACTTCTATGCTGGAGAGGCCCCAATAAGGTAGACCATTGATCTGAGGAGATTTGAGTTACCTTGACAATTGTTTCCCATAGTGTGTGCAGAACAGGTGAGAAGGGGGAAGTTTTTTAATGGAAGTGATACAGAACTGTTTTCTTGCATAGCTTGTGTAGTTGCCAGAAATAGCTTTGTCTGTTTTCATAGCACATGCCTGAACATAAGAAAGAATATGCTAAGAGGCAAAGAGGAGTTTTGACCGGCAATGATAACCTCAGTAAATGAAACAATCACATAGTAATCCCATAGAACTTTTATCAAATTCAAATCGCTCTTGTAATTCATTAATATAAACTGATCCCTACACTACTGGGATCATATCCTGACTTAGAGAAAAAAAATGACAATCACTTACAGGGGGCAAGGTTTCTTACCACTTTGTGTAATAATTTCCATCTTTTTGGACACAATGAGATGAACGAGATTGATGATTTGCCAAATGAAATTACTTTTTGTAAGTGCTTTCTTTACCCAGAAAACAGGAATTTTGAAATGAAATCCACACTTCAATATCAGAAACAGAATGTAGCAAGCCTCTATTTAAACTTTCGGTTTAAGGTTCGGACTGCCAAATCCAAATTTGTGAATATGGTTTTTCATTTCAAACATTATAATAGATCCCCTTACAGAGAATTCAAAATTTTAAATAATATTTCATTAATTTCTTTAAGATCCTTGAATTTTAAAGATTAAATAAACTTTTTTTTTAAAAATCCAAACAGAAATGGTTGGCTGCTGACCTCTTCCCTTCATCACTTAACTAGATTCTAGATTAAATAGATTCTAGCCCCTTTGGTGCATGCTAGAGAGACTAACCAACTTGCATATTTTTGTGCATCCAGTTTACTTATGTAGTAAGGACTGGGTTCACACAAAGGCACTCAGTGTTGATATGTCTGTTTTAATTGCCAGAACCAGGAGAGGAATCTGAACGTAGATGCTGAAGGTCATGGTTTATTAATTCACAAGGATCATTGTGTTACAGGAGTAGAGTTCACAATGGCCAGCAGCCTGAAATGGTAGAGCCTAAGTTAAGCCACGGAAAAAAGACTGTGTTTAAAATTCCCTCCCCTCCATGATTCATGTGAGCTTACATGTGAAGCCTTAGGTGAAATGAATTTTCCACACAAAACCAGCTCCTAGATGTAAGTACCTAGTTTGTCCTTTTTTTTTCAAATACAGGATTTGCTGTTTGTGGCTGTTGAACTTGCCTGTAGTGACAGGCTGTCAAGACCTCTTTCAGCTGGTGGTTAGCTTCCTGCTAAGGTCTCTTGTCCGGAAGCTGCTTGCTGCTAAGGAGCCTCTGTGGGGGCTTCCCCTCTTACTTGGTGGTGGCTTTAAACCTGAAGCTCTTGTGCTTAGCCCCCACCTGAGCTACTCTGCAGCAGCGTTGCAATTGTGCTTGCTCCCAGTCTTGTACCTCCCTGATTCTTAACCTCATCCTCACCCACTGGCTTAGCTTCAGGCCTGGCTGATCTGTGACTGATCCTGAAATTAATGAGCTACAGGAGGCAGGAACCATAACATCTTGTCTTGTCTTTTCCTGATTTGTCATGTCGCTGTGCACATCACTTTTCTTCAATTTTTTATTTGTAAAACAGGAATAAGGCTCATCACTTTTAGTTTGTGAAATGCTAAAAAAAATCTACAGGGGAAGAGCATTAGACGAGTACAAATTATTTTTATGAAGTCTAGATTTAAAATTTATTTTTGAAATTGAAGTTCAGAAACTTAATATATTTTAAGTTTGGTATAGAATGTAATTTTGAGATTAAAAAAGCTAAGGTATATGAGTGGGCAAGTGATCAAAATACATACATGCCCAATCAAATTATCAGAGTTCTGTAACACCCCATTTCCTTTCCCCTGCACAGCCTGGCACTCTGAAGTATTTATATAGCACAACATGAGGGTAGGAAAGACTTGTCGTATGAAGCATGCACATAGTTTGGGATCTTGAAAGGATGTTAATATTTTTGCATTCCTATTTTAAGAAAGGTTTCGGCAGACTCACAAGTTTACTTCTGTTTACAAAGATATGCTAGGAAACTATAGAAGATTTAGCAAAGATCTCCAAGCATAATTTCAAGGTTCAGACAGGGAAACATTAGAAAACAGAGCTTGACTGAGAATAGCTGTTCAGGATTCAGGAAGGGCTGGTCGTGCTTCGATATTTTGCTGGAATCCTTTGAGGCAGTCACTGCCAAAGAAGACAAAGGATATACAGTGGCCATCATATGCTTTGATTTTTCAGAAAACAATTTACAGTGTTTTGCACTAGAAGGTAATATTAAGGCATGGAGGCATGTAATAAGTGGAAAGTTGGCTAAATGGCAGGAGACAAATGGCGTTATGAAACAGAATTTCCTCAAGCTGGAAAGCACCGATCAGCAGGGTTGTGGAAGTATCGGCCTGTGGATCCCAGGTTTTCCTGCTTAAATGAATAATTTGCAATACTATAATGCTCGTGTTCAGGGTAGTTGTTCTATTTAACTTGTAGAAATTAAACTTTTCAAATTTTAGATTTCCATTGTGATAAACAGGATAGCTGTCACAATTTGTAAGTGTAAAGCTGTGTAATATTCTACAACATGCAAAAGAAAAAGTTTGGGATCAAAAGTAAGTGTATAGGAATACACATAATTTTAGGTAAAGCAAGAGATTATTTATGACAACATGCCTGTCCTTTTAAATAGGCATCTTCCTAGAGCTTTCTAGTTTAGGATTTCTCTGGGAACTAATTTATCCTAGGCACTTACCAGGTATTCTCTGGGTTTGAAAGTTGAATTATTTGTCAGCAAACTAAAAGAGCCATTAGCAATAACACAAAATTCTTTAGAAAACTTCAGTTTACTTTTTTGTTTCAGTTTCTTTTTATTCCCTTTTCCTCATAGAAACGATAGAGCACTTAGGTAAAGCTAGCTAAAAAAATCAGATGTTTGAGGTGAAGGAGTACGTGATATTAGGAACGAAAAGAGTGAGTAGAATTGTTTAAGACTGAAAGCTAACAAGACAAAGGTGAATAGGTCTGTATTTGAAAAAAGACGTTAGGGGGAAGATGGCAGGTGAATTGTGAAAAGGTAGCAGACAGCAAGATTTCTGTGAAGAAAACTTAAAAAGTGTGTGCTTTAGGAAAGTAGAAAAACACTTGCATTTTATCAAATAATATTGCTACTATAAGTAGTCAGATAGCTACTTTTGTAAGTGAAAAAACATACTGCACAAATGAATAAATCAGATCTACATATGGGAAAAAAATGAAAACATAGGCATTCATAGTGAAAATCTGAGAGATGTTTTCCAGTATTTGTTCTTTGGTTTTTTTTTTTTTTGGCCTTTTTATAGGTACTGGTTTTACATTGTTGCCTGTTATTTCAGCAAAATAAGAAAGCAAGCAAATGAACAGGCAGCACCACTCCTGCTCTTTTCTCAGACTAGTATGAAAGAAGTAGCAACCCTATTTTTATTGCTTTCTGCTGCTTTTTGCAGGATGTGCATAGTATGCAATTTCTGAGGAGCTGAAAGTTTTTGACTTTTCTTCCTGTGCTTCAGAAAAACCTGATAGCCTGATAGTTCACAAATAAATTCCTCATTGCTATTATTACAACTGTTACACTATTACTAGAAAAAAAAGTTAAAACAGTAGACTTTCTTTCAAGAATTTTATTTTTTAAACTTTTTAGGATAGGAAAGGGAATATATTTGTTATTGTATGCTGAAATAGCAGTCAGAGTTCCTGAGGCAAAGATATATTTATGTGCATATACCAACAGGTAGCCTGTATATTTTGTGGGTTTTGATTTTTATTTTAAATGAAACTTAGTATATTGTAAATTATTAACAAATAATCTACATTGTTCTAGCTGCCTCTAATATGATGATTGAATTTCAGGAGCTTTCAACCCTAGTTACTGAACCTACAAACCTTGAGTCTTAAGTCTATTTCAGAATACTGATCAGACAAAGAGATCCTTCATCAGTTATAGATTATTCTCATCTTGAAAATTCCTCACTAGGGCTCACTTGGAGCAGTACACACAACTTCCCTTTGTCTTACAATCACACCTTGACTGTCTATTAAAACATTTTTAAACCTTGAGTTTCTCATGCAAATCTATGCATCTTGCTTAATATCTCTGCACGTTCATATAGATTTATCACCCTAGGTCTAAATGTAATATGAATGGAGAAATCACTGCAGCAACTAGAGAAATAAAATCTGATCACTGCAACACCTAGAGAAATAAAATCTGAAGTGGTTTAAGTTTTCTATCTTGAAGCCAAAGATAATTTCTGTACTAATAGCATTGAAGCTGTGGATTTATAGAAAGAATTTATTTGGCCCAAATATTCCATGCTCTTTTCTCTTTTTCCATGCTTGCATCCTCCTTGCATACTTCTACTTTTTTCTTTGAATGCTGTTTTATTGTAGCTTTCCTAATCACATCTTAAATGCTTTCATTTCTGGGTTTCCCATTCCGTAAGTGGCATTCATTTGCACATTTCATTCTTTAGAGTCGGTGGTACATTCCAATTTCAGCTTCCTTCATAATTTTCTGATTCATTAAATCTAGAAGTATTAAGGCCATACTGATTTGCTTGTCCAGTACCTAAAAGGCATTCTAGTATTGCTTTCATTACCGTGCGTCTTTCTCCTCTTGTGAATGCACTTCTTCCCATGCAAAAACAAACAGATTCAGAGAATTTACTTTAAATGATTCTTTGGTCTTCAACAGATTCTGTTCTGCTGCATCATTCTTTAGCTCTCATATCTGGAAATACAGTTTGTAAAAGGGAAATGAACTAGTATTAATAGAATACGAGAAGACAATTCTGTTTTATTTCACCTTTTACCAGCTAATAAGAGGCTTGCAAAGTTGTGCTTGCAAGCAAGGCTCACACAAAATAGCATAGAATATAATTTAGATACAAAACCAGCAGATTATAGGTGCAGTTGACGATAATACTCCATACAGACTGTTAGTGTCTACCTCCCCTCTTCTTTGTTCTCCCTTGTAATGCCTTTTTGCCATTCTTTGCCTCTGTCAGTGCTTAAGCAGAGTAAATATCCTGCTGCCAGCTCACTGGCAAGAAGGTAGAATGATGTGAATGTATACCATGCTCCTCCATTCACCTAATCCTAATATTTTCCCTGGCACTTATGTTAATTTTTTCCTCTCTTTCACTATTTTCCTAGTCATTGTTTGATAGTTGTAAGTTCACATAACCAGAGCAATAGTCTTTTTACAGACCTCCTTTTATCATCCCAACTGTGTCTTGTTTGACTATTTAAATGGCTAAGAGTCAGCATCATCCAGTTCTGAAGTGGACTGGGCAGTAATCCAGCTCTTTCTGTTAGAGACAGACATTCATTTTTTTGGACTAGAAACAAATTACTTCCAAATGCTGGAAATGTAAGAGGGCTTTTCAAAAAAGGTTTTCAGGTGTTTATAGAACAAATTAGTATAAAATAGTTTTCAAAATGCTAAGCCCAATTTAAAATAAATATTTAGTACTTTTAGGAGTTGTGAAAATATAGCACTAGAAAACTGAAGTCACTCATCTGTAGCATGCATAAAAAATATGGTGAGGGCACACTGGTGTCAAATTGCCCATGCATATTTCTATTGTGCCTTGACTGGATTGCATGCATAAAAAAGTTAGTATTTTGTGGTTTTTTTTTACATGAGACTACATGGCTGGCTGTAGGTTTGATGAGATGACTGCCTGTAGCAATCAGAAATTGAACCAATAACTGTTATTTTATGACAATTTTTGATTCAATTCCTGAAAATCTAGATTATCAAGATTACTGGAAAATGAAGAGTTTTCATTGGCCTGAAGGTTGTTTTTTGTCCCTCATGAAGCATCACATAGGCACTGTCATTCACAGAACGACAAGTCAGTTCTCCACAGCTGTTACCTGTCCCTTTTGGTTTTATGGTGTCTTGCTTGTCTCTCACACACCTTCCAGCTTTCACAGCAAATGAAATGGGATTTCCACAGATAAGTATCCTGTACAACTGGCTCATCTCAGAACTGCTCCATCCTTGCAAGTCTGTCCCATTCTCCTTTCTCAGCACCCCTCCCACAGCATGCATTTCTTCATCAATTTCTATCTCATCAGCTGTCACATTAACTTCGGATATGAGACTGAATGTCTGACTAGACTTTGCACTCCTACAGTTGACATACCAATATCACTCCTTTAAAGTGTTCCCAGTCTCAGTACCTCCTGGCCTCTCTGGCACTAAGGCCGATTGATATGAAAAGCCTGCATCCATAAAAATCAAATTCTAACCCTCCAAAACAAGGTCAGCACTTCCAGACTACCAACTATGAATGACCCCTTAAAGGTGCTAGTTCCCAGGCTGCGTCAGAAATTGTTTGGTGGAGCACTACCTGGCCCAGGCCAAAGCTGTGCCAGGGACTATGGCAAGAGTTACAGTGGACAGCTGAGTTCCAGCCCTGATGCCATTTATTTTATAGGTCATATATATATATAGCCACAAAAGAGCACAAGTTCCTGTTTGTTAATAGCACAAAAGAGAGATTTTTGCTGTCATTCCTAGTGGCTATTTGAGGATGTCTCCAGAGCTGAAATTCAGAGGTTCTGGTGAGCTCTTGAGTGTGCTGCTGGCATCTCTGGGGATTTCACTGCAGAGCTGTTACAGGTCTTCCTTAAACATCTGTACTCTGCATCTGTCTCCACAGATAAGGTGGGACTCCTCACATTACATGTCTTTGATTCAAGGCATGGGGGCATGACAACTTGAGGAATTCACCACTGTTTACTACCGTGATGCATTTAAGTGCATTTAAGTTCCGAAAAGCTGAAGTTTTTCCAGAGCACTGTAGTTCAGGGCAGATAGCCGTCCCAGGATATCAGCTTGATTAATAAAAGATTGGCAAAGCTCTGAGCAACTTACCATAGGATCTGAATATGGAAAATGTTGGCCAGTCTTTGTAACTGTCATGACTAACATGCCAATTTAAATTAAATTTCTAATTTAAATACACCACAAAAACCAATGACTATATTTAAAAAATAGTCATCTAAAACATGTTCTAGATTAATACTAAGTTCATGTTCATTAGACTGCCTATTCATTCCTGTGATTAAGATGTACTTATGATGATGGTTCTAGCATATATAGTTTTAGATGCTTTCTAATCTAGAACATAGGAGTATGCCAGTAGTTGTGTATCACGCTTTGTGATTTCAGCTAGTCTCCTTGATTGACTGTGGTACAGTCTTATTCCTTCCACTTTCTCTTTGTTTTGAATTTACATGCTGCACACTAAAAAGGTATGTGGTGCAGTGACAGAAATAACATACAATATTTCAACATAATTTTAAAAACAATCATGAAAGAAAAATTTCAAAATTTTGGTGAGGATATAATTATTTTAAGTACCTTTAAAAACAAGTTTTTATTCAGGATTTAATTACTCATTCAATTTTCATGGTACTTTGAAAATAAATTATTTCTATAAGAGTTGCTTGACTTGTTTTTACAAATTCTCCCTCTAATCATATTGCACTATAATCAGGCTGTGACTCTGTATACATCAGCTAGAAGATAAATGGCTTTTAGACGTGTATTTTTCTACTCTATAGAAATGGCTCCCCCTCCCTTTTTACCCTGAAGTAGTTTTTCTTAAAGTTTAACAAGTGTAAATTAAGGACAGAATCGCTACAGTGCTTCCAGCTTGGAAATGATTGTTTCTTTTCATTACCTTTAGTTATTTGTGAGTGTGTCTATTCTAGTTTCTGCCTGAGAAAGTGGGTATTGCATGGAAGCTGACTTTCAAACCAAGCAAGGGTCAGAGAAGTTTGCCATGGCAGGAACAGTCCTGGGAAATCACAAATCCCAGTGTCTCCAGTAGGGAAGTGCAGTGTTTACAGGATGATGCTTCCTTCCTTTTTGGTCAGCTCTACAGACAGCTGTGCTGAGGGGGTGGAACTAAACCTCTGGCCGTTCTTGCATATTTATGGCTCCTCGGAACCAATTTTGTTATGATCCAGCAAACAATGAAGGAGGGAGAGTTACTTCCTGTAGCTGAGGTACATCAGGTGGCTTTAAACAAGCTCTCAGGGTGTATCCTAAGGTAGATTAAACTGGAGAAAATCCAGAGATACTGTGATCAGACAGGCTGAAGTTCCTGAACTCTAAATGAGTGTTTTGGGTGGATCTTTGTAGCCGTATGAGAACAAGTGACCATTTGCATAAGTGGAATAAGTCAAAGATGACTCTTCAGTTAAGACAGAAACCAAAGCTGATGCAGTACTTAAAGTATGACAATCATCTTTCTGTGCTGCGCTGAAGCAACACTGAACCAGTCTCCTGAGTTAATTCATTTGTCATTTATCTTTTTTTTCTTTTGAAATATTACAGTACAAATTGAAACAGTCAGGCTTTCAGAAATAAGAACTTTGTGATCATTTTTAAAGATGAATGAATGAGTTTTATACACTATAATTTTTGCCAGCTTGCATGTTTTCCTGTTTATTTAATTTTTTTCTTCTTTGTTGCTTAGTGCAAGTGCTATATGGTGACAGATTGTCAGAGGCAAATGATGTGATTTGCTTGACACAGAGTCCTTTCAAATGCATAAAGTAAACAGTTACAGAAAGAAAGATTTTTCTCTGATCTGTGTTCATAACAGTAAGATTTTGCTTGCTCTGAGAGTTGCAACAATGGGTAACAATTTTTAATTTGATGCAGTATCTTTTCCTCTGAAGAATAAACTGAGCAAACAAAATGAAAGTAGCCTTAGCAAGGCAATATAATGTGCATCTATAGCAAAAGATAAGATGCTAAGTTGAATGCCTTTTTAAACACAAGAAATGTTCAGGCTTTACTGTTGGCAGATATAGTGGATGAGCAATTTGCAATTTGCAATTTGTCTTTTAAAAAAGGAGCTTTATTCAGAGCAAGGGAAAAAAATTGCAAGACAGATTATTTTGTGTCTCCCCACCTTAGTGCTACCACTTAATAGTCAATGTACTGGAAGGGAAGATTCTTTTGGAGATATTGTAACATGATAAGGTATTGCAATGTGATGAATAATGCAAAATTCATCCAGGTAGAAGCTGAGAAACTGTCACACTTTTTTTTTTTAGTTTCCTGCATCATGATGAAAATCATGGTGAAAATGTCATTTGAAATAAAGATTCACTCTGCCTATAGTGTCCAAGAAGATGCTTTATTTGATTGCATCTTCTCTGGTCACATTACTGTAATTATTAACTGTTTAATCTCATCCTGGAATTCTACTCAGGACATTATATTTTAGCATAAAATAGAAAATTCTACTTCCTTGAAATTACACAGATGAATGACTAAAATAAGTATTCCAGAGCTCTTAAAGGGAGGTTGCTCCTTGGTGCTGAATCTTTGCAGTAGATGCTACATTTTCCAACAAGTGGTCCCATTTGTTAAATACATTTGTCTGAGTCTTGAATCAAATTAAGCATGTGCATAGCGGTTTGCAAGTTCAGGGGCTATTTAGAGAGAATGAATTAAGAAAAAAAGTACTGACAGAAATAACATACTATTTTTTTTGTTACAAAAGATGTAAAAGGGAACAATCAAATTGAAAGAAAACAGAAATATCTAATACTTTATTATACTGTAATGTCTACTGCAATATTGCCATAACTTTTGCTTAACTAATTGGGAACCTAGTCTTTAGATCCTCTAGTGTGCAAGAATGAATACCTTTGGTTTTGTTGTTGGGTTTTGTTTTATGGTTTTTGATGTTGCATTTTTTTCCTTTGCAATGATTTTCAGAACACAGATACCAGTGAAGAAAAAAAATAAGCAGTATAACTACTGTAAATATTTTATAAAATGTCCATCTGAAGCCCCTCAACCTCTGGTAATTAGAGGCCATACTGTGTAGATTGACAGGGTAAATTACCAGTTAATGTTTACACAACAAAACATATGCCCAGTACAATATCCTACACTGATGTTACTGAAACCAGAGTCCGGAAATGTACAGTGGAAACAAGACGTGGTACTTTTCTTGTGCCAACACAAACAGCAATTACAGCACAGTGTGAGAGGAGTCATAAGAAATACTACTGCATATCAGTAGTTCAACAAAGTCAGCACTTTTGTGTAATTGCAGGGGAAAAGGGCTGAAAAACATTACAGATCTCAGCAAGAAATGGCCTTTTATACTTTTAAACTGATCCTTGATAAAACAATGCCGGGGTCATGAGAAGGCTACTCTGCCAATTTTGCTTCACTGTGGGATCCATTGACATCTGGCTGAGCTGCGGAAGCTGGAAAACTTCTTTAATATTCTCTTGACAGTAAAATGGACATGTGGAAAACATTCTAATCTGTTAATCTTTGTTGCTCCTGAAGAAAAAGGACATTTGGCTTTATACTTTGTGATGATAAATATTAAGTCTCCAGATCTAGCTGTAAATAAGTTAAAAGCATTTGAATGGAGAATGCAGTTTTTATTTTCCAAATACAGGAGAAGATGGATATGCACCTGTGTAATCCAGATGATGTAATAAATGCCAGGAGATTTTTTTCCAAGGGTAGTTTACCATACATCTTAGCCATCCACTTTTCTCTATGCTGAGTGTGTTTTGTCAATGAATATTGGGGAGCAGAATCTCTGAACTTCCTTACATCCTATGTACTAAAATAGAATGAAGTATTGATTCACTCAGGGGATTATGAAAATAGAATTAAGAGAGATTCAAAATAGTAGTTATGTCTGATTAAAAAGTGCAGGTTTTATTTAACAGCGTTAACTGTACAAATTATTTTTGGCCTAGACTTTAAATCTAATATGGAGTGATAGTGAATGATGGAGATAAACATCTATTCAGCTTGAGATAGGATGCACAATTCTTCATTTCTGTTGTGAGATATACCTCCAGAAATGAGAAGAGGTATCTTGCACATTAGAAAATAACTGCTAGGAGCATATACTGTGTATTGTAAGTATGAAGCGTATATTAATATAAAATGCAAAATATACCATGGATTATGGAAAAACTAAACAGAATTCAAAATTCTGCACATCCTTGTAGTACATTTTAAATTAATCTGAACAACTAAAACAATGTGTAAAGATAACACTTTTATACACTTGGTGAAAGTTAAAGTGATTTCCCGGTTCTAAGTAGCAAATTATATCATTATAATACATGTACCCTGTTGGGAATGTGTGACTTCCTTTAGAAAACTTCCAAGTATCTTCTTTTGCAAAATAAGTAGCCTCAGGAATTAACAGAGCTTCCCTCCCCATCCCCCCCCCCCCAAAAAAAAAAAAAGATGAAAACCTAACAACAGTTAAAAATATGAAAACAGGCCTTTGTTCTCTGATACAATCGGGTCCTTTTCTTTCTGCCCACTTTCTAATGAATTCTGATATTTCATTGATTATTATTGAGATCTGCAAGATGAATCAATCTATGAACTCCAACTTCAGGTTAGAACTAATAATAATAAAGTCTTGAAGTCTATGCCCTTGCTCAAACAATCTCTCAGTGAATAATAATTTCAGTAAAGTAAGAATTAGTCCAGTCCACTTCTTTTGTGCACTTAAAGAGTTTCAAGAGATCTGGGTCTGTATAAAATGCCAGACTCTTCTAAGAAGTGGAACTGTGCTCCTAGGGCTTTATATCTTGCTGTTGCATAAGGAGGTTAAAAGCACAGCAAAATCTGATTGAAAAGTGGCAGGGCAAAGATGAAGTTAGAGAGGGGCTAGACTTCTCAGGGATGTGCACAGAACATACCACCATCCTGGTGTTTCTCAGGTAGCTGAAAACTTAAGCTTCAGCAGGATCTTCCATGTAGATGTTGTCATGTGTTTGTGAAGCACAGTGCAGCTTGGGTCTGAAAGGAGAAAAAAGCCATAGGCAGTTTTGTGGTTCACTGCCTGGGTGTCCCACATTACCCAGTAGTTAGGACATTTATTTAGAAGGAAGGTGAAGAAAAAACCCAAGCACCAAGTAGGATAATGCCTCCACTTGACTACTGGATGTATTTGCATTTGGATGCATGTGTGGGTTTTTTTAGCTCCACTGCTGAATCTACTGCATTTCTGAGTCAGCTAAATCTTTCTGGGTTGGTTATTGAGAGGGGGAGAAAAAAAAGTTTGACTATAGCCTAGCTTGATTCCTATTAAATAGGTGAAATGGGAGGGAAGATGTTATGGTAGTTACAAGAGTAACTTGAGCAGCTTCCTTTAAAGCATAGGTACTGTCATCAGAGGAAAAGCCTTGGAATCATGAGATAGGAGTAGTCATCTACTTAAATTGTAATATGCAACAGATCATTTAATACGTCATTACTGCCATCATGTTTGGGATAGTAGCCAAAACTTTCAGTGGAGGTGCTGGTATGTGGCATAGACAAGGGAGACTTGGACTGAAGGATATTTGCCAACTGCTCCCTCGCTTTATCTGTCATCGCATCCAGGAGAAGCAAGTGTAGGTCTAGTTGACAAGGTGTGAGTGGGAGCAATAGTAAAAGTCACTAATATCTGAAAAGGTCTTTTCACTCTAAATGTGGAAGCTTGCTATGCAGTTGAGACGGAAAGCACTGGGTGAAGCTGAATTAGTTGTGAAAGAAAGTATTCCTGTACTAGAACTAACAGGCATCAATCTTAGTGTCCAACAACTTAAACTGGGGTCTCACCTTTTGTTAGCCTTAGCATTCCTTGGAGAAAGCTACACAGAGGAAGACAGAGAACAGACTGACCTTAGCATACATTTTCAGGCACCTGAGGAACCCATTAGAATTCCTGATGTCATGTTGGGGTCCCTCCACGCATGTTGATCCATTGAGCTTCCCCAGCTTCCATGCCAAGGAGCCAAGGAGTGGTGGTTTTCAGACTGTGAAGACCATGCATGTTGTATGGGTGATCAGCCCCAGACAAGGAGTTGGTACTTCTGTAGGACTCCACAGCACATCTGGAGATGAGTCCTGGGGATGTGTGGGAGGTCCCTGTTTTTGCTGAGTGTCAGGTGTGTGTGATTTCAGAGATAATACAGGGAATGAAAGTCAAAACAAAGTGGGTTTTGTGGGTGGGTGATGTTCCTTGCCCTAGGGGAGTCGGGTGCTACTGTGTGAGGGCTCTGGCTGAATTGGAGTCAGATGAGATTTTTAAATGCTGTTACCATTTTGTTCCTTTAGGTACCCTGATGCTGACATACCATAATACTACCATGGAATGAAAATAGTTCTGCTCTGTTTCCTGGCTTTCTTATAAATGCCATCATTGCTACAAATTTATTTTATAAAAATAGGTGTTTTCTGCCCCCCCACCTATTTTGTTTGCTTACATTGGTACAAGCTAGTGTCCTCTGCCACTTGGTGCATCATGCTGAAAGTGTTCTCTTTGTACAAAGTCAGGGAAGTTAGACCTGCAGGAACAGTTTTGGCCACCCAGCTTAAGCCACAGAGTGAATCAACAGAAATTGGTCTTCCAGTAACTAGAAGGGTTGGGAGAATCTAAACAAGTTGGGAGAAGCTAAACAGGACAGAACAAGATCAGAGAAATTTGTAATTTCTTTGTAAGGTATAGACACCAATAAAAGGGGTACCTAAGATAGATGAACTAGGTTATGTGTTCCCTGAATGTAGGAAAAAGTAGCCTTTTCAGATACCATGATGCTCACATCAGATCTGCCATTTTCATTGATGGATTCACACGTTCCACTTTTGCCACATGCACTTCAAATACTAGATCAGTGCCTTTCCCTGATTCTCCATAGTAACACTGTCTTTTTTCAGTATTGTAACTCACAGTGAAGTGCTCTCTCTGCAGCCTTCATCTCGAACATTGATTTTTACCTATGATTCCATTCTTCATTCAACCCATTCTCAGCTGATGTTCCATAATTCAGCCATTATGATAATTCAGCCATTTTATTTCAGTGGGTATGTCTCTCCTCTGCTTATCCTCTGTGAGCCATCCCTTGCAAAATGAGTGGATTTTCTTTCTTCACTGTAAGCAGTTCCAAACATGCTCTCTCCATCCCAGAAAAATTTTCCTCTCCCAGAGCAACCCTCAGTAACTATACCATCAAGTTAAGTAATCTTTTTGTCCTCCTTGTCCATTCAAATCCCTCAGTTTATTTTCAGGTTTATTTTTATTCATTTACACTGGCATGTAGCACGTGAGAAAAACCTGGTTGTCACCTGTCTGCATGTAGGGCACAAACAACCTGCCGCGGTTGCTGCTCCTCTGGACTAGATGGATCTCTCTCTGCCTACCCCAAAGCTGCTCTTTGCGTTTCCTCTCTGGTTCCCCTTTCCTTCCAGATCCCATGATTATTATCTTCTCTGTTCTACCTGTTTCACTGGTCTTCTCACTGTGTCCTAACTTAAATCTATAAAATTAATAACCTTCATTTTTAGATCAGATTATTTCACAAGACATAGCAAGCAGACAAACTGTTAAACCACCAGAAGTTTGCTTGAGAGCAGCAACTTCTGCTGGAGAGCATCTGGGACAATAACTACTTCAGATCAGCAACAGCTGAGTCGGGAAATCTGGCAATGCCCTGGGTTGCTTTAGCGGGGGGGGGCAAGAAAGGGGGTTGGGAAGTCACTCCCTCAGTGCTCTGATGGTCATGGCATCTTCATGGGTTTCGACAAGACCTTGAAATGTGTCTCCCGCTCCCCCTGCAGGTTTTGTGATCCGTAGCAAGGGAGCAGCTCGAATTGTGTACAACCACGAATTAGCAAACCCTAGTGTCTTGTAAATAGGAGTGCACATATTCAAAAAGGAGCAAAATAAGCCTACTGATAGTGATTTGTGAGCATCTGCTTCTCAATATTAATTTTTTTATGGCATAGGATTTTTATTAGTACTTCCTAAATTGAAATCTCAAAACCAGTCTCGTGTTTAATGGCATTAATTCCCGCTAAACGTCCATGAACCTTCTCTGAAGAACTGGATCTGCAACACAGATCTCAGCTGCTCGAGCCTGCTGGTGAGAGGTTTTTTGTGCAGGTGATGCACTGTCAGCCAGAGACACAGATTTTCAACTCGGTTTCAGAGAAGTTGCTTCACAGTTCTTTGTTGAGGTTGAGGGAAAAAGCATGGTCAGCTGCTGCTCTCTTGACGCTGGGGCATTTTAGCTACCAGACTGACCAGTTCCTGACAATGAGGTGGAACTTTCCTAAGCTTGTAACTAAGTCCAGACCGCATGATCTCTTAAAAACAGTATTCCTCCTGTGCCAAATTTGAGAGTGCAAAGCTACAAGAGTATCTCCAAGAAGCTCGTTAGAATTATTGAATATTAGCATAACAAAGCATTTTTCTTCCCCAGAACTTGTTCTCGGAAGTGGCCAGCCCCATTTTTCACTCAGACTTTCGAAAACAGTCCAGCCTGAGGCTTAGACGAGGCATGGAAAATATAAGCTCCAGCAGTTAAAGGCTGACAAAGTAATAAACAACTGAAAGTAGGGCCTTGTGATGGAAAGTGTTAGGGAACTTTAACTCTAGATGTCATTGCCAGCTTTGCTTATAATAAATGTGTCAGTAGCAATAGGAAAAGATGTGTGCAATAAGTTAAAAGAATGCTGTATTAACCTATTTTATGCAGCACGTCTGCCCACAAATTGCTTGCATCTCAGTATGTTTTGGGAGAAAAGCATTTTTTTTTGAATGTATTAATTTTCTGACTAAATAAAATGGGAAATTACAGATTTTAATGTAACAGTGACACCCAGTGGACAGTAGTGATGAAGTTAACTCTGAAAAGTAGTGTTTTCTTTTGTGATGCACCTTTAGCACGAACAGAAAGAAGCAGGAAGGAAATGCAGGAAAGTTTCAGGGGTTTCCACAGAGAAATGTTGTTCCATTCTATTGTCTTACATGTAGAAAATTATGCTTCTAATTGCTCAAATACTAAAATAATATTTATTTACATACATTTGTTTTATTGACATAGAGGGGGATGACAAGCCTTGATTTTTAGACAACTTGATAATGTAACTCACGGAAGGGTCTCTGTGGGCACAACCACCTTACAAAGCATCACTGGCATAGTTATTTATATTTCTATGGTTATCTCTGTCTCTACAGGAGAAGGGGTTTTTCCTGGTGGCGTACTAAGTAGTGGTGGGTAGCAGACTGATGCCAGAGAGACACAGTAATATGACAGTACCTCACCATGCCAAAAGTGCCAGCTAGGTGCTGACAGAACTGCAGGATTAAACAGTATTAGTCTTGTGCTGCCTTTTGTATGGACAACCTTTGACCTCCCTTTACTTCTTCCTCCCTTCCTTCTCCCTTCCTTGAACAAATGCTGAACTAATACAGTGATTATTTGTCATATATATATGCACCTATCTTTAAGGAACTGAGGTACTGAACTTCACAATGCTGTGGGACAACAAATCTTTTCCTGTTTAATTCATACCTGGGATACTTGATATTATGGTTTCAAAATCTCATAGTTTAAAAAAAATCCTAATTTATGAGAGACCTGGTTTATAGCTTCTGATTTATACCTCATGCATCCCTGGAGTTACTGATGCTGACCTTGCCATTTTTAAGAGATGGCCAAAGTTAAACTTCGGTCAGATGAAGCCAGGTTTAAAGATCAGTAAGGAAGGAGACTGACTGTCCCAGCAAGAAATTATGGGGAGGTAGTAAAGCAAACTGAGAAACATTAAGCATTTATTATTCACTGGCAATAATGGTTTCCTGTTAAAACTGGCTGTTTGACAAAGGTGATTAATTTAATTCCTTGCTCTCTTGTTGGGGAATTACAAAGTTAGCATGGGACAGGAGCAAAAAGTCTTCTGCCTTCTCTAGAGAGTAAGCTAAAGCTAGCCAAAGCTAAAGTTTGGAAGGTGTTCAGGAACCACTGTCAGGAATTTAGTGATTATCAAAACTCTGCAAGTGTCAAAAAAGATTGGAGCACTTAAGGTGTCCTGGAAGCCAAGCCATTGTTCACCCCCACACACATCCTAAGCAGCTTGGTGAGTGGTCATCTAGGACATATCCTGTGAAATAGCTGCAGTGCAACTTCTGATGAATCTCAGCACAGTTTAGTGCCTGTCAGGAAGTGACAACAAGAATCTGGGCTTTTTAAAGATCTCATATTGACAGTGAATGTTTTGCAAGCTCAAGTTGCTGAAAGGCTTTAAGATCACTATCTCCTGTAAAAGCCTGACAAATACTGGACATGTGATAAAGGAAGATGCCTTGTTTTACACATTATGTCAATTTTTAGCTTTTCTTTTAGAGCCCCTTATGCTTTTAATGGCTGCAAAAGCAAAACAGCTTCATAGCTGCTCAAACTTGCAGAGAAGTTATTTATTAGGTGCTATTTCAGACTCTGCTTGGACAGGCTGGGCTGTAATATTAACCTCCAAATTAGTTAGTAGTGCTGCTGAAGGATGTTTTCCAACATCTGTTTTTAGCACTGTTAGAATGGAGCTTGGAGTATGGATTATTTAAGGACTTTTGAACGGGGCCACACTGGAGATGAACTGCAGTGATTCTGCACATGAATCAGAAGACACATATTTGCCTGTGCAACGTACAGGAGCAGACAGATGCAGCTGAGCCTGCTGCTGAAATAGCAGTATGTTGCAGTAGACATCAGAAGCGTTGTGAAAAGAACTTTAAAGGACAATTATTTTAAAGGCAGAGACACCCACTCATTGCATATTAAGAACACTGATTGAAGACATGTCAGATTTGGAGGTCAGTCAGAGCTGCTGTGTTATATGCGCTGTGTCAAGACCTACAACTAGTTGAATGTTAAAATGGCAAATCTATCCTGATGCAGATACAATTATAGAGACAACCATGTTTATATACTACTTCTGGGAAGTAATGGTTTAAGTGACCTGTACTAGGGTGAAAGCCGCCACACCGACGATGTTACCAATGTAAAGCTGTGACTAGACTTTCTTCTTTTTCTTAGATGTAACAGTTGATGGTTTAAAAGACAGAACAATTATCACTGTCCAGCATCTGGAGGTTACTGCTCCCACTGCTTAGCCAGCAGAAGTCATTGTTTTTTATGCTCTTGCATCTCCATTAGGGTAAATTGAGCTTACTCCAGCTTCCAGTGGCAGTAGTTTGAATTAACTCAGACGAGGCTGCCTGAGAATGCTAGGATGTGCTTAGACTAAGATATGTATTTCATGTTACCTTCATGTTGCTGTGGTATCCCATACCATTCCATGTATTCACAAACACTTTCTATAGACAATAATAAGCAACATGTACCCCAGTGTTACAAGACTTGCACTGCAAATGTAGAATTATGGGGGCATCCCAAGTGTTTGTACAAGCATATCAAGAAATTAATATGTATATATATATCCAATGCCTTTAGAAGACACACCCTTTTAATGCTGGCAGTGTATTGTTTCTTGGTTTTTCTCACAGTGAGAGCCCTGTGAAGCACTGGAGCAGACTAGTGACAGTAATATAGGTGACACCCCACAGGAGGAGGTTCTCCCCAGCTTTGAAATGGCAGACTTTTCTGGCTGTTTTCAGATGCTACTTGAATTGTTACCAATACAATTTAGTTGATATTTTTCCCATTTTTGCACAAGGACAAGTGTTTCATGAGATAATTCACTGGGGTTAGAAAGTGGCTGCTTATATGCTACTAAAGCTGTTTCTAAGTTTGTTGATCTTCCTTATGAGTTGAACAGCTGTGATGTACCTCAGCACATTATCTTCCTATAGCTTTTATCCCCATGTTAAAGTTATTGAAAATAAGTACATCAAGAAGAATGCTCTAGCAGTTTTGACATAACCTGACAGCTGGCGGGAAACTCCATGAAGGATGCTTTCTTCTACCTTTTCATCCCTGAAACAACCATTTCTGAAAAAATTCTTAAAATCAGCCTGAAAGAGCAGACACGGCAGTGGGATGCATGCTTGTATCATACCAGCATTTCTACATGTGAATCTCCTTTTTCTCTTCCCCAGACCTTCACCGTAGCTTAAGTCTTTCCATTAAGAGGCCTTAGGTTTGTTTCTACAGGGACACTTGCAAGCCCTGTAGACAGGGCTGCCACTGTGGAGCTTGAAGCAATGACTTCCAGAGTAAATGTATGAATCTTAGCAGCTCGTGCAAAAAAGGACAGAATTTCCAGTTGAAAACTATCATAAACACCTGTCCTCTGTGTATTGGACACAGATGTGTTGTATAACACATTTTCTGACCGGTGGGTTACACAAACAAAGTGTGTGACAAGTGACTGAAATGTGAAACATGTACTTTGGTGATTCACTCCATAATTCACAGATTAGTGTACTTTAAAGTACAATATCCCTTCTTAGAGAGTCTCATTGTGTGAGCAATATTAAACAGTATGTCTTGCCTGTCATAGCTAGGCACCTCAGTTTCTTTGAGGTCTTTATTACAGGGTTTGAGCAGCTACCTAGCTCAAGATAATGTTCCCTGCCTGAGAATAGGACCTGGGACAAAGTTTTGTTAGATTACTCTTTATTATTGCCCTCCAGAAACATTGGAGCTTCAAAGAGCATGTAAGCCCAATGATAAAAATACCGAAAGCACCATTAAAACTAGAATCAAATACAACAAAACATTAGGGAGGTTTATTTCAGAACTAAAAAAACCCACTGATGGGTATATTCAGAAAGGGGACTTAGCAACTGCAACATGCAGGACATGATCTTTTGCCTACCTTGCCAGCTAGTTGTTTGCACATCTCTGAAGGAGAAGCTCAGTCTCCCAGCTTAGTCTGTAGGGACAGGTAGGTCCCTCAGAAGGAGAGCCAACAGAAATCAGCTTGCTGTGCAGTCAGGCCTCTCAGCTGATCTTACTGACTTGCAAATGTGAGTAACAAGCATGGTTCAACCTCTGAATGTCTCCAGACCCAAAGTCAAAGTTGGAGTACTGAGAAGTTATGTCAACACAGGAACTCCTGTCCAGAATTTGAGTGTGGTTGCACCTTGATTCAGTCGGCTTGACTTCTGCTTCTAAACTTTTGGTGTATGTCTGCCTGAATTAGCCTTGGAGGGGGGAGAACCCTCAAGTGTGCTTAAGGTGGAGAGAAGCTGGTGTCTTTAAAGACCTCATGACATCTCTGCCCAATGCCACTGCCTGCCTCTGACTATCTCTAGAGCCTGAATGCTTCCAAAGGCATCTAATCTTCTGCAAGTGGAAGGCTGAAGAGCTTTTGTCTGACAAGGGAGACCCAGTGTCCTGGATCACATACCTAACATGTTAAAACAGAAAAAAAAATACTTCCCAATTTCAGCTTTGTTTTAAAATCTGATCACAGAAAGAAGAAGATGCAAGAGCTTACTAAACAGATCAGTGGAAATCACAGGTTCAGTTTCTTTCCCTCCCTGACCAATCTCCCAGGGAAGGCTTTATCCCCTAGGAAATTTAATAATATCTGTTGAGCAGAGCTGGTTACTAGTTTACTATTTGGTATCACTAATATGCTGAGACAGGATCAGGAGGGAGAAGGAGCTTGGATGCAGTATGAAGATAATAAAAATCAGAGAATTACGAATTTATAACAGCTGACTGTTTTTTCAAGTCTTAATTTAAATGAGAAAGCTTAACACTGGGCATCAAGTGCTCCCTTAAAAATATTCAGAGATTGGAACCTATATCTATGGAGAACTTCCACGATATCTAAACTATTCAGTTATTCCAAGCACCTTAAAAACTAGGCTTTTGAATGCTAGGCTTTTGAATCCAGGACTGTGCTAGAGTGTGAAATTTGCTATTTATTTTGGGGGTTGTGTTTCCTTCTAGACTGGTGAATATGAGAATGGCTCAGACTCACCAGGATAAAGTTCTTTAAGTTTTTATTTCCAGTTGATTTAACCTCATGAAATCTTTAACAGATCTGCCAAAATTTAATTCTTCCTTACATTGTGGTGTCCAATTTGGATGACAATACCTTGTAGTCTTCCTCTAAAACAGGAACAAAAAAAAATTATTTACATGGTGTTTTCATGATCTCTAATAAAGAGGAAAGAAAAGAAAGTGGGAAAAGAGAAAATGCTAGGAAGGAAGGTCTTTGTGGAAGAATAGTCATTAATACAAAACACATTTTAGAGTGTAGATGTCCCAAAATATTTGGATGACACATAAATCAGATGCTAATACTAAGACTTACAACTTGCAAAGACTTATACATATGCTTAAAATTACACATTTGAATAAACACATTGATTGTATTTGGTTATATGTAAGTCTTTGCAGGAATAGTTGCAAGCTACTTAAAAACATGTAGAGAGAATAAGACATAAAACTCTGTTAGGCTCTAAAACAGCAATCATCTTATCTGCCAAAATCACATGTAATGGACCATTAGTTCTCTGTTCCACATCCTGTGTTTGAAGAGTCTTACCTTATAAAGATACCACGACTAACACCGTTATAAGGAATTTCCTCTGAGAAACACATCCATTTGTGGCGAAATGTGTATTTTATCCATGGTAACTAATATGTATAGCCTGCTATTTATGAATAATTGTAAATAATACTCTGTGCTGATGTTACATTCTTGTGTTGTTATCTTCCAGATGGGAGTTGCTGTAGTGGATTCATCAGTTGCAGGCCTGGGCGGTTGTCCCTATGCAAAAGGTGCTACTGGAAATGTAGCCACAGAGGATGTGATATACATGCTTAATGGTCTGGGGATCAATACAGTAAGATATTTTTACTTTCTACTTAAGACTTCAAGAAAAACACAAATATTTTTCTAGAAAGCATATGATACATACCTGACAATTACTTGTGCTGTACAATAAAATATTGGGAGCAAATAGTTTCTGCAGACTCAGTGCTTTAACATGGCTTGACACATGACACAAATGATGTTGTCTTCACTAGCAATTTAGAGTAGAACCTGTTTATGTATTTGACAGGAGTTTGAATAACCCCACACTCGCTGCCTGGAGCTATGAGGAGCTCAGTCTCGCAACTACGGCAAGTCATTGCTCTGCCTCAGTAACCACAAAAAAAATCACTACTGTAGACATTGCCCCAGAAGGCTAATCAGGTCTACAGTGGAAAGACTGAACGGACCTCAACTTTTTTCACAGAGCTTTGGATTTGGATTATAGTGCTTATTAATTTATTGTCAACTTTTCTGGCTTCAGAGTAGAAAGAAGTCGTGGCATTTGGAGTCCAAGCACAGGACATTGCTATTTCTCAGGTATCCACTTAATATATTTCAAAATTGTACTAAATCTGTTACTGGTTAGTAGGCTTCACAGTCATTTTTACCTCCAGCCCTGTTCTTGGAGTAGAGGGCAAAGCAGCTTATCTGCACAGAGCTGCACTTTAATGAGCCTTACCAGTGAGCATCCACACTTCAAGAGCACACATTTAGTATCCCTGGCTTGGCTGGCATGTTAATTATTCTGTATTCCTGGGAACCAAGTAATGCTGCCTTGTCCAGAGAATGTGCTCTTTGGTCTTCCTGTTGGTTATCGTTGTTCTGGAAATGTGACATAATGAGTTTGTACTAACTCCAACAGTACAATGACTTTACTTAGACATAGACTTTGAGAGTCAAGTTGTCCCGATCCAATGTCGGGGGAGGTTTCGATACGATCCCAAGAGCGAGATTAAGACACAAATGAGGTCAAATGCTGTATACCCAAAACAGGTTTTTATTATTAAAGAAGTGAAGAGGGGTAGCAATAGGACAGAATGGAAGGAAAAGGCAGAAATAAAGCAAGGATGCGGGATAGGACTGCAAGAATAGTCACCACCATGGATCCAGCGGCGTCCCGTTGGTCCTCAGTCTTCAGTTCTTCGGTGGTGGGTGCAACACGAATCAAGCTTCAGTGGTAGATGCACACTGAGAAAATTTTCTGCTGCCTTTTTAAGTTCATCGTATCCGGTGATTAACATATCTGCTCGCCTTTATTTTTTTTTTTCTCTGGTCCAACAGGTTTTGTTGCATCTGGCTTCAGGGCAGGAACGTTTGCCTCTTGTCAGTTCATTAGCAATGCATGTATGGGTTCTGGCCTACACAATAGAGCCACAAATGGCTACAGGATGGGGCAACTCAGCACACTTCTGACCCTTTGAGGCTTGTCTAAAGAGTCCGGACAATGCAACCGCAAAGAAGTGGGGGGTGCATCCTTCAATACACTCCCGCTTCCCTGGGCAACATCCCCCAGACCAATTCACAGGCTGCAGCAGTTTGCCTTGGAGGTTTGCACAGATACAAACAAGCTTTGAGGCAGTCATAGGACATTTCAGTCTCTCACACAAGTTCAAAGGAGAACATATAAAGAGCTGTCCAAACTGCAGTGTATGTGGTTTGCCTGAAATACAAAGATCTGAGTTTTTGGGGAGCTTATCACTTGTCTGTAGGTTGCAGTTCAGTGTGGATAAAAATATAATAAAAATCATGAAATATCATAAAATATCACATAAAAATATAATGGAACTTGTTTCTGAATTGTACATCCCCTGAGCACTGTTAAAGCATATTCAGTACCTTTCAGAGTTCACTGTAATGTTTATCTGCTTTCATGTACTTCTTAGGGAGTTCTGGATAGATGTCAGATAACTGTTTAGAAGAGGTTTAATCACAAGTGTCCATTGTACAAGTGCACTCTGTTTTGAACTGTTCATACCTGCTTTGAGATCTCTTTTTTCATAAAGAGGGTTATTATTCTTTTGAAACAACACAGTTCTTTGGAATAGGGAGGAGAAATTGTGCGCATTTCACTTGACATTGCAGTGCACCTTAGGCTTTCATTATAGTCTTTCCTTGGATAAAATACCCATTGACTTTTCCAACTGACTCATAGCAAAAGGAATCAATTAAATAAAAATATCCTGATTAAATGAAATAGACCTTGTTCCAGGCTTCTAGATAAGATTTATTAATCTGTTAATGATCTGGTGTCCAAGTAGGACTCTAGCTTGTTCTGAAGGTTGATACCAAATCCCATGGAGATAAGAATCTCACCATGAAACACTTAGTTCTCCTTTTGTTATTTTAATTTTAGATTAAGCAATAGCAAAACAAGGTTTTGCTTCTTGACCCTTTTCTGGTCCGTTAAGGAAAGAGTGATTTACTGGCTGAGAGACATGGAGCCTCAAAATTATTAATTTAATATATGAGCTTTGGTCTTTGCAGTGTTGGTTGGTTTTGGTACCATGGCCAATTCTGTAAAAACATTATCACAAAAATTTATTATGTCTCTTTTGGTGTAATGGCACAAAATGAAATTATAATTGCTAATGCTGTCCATTTTCAAGGAGCGATTCCTTATGTTCCTCTCAGCTATGCACTAAACCTTTCATTTTGTTGACTGAAGTCACTTAAAGTGTCAACCAAAGGATGGACAGTATTTAAGTGTACGTTATTGAGTTCAGATTGACTAGATACATCAAAATAATAATTGATGCTTGTTCTATACTGTTCTTCAGAACATGTAACCAAGAAGTGATGCATGAAATGAATCTCCAGCAGGCTAAATGTGAAATAATTTTCTTGCAGAGCCCATCTACAAAGAGATTTATTGGTTGTACCATGGTGATGGATAGATAATTATGTCATAGATCATTAATGCTTATGAAACTTTGTAGAGAGACGTGTTCTTTCTATAAAAATAGTTCCTATACAGTTCCTATGTAATTACAGTTCCTATGTAATTACTTGTTCTTACGATGCCTTCAAAGTGCATAGCAAACAATAAGCCTTTCTGAGAAGCAACTAAGTACTGTTAGCCTCACATTACTGACCCCGAAACCAAAGTACAGAGAAATAACAGACCTTAATGAGAACTGGTTAATTAAAGTCAATGGGAGTTAAAGAAATTCACCTTCTGGCAGAAGCTTTTCTGATTTAAAGCAGTTATCCAAGTTCATAGATACTATTGGAGGTACTTGTCTTTGTGTTTCATGGTTTCATTCCTTGGTGTCAAGGAATAATCCTGGATATATGGAGTGGTTACCAAGTACACTTAAGTACATTTCTGAGTATCTATCTGAAGACATATTATTTTGACTCAACAACCTTACAAACAGCTGTCACTACTCTTTTCCCATCCCCATCTGTGAGTCAGGCTCATGAATGCTGGGTTTTGTGCCCTCATGGTAATCCTCTTTGGTTCACAACACTTATATAAGAAAGACTATTTAAAAGTCAGAGATGCTTGTATTCCATTTAATGAATGTGAACTGTGAACATGTTTCTTATCAACACATATCACATTATGCAGTGTTACAGTGCTGAAAATGTGAATTTTGTATAGTTTGGGGTTTTTATTTTGCCATCTTCCATAATCTAACTACCAAGTATGTCTATGGTGGTATGTTTCGTATTTCTTCCTAGTAAAAAAACACAGATGCTCTAAGAATTTTTTAGATTGCATTATGTGCAATAGCACTCTACAAACTAAACCTAAGTAATGACCAATAAAGGATAAACAGAATAAACTGAAATCACCCTTGTTATAACTGTATTAAAAAGAGACAGTTATAAAAGGATGTCTTTGAACAGTGTGTTTTAAATGGTACTAAATACTAGAGCTGATTGGAATCTTTGAAGCATGTTTTTTTTCAAATTAAAAATGTTTTTGATTACATTTCTGTGAAGTAATTTCTATTCTCATTAAGATTTTTAGCCAATTCCAAGAATGAAAAAGACAAAGTTTACCATAGAACATGGAAATAAGTGCTAGATCCAATTAAAAGATTAAGTGTCTAAATTAGGTTTTAGTCTGAACTTTAGTGCATAAATCCATAAGTGTTAGGAAAATGTATTTCTGGTGCAATACATCTGTACTCTTTAATGTTGAGTGACACACTTCTCCCAGTTTTATGCTGGGACAGCTCAGTGTATTGGTAGTTCAAAGTACCCTTTTGCGTCCCTTCTACAGAAACTTTACTGGCTTCTAAATTCCAATCTTTGGAGGACATATTTACATCACTTGTATGATGTAACTAAAACTTTTACTATACGTGAGTAATCCAGGAGACTAATAATGATGTACGTTTTTCCTCTTTAATCGGTGATCTGATTCCATTTTAGCAATCAAGCAATACTGATATGTATCTTATATTAGTTAAAACCCAAGGAATGTTTTTTTAGCATGGGCAGATCAAGCAGCTGCAATGTTTTGCTCAGTTGTGCTAGCCATGTAAATTGTTATTTTGTATTGAAAAGAACTTCTTCAAGAAAGAGATTATATTTATTCAAGAGAATGCAGGATCCCGTTTCTCACTGAACTCAGTTGTCAATGTATTTCCTCCCTTCTCCTGAGCTGCAAATAGGATATTTATAAGCATGAAGTTTCTTAGCTTTGGGTGATAAATAAGTACAGCTCATACGTAGGTACTATTTTTCTTCCAACTTCTTCTAGTTGTTATTCCAGTTCTTTATTCCAGATTCTTTTGAGTCTGAAAGATATTGCTCGAGTATTTGGTCCACTGCTGTTAGGATAAGAAATCACTCTCAAAGTGGTAGACCTTCCAAACAACTGGAAGCTGTGGCTATTGCGTAAGTCACTGTAACTCTACTTATCTCTGTTACTGACCTATGACATGAATCAGGCCCTTTGTTTGCAAAAATTAGGCCCTGGAGCAAAAAAAGGTGAAGTTTTAAGCATTTTCAACATGTGCATTTATTATTATTAACATTTTTCACCTCTTTTTTAGGGAGTAAATCTTTATACAGTGATGGAAACTGGAAATTTCATCTGTACAGCTTTGAACAAGAAAACAAACTCAAAGGTTGCACAAGCTTCCTTCAATACTGGAACTATCCATTAAATGGATTTTTTTTGCAGCTTAATTGCATTTGTCATCTACCTTGACCAAGGACATTTATATCACAAAAACAAATATAAAAAGACCATTTCAGCAAAAAAACAAAATAGAACCCATACATAACTTTTTATTATGGGATGAGTTGTTGTACTGTACTGTCTTACTAAGAATTGTCTGATATGTAAGTAAGAAATAAGTGACTGTAGTACAGAACCCTGTGCTTGGTACTTCTACAGATGAGAAGAATGTAAAAAACACAAGGACATTTTACCATGCTGTAAACTGAATTTTAGTTCTTTCAGGAAAACTGGATAGAAACAGTGAATACATAGTTAAATTGTAATCAAGATGACTTTCAGAATAGTACAAATATTTGCAGTAGTTTATGACATCCCACACTGTGTGTGGCCGTTCTATTATGTGTTTTATTTATCTGAATCTTTTACTTTTCATTTGTCAAGTTAGTTGTGTTATAAATGTGGAGCCAAATCTGAATTCACCATAAGAATTTTTTAGCAATAGCACTTTTTAATTTTTGTTTTGTTTAACATCTGTTAAGTTATGGATGACTTTATCTTGTTCCAAGACTTTGTGGTAAATGGCAGTCTGCCAGATCCTCCAAATCTAATGCAAATTTCCTTATTTGTTACATATGTTAAATTTGTTGTAGTTGTTTTTTTTCGTCAACTGTATTATAACCTAATTATATGAACCCATTGAAAATTGGCAAGGTTTTCAACCATCATTCAGGGTAATAGTAGTGTAGAAGGAGATAAATTTTTGTCCAAGGTCTCATAGAACAATTTGATTTTTTATTCTACAGTCTATGAATTTACATTCTCACTTATAAGTCATGGGTTTTTGAGGATAATAATATTCTTTTGTACTAGCTTACACAAAGGGAACCACTTAACAATTTTCCTCTGTGCTCTACTGCTAGTGATACTGGTTTTTTACAGGTCTTAGTTCAGCAAGGTGCCAGTGAACTGCATTGTCATTTTTAGATCAATAATAGACAAATTCAAAGAAGAGCCTTATCCTGTCTCTAAACTTTTCAAATGTGCCATGAAAATACTGTTATTTTTTCAGTCTGAAACATCAGTACTGTAACTGGTTGTTTATGTAGGATAATTCTATAACTCTCTGTGTACTTAACCTTGATCTATATTTTTTCTGAACATAGCCTGTTAACATGAAAATCTAAAACCCTGGACTATGATCTTTTTCCATATTCTCCATGTTCCTCCAAAATATGAAAGGTTGGGAAAAGGTAAGATGAAAGAAAGTGAAAGATAACATGTAAAGAAGGAAAAGGCTGAATAATTTTTGTCTGGAACTCAACTCTGCCAAGTTACAGCTGAGTCTCAGTTTGCCTTTGAAATTCTGAAGTGAACTTTTTTAGCCAGTATTGTAGTTTAGAATTGGCATAGCTTAAGAAAGTCGAACTTTGCATGCCAGGCAACTCAAAGCTATAAATCTGATATAAAACCTGTATCCTGTTTATGTCATAATGATAGTCAAAACTAATATAAGCTACATTGTTTCACTCTTCTCATGGTAAGACTCAAAGAATAAGCAAAGAAATGTGTTCAGGTGAGGCAGGAAATACCTTGCCTAGCAATCCAAAATACTAAATTGCACCACTTTCTGTGGTATCTAGTAAGAAGACTTTCAGGTACTTCTAAAGATGTGAACACCCTGATTTTCTTGACCTGCTCTGGATGCATAGCTGGATCACCACAGAAAATGCTGTCCTCATTTTCCCATGTTTCAGCTGGGGCTTTGTTATTTAGAAGCCACTATTGCTCATGTATCAAAACACAGACTTTAATAAAACAGGTCTTGAACCATTCACAGGTTTTAAAATTCTGTAATGAATTAGATCCAATGAAGAAGTGAGGGATCTGCAGCATTACTTAGGCTGTACTTACTCTAATAATTAGTAGTTAAGCCTAAACGAGGTGCCAGAATTGACATTCTAAAAACCCCCCAATTCAGGTGCCATTTACCCCTGAGGGTGACTAGCCACACTATAATACTTCCCTGTTTAGCAATAAATTTTCTCATATGTTTAACAATAATTTCCTCTTTAGTTTGCTTCTGTGCAGGCATTGTATTAGCTCATTTTGAGCTGAAATCTGTAGTTCTTACATAGGGCCTGATGAATTTTCTTCCACCCAAGATCCTGTGAGCATGTTTAACTGACATAAGCGAGACTGAGCTTCTCAAAGAATGAAAGTGAAGTCACCCCTTGAAAAAAAAGTAGTGATGCAAATCACCTTCTAAATATTAGCCTGAATGTTGGACTAAACAATTGATCTGAGATTAGCTTGCTACTCAGCCTGGGGAGATTCAAATGCACATTTTTTTGGCATCCTAATCAATGGATTTAACCACCTGGCTATATACAGAACTGAAAAAGAATGCACTTTTTAGTAAATCTGGATGAAGTTGTGCCACTAGGTAGGGTGGAATTCAAAATTCCTGAGACCAGAAAGATCACAAGAAGAAAATGTCTCTGCAACAGATAAGAATTTTTTTCCTTGAAGATAGTGGTGAGGGCTTCAACTGTAGGCCAAGTGAGGAAATGAACTGATACTGTCCACTTATTTGATAAGTATACTGACTATAGCATCTTAGATAAAAGTGAGTGGTTTCATTACTACCACAACTTTTGCATTAAATAAAATACCTGTGTAGAACATAGACTACAGAATAAGAGAGCTAGCTTTGCTCAGTTCTTTGGGAGTTCTAGACATCTATGTTCCTAAATGCCATGAAGGATTCCTAACTTTGGCACTAGGAGACCCTTACACTCTGGACAAGTTTTCAGATATGCCTCTGTGCATAGTGCATCCTAGGCTTCTCAGCATCTGGGCTGTGCAGATTACAATTCTAAGTCTCTTAACTCTCCCTATGAACTGAAACAGGGTACCTATTAAATCATGGGAATGAACAACCTAAAATGCCTTGGTTCTTTACTGGTCTGTTTTAGAAACTACCTGGGAGCTTGTGGAGAGCCTTGAATGCAGGCCTGTTATTCTGTAATGATGTGAGCATTGGAAAAGATGAGCAGTCACATCTGGAGCCCATTCTTTACCCGCACGTTCAGCTTCAACCACATAGTGAGTTATAGTAATCCAGGGTGGAGGTCACAGACAAATAGATTGTTTGTCAGGATCTTTACAAGGGAGGAAGAAACATAAAGCCAGATTCAAAAAACCCCAATGTTTATATGCCAAAAAGTCCCACCTGGGATGAATTTCGGCCTGTGGGTCCAGGTGAGCAACCCGCATAAAATCCTTCTTTACTTGTAGTGTAACTGAAAAACCCTAGACATCTTATGTTCTCACTACTAAAATTTGTTAGGCACATAAAGTGATGCTGCTCTGCTTTCCTGAGCTGGCATCATTTTAACTGTGTGGAGCATTTTAAAGCCTAATCTTTGGCTTCACAAAATAGGCATATATTGCCCTTAAGATCAAGGGCTAATCCAGTAGCTGTGCCATGAGCATGCATCACTCACATAGGCAGCATTGAATTCAGCACATAATAAAGCAGTTGAGACTACATCCCTTCAAAAACATGGCAAGTCACGACTTGCTGCTACTGCTCTCCAGCGCTTCTGACTTTCTAAATCTTTATATTCAGAGTGACCCATTGCCAGTGGTGCCTGCTCTTTTAGTCCCTATCAGTGTCCCCCACCGTGTACATTGCTGTCACTTCACCCTGCAGTGACCTTCTGGCTGTGGAAGGCTTGCATCCGGGTGTTTGGCTTCCATGAGCAGGTGTTCTTATTACTATGTCATTATAAAGATTTTATATATATATATATATATATATATTTGTTAAAAGGTGTCAAGAAAAAGCAAGAGTGCTGAGTATCATGATCACACTGTTGGAATGTGGGGACATGCTGTCTCCCTGTTTTGTTGATGATCCTCTGTAAATGCTGGAAAGGGGATAGCGTAAACTCTCAGAGCATGTGAGAGAGAAGAAGTAGTTACTGACTGCCCTCGCTGAGTCTTATCGGAGACAAATTAGATGTACCAAGATATTTACTTCTATGCTTTGGAGACTTTCTTCTGTAGCTCACTGTATCCAAGTCACTGCAGAGATCTCATAGAACACATGGAGATCATCTTACTTGTGCCAGGGCCATGGAGTATGCAAAATGGAGTTCCTAGGGCAGTCTTTGGTCTGCAGCCTGGTCTGAACCTGTGAAGGTTCAACAGCTGACCAGTGTCATATTGCTGCAATTTTCTTTAATACTTTCACAGTAGTTTTTCCCATGTTGTTGGCAATAGCTAGAAAGTCAAATACTGGCTGCTTTGGCCGGTCAAGATATTATGTTGTTCTAAAGGCATGGCTGGTGTGCTTTCTTGGAGAAGTTGATCAGTGCCGTTAGTAATGGGCATAACTGTTCTTCAGTGCCTTTCACAAGACAGCAATGACATGGATCCTGTACATGGATACTGCTAATGCCTTCCAGCAGCAGCTTGCTTTGTAGTTTAAACTTTGATGTATTAGAGCAGCTTGGCTCTGGACCAGCACTTTAATGTTTCATTTTCATGTATAACCAGAGTTTATGGAAATAAGAAGTGAATATGCTGGTCTTGTGAATAAGTCCAGAGAGGCTTTGACTAATTTTTCTTTCTTAATAGCGTCATTTGAGTTAATAAAACTTTTATTATTGTAATAAGGAGTCAAAAAATGAAGACTGCAAGTCTGTGAGGTAAAATTCCTATGTTTGGGATCAGTGCTGTTGAAATTAAATAATACTTGTCCAAAGAGTTAGTGTGAATGTATAAGATGTGCCTATTTTTTCATGGAGTTATTTTTAAGGGGTAGAACTATTGTTTAGTTACTGTGATACCTGAAAATGAGCATTCTCTGCCACTGAATTTTTCTGTGATTCCTCAGACTACCTTAAGTTCTCTGTATTGATTGTGAAAAGTCTAGAAAACTGACTAAACAGAAGAATCAGTCTGAAGAAGTGAAAGACACTTGCTTTCCAGTTCTTGACTTGCTGATCAATGCTTTTCTTTTGTTATATTTTTGAAAATTATTTTTCTCAATGGTCCTGCTCTAATGTGGTGTTGATCTTCATTGCTGCTATAACACAGCAGGCAGAAGGACTACAGCCAAAGTCAACTTAGTCCTTTGAAACCAATGTCAGAGACATGATATGTTTGTTAAGGAATTGTCATGCACCCTCTTGGTTAAATGCATTTGTGATTTTGCAATACATGGTGTTAAAGCTGAAATAAAATCTATCTCAGTGTTTATTGAAACTGATATGCTCACGTATTACGCCAGATTCAGCAGCTCTGACTAACCAGCTCACACATACGGCATTAGCAAATATAAGCTGTCACTCTGACATGTACGTCTGTGTTGACTTTGTTACCTCATAATCCATTTGGAGTGCATTTTCTTAGGATTACCTTTTTATCAGTTGTTCCTGTGTGCTTTTATAGATGACAAATCTCTTCTAAGTTACTAGGGAAACATTTCTTCCCTCCATTAACTAAACATTAAAAGCTACAGCCAGGAATGGAGGTAGGAGTCAAAAAATTCAATGAGGCATTATCTAACTTCAGATGTTCCACTGCAGAGTAGAAATCTGGGCCCTACTACACACTTCATGGGAGAGACTGAATGCTTTCAGCATGTGGTCTGAAACATCAGCGTGTTGATCATGGAACTTTCTTGGAAAAGTCAAAATTCCCTACCCTGTGCTACCGTTGAAGTGCCTCAGCGTGAGCTGCAGTTAGTTATCTTCACCAGCTTGAATCCAACAGCTAGTATTTTCCCTGGTAGAAAGACACCCATGGTAATTTTTTTGAAAGAAATGAATGGTGTCCACTCTTTTAAGGCACCATCTTGGGGATGGTGTTGGTGCTGCTTCCATCCTTCTTCTGTGTTGCTAGCTTGATCTGACATCTGTCTCAGAGTACCAGGGATTGTGCGCGATTCCCACAACAGCCTGAAAAGGCTGAGTCCACGCCTGTCTCTCCAAGCAGCCCATTCTCTCACCTCACAATCAGGTGAGATGGTTGAGGAAGATTTTCCTTCTGAAGAATTCAAGACTCACTGTGGCAAGACAGGAGAAGTGGAGACTTGGACTTTACAGTCTTGCAGCTTCATTGCTACATAAGGAAGAGCTAGTCCTGCATACTTGTCCAAAAAACTCTTTATACATTTAATTTGAAACAATCTTTAGATAAACTGCATAAACAATCTTGAAAGAAAAAGCTGGAATCCAGTATTCCCCCTTTCAAGTGAGAGTGCTGTAAGGCTAAAATTTATGCTTTCTCCTTCCAACCCAATCAGTCTTCGTTTCTTCACTTTGCGATGTCCTAGCTCCAATGGAAGGGGGATGAATGCCACATCCTTATCCAAAATGACTTACGTCCTGGGAATCCCAAGTCATCAATGAAACTTAATTTTCCCAATCTGGGAATTAGGTGCAGATGTTTCACTTCAGGGGAAAAGATTTTAATGAAGCTCTGACAAAGATACTACTTCTTCCATCACAAAACTGTTCATGAAGCAGTCTAATCATGATCACTTGAATACAGATCATCCCAGCAGAAATTCCTTTATTTAATAATTAACACCTAGATACTGTTGACAGAATACAGCATCACTAGGACATATATAGAGCAAAAGAATACATTTTACATGTATAATGGAAGAAATGTGCTTTTCCATTAAGTATGAGTCAGCTCTGATGAAGAAAGCCTGTAAAATTACAGAAGCAACACAATAGCCACTACATATCTTGCTGTCTTTCAAAGTAACTCACATACTTACCCTCAATTTCAAATACATTTTACATACGTGTGTGTGCATGTGTGTGTCTAGGCACATATATGAGTAGTTACTAGTATCTCAGTATAAGATAATTAGAAAACAAAAAGTTTCTAAGAAAGTTACAAGAGATGTTTTTGTGACTGAGGTTTAGTTAAGTCTGAATATAAATGTATCTCTTCAAATTTTGTGACACAGTGACAGCACTGCATCATTGTTTTTTGAAGTCAGACTGAAAACCAACACAGGGTTCACTTCATATATATATTTCCTATATAAAGAAATTTTTTTATCCAACACTGATGAGAACATATTCTCAACAGTATTTTCAGTTTGAACTTTTTCCTCTTCACAGTTTTAAGATGAAGACTATTAATATAATACTTTCAAAATACCTACATGGTGGGAGATAAACTAAATGCTGCAAATTGCTGGACTGATAAAGGAGATTGTTTTGATTAACAAACTAACCAACTTTGCACTTTTCCGTTATATTTTTGTCCAAAGGCTGATTTAGTAATGAGATTGAATTTAGTAATGCTGATGTAGTAACGAGATGCATTTGATTGCAAAACAAGAAAGAAATTTTGGTTTTATGGAGATCCTAAAGAAAGAAAAAAATCATGTTGTAATAACTGTTAAAAATTTCTAAACTCTCCCCAATAGAATTGCACACCTAAGCTTTTTCTCTCACACTAAATCATTTCACAAACTACCAAAGCCAGAAGAAAAGTCACATTGAAGAGTCAATATTCTTGCTCTTCTGATCACATCATAAATTTCTAGCCCTAGATCTGAATCGGTCATGGTCAAAACTGGAGCTGAATTCAGTGGAACCAGTATTTCATTCCTGATACTGTTTGTTGTGTGAGTTATGTTTAGTGGGAATTCAGACAAAGTTCAAATTAATCAAATTCAAAATAAAATTAATTCATCAAATGCTATCATAACAACACAATATGTATGCTACTTATGGTAACAGTTGTATAAGAAATGCCAGTCCATTATCCTGTGCTGACCAGAACCAGATTGTTACAAAGATATAACAAAGGCAACTCATTGCTAGCAAAACAACTCAGCTACAGGAAGAAATCCAGAACTCATAGCCATAAAGTGGGATCCAGAGTGGTGTGTTAGGGACCATGGCTCCCAGTACAGTGCACGGGGAGAATTAGGCACTTCAGGTATTGCCTAGAGACAATGAATAGGAAACACAGATGGTGAGACGGGTCATAACTTCTCTCTCGAGAATTAGGCACTTCAGCCCTAAGCAGGTGGCTTTCTCCACTGGGCATTCAGATCACAAAATGCTTTCTAAAATTACTGTTTTAAAATTGGCAAGGCTTACTAATTTCTTTTTGAACATATTGGAGGAGAAAGAAAAAACACTTTCAGCAACAACATACTGGGGTCAAAGCATTAGCCCAGATAGAGTTTAATTCCTCTTCATACTGAAATGGGTTGTAATCGTGACCTCCTCCTACCCCACTAAGTGCTCCACCATCAAACTACAGGCAGCCTACCTGTGACTGCCGCCTTACAAATATCGCATCAGGTACTTGGTACCTGGGAATGTAGTGTACAAAACTACCACATATGTACTTTTTAACAGCTCTCTAAAATTCTTCTGAGTGGATTTTTTTTTCCTTTCTGCCAGATGAGTTCAGATCAGAAGGGTTGGGTTTCAAAGATTTCCACTACTAGGCAGATTCATGCTGATACAACATTTATACCGTTGTCATGTGCATCTAAAGATATAGGAAATGTGCAGCTCAGGACAGATGTGTGAACCTACGCAAATGAGAGAGAGTGCTGTTCTATTTTTTTAGCTTGTTAAAGGTTTAATATGTGTTAATAAATATAAAAATCTTTTTTATGCTCAACTACAAAATTCCATAATTTATAGTAGGTTTTCTAATATATATTTTATTATCGCATATGTACAACAGGCTGGCTTTCAAGAATAGCCTTAAAAAGCATAAGCAACAGAGTAGTTCATCTGTGGCTTTTATAATGGACCATAAAAGTTTCAGAAGAATGGTCTGGCGAGGGACTTCTTGACTCACGTTTTGTTCTGCAGGCTCTGAAAACAAAGAATGTGCATGTATTTAACAATAAACTATACAGCTTTTGGTTTGAACTCTGGCTTAATTGAAATCAGTGGCAAAATTCCCCTCTTTTTATGATGAACACTGTGGTATAAAATAATTCCCTTCATCGTTATTAATGTGCTGTTTTTTCTTCCATCCCCTGTATTCTTTAAATCTGAGTTTTATTTATATGCTGATATTCCTGTAACTGCAAACCTAAAGAGAAAGCCTCTGTTCCCATATATCCTTGACTTGCCTTTTGCATTTTTCTCCATGATTCCTCTTTGATCTGCCTCTGAATTTAATAATGAAATTTGACTCAATATCCCTCCCACTATATATAGCTCCTGCTACATCATGTTCTGTTACCTATCATCTGACAGCATAATTCTTGAAATCTGGCCATTTAATTTGGTCCAAGAAAATGTGTCATTTAAGAAAAGGCCATGTTCATTTGACTAAGTGAATGCACATTTCTGTTTTCTTACCAAGCATTGGTGTATGGGCAGTTTCTCATACTGCATGTGTGGGAATGTTTACAGAATCCTATCAGCAAAAATGGCGTTTGGCAAGATTATTAACTACAATAGCAGCATTCACGGTTCAGTTTCTAAATATGTTATAATGCTGAATATTCTCATTTCCTTTCTGCATTACCTCTGCCTGCTACAGGGCTAGGAAGGTAGAATTCAGATTTCACCTTCCCCTGCCATGGGACAGGAAATGAAACCTCCTGAAGTCTGGGATCTCTGCATGAATGGAGGGCATTGTAGATACGCGTCGTATTTCACTCTTTCTTGCTGACACCAGCAATGTCAGTTCTTTCCATCACTGGGGCATACTGGACTGTTTTAAAGACAATCGCAGTGCCAACCTCTTAACTAAGCCAAAGCATTTTATTTTCTGCTTTTCCAATTTCCTAAAACCAATGATTAATATGTCTATCAAATTACCTGATCTTTAGGAGAGTCAACAGGACTATTCCTAGGATGAGAACTACGCAGGAGGAATAGGCAATAATGTAGACTGTTTCACCTATAAGTAAAAAACAGAAAGCAGACCTGAAACATTTGCTTCTTCAGTAATAAGAATCAGATCTGAGATCTGAATTGGAATGCATATACATGCAAGCTAAATTAGCAATCAGTTCTGACATCAGTAATTAAAAGAAGTAAAAAGACCTAGATGGTATGCCAATGGTAGGAATAACTCTTCCTTCACCAAGTGGTGCAAAATCATTTCAGACTCCTTTTAGTAAATACCAGCTACAATAGCACTGCATATGTGTAGCACTACCTTTTACTCTATTCAACTCCAGGGGAACTGGAACAGCTTGTTACTCTGATTTGTGTTTTGGAGTATTTTCCCCATTGATTTTAAGGTGTTAAGTTTATTCTGTGTATCAGAGGAGACCTGGCTCTTACTTACTTGCTAGACATTTTTTCCTTTTTCACATATGACCATAATTGCAGTGTGCAGCAATACTTGATCTAGAATCAAATTATTGTAAATTGGGATCTAACACTGCTTCTGGGCTCTGTGCCCATGAAGTTTCTTATTTCTCTTAGGCTTCTCACCAAGAAGTCATTTAATTGGCTTATGTGCTAAATTCCAACTCTTGAAAAACTGGGAGTTGTTTCAACTTTTGTTTTCCAAATGAGAAGAAACTTAGTTTTCCTGGAGGAATTAATCCATCAGTTTTGATCAAATATTCTGAAGGAAAAGTTTCAGTTGAGAATGTAACATAAGCACTGAACCTGGGATGGAGATGTTAGATGACAAGAAGACTCAACTCCAGAGCCGCAAGTACAAAGCATGAGACCTTTCTCTTGCTTTCCTGTTGCACAGATTCTGTCATGTTTATACAATTAAGTAAGTTTTATTTATACAGAAACTCAAATGCAGAGTGGCAAAATATGTCCTTAGCTTCCCAAGGTGCTCCACCTTACGTAGTCAGTGAAATACTGAAGAAGAGATGGAGTCTCAGTTCCGTCACCAGGCCACTTACCTGGCTGTGAGAAGGCCATATTCATGTCTCTGAATCAGTTATCAGTTATTCTGTATTGTGAGTATTTGTGTGTTTGTGCATATGGACACACAGACCCTAAATGAGACATTTCTGTATACACTACATACATGCAATGAATGTAGTGTATGGTGTAATACAAACACAGGCGGTATGCGTACTGGAGCAGCTCCAGTAAGAGAGGATGAATATATATATTCTACCACAAGGCAAGCAGTGGGCAAGAGCTGAGCAGAGGGTTGGACCCGCCTGGTTTATATTATCACTTTTTTTCAAAAAGCTATCAAAAAATCAAGTTTCCAATAAAAGAAGAATGAAAGCAGTGATAGAACCGTCACAAGTTGCACAGAGAGAACATACCACTTAATGCAGCAAGCTACTGAAAAATATTTAAAATGGTGAATTTTTGAAGGAAGAAGGGCAAGGTCTTGGCGCAGGACTGCTAACATCATACACTAAATAATAAATCAGCAGTTGACCCTCCTCTCAAGTTGCAACATTTCTTTAAGATGATGAGTTTTAGGAAATAAATTTTAGTCTTTTTTGCAATTTCTGAATCTTAATTGTACACTCAGACATTTTTTAAAACTTTCTACAACTGCAGGAGCAGTTGTAGGGGCAAAAGTTTCCAAGTTTTTTGAAGTAAAAAGTGAGATTCACACATATTTAAGGCAAATGGATTTTTTTTTTTTTAAGGACACGACTTGCCACAAGACTAGGAAAATTATTAGGACTGACAGTCATGGATGGTTAAGAACAGGCTCATACCATTTCACCAAAGCATTATATTTTTCTTCAAAAACTTGGGAGAAAAAAAGTTTCATTTTCATAAAACACTCTGAAATGATCAAATTAAATAAAAAAGTTCTATTTTTTGATCAAAAGCTTATAAAATGCTATGGTTCTGGTGAAGTGATTGCAGGTAAAAGATGTTGATTTTAACATTTTCAGTTCTATGGGGAACACAACAAAGATGTTAATGATGAGATCATGCTAGAAGCCATATATGTTCCCCTGCCTCTGAGAAGTAAGGGAATTTGAAAGGCTAGGAGAGGGCACAGTTTTGTGGCTGAACTGCTAATTCTTCATTTTATGTATTCTTTCTGGTTTAACTACTTGAATGTGCTTATTCATCTTCCCTTAAAAATATTGTTGGGTTGTGTGTTTTTCAATAGGCTCTCTGCTCTTCTTTAAAAATCCAAAGGAATATTTTATATAAATTTTCACTATTAATCTATATCCAATCCATTCTTGAAATGTGAAATAGTGCTAGAGAAGTTAAGAAATACAGATATGAAATTTTGGCTCTGTTCATCTCAAATCTCATCTGGGAAAACTACCAGAACCCACATTTAAATTCCTGTATGTCATAACAAGTTGTATTATCCCATTTTGATCTCTGTATACATAATATTGATCCTCTGAACATGAACTAAATAACGAGTTAAGGCTTAAAAACCAGTGCCCTAAACAAACAATAAAAACACTGACTGAAATTAGACACGTTTGTAAGTTATGGATCAGTAAACAACCTTAGCTCTCATCCTCTGTGCCCATTCACAGTTCACTGTAGAGCAGACAGATCAATTACAAGCATTAGAAGTATGATTAGAAGTTAGAATATTTTCCTGTTCTTAGAGAAATGGTAAAAAATGTAGTGTACATAACATGCCTATGTCATTACTCTTCTAAGAAACCGCTGTCCCTATTTCAGTACTTCTTTTCAACTGACTGATGTACAGAAGGCAAACCTGATTTGGGCTCTCTGACTAGATGGGTACAAATACATTGCATGTACCATGGAGAACGAAAGGAACATGCAGTGTCTAAAGGTTTATAATAGGAGGTGGCTAAAGTACGAGATGTTTCCAGCTTGGTCCTGCAGACAGTGAGTCAACACAAATGGGGAGCAGTCATTTCTATTGCAGGGGAATTGCAATTTACATTACAAGGGATTGCAAGGCTGCGAGGCACTGGGAGGGCTGCTGTGTCCCATGGAGGTGGCCTGTAGTCACGAGAAGCTTGTGGACCCTCTCACCTCGGGACAGGTCTGTAGCAGGGCCACCGCGGCTGCTTGATGCATGTCTTGCCATTCCTAGGCTGGGCTGCAAACCTCAGGGACACAACGACTGTGGCTGCAGGTACCACTGAAGCACTATCTGGAGCTGTCTATACAGACACACGGACATTTCCAGTGATGATGTTCGGTAGAGGATAGCTGTGGGCTCAGCAGCTGGAACAATTAGTGGGATTACACTCTTGTGTAAATCCACCTGCTTATGTATATCTAGTGAAATGGCTGTGAATATTCATTGGACAGATTAATTCCGGCTGGTGCTCAGAGGTTTCTTGGCTACTTGTCACAGGCTTTCTTCTACATTTATAAAACAGTCAGATTGACAATGTTTCATACTTTACAAATTAAAGTTGCTGGAGCTGAACTAATCTCAGTTCCCACAGCACCTGGTATAATTATAGATAAACCCTGCTAATTACTGGCAAAACTCCTCAGTAGGAAATATGTGATAACTTTACAATTTAAGACAAATGAGATTAATGTCAACAGTTTTGGGTCAAGCCCAATTTTATTGTATCTCACAAGAACAGGATAAGAGTTCTGTATTTCTACCTTTCTCTTCTAGCCAAAAAATACTTTAGCTCCAAAGCTCTATGCTGATGAAAGTAAATGCTTATCTTCACACACAAATAATTTTTCAAATTAAAGTGTGGGAAGCAATCTTTTAAATTATGTGGATCTGTAAAATCATGGAGATAATTTGCATAAGATAAAGTCAAAACCAGGCTCAAAGTGCATAGCTAGGTAGGCAATAATAACTTTTTTCAAGTCTGGAGAATTTTTGTTTGCTTTATCACTTTTTGATGTTGTTTCCAAAATGACATAAAATTCTGGCCCCATCTAAGTTTACAGCAAAAGTCTCATTAACTTCTATATGGTTAGGACTCTGCCCACATCACATCTTGTTAACCGGGTTGTATCAGCTCACAGACGACTGGGTTGGCCTGTATGGGTATGTCAATGAGTGTAAATCCAGTCAAGATTTTTAAACAATCCTGTTATCACACCAAAAGCTGGAATACTATTCTTCCAGCTGAACAGGTTTATATTTATTTGCAAATATATATGAATATATGTATATATGTTTAGATTTATTATTTATTATGAAAGACTTTTTTTATTAAAACAATCTTACCCAATGGCATGATTTGCAATGCTATTGAATAGAATGGAGAAATCTTACCGTTTTTTGAACAGTAAGTGGGTTTTTTAAATTATAAAATGAAGAAACAATTGAAGAAATACTGAGTTTCTTCTGAGTATGTTCATCTGTAGACAGTCGTTAGTTTGGACTGGTGAAAGACATCCTTGTATCTTTCAATGACAACCTAAGTAAAGGATTCTTCTGAGATTTTGATGTAGGGACAATGGCAAATTCTATCTTCTGCTTTCCAAGCAGAAAATAGCCAAGAAGCAAATATCTTCAGATATCTTCACACACACAAAAGGCCGTATTTGACAACATAACTGTTTTGCCTCTGCGCCCTGGGATTCTTCTTGGGATTTGATTTCAGTAAAGATAAATATTTTGTAAAGACGATAACTCCCTTTGCAGCCTGAGTAATGCACATTTACTAGCATATGAATCTAGGATACTGGGTTAGATTTTTGGCAGTGGGATTTATGAAACAATTTGCAATATGGTTTTTATCATCAGGTAGATATCCTGAATCAGATTCTTTTCCTTGACCTGGCTCCCTATGAGACATTTATAGCTTAGAGAGTTCCCAGCTAGTGTACATGACAGCTCCAATAGAAGGAATATTTTATTGTATGGTTTAGGCTGGTCAGCATTCTTTTTATTTTTCTAAGGCTATCCAAAATTCTGTTAAGAGTTCAAGGACAGGTTTTTGGAAATTATGCAGACTTCAGTGGGAACAAAATTAACTGGGTGCAGGCTGCATTTTTGCAAACATTTATCTGAATCTCTGAGGGAAAGGTCTGCAGTTAGAACTAGTCACAGGGGTGAAATATCTCTCATTTTAAGTTTTCTCACTTAAAGTAGGATTTCTTGCATTACAACTTGCATTATTTAACCACTAGAGTCTTGTTCCAGTTAGAGATTCAGGCTCTGCCTGTAGTTGGCAAAGAGAAGCCAACACTTCCAGGATACAGGAAAGACAGTCTGAAAAGGTGGGATTAATCTTCCTCTGAGGGTCCCTGACTTTTTTTCTCTGGCTACTCAGAGCACTTAGATGACACGCATGATTCTTAGGTAAGTAATTTTAACGCTAAAATTACAACTGAATGCTTGATTATTCACATACAGGTTTTATCAATCCTATTCCCATTAATCTATTTTTATATTTTCCAGGTTGCCTACTTCAGCAATAGTTGAAGGATGGAGATGATAGAAACCCCTTCATTTTGTACTGCATGAAGAGCTTAAATTATCTTTTCACTGTTAAAAGTGTTCAGTAGGAAAAGTTCTGGGAACTAATTCATAGTAATGTCTGGAGTATTGCAGTCTGCCCCATGCGAGGTAGAACAGGTCATTCTCATTAGAGTCGGTATTTGTGCATTAAGCTCTTTAGTGTTCTCACTCTGTAATTGGGTCATTCGAAAGGAAATATAAAACTAATATTATTTCAACCATGAGAAAATTTGTGTATTAATTGAATATCCTTTAACTTTATGTCACTTAATTGCTACTGTAAATGCATGGAAATAAAACCAGATGCAGCTCTTCAACCCATGGGATATCATGATCCGCAATTGCATGCCCTTCTGTTGCATGAGAAGGTAAAGTCTGATGGAGTGTAACCAGACCACTTACTGTGGCTTCCTAATTTTGTTGTTGTAACTGCTATGGCACAAAAAGTCAAGAGAGATAGGAGAGAAGTATCTGTGACATCAAAGATTATAATTTGTATTATACATTATGACTACTACTCTTTAATGACTGTACAGAGAGTCAGGCTCTGGTAAACTTAATAACTTAATTTTCCCCAATTATAATATAGTGATTGTGAGACACCTATTTCAAAACTACTTATCAGAGAAATTGGTTCAGTCTCATTATCTTTATTTTGTGGTTATATAAATTAAGCCAAACAGGTAGAGAGATTTTTCCACATTCTGTTGAATGGGGGAGCAACAGGTAGAGCACACTTGCCTGAACCCACCAAAGGGACCCAACCTTTAGTCTTTCCTATCATACACAAGGGAAATCTCAATAATACTTCTATTAAAATCATGGAGTGATTTGCTGAAACTCACCATTAATTGAAGAAGAATGGAGCTGTGCTCTGGAAAGCTTTTCTCCTGGTATTTTTGTATTTACCCAATGAAAACCTTTCTTCTTAATGGAAATTTGACCTGAATATTGGAAAGATAATATTCATTCAAAATATTACTTAAAAATAATAACTTAAGTGAATATTACTGTTTGGTGTTTTGACAAGAGTCACAGAATTTATAAAGGCAGCTATTTAAAAATATTGTTTACTGATATTCAATGAACAAAGTGAATGAAAATTCTTCCTTTGACATCTCAGTTATACGTCCCCTGATGTTTGTCTTACAGGTGATGAGTGTATTTTAAAGATACTCTCTGCCTCAAAACAGCTTAAATTCTCTTTTCACAGAAACAATTTTAGAAATAGGCCCACCAAAAGGCCCACCTGACCAATATAGAAGTGATGAGAAATCGGTAGCAGTTTGAAATAATTTCCAAAAGGCAAAGCTTATTCTCCAAATGAGCTGCTAGACCTCAGCTCTTTCAGAAAGGCCTGTCCTCTTTGTGGGCATATCATTAATGTATCTGAAAATGTATATCTTCTGTTGAAATTTCAAATAGAAGATCTACCTAAGTAGAACAGTTTACAAAACAAGAGGCTAAACCGTGCAAGAATATGCACGATCACTCACATGAACTGTAAGATGAGAAATTTTTATTCCCTAGAGGAATGAAAACAATATGACAAGACTCAAGTTTGCAGCCTGGAATGTCATCTAAATAGCAATGGACTAAATCTCCTTGTAACGTAGTGTTTCTGTGAAATCCAAAAGTACAACCCAGAGTTAAAATATTTTGGAAACTTAAGTTTTTATTTTCTGTCACTGGCATACTTGCTCATTCCTGTTGTGACACTGATCCTACATTGGCACTGATCCATGCTGTGCTTCTGTCTCATATAGCAGTCACAGAGAGAACTCACAGTTCTTGCCTTTTGCTGAGTCCACAGCGAGCTTTAATCCTGTAAGTGCAGCCCCTAGAGAAAACATTTGTAACAAGGCAGTGCCATACAAGAGTAGGAAGGTGTGATGGTGTAGACACCACTTGCAGATCTGTTCACACCAGTTCTAGAGGCAAAGATTCCTTTTGCTAGCCCTGGGTATCTGCCTGTTCAGAAAGACTTCAGTCTTAACAGTCATCACCACTGTAACAGTGAAAGTTATCCGAAGTTCACACTCAGGCCAGATGAATATGTTAGCAGAAGGGGTTGGATGAGGTCTGCAACAGAGCATTAACTCCACATCTCTGAACTGCCATGAAGATGATGGCATTTAGCACAGCACCTTACAATCAAACTCATAATCATCTCTCTCTTCAGTTTAGCTGCATTACAATTAGACATCTAGAAAAAACAAAAGCAAGATTCACAAGACTGCAGATGTTCTGTAGAGTAGGTGCCAATCCTTTACTCAGCTGAAGGCCCTGGATCCCCAAACTGTTCTTGTTTAACAACAGGAATTCGTTTCACCACAGGAGCAAGCAAGCTTCTGTTCTTCAATCCCAATTAGGTTAGGGAAGTTTCCATCACGAAAAACATTTTATCCTGAGACTGCTTCAGGGAATGGCAAAAGCTGATGAGCATTATTTAATTATTATGACATGAGCGTCATCTTTGTGCTTTATAGGTAAAGAATAACTAACACAAAGATGTGATCACTCATTTGGACCATTAGATGCAGCCATAAAGCAAACAAACAAATAATGCTCATCAGCAAAACATCACCAGTGCTGTCTCAAATCTAACAGTGTTATGGTATCACTTTTCCAGGGGAGTTGGCAAATGATTTTTAAACTTTTCTCAGAGTCTGAATTTTAGTAGTGATTAACTAAGCTTAAGGGCAGTGTTTCAGCAACTTGATTTTAATTTCTGAGTAGACTTTGAGTAACAAGAAAAAAATTACACTTTTATCAGTGGCAACATTTTGGCTGCTAAAACTAATTAGCTAATTCATTCAATGAAATGCATACATGCAATTAAAACATGTTTTTAGAAGACAGTCCATCAGATGGAACGATGAAATAGTCATTGCTTTTCATTGAAATCTTTAAATAGTCACCTCTCCCAAGCTAGGTTGTGAATATATATAATTATGTATAGAAGACGACTAGCATAGTGTATATGCACTAGCAAGTAGTGTATCCTGAGAGGATTTATGTAGCAAAATAGCTGGTGTGATAGAGTAGAGATTTGAGAAGAGGGTACTTTGGTCTTTAATCTGGTCCATGGACCAGATGTCTGGATATAGCTGGAGTGATGCAGAGGCAGCAGATGAACATTCAGGTTCGGTTAGGCTGCAGGAGTCCAGGAACCACCCTGTGATGTGACCCACAGCACAATAAATGGGGAAAAACAGGGGATTTGCTTTGAAGACACACTCCAGATCCAGACTAAAACATTAATATTTGCTCCCATATTGCCATTCATTGCACTAACAATTCTCTCTTAAACAAAGACTTTGCAAGGACTATGCTTTACTGGTTCTGAGAAAGTACATATATTTCATCTGAGCTAATCCCACTGTTTTTACTGAAGGCTAAATCCTGAAGCCTCCATTCACAGCAGCTTTTCTTTAAGAGGTCCCATTTAAATCACTCAAATTATTTGCTGTGGAGTGAAATCTGTTGCAGAATGCATGTAAGCTATACTAATATTTAGACTCCAAGAAGAAAAGAAAGAAAAAACAACATAATGTATCATATTACATAATGTATCATTACAGCATTGTTTAGCATCTTTGTTGGCAACATGGACAGTGGGATTGAGTGCACCCTCAGCAAGTTTGTCGATGACACCAAGCTGTGTGGTGCTGTTGACACTCTGGATGCCATCCAGAGGTCAAGTGCAAGGTCCTGCGCATGGGTCAGGACAATCCCAAGGACAAATACAAGCTGGGTGATGAGTGGATTGAGAGCAGCCCTACAGAGAAGGACTTGGGGGTGTTGGTTGATGAAGCTCAATGTGACCCAACAATGTGCTCTTGCAGCCCAGAAAGCCAACCATATCCTGGGCTGCATCAAGAGAAGTGTGGCCAGCAGGTCGAAGGAGGTGATTCTCCCCCTCTACTCCACTCTCATGAGACCCCACCTGGAGTACTGTGTCCAGCTCTGGGGCCCCCAGCATAAGAAGGACATGGACCTGTTGGAGCAGATCCAGAGGAGGCCTCTGAAGATAATCAGGGGAGCTGGAGCACCTCCCCTATGAGGACAGGCTGAGAGAGTTGGAGTTTTCAGCCTGGAGAAGAGAAGGCTCCGGGGAGACATTATAGAGGCCTTCCAGTACTTAAAGGGGGCCTACAGGAAAGATGGGGAGGGACTCTATATCAGGGAGTGTAGTGATAGGATGAGGGGTAGCGGTTTTAAACTGAAAGAAGGTAGATTTAGATTAGATATAAGGAAGAAATTCTTCAACATGAGGGTGGTGAGGCACTGGAACGGATTGCCCAGAGAAGTGGTGGCTGCCCCCTCCCTGGCAGTGTTCAAGGCCAGGTTGGACGGGGCTTTGAGCAACCTGGTCTAGTGGAAGGTGACCCTGCCCATGGCAGGGGAGTTGGAACTAGATGATCTTTAAGGTCCCTTCTAATCCAAACCATTCTTTGATTCTATGATATTATTTGTAAAAATACTGTACCAAAGTACAACATTAAGGCAATGACAGGAAGGCTTCGGGAATTTTCTAATCTGCATAATATTATATATCCCAGAAATTATTCTTTTGTTGTTATTCCAGCAAATTCATGTAATGCGACATGTAGTTGATCTTATTGATTTACTACTAATATAAAATATTTCCCCAAACCAGAGAAACATTTTGAATTTGATTAAAAAAATCAAAGATACAAATCTTGCTGAAATCAGTGGTAGCAAAGATATAGTAAAGATTTGGTGTAAGTCAGCATTTGAATACTCTATAAAACTAATTATTCTTTAAAGTACTATGTGTTACTCACGTAACTCACTGAAGCAGGATTTACTGTGAAGTATGTGATGGAAGAGCTTGCACAAAGATTGCTCAGCAGGTGGTAAATTCTGACACGTACACTCCACGCGCAGCATTGTGCCCCAGTTGCTAATGTAGGCTGCTTTGCAATCAGCGTTTGCAGAACAGGGCATGTCACCCTTGATTAAGGTTTCAAGACAAGCTCCATCATCGTAGCATTTTTTTGTCACATGTCTCCAACACTTGGACCGAAAAGTTGTGTATTTTTTCCTGGTGGAAAAAAGAAAGAAATATACAATGACAGTTTCAAAACTTTGTGATTTTACAAAAAGACATTTAAGGATCAGAATGAAAAGAGAGTGTATTTCCCAGGTACCACTTAAGCCTTAGAAATCATAATATTCTGTGACAGCTGTCCTAAATTCTGCTCTGATTTGCACCTAATTGGTTTGAGTGAAATCTGCAAAATTGTAATTTGAGGAAAAACTTGGTTTTACCAAAAAAGTTTTTGAGAAAAAGCAACTCCACTTCTAATCAGCAACTGCAGAGATTTTCCCAGGGTCCAGCAGAAATCAGTATGAATACCAAGTCTCAAATCCTCAGAGAAGAAATGTGGATAGAGGAATTAGACCAGTCATCATAATGAAACCAAAACAGGAGGTGTTCTAGTGGATCAGTTTGTTGGCCAGTGTGAAGGAAGAATGAATATTCAATTTATTCTACATAAAATAATCTACATCCAATGCCAACACCTCCTCCCCCCGAATGCTAATGAAATGCAAAATGTCCAAGGCTCAGGAAAAATTAGAAGTAACTCAGTTGACCGTAAAGATTAATTGAAAGTGAAGGTATGTTACAGAAGAATTAACTTGTTTCCTGGCTCAATAACCTCAAATTATTTCAGTTTATTTGCTCTTAAGATAGAATAAAATAGGCCTTTAATACACTATGTATGACAATAGAAAACATCTATTAAAATTTAACTAAGAAATCTGCAGATATTAATTAGAAACCAATTTACCACTTACATTAAATGTTAGGGGATGGTAAAAGTAAACTGTTGTATATTGTGTATTAATATATTAAAACATTATTTCCTTACTCATAAAATTAGGCTATTAAGTTACTGCTGATACTTGATATTGTGTAGCTGTAACAAGCAAGTCACATGGAAAAACATGGACTGTTACAATACCAACTAGGACATTATTGTAAATCTTCTCGTTACACAAGCAAAGGTTTCAAAGCAGATGCCACCTCTGTGCTAATGGAATTATTTTTATTCACCTCCTGATTTATAGATATGGATGGCTAGCCATAATTCACAGACTAATTTTGCTAATTATATCCACTTATTGTCAGTGCCAGGAAACATTAATGTTCCCAAAATAATGGGTAATTCAGCAAGTCTCCATTATGATATTACATGTGTACACATGCACATGCACAGACAAACATTTGTAGACCAATTCTTCTTGACATAAAAAGGGGCAATTCCCACCGACGTCAATCTGAATAGCCTGCACGGAACTGAAAGCATCTCTTGGCCTTCTGGTTTGTTGAAGGTTAATTTGAGCACAGCTTTCAGGTAAAATTCAGGTGTAATCCATAAGGGAACTCGTGATACACTGAAAACCAAAGTGAGCCAGTTGACCATGCACAAATGGTGGCAAATAAGTAGAAATATGAATATGGGCTAATCCTGTTGTGTATTTCCTAAAATAAACTCAAATCTGAAAACTGTGTTATTCTTGATGAGTTTGGTGGTCTGTGCATGTTTTAGGGCTTTTTTTTTTTCCAAATATCAGTATGCCTGAGATGAAAAGAATAAGACGAGAGTTTTCTGAACGCGTGGTTGTATAGCCTTTGGGTACAAAGGGTCAGACTCTGAGGCGGAAGAGGTAATTACTTTAACCAAACAAACTTCGTCTGATCTGCTGCACAATTTGTGCAAACTGCTAGAGGGCAAAAGTGCAGACTGGCAGGTGTTATCTGAAGAAAGTGGTAATGAAAATACTCAGTGGCATAGTTTGTCCAGTAGAAATAGCATTAAGAGTCATGAAAGAGGCATAAGCAAAGCCCACACTAGATTCCAGACCTTGTTGAGAGTTAACCTTTTCAGTTTATTTGTGGAATTACTTGTGGAATTACCACAGTTGATGCAGACATCTGTGAAGATGTCAAACAAAAGCGATAATATATAGTAGATACAGTGCAGAAGAAAAGTTTGCTAGAGATGAGATATATGGCATATATATAAAAATCCTTATTCACAGGCACATTAGTAGGCAAAATCTTTCTTCTACTTACCTGCACAATTCATTCTCTTCACACATGTGGATTACATTCAGACATGATGGGGGTGGAACTGCAGTAACTGCACAGGGCTTGCCGTGGAGAAGTTCTTTGGCTCTGTGGCAGGATTCATCAGGCTGGATACAATCACAAAATGTCATCATTTGGGCAACTTCAAAAGGCATGTTTTGATAGAAGAACCTTATGGCTGCTTGACATTCTTCCATGTTGCATTTCTTATTTACGGAGCAAACCTTAAGGTACAGGGACAACTGTTTGTTACATACTTCATCTTCAACACACTCCTTGTTCACATCCAAACAGGTTCTGTTCGCTGTGTATGCTAAAAAGAATAACAGTTTTTAAAATGAAATCACAAGAAAATGTTTCTCAAGTGATGATTGGTAGTCATTCTGCCTGCAACAGTCCCATTAAAAAGAAGTTTGACTCCCCAACACTCTGGTCCAGCTCTGCAAGTTTCTGCCCCTGCCAGATAAATAAGGAGAAGAAAGTGAAAAATGTCAACATGGAAGTTTCTTCTGGTATGTGACAGTTTCTGGAAGCTAGTGGCTAGTGGATACCTGAAACTGCTGAAATCACCAGCATGCAGTCTTATGCTAAGCTACGTAATAAGTAATATAGCAGAGAGTATAAATGGCATTTCTGTGATTCTAAAGCCAGTTTAGGTTTTTGTAGCCTATGCTATAAACCTTCCAAAAAGGTCTAGATATTTCTCACCCTAAAATGTTTATGGGATAAGATTTGCCTTTGTAAATTTAACAGGATCGGGATTGTTACCTGCTATTTTTGGATTCTTATCTACCCGATAGCTTAACTGAAAATATGTTGGATCTATTGACTCGTCAGTAATTTGAATGGAAGGTATTCATTTAATCTTGAGATACGTTGTACCCTATCTGCAAACAGAGCTAAAACCAGTTATTAGAATTCATAAGTAAATTCAGAGTTACCTTGTTTGGAGAGGGCAGATAAGTTCCATTGTAATTTTGTTTCTGTACTAATATTATCTAGAAAAAAAAAAAAAGATATGGATACAGGCATAAGTGATAAATCATGTCTTAGCTTAGTTTTTAAAGTATTGGCTGTGTTGCTGGCATAGTGCCAGTAGTAAAAATAAACAAGAATAAAACAAATTAGCTTGACAAAATAGTACCTGTCAGCTTGTTAACAAACTCCAAAATCACTGTTACATATATTCATAAGTTTTGGGGTGAAAGCAGAGTTTATCAATGGCTGCTGATAACATTCTCTATGTAATTACAGATCCTGTGAGCTCAAGAAGAGTTTTTAGAGCTGCTCAGTGCAGTATAAAGTCAGATTTCTTGTGAATAAAGGCCAGAGGCCTTAATGTGTTCGTCAGTGCACCGAGTTTTCAAGCTCAACGAACTATTTGCCATGATCTGAAGTCAAGGCAGGCAGACAATTCTTGCTATTAGAAAATTATTGTTATTGGTCTTATATTGTTTCTAGTTTTAGTGTGATACTTAAAAGGACTGATTTGGATCAGGTTGTATCAAATTAACACATTGAAGGACAATAGTATTTGCACTTAGGCTACAATTGTGCTATCACATTATTCATTTGCATCTAAATAAGCCTCTTAAAACTATCCTGTTTCCACTGTTAAACTGCAGATGATTAAGAAAACTTTTTTTCCAGACTTGTGCACACTGCTGTTATGTATGAAAGCAATCAGACTGCTGCAATACCACTAACCTGTATCAGTGTCCTGATTTTTCTCATCATCAACATCATCTTGATCGTCATCATCATCACCATTGTCATCATCATCACCATCGTCATCATCATAATTTTCACTAGCTGCTGAAACTTGGCTCTCTTGAGAGTATTGTAAACAAGGGTTGTTAAATATTCCCTTCCATATTTTAACGCATCTCATCTGAAGTGGCTCTGAGCACTTGCACTCTCCCAGCACTGTTTTCATCAGTTCTTTCCAGGCTGATAAACACTCCTGGTTGACCATCGGGAGCCTGCATTTTGCTCCATCCACCTTGCATGCTCGCTGGAAGCTCTTATATGCTAAAAAGCAGTAAGGGTCCTCTTGACAGCGTTGTTTTGAAACACTGCAGTCGTTCTCTAATTCTTCTGGGTGTCTTTGGTCTTTGGGGTTTCTGCGCTGCCTAAAACTCAGTCGAGTATCTGCTCTTGAGGCTGTTTCCAAATATTCTGTACAAACAGAATATACAGGTACAAACAGAGATATACATCAAATGGAAGATGGAGCGTCATCACTGGTCAGCTCAAAACAAACTCAGAAAAAGGATAATTGTCTTAATGCAATAAAATGAATGAAACAGCCATAGTTTAATTCTGAGCTGTATGTAAATACATAATAATTTCAGTCTTGCATGCTTACCTCATGCTTACCATGTGCTGGTAGCTGTATAATACAGTCTACTTTAACAATTCAGCTGCAAACAGTAATACGAGAAACCCTCACTAAAATTACTGCATAAAGGAATTAATCTCGCATAATTTTAACCACAATTTGGACATATAATAGATTATCATCTTAATTCAATGTATAATTTGTTAAGAGAGTATAGCAGTTCCAGAAGACAGTTTATGTATTACCTAAAATAGTAATTTAAGTTAGACAGGGAGAATTAATCCTTAAAGAATCTATCAACACCATAAGCTATCATCTGTAGGTAAAACCAATACTCCATCCGAACTTTTTGCTATACTGGTGAGAAATGTAATCTCAATCAGCAAAAAATATAAAATTACTTCATTTTGCTAGAAGCAAAAGCAACTGTTCCAATGACATCAACATCAAGTTTTAGATACCCACTCTTCTTGTTTGGGGCAAGGAGTAACAGGTCAGGATATTATTTCATCTGTAATAAAGCCATATATTCTACTATTATATGATGTACACTGATTGATGCCAACAGGGAGTGATGGATCAATGCCAATACTTTGGGGCTCACTTTCCAGACTCTCATTCACTGGCTGATTTTACCTTTCTTATGTCAGCTTTGCTAATCATTACTCCAGGAGACACTGGATCAGAAACTGCAAGCATTTAATGTACCAAGTAATTCTCAATTATAGAAATAGGTGTTTTGAAGGGAAAACAGTTCTCAGAATAATAAAAAATAAATTTAAAGGAGCTGGGCCCATCGATTACAATGGATTTTTAAAAAGGACGCACTTTATATATTCAGTACAGCTTTATGAAGGCAGTAACAGCGTTTCCCACCTCCAGTAGCCTCTCCTAGATGTAGTGAAGATGTTGCTGTAAAACAGTGTGACACAACTGCAGAGCTGTACATCCCCATTCACCCACACTCCCATTCACAAGGTGGCTGGATGTTGCTCTCTGTACGTAACATAGATCCAGTGGCACTCAAGCCTCCTTGTGCAACAAGTAGCCCTCAACACACATCTTATTTTCACTCTTGCTTTTCACTGGATTGAGCAAGAGCTTTAAAAAACATTTGAGTTTCTCACATGCCTTCTATTTTTTTTTTTCCTTTTATTTTAAAGCACATATGGCATTGTTTTCATACACATATTGGTGTGTGAATATCATAGAAAAGACAAAACTACATTTTTGGAGGAATTACCAGATTTGAGAAATATGCAAAGAAACTTGAATCCAGTTAAATCAAGGGTTATGAAATTTATATTTCTTTTTGTTCTTCATAATGAAATCTTTACGGTTGATTACCTTTATCAATACTGCAGTGTTTCCCAAGCAAAGTTGTGATGCTACAGAAATCGTCTGTGGTGCAGACACAGTTTTTAAATTCTGGGTATTCATCAGCCAGGACCTGGATGATTCTATTACATCCAATAGTGTCTTTTGCCTTGCATCTATTACCTAGTACTTACCATTAAAATTATAATGTTGTTAATGTTTATGAACGCTTAAGGGATATGGTTACATAAAACAATTCAATTAAAGCACAAAAATAATATGTTTTGCCAAGAGAAGATGGTTTGAACTTAGTTTTGTTTGAAAACCTGTCATAATTTATAAATATTAAATAATAGTCAGAGAGATATAATAAAGTTGTGGGTATGATACTACCTTTTTTATTCAATCTGACCCATTGCCAGAACGTCTGTTTCTGTTCTCATTTCCAAAGTACATAAAACCTTAAACTCGTATCTTTTATTCTAGGTAGATGAGGTACAGAGACCAAACTAAAAATGTGCACAGGAGTTGAGGGGCACATCCTGAACAGAGGCAGTGAGACACTCATCTTGGTCCTGTGTAGAAATGAGGTGCCTGGTACAGGGACAGGAATTCACAGTGTGGGGTAAGGTACTGCCATGTACAGAGTAAGAGAGGGGATGTAGGAGGGCAGGTGCAGTCTGTGATAATGGTGATGCTAACCCCATCCTGAGGGATGTCAGCTCTGGTTTAGATCCCTCACTCATGTGAGGATGGCATAAGCTTACACATTCCTGGCCATTTGGATGTGCCCTCAGACTGCTACCCTATTAGAACAACTTCACTGCCTAAGTTTGGCAATGACAACAAATTTAAAGTAGTCCAAGAATATTCTGATTTTTATTTTTTTATGTAAAAATAAGGGAGAAGTTAACATAAAAAAATTATACAGAAGCCTGAGTTTGCTAGTCCAGTTTCAAGCCCGTTGCTTTCATGTGCACTTGGACTCAATGACAAAGACACACAGGCTGTCAGGTTATATTTTCCTTGTATGCATAATAAAAATAAAGTACTATTTTCTGGTACAAAGTACTATTTTCTGGTACAAATCACTCAACCCTCTATGGACTACAAAGTTTTAAGAGTATTTCTTTGTTTGTTACTGCTTAAGAAAGTTACAAGTTACTTAAGAAAATTACATAAGAAGCAGTTTAATACCATTTAAGAAAATTTTATTTTGTGAAAACCATAGTCTATCTTGTCAAAACAGTTATGCAGGTGTCCAAACCTGCACATTTCCTCTCTTTGCCTCATAGATATTAAGTATCTCACAATATGTAAGATAAGAAGCATGTGGCTCACAAGATCCATCTGGTCACGGGGCAGCACGAGGATCGGTTTTAATCTATTGAGCACATATGCTATTGTCTCTGCCCTGTCAATGGTGATGTCTGGCTTCCTGCCTTGCTGCTTCCCTGGTGACTAGCGTGGAGCAGCAGAGACCATGCGCTCTGATAAAACTGCAAAGCTAGCAGCCACGTGTCATGGCCGCCACAGACAAGCTTTAATGTGATTAGTTTTAATGACATTTATATGTTGTTGACACAAATAGCAACGGAAGGCAGTGTAAGCAAAGACCTGCAAGAGGATATAGTGCATTTTGCCTGTACCTGAAGGAATGAGTACTAGCTGTTTCAGAGTGCACATCCCCATCCTTCCACCCCAAAATCCTTTTTCAAACAGTGTCTGCATTGCCCTTTCTCCAGTTGCTGTTGCTGACTAAGGAGGGTTTGGGGATGTATTAAAATGTGCACTGCTACAGGGGGATGTTGCAATCTGGCAAGAGCTACAGCTACCAGCCTTTGCTCCCACTTCACCTCTTGTCTGAGCAAAGGAGGATGTCATGGTGCCTGGGCTTGGCTATATCTCTCCAACCCCATCTCCAACTTGCCTTCTGCATTTTTAGAAGTAGAGAATGATCTTGACCCTTAGCCCTCACATTTCTTTCTTTTTCTAGTAGCCAAGAAGCTCAGGAGATCTAAATAGGAGTTACTGAAGGTCATAGACATAGGACACTCCCTGACCATGGAAAGTATGTGGTGACATGGGAACTATGGAGGCCCATGGAAGTGGGCAGATGGATGTTCCACTCTATATTTTATCAAGTGAGTAAGGGATAATAAAGGTCTTTCAGGAGACAATTTCAGGAGGAGAAACTCCAGGGATAGAAAAAGAGCAACAAAGATCAGGAGACGCTTGTGTAAAAATTAGCTAATTTACAAAATTTATGACTGCCTTCTTCAAGGTCCTGAGGACACTTCAAGGGTAGAGGTAGTAGAAACAGGAGAATAAGAAACACAAATCCCGCTATATTTTATGCAGCACCCCAGCCTCACTCAGCTCATCTATCTTCATGTCACTAACAAGTTGTGGTTAGGAGTCAGGTATAGGGGCTATGTTCAGAGTGGCCCGGTGCGCTGTGAGCACACTGCACTGAATCACAGCAGCTGACAACCAGGGGATGAGACATAGGTTGTGGGGTTATGAACATACAAAGGGCATAGACAGAATCAGGAAACACATCAGATTTATGGGGTTCACTTGCCTGGCCTCTTGAAAGCTGTATAGAAATAACCTATTATCAGTATTGGTCTGTTTGTACACTGTGTTGATTCAGCTGTGGTGAACAGCAGAAAATATTCTTTTGCTGGTTTTCAATTATTGTTGCTTTATCACTGATTAGTTCTAGGTAATATACTTTAGCTTATACATATGCTTCCAGGGCATTTTCAAAAAGTGCTCTCTGACCTAATGCTTGGCAGCCATTATTCATAATTTGATTTATTTATATGTAATTAATTTATGTACACGGGACCACAGATAGGAGACAGAATAGAAGCTGACACTTCCAGGGTGATAATCTCTGTTCTTGCACAGTCAACTCTTCAGTCATTTCAGTGGGAATCGGATCTGAAAACTGTAGAGAAGAGTACTGGGTTTTCCCCTCTAGCACTGGTAAGACCCCATCTGGAGTGCTGTGTCCAGTGCTGTGCTTCTGAGGACAAGAGGGACATGGGCATACTGGAGTGGGTCCTGCAAAGTGCCACAAATGTGACTAATGGACTGAAGCATCTGTCTTATGAGCAGAAGCTGAGAGCTGGGATTCCTCAGCCTGGAGGAGAGAAGGCTCAGGGGTGTACTGATACACATATCTGTATGTATAAATACCTGATGGGAGGGGGTTGAATAAAGCAGGGACAGACTTTCCAGTGGTGTCCAGTGACAGGACAAGAGGTACAAACTGAAGTACAAGAAATTCCATTTAAAGGTCGGAAAAAACTTTTTTACTATGAGGGTCATCTAACAGTGGAAGAGGTTGCCCAGAGGGGTTTTGGTGTCTCCATCATTGGAGATATTAAAAATCCAACTGGACACAGTCCTGGAAGACAGCCTGCAGTTGACCCTGCCTGAGCAGGGGGTTGGACTAGACCTCTAGAGATCCCTTCCAACCTCAATGATCCTGTTTCTCTAAGAAAAATAAACTTACTTCCAAATCTAATTCAAAATGTGATTCCTTAATATTTGAGCAATCTGAGATTTTTCTTTTTTTGAACCCAGATGTTCCCAGTTCTGAAAAATTAAGAAAATGTATACTCATGGTTAAATCAGAGCTCATATTTTATTTTTTTTTTTAAATCAGTGAACTAAAAGAAAAAAACAGCAAAATCAAAACCTTAAAATCTTCATTTTCTGGTGATGAAATATTTCTGACATTGTCAGTGTGAAAACTTTTGATTCCATCAAAATTAACTATTTTGGTCTTTTCCATACTGAAAAAGATTCATAGACATTTTCACCCCCTTTTTTTTTTCAATGTACCTTCACATGGAAAAGGAAGTGAAAGAAGGATTGGACTCAGAGGACTATAAACTGAGACTCTGAAAATGCTGCTGTAGTAGTAGGGGAGTAGTGATGGACAGTTTGACAGACAAAGGAGCGACTTAGGCAGTCACCTGAAGAGTGCCCCCAGACCTGCTCTGAAGAACAAAAGATGGAGGTCCTGATATTGCATACATTTAACTTGGAGATTACAACCTGACGGACTGAGTTATTGAACCCATACCACAGAGTAGGAGTATAATTATCATTTGCAGTTAGGTTTTTCATAAAGAAACTAGCAAAAGGAATATTTGCCCCGTTGCCTGTTGCCTTCAACTAACATGCTCCTTCTCAGCCTTTTCCATTCATACAACTTATCCATGAAGATTTTAGTCTTGCGCATGGAGAGTACTTTTGACAGATAGTATAATGTTATTCTTACTAATAATGCCGCTGGTAGATTTCTGTCACTGTTTCTGTTGGCTCTCTGAGAGGTACCATCAGCTGACAGCAGATTTACACCCTCTGGGGTCATGGCACCTAATAACCACATTTAGAATAATTTGTCCTAGACCAAACGCAATATCTGAGTGCCCTGCAATGTTGGAGAGTCCTTGCCAAAGGCTATTATCCTAAAGAAATATATAGATGCAAAAACCAAACAAGCAATCACAAGAAGAGTTTATTTGCAGCAGATTTGTCTGACTCAGTTACAAATACTGTTAATATCAGTGAATAAGCACATAGTGAATGAGTGAATAAGTGAGGCAAATTGCATATTATGGGACAATGCAACAAATCCAAAGGGGAGACCACAGAAGTCATCATGCTGGCCCACTTCATCTGGTTGCAGGATATGACGAAGAATAGGCTACAGTACAAATCCTGATCTTTATATTAAGTAGTCTTGGTGCTAAGGTGAATGATGTGAGAGAAGCAAATTCAACTTCTGATTTGGGAAAGAGGTTTGGTTCTAGAGGGCTCATCTTTAGGTCACTGTCTTGAGCCTGAAAGTACTGCATATTCCAATACTTTTTTCAAACCGCAGCCATATCTTTTGAAACTGTTCCACTTCACATAAAATATTTAAAAACTCAATAGAACATGAGCTGAAACCCAGTTCCTTTGGGGACTGTTGTAACCATTAGGTTATCATGTATTTTTCATTTACTCTGTCTGTTCTTAAAAGTATTCACCCATTCTATGCAAAGCAGATATCTATCTGGAACAGGACACACAAAGAAGGACCCCTCAGAGAATTTTCTGCTCTAATTATTTTGAATACTGCCTTGTGACTTGGGACACTTGTGCTCAAATCTCTGCAACAAATCAGACAGAGGCATTCAGGTAGCTCACACTGAAGGTGAATGTTCTAGCAATGGGCTACTGAGGATGAAGTCAAGCTGCATCTTCTGCTACCTGGCTTCCCACATGGACCAAATGTTAGACTGGATCCTGACGTCAAGACAGACAGAGGGACATTCACTTTATCAATGCTGTTGCAGCTGCAGCTCAGAATAGATTATGGCATCAGGACATGGCTGATTTTGTTCAAATAATGTCAATATAAGGAGAAGGGAGGTTTCCATGGAGATATAGATACCTCTGATTCCCAGTAACAGAGAACCTCCCTTATGTAATTAAGTTGCTAGAAATGGCAGTTATGTACCTAAATGCCCTTTGCTGCATTTATGAACAGGACCAAGGCATGGGCTAGGCTAATGGCAAGTGACTGTGTGTATACTGCTGCATGGCACCCAGTCTGGACTGAGCCAGTTAGACTGTGAAGATAGTGTGGGCCTAGAGTCACTCCCAAAAGACAGTTTTGTGGCAACAGCATGGGGGTAAGACAGTTTAGTTGTATGGATACATGTTGCCCCATAACAGTTGAACTCAGGGCCAGAAAATAGTCACTAGCCTATTTGTTAGTAATGATGTAGCCTTGGTAGATCAAAGCCCTTGACATTTATCAGTCAACAAAGGCATCATTACTAGCTTGGTCTAATGATGCTACCATTCTTCTCCCTTCCATATTCACAGCATCTGGCAAGTAAATACTCAACGTTTAACAGCAAGGTCTTGGAGGGTTTTAAAGAAAGAAAGAGAATGGTGACTGGTACCCAAGATTTGTGCAAGAAGACAGTATGCTTTCAGAGAAGGAACATTATCATCTGAACGACAACAGAGATTAGGATGAGTTTCAGGTCAAATTTATAGAATCAGAATGGTTTGGGTTGGAAGGGACCTTAAAGATCATCTAGTTCCAACTCCCCTGCCATGGGCAGGGACACCTTCCACTAGACCAGGTTGCTCAAAGCCCCGTCCAACCTGGCCTTGAACACTGCCAGGGAGGGGGCATCCACCACTTTTCTGGGCAATCCGTTCCAGTGCCTTACGACCCTCACTGTGGAGAATTTCTTCCTTGTATCTAATCTAAATCTACCCTCTTTCAGTTTAAAGACATTGCCCCTTCTCCTATCACTACATGCCCTTGTAAAAAGGCATAATACCTGGTCTTCCCCCACTTAAAACATACTTTACTTGGAAATGATGCACCAAGTGTTGGAAGTGCAATAAACAGAGACAGAGACTGATTTTCTGCTTTCATTTATGTGAGAATCTGTTTAACAATTCAAGGAGGCTTAGTCACATCATAACCTGCACTTTACCATACCATCACTCCTTGCAAGTGAATCACTCTGACATGTAGGTACTATTGACTGAATAAATACAGTGTGCCTCCCTACGACACAACTTTCTTTGAGGCATGCTTTATTTGATTTGTTTCTTATTCTAATACAATATTTGAAACTTACTCTAAGTAACTACTACATTGTTCTGGGTATTGTGTGGGATCATAAATCACAGAATCACAGAATGGCTTGGGTTGGAAGGGACCTTAAAGATCATCTAGTTCCAGCCCCCCTGCCACGGGCAGGGACACCTTTCACCAGATCAGGTTGCTCAAAGCCTCATCCAACCTGGCCTTGAACACTGCCAGGGAGGGGGCAGATCAACTCTTCTAAATTATAGAAAGCAAAGTTGGAACTTTTTTCCAGTTGCATGTTGTCTTTGTCTAACAGGATCCCACAAGAGCATAATTTCTGCTGAATTCAGACTTGCATTGGTTCAGACTCTGATTTTGTTCATAGTCCAGAAATTTCATTTATCACCTTATTGAAGAGACAGTCTGACTGTTACTGAAAATAATAGTGGCCACTGTCAAGGATTTCAGAAGTTGACTGTTTTCTGCCATCATTTTCTCTTTGAAATCTCACTGACTTCATTCAGTTACCACAGCAATATTATGATAAACTATGAATATGCAACTATTAGCAGTTCAAAATAAAACTGTGTACACCATAAAGAATTACCTGAAATATTGCAGACATCTTCAACAACCTTCCAGACACTGTCACATCCATTTGCAGCATTTATACATTGCTCCCTCAAGTGCAGACAGTCAGCAGTCTGAGCAGTAGATATACTTGTGAAGTACATGAACAATACTGTAAAACCAGAATATTATGACTATTTAATACAATAGACATTGTACTGACCCTTTTAATTTACACTTAGATAATAACAATATAATTTACTGTAGCTTATCTATAGATTCAAATTTTCTACCAAGTTAATTTTTAACAGAATAAAACTTTTCCTCAGCTTCACAACTGGAAAATTAAATTTAAATTTTAAATTTTCAAAGTTGCAGTGTGGCATATTTTGTATTGGTTTTACCCCACTATTGTAATGTCAACCACAGCTATATATGACATCAGTCCATAGATATGTAGAAATGGCTGCAGTTCTGAGATTCATAATAAAGTATAGAAAGGAAGATGATATAAAATTCAGAGGAAACAGTGTTTTATATGGACTGCGATTTCATCAAGCTAGAGACTACACAGGAATTCCTATGAAAAGACCATGTGGAAGAGATTTCACAGCTATACAACTGTTAGATAATAAATGAGATTTTATTTCATAATACAGTACTCTTCACCCTCTTTGCTTTTGCTTCACAGATGCATCATTTCTTGAAAACAACCCACACATTTATGTCTTTATCTGCTTCCCTGAGTGCACTGAACCAAAAGGCCATGTTAATTGCATAAAAAAGTTCTGAAACTGAAGACTGATACAGAGGTTTCAAGGTAAAGAATTTTAAATCAGCACCACCTCTGGCTTATCAGTAGAGAATTAAATTGCCTTGCTAAGAAGAGACAAATCAGTTTGGGTCTAGCTCTTTCATCAACATTTCTGTGATAACACAACCTCTTATTTGCAACCATGTGTCTTAATTTTCTATAAAATTAAGTTTCAGACACTGATTTCAGGCCTTATCAAACTAGATGCTGAACACCTAATGTGCGTGTTTTCCTTAGGTATTGAAGGACCCAGCATCTCCCAGACCAAGTCTCCTTTTTTTTTTTTTCTTACGTTCAGGTAAGTTCATATGGAATTTTGGGCTTTTCCAGCACTAATTCCTTAAACATCATCTGCAAGAGGCATGAAATATTCCCTCAGGACTTGTCCAGACCCTATCCAGAGAAATTAAATGTTTCTAATTACACATCTAGGATATAAGAAATTGAATATCAAATATCGCTCTTAATAATCTTAAAGAGCCACTGCTGTTTAGAGGTGATGCCATCCCTTCTGGAAATGATGATCTTTACCTGTGATATAGTAGTGCTGCTGTAGGGAACACTTTCTGGATGCATGTTGATAAAGATGAAGCAACATTTAATACTTTATAACTGACAGGTATAATAGCATCTAGTGTGCCTATAAGACACAGAAGAGGCCACATGCTTACTGTAGCTGCTGCTAATCCTTCCCCAGTTGTGCATATTCCTGCCAGTTCTCAGATCTATAAAGGGTTGGTTGTGATTTCAGTGATTTCCAGCCTGAAAAACTCTTTTAGGCTGCGTCTGTTGCTCAACCTGGAAGACTGATCGATAGAAACGGCTCCTGCCACTTGACATTGAGCAATGTGCAGCTGGCACATCCACAGCAACAATTTTGGCTCATTATGACAATATTTTAGTCCTGGGACTGTCTCCAAAAGTTCTTTCTAATTGTGAAATTACTATTTATTCAGATGACAGAGAAAAAAAGTTGCCAAATACCTTACAGTGAAAATGACTGTATATGTAAGACAACACAAAATTACAAACTCAGAAACTTTTTAAGAAAGGGTATTTTGCTGGATGACCATTTACCTATTTTGTAGGTACTAACACAATGGAAGATTTATGCATCTGATTAGGATCCGCAGCACAAAGACTCAGTGATGTCTCCCTCCTGTTAAGACAGCTTTTCAGAACCAGTGGCTGAAAATGAATAGTCAAAGTAGGACTGATTGAGCAGACAATTAGCAGCTCCTGTTCCTTTGCTAAGATTATTTCAGAGTGTGTTTATTTTGAACCCACCTGGAAACTGTGCTCACAAAAAGGAGGAGATGCTTTTGCAAAATAAAGAGCTGAGTGGCATAATCTATGATTGAAGCTAACTCAGTCTAAAGGGCTTCTCCAGATCTAATGACATATTATGGATGGGTCTTCTGTTTCCTCAGCAGTACACAGGGAACATACTGTGGCAAGCCTACATGAAACAAACCGGCCTATATGATTTTAGAATCCAGTGCACTGTATCTTATACAACTGCCTAAATTAACAGTTATTATTTTAGTAATTCACTTTAGTTATTTACTCTAGTGTGTGGAGTACTCAGCAACTATTTTCTACTTAGAAGAGTTCAGGACATCTAAGAGTTAGTTTGTAGATAAAACTTTTAGAGGGATCCATTTTGATATGAAGGTACGTAAATTCAGATTTCTACAGGTGTCTGTAGTTTTGTACAGGGGTCTATTGATTCACTGCGTAGGTGTAAAATTCCCTATTCTGAAGAATTTGGTGTCTAAAGTGAAAAGGGGCAAAAGAAGGACATTTTAGCACCTTCATTTTGAAGACTGGGAACTGAGGAATGGAGGAATTATAGTGTCTCTTCCAAGACTGCAGAATTATTACCTGACAGATAATAATGAATAATGGGAAACCAAGCTGTGGTTTCTATCCAACTGCAAGAGCAAGATAGCTAGCTCTGAAGGAGAAAGGCAAACTATAGTTGAATATAGTTTGAATCTAGTTGAAAAGTGATAAAAGACAACTTTATTCTAACAAAACCTGGGGCAGAACTACCTATGGAATGTTTTTAACAGTGGAATATGAGCTCAGAGTAGTGGGATGTTAAAGAGATCAGCATGTATGCAATATGTAGAGGGGGGAAAGGAAAATAAAATAAATAAAGTTATACTTGTCTCAATGCATTCTCTTCTGTACCGACTTTCTTGACTTTCCCTTTTTCTCCATTCAGACCCAAAGGGAAATGTCAGTAGCCCCCTGTGCAGCACTGCCGGCACTAAACGCTTTCCACGTAGCAAACAAGTGGCTGTTTACCTAGACGAGGCATCCCATTTGTGAGTCTCCTCGCCGGTCCAACTTCTTCCCAGCGCCGGCCCTGCCGCCCGGCCTTACCTGCCGCCGCGGACCCGCTGCCCGGCGCCGCGCTGCAGCCGCCCGCCCGGCCGCAGGGCCTGCCCCTCGCACGCCGGTGCGAAGCCCCGCCAGGTGCCTGCTCGCCCCCTCCTGGAGGCTCCCCAGGAGAAGGAGGAGGGGATGGAGCCGCCAGGGCGACCCGCGGAGAGGAGAGGCCAGGAGGCGCGGGGCGAAGCGCGTGTCCCGGCGAGGCTGGGGGCTGCCTCCCGCCCACCTCCCGCGGCACTTACCGAGGCGGAGGAGCGCGGCCATGGCCGGCCGCGGGCGGCTGCAGCTCCGCGACGAGCGGGTCGCGCCGGCGGCAGGTGCCGGTGCGGCGCCGCCCCTTCAGCACCGGCTGCGGGACAGCGCCCCGCCCGCCCCCGCCCGCCCCGGGCCCCGCCCGCCCCCGGCCCCCGTCAGCGCTCGCCGCCCGTGTGTGGTGCCAAGGCCCCGGCAAGGGGCGGGGGGCAGCTCTGTCACTCTCCCATGTACGTGCTGTACCTTTCCCTGCCCACCCAGCGGACGAAGCTGCCCCCTCACCCCCCCGCCAGCGCTCCCTGCGGCCGTGGTTCCACCCTTGGCTCGCGTTGCTCGTTGTCACGATGGCGAGGCCGGGCTGCGCTCGCCGAGGGGCGGTGCTGAGGCGTTTCTCCCGGGGCCTGGCACTCCCTCTGCGTTCAGGTCCCACTTGATCTCCTGAGAAACTCAGCAGAGCAAGTCTTTGGCTGCTGCCTATAATCCCTCCGGAAAATGCTTGCTCCTGTGTCTGATCATCTTCTGCAAGCCCTTTTCAATGCATTTTAGAAGTGAATTTGTTTTCGTCTCAGATGTGGAATAGGGTCGTGATCTGTTAAGGAGAGAGAGGAGCTATGGAGCATGTTGGCCAGCAGAGCAGAGGAACAACCAAGTAACTAGTCTGCAGTCTAGACCCACCCTGGACTATGGGCCTAACTTCAGGCGTTTCACTAAAATACATCAAAAAACAGTTTGCCATACAAAAGCCAGCAGCTGGCTTGGGCACTTAATAAAACATAAATCAACCATGAAGTGTCCAATCATACACCTGCTGGGTCCACGACTGCTTTTTGCTTTTGCGCTGGAAAGAGGCGGAAACAACAGATCCCCATTGATTTCTCCATGCTACTTGTGAGCCTTGTTTTCACAAATTGCTTATCTCATAAACAACATTTTAAATTGGATTTTTGTCCTTGAATGCTTAAAACAAAAAGATATCCTAAAACTTCCAGCATAGCTAGCAGAGATAGAGAGATATTGCGTGGAATCCTGTCCCTACTGGCAAAGCAAAAATTGAGCCAAATCCAGATTTTGCTTAATTTTTATTTAGCTCAGTGTCATGGTTTAGGAAAATTCAGTCTTGCCTATAATTCATTTTCTTTGGTTTTTATTTTTTCTTTTTACTCAGATTTAAATTTAGTTAATTTATTACATTCTTTATTTAAACTCTTAATGCCAACATTGCTAAATTTGCCTTGGCCTTAATCCATCGTAACGTGCAGCAGTAGGTTGTGATGCATCTTACAGTGAGGGCTGAGTTAAGCTGATGTTTAGTGTACTCTCCTTCCTATAAAGCACTCTCTAGGTTAATGACATGCATCAAATTTGCTAATATCAGAGAATGAGATGGTGCCCTCCATGCAGTCCAGAAGGGAAAAAAAAAAAAAAAAAAGCCTTTTTGGAGGTGGAGAGGGGGAGAAATTAGCTCGCAGTCATTGTGACTGCAGGGCACAAGCTTTTCACTGCAGTGGCAACAGGAAAGGAGAAGGAGGTCAGGATATCAGACCTACAAAACAGTGAAATATTTTTGAGAGACAAAGTACCAGAGTGTGGTGGCACAGCGATTTATGTATGCAGGAACAAATATGTTGTGATTTAAACTCTATGTCTAAAGATACGTCCAAGCAGAAATAACAGCATAAGAACTCTTCTGTGCTCCTGAGTAGCTAGTGGAAATATTAGAATACCAAAGTAACAAGAGGTAACAAAACCCAATTAAAACTCTTCTTTCAGATAATTTTCAATATTTATAGACTGGATAAGAAATGTTCATTCCTCACCTGACCTTTTTTGATGGATAAGAAGCCCAGAAGCTTCTTTAAGATGCTCTAATTTCTGTCACATGCAAAAGACATTAAATTCCACATTGCTCTTAATATCTGACCCTGTCTTCTCACAGCGATTTCTATCTCCATTAATATCCACTCCTCACTATTGGGTTTATCTTTGCTGAAAACTCCCACTGATTATCTTCATTCAAAAATAAATCCAGCTGGATAATATTTTGAATGTATCCAAATATTTGGATCTCTCTGCAGTAAAAGGTCCTAGAACTGGCAAAAAACTCTTCATTACTTTACACAGGTAGACAACAGATTTTCAAATGTCTGTAACGATTTTCTGATGAAATGGTGCCTGAAAATATATCTGAGCTAAAGAAGAAAATGTCTAGGTATTTCTCAAATTTTGTAAAACTAAAGAAATAAATACATATGAATATTTGCATCAAAATATTTATTTCAAAAAATCAAATTTTTGAATGAAAAATCTTTTCATCAAAATAACCAGATCTTTAGCTTGACAACCATATTTAACCAATCTTTAGCTTGATAACCATATTCTCTGGCAATAATTAGCCAACACTTTCTACCTATCCTTAGAATTTCAAATCTTAGACAAGCTCTGATTGTATCACTTGTGTCTGAAAGATATGCTATTTACTCAACAAAAATCTGGCCAGAGAAAAACCCAGAATAATTTCTCAATAAAAGTCTCAGCTTTTATTTATATTCTCCACACAAAAAGTACTGCTAAGTTAAAGTTATGGCTAAAAGAAATTCCTAGGAACATTGGAACATTTTAATTTTGGACACCTAAGTGACAATAAGAAAAGAGAAAAAGAGAAAAAAAGAAATTTCTCTTACAAAAGAGAAGACTAAGGCCAGAACCTCCATTTCTAACATTTCACAGGAGACCTGCAGGAGCCAAAAGCTGCTAATGACTTTTAGTGATGTTCTTATCTCAGATTAACTAACACAATTTATCCCACTGGCATTAAGGTAGCAGCAAAAAGAAGACAATTTCTGTTGGCAGGTGGTATTCAACCCCCCCATTAGAAAGATGCTACTTATGATTTTTCCATGAGCATTGCCACCCCCACCCCCCTGCCGTTCATCTCACAGGGATCTGGGCAACACAACTGACAAAGCAGGAGAATTCTGCTGGTCTTCCACAGTCATCCATGGCCTTTGAAAAGTATGCATACTCCCCTTTTATACTGCCAAAGTTTTCTTAGATAACCATTTATTTACCTTCTACTTTCTTGCTTTCTCTTCAAGGAAAAGATAAAAATACATTTTCTGAAATGAAAGTATAGGTTTGCATAATTTTGACATAATTGATAGTTTTCAGCAGTGAGGCAACATTTTATGGCACAATTAAACGATTACTGATAATTATTTTACAACTGGATTCCTATACTAGTTTTTAACTTTTTGACTTTTTATTTACTTATATCAAAAGAAGAAAAAAATAGACGACTTTTCAAATTCCATTCTCCCATTTCTGTAATGTTTTAATTCAGCAGCTGTTTGTCCAATAATTTCAAATTATATAGAAAAATTATATCTTGTTCCACACAGTTTAATAATATGACATTTTCTGTGGCTGAAGAGCTAAAATAGCCTTCTAATGGCAAAGGAATTGAAATAGCTATGAAATCAAATCCTGCTGTACTTTCCACAATTATTGGGGTTTTTTTCCTTAGAAGAGACAAAGTAAAATAATTTCTTGAAATAACAATGACATAATAGCTATACTCAAAAATTAAGCTTACATATAGGAATACAGGAATTCCTATGATTTTATTTTATATTTAAACATTCTTTCCATTTAGGTATTTCTCCTTATTCTTTTCTTTTATTAGAAAAAGAATATTCTTCTTTTTTCTCTTTTAATGGAAAAAGAAAACTTTAATATACAAACAAATTCAAATTTTTTTCTCTCACTTTACACCAGTGTAAACTAGGAGTAATTTCAACAATGTCAAGTAAAACAGCTGTTGGGGAAGGCTAAAGCATAAAATGATTAAACACTTCATAAAAGGCATGATAGACAGTACATTGCATGACATTAGGTCAAAGTAAAACCTAGAAAAAATATTTACATAAGTTAGTCAAATACAACCTTGTCTATGAATAATTTGCTTTTCAGAAACATTTGAACGTCTGAGAATGTCTTCTATGTAAAATGCCGTTTATTGAAAAACAAGTCCTCCCTCCCATCTTACCCTTCCTTTTGAAAAATCTTAATAGTGCCACAGGGAGATTGTAGCTCAGGTCCTTATAGATTAGCCTCTTTCTAACCAATAGGCCACACTCCCCTAGTAGACTAAGTCTCCAGTGATGCACCATCATCATTCTTTAAGAATAATAATTACAATGCATGGTAGGAAGCCCCAGGCCAGGGAGCTTATCCCATAAATGGAAAATGGGTGAGTATTTGATCTAACGGTTCCATGAGATATCACCTCTGTAATTTCCAGAGAGAAACATTTTATTTTAATTGTTGAAAAGTCAACATTTTCTTGGCATATAAATCAGCTAATTGTCTCATTAGTATTAAATGGCGACTGAGAGAAAAATCATGAAAGCAAGTGAGATAACCAATGTTTTCTATTTTAAAGACTCTCAGAGATCTTCAGGAGCAACACTTCCAGGCATTATGCACTAAAATGGGCTACCAAAGTTAAAATGTCCTGTCCTTCAGGGGTGCTGACACTTGTTATTCCTATTGGCCTGAGTAGGAATTTTGAGTTTATAGCACCTTTGAACATCACATAAGTTTTATTTAAGTAGTTACTTTTTAGGCACTCGAGTCTGAAGAAAAAAATAATTGGCTATTCAGTGTAATCTTATGAAAATATGTGTGACTTGCAGCACTTTGGGTTCACATTTTAGAAGCGTGTCTGTGCTTAGAAAAGTAGCCTGGAATCTTCCCAAATTGATCTGAAGTGAAAGTTTCATAATGAACGTAGAATTTAGTAGAAGTGAATTAGCAGAAAAAGAAGTGCAAAGTAATTCTAGAATATCACTAGTGCATAAGTAAGCATTCCCTGTAAATAAGTCACTCATTTATAGAAACAGGATATAAATAAATGATGTTTGAGACTTTTTCAAATACTTAAGATTTCTTTATATGATATATTTAGAACATTCCACAGCATCTAAAATATATAAAAATAAATATCTACAGTATTTACAAAGTATGATACAATCCAATCTTTAAAAAGACTTGTAAAGACGTGTTCTTTAGCTCATGCTGAGGTAAGTAGGTTTCTGTAAGACTGAGAAGAAATAGGAGAGGCAATCATTTTGAAGGAATCCCTTTGTCCAGTTGTTGTAGTCTGTAACATGATAAAAGCACGTGCCATTATCTGGTGGTCTTATATGTATTGAGCCAAAGTCATCCTTGCTGTAACTCCATCGAGGTAAGTTTAGTTATGCTAGGGACAAATTTGTCCCACTCTGCATTCTCTGTGTTGCTGGTGTCTTCTGCAGAAACCCTCACAGCTTCACCTAAATTTGAAGTCATGTTCATCCCTGGTATGTGAAGATGCAGTTCCACTGATTTCAATGGGCTGAGTGTAGCTGGGATACCTGTAAGACAAAATAAGGATTTTAAGATGATTTTACTGTTTGTATCAGGTAGCTGATTGGCTCACCCTGTCATTGTCACTCTCTGAACACTATGCAGGTGATGAGCTATTAACAAAATGGTGTGCCAGAAAATGTTCTAAATTGCACTTGGAAATTTTAAGTGAAGACTTCTTGACTGAAGGCTAAAGGGATTTCTGATGCATAAACCTTTATTTTCTTACTTTTAAACATTTTAATTGTGTTCTACTACTTATTTAATATGCATTATTTGGTAGATTGCACCGTGGTTCCTTATCCAGATGCCACTGCGACCAGCGGAGCACTACAGCTTCCTGTGTACACATCAATCATAGAATCACAGAATAGTTTGGGTTGGAAGATACCTTTAAAGACCACCTAGTCCAACACACCTGTCACAAGCACAGCACAGGCAGGGCGAAGAAAATGATGACAAATAATAGATAAAGAGTAAAACATAATTTATAGCCACACTGTCAACTGGGTTTCATGGATGTAACCTTGCTTGTGCAATACATACAGGAATGGCAACACTACTGGAGAAGAATGAGCTGAATTCAGGAAAAAAACCCCACATTCCTTCTATAGTAAGTGAAAAGAACACAGTTCTTCAGAGGTAATTTATTTCATTCTTTTTAGATGTATATTTTAGGCAGATTAGCTGTCCTTGGAGATACCAATTTCTCTGTTATCAATATATAGCTTATATAGTCCTAGCCTATAGTGACTGAGATAACTTCTAGACAACCAACATTCACATCTCTAGGAGAGGAGGGATGAATTTCAAAGCCCTGCTGGGATATAACATATAATGTTATGAGAAATATCAAATAATAAATTCTATGCCATTTTTCATCTAGTCACAAAGCTAGGGAATTGCACAATCATTTCAATGTTTATCCAGAAGCGGGAAAGCTTGAACAACTTATGCCTTTCATTTCAGATGGTGTTCATTTGTTTATCAACCTGTACTGGAGAAAAACCAAGAGCAGCTTCCCAGCTGTTCCTAAATGCATACAATAACCCACCCAACAGGAAAAAAAAACCAGAAAATGTGAGAGAAGTAATTAATGTGAATTTCATATTTAATCAGCCCAACTCACACCAGAATGTATGGTAAGCAGATCATTTGGAATAGTCGAGGACATTCAGGTAGTCCATTCTGTACACCCAATTTTGGTTAAAATATTTGTGATAAAATATACCACAGCTTCAGAGAATTAGCCCTGAGTAGAATACAGCTGTTTATAAACACATTGCAACTCCAGGGAAAATTATTTTCATACTTTCAGGTACCTGTTCTTTATTTACTTAGGAGTCTATAGGAAGTAGGGATCCCAAAGAAAATATTTATATATATATATGATTACCTTACCCCTCCTCAATTGCAGCTCAGCTTTTGAAATAAATGAGATGAAATTTTGTTTCAATAATATATAACCAAAGTTGTAGTATATTCTGTAACATACTTCTTGTAAGTTACTTTTCTTACAGTCAGTTCTTAACTGTAGACACCCTTCTCTCATTGCATTGTGCTCAGATTCAAATATTGTTGCAGGCACAATTAAATTTTACTTCCACAGCATCGAAAGACATAGGGATAAGTATACTACCAGTGGGTAATAGGTGCAGTACCATTTGCTGGAAGTGTGTTTATGTTGGTCAATACAACGTGTTCTGAAAGTTTTGAAATGTTATCAAAATTGCTGATCTGGGTGGTCAAGGATTTCCGACTCTCTGTACTGGCACGACCTCTGGTGAGCCGTTCATCATGGTGACTGCGAATGCCAAAGATGCAACAAGAAAATGCTGCTTTAAATTCTTCTCTAAATTTCCCTGTCAACCACAAAAAACACTCATGAACAAAACTGTACTATAAACTGTGTTTCATCAAACTTTATAGGTTAGAAAAAAGAAGCTATCTAAAGCAAAATTAACCCGACACACCCAGATATTCTTCTAATGCAGAAGTAGGAAATCACTGTTTCAACATCTTGGAGAAAGACAGAAAAAATATAACCTTTATAAGAAGATATGTGAGGCGTGGTATGAAGCCTAAGTTATTCTTGGCTAGACAGAATGGATAAACTAGAATGATTTATGAAATCATGCCATGGATAGTCTGTTGATTAATAACATATCTAATAAAAACAAGTAATTGAGTAATAGTAGGCTTAAATGACTGAATCATTACTTGACATGTGAAATGAGAAGGCATGGCTAATTTGTATTTCATCTTGAATACATTTTAAAAGAAGATTCAAAGTGTTCAACAGCCCATTAGTCTGCTTTTGGGGCTCAGTAAATTGTTCAGATCATCCTCACACTACACACCACAAAAAACTACAGTGGGCAAATGTGTAGTGAGGATCAATAGACTTTTGCCTCCTATATTTAGCTGTAATATCACCAGTTTAAGTCCTGATTCTGCTGTCCATAGCTAAATAAGAAAAACAGAAACTAAGACAAATCTATACTAGTAAGTAAACAGCATCCTGGCTGGTTCTTTGGCCTTAAATCCAGTTGACACAGTCTGGTCATGCAAGTACTATTAAAAGACTCGCAGCTTCCAAAACCCAATACCTGCATATAAAATGCCAGCTGTGGCCAGCCCCTGGCCTATGCTACCTCCCAGATAGTATCCGGGGAGTGTTTAGGGGAATGGTAATTGTTTCAGATCAAAGTCATGCCAGGGACTTTACCAAATTAATGGCATGGACAGTCAAATCCAGGCACTTGGATTCAGGCCCTGGCACGGTTTAGTTGTAGGTAGATAGCCTGAAGGTAACAGGATACTTGTTCCAAGAAGAGGATCTATCTCCCACTGGAGGAGCTGGGCTGATGTTACACAGTCATTAATCTTACTTGTTATGGCTCATTACATTCAAACTATACATTAAACTTGAATTCTAGGTAACTGTAACTTACCACTAAGGAAGTTATAAATAATAGGATTGGCTGCACTGTTTGCATATACAAGCCAGTGTGAGAATGTGAACCAGGCGTATACAGTTTCTCTGTCATCGGCATGATTAAACATCCCAAAAACCCTACAGAAAAAGAAAAGCAAACCTGAAAGACGGCAACATGAGAAATCATATAAAAAGATTTGGCAACATCTAGCCTAATTTTATCTCTCATGGCCTATTTGCAGTATCACAGAAAAGCTGATTCAACAGTGCTTACTTTCTTGAGAGAATTAAGTCTTCTCCCCATCCCTCAGCCTGCTGTCTTGGTGGTTTAGCACAACAGAGATCAGTACTTTACTTCGCAATGGTGCAGATGCATGATTTTTCTGCTAAGTAACCAAAGTCAGGTGGTGTCAGATAAGACATGAGAAGATGGGAAAAGTTGCTTTTGACCTATTCATGTCATTGAGGTTCCCGGCTCTAGGGCCACTCTCCAATAAACAGGGTGTCTGGAATTGAAAAGGCACTGAACTGGCCCAAAACCAGAGGCCACAGTGGCAGCTTCTGTCCTCCAGAGAAATCTGCTTTGCCCAGATTCCTTAGACCTAACTTTTGACATTTAAGTGAAAAATCTAACTATGGGCCTACTCTGCTATTGTAGTCGAGGCAGCTTGTGTAGTTTCCCTGTGGCTCAGATTGTAGGTTGCCTGAACTGCCTTCTGGGAATACGTTTCTCTCCACACTGCCTACCAAGGGACTTAAGGATGAAAAGTACTTAAATTAGGCCTCAGAAAAGTGCCAGAATTGAGTGGGATGCATTTAAGCCTTCATATTCAACTTGAAACTATTCCTTAAAAACTAAAATGTTCCTCAAGCACCAATAACAGGCTGGTTATTTTTTTGGATATTCAAATCTTCTGCTATATGTCATTATTTATTGGTATTACAGAGGGCTCATGATAACTATACCAAAGCTTTAGCCTGTCAGGCATGGTACAAAAACCAAGTGTATACACAATTATGTCTCAAATGAACAGAAGAGAAAAGGGTAAAAAAGTAAAACATAGCTTCATAGGCAAACTGAAGGGTTAGGCTAAGGTCTCAAAATTGTACATGATGGGGCTTGGGTTTGAACCCAGCATTTCACAGCCCTCGGGGCGAAAACATAACACTACACTCTCCTGTTAACCTTCAGCTGCTGCTTTAGGTAAATGCACTTCCATGGGCGCACTTACAGTAAATGAGCTGTAATCCCATGTAAATGACAGGTTTTAATGAGGAGATAGGCTAGATCATTTTCATGAGGAAAAGCTTGCTAATAAGGATTCCACAATCTGGCCTTTAGTTTATGTAATACAGATAGGTTTTTCTTGCAACTGTATGATTTTTTTTCCATTTCTTTTGTGAAATAAGTAATCTTGTCCTTCAAAAGTATCTGCCAGAATAACAGGAATCTCGTAACAGAAAATTGTTTTTAGAGAGAAAGCTTTACCAAGTGTTTACATTTGGGGATAAACTTTACCTTTTCAAGACATTGAGTATGCTAATTGGCAGATAGCAAAGTGCAAAAACCAGGAGGACAACCATTAGCATACGTGCTGTTTTTCTTCTTGCACGAATCTGTTTTATTTCAGCTGCCACAGCACTAATCTTTGATTTTGTTGATTGTCCCAGACCTCGGGGCTGTGCTGAGGACTGCAGAGGCTTCCATTTTTTCTGAACAACAGATGAAGTTCCTGGGATCTAAGAAGACAAAATAAGGGGCACTTTTAAAAACTAGCACGGTGGGTAGCTATAAGAAGAAAAATAGACATTTGACATATACAATGTAAGCTTGCAGGGAGAAGTAGTTTCTTTATTAAATTAACTGATGTAGCTGCAAGAAACAAACTCAATTTCAGACACAAAGGATTGCATAAAAATTTGTGTTTATCCAAATATATGAACTGGTGTATTAAAATTGTCTTTAGTTTTCACATATCTTGCCTTGCTTGTGTCTTTAGACTATCACACTTACCAACCCTATTGCTGCAATTATGTTGCTATGAAGTTCTATATTAAATGTTTTATTGTATGGCAGAGTAGTTTTTCCCATTAATATGTTGCTAATTTAAGATACTAAACAGCTTTTCAGCATTGGAAGGCAAGGATTTAAAGCCTACGTAGTTTTAAGTGCCATAAAACTTCCAAATATGCAATCTAGATGACAATGAAGCAGCTAAAGAAATCACAGCTGAAGTGTGAATCTCCTTGCAAAGCTCTTCAAAACTGAATGTATATACTGTGATGAATAGAGGGGAAACATGGAAGAGTGCCAAGACATAGGAAGAATTAGGTTAGTCAGACACCTTGAAATGGGTAGATGTAGCACCATAAAAAAAAATAAATCTCGGTTTTTGTTCTCTGTGCCCTCACATAAGCCAAGACAAATAAAGCAATTTTGCTTCAGTCCTTCAAAATTATTTATTGCCTGTAGCCAAATGTGAAAGACTACAGATGGCAAGGACTTTCTCAGAGAACTCTATTACAATGACATTTATAATGTTTTCAGTGTTATACATTGTGAAAACCTTTTGGGTAGAAACAGAAATTTATTCATGTGTAGTGCAATTGTCTGTGGGGTGAATAGTCTCATAAGTGCAAAATAATTCATTTGTAAAAGTATCTGAAAAATTCAAATTGTCTCTTGTAACATTTTAAAAATTAGGGTTTATCCACACAAACTGACAGAAAAGAATGAAATTTTTGATATTTTTTCAGAAAAAAGTAAGCTAAAATGGGAATGCTTATTCTAAAATAAATGCATGCACATTCAGAATTATTCTAGAATAGCTATTATGTTGGGTTTTGGTTTTTTTTTTTTTGGTGAATAGCTTCCTTGCACAGGCAAGCCCATAATTTAGCATTTATGTGCACCATCAAACCTGATTTACAACTATTGGAATGTTTTGTCAAAGTTGTGTTGTAATGAACAGGAAATCAATGAAGCAGAATGGGGGATACATTCTAACATTTATTTTTTACTAATATGTCTAAGGACATAAAGCAAAAAACCTCCTTGCACTTACTTCTACTTTGGGTTCCCACTCATTTAGCTGAGATCAGCAGTATCAGTTTCCTACGTGGACATGCTTGTCCTACTGCAAGGGATTTACCCTACTTAGCTTGGGGTGTACTCCTGCAACGTGTCTTTGCGATGCACTACTGAGATAATATGCTGTCTAAGGTTCTGATTGTGGATTATCAGGGTACTTTGATATTCTGTTCTTCTAACTTTGAAGCAGAAGCTTTTCTCTCCTTTTCAGTCATACTGAGTTACCATATTGTAGCAAGAACTGGAGGTGGAAGTAGAGAAATTCAGACAAATCTCTCCTCCTGATTATGCCAAAGATTCACCTGAAGAAATCAGTGACCAGGTTTCACGGTATCTAGATGCAATTTAGATGAAGAGAAACATTATCTTGGCTCAAAATTGTGAACGGCTACTTCTAGAGAAATGTTAGACATGACTGTGTACATAGATTGTACCTACGTGTGCAGGTAGAATGGTCTTTTCTGGCATTTAAGCAGTCTTTAATAGCAAGAGGTGATCAAAGGTAGCACTGTATACAATGTATAATCACACTGTACTATATATTAAATTGCTAATCTTCAGGAGTTTGTATTGAGAACTTTTCTAAAGAGCCCTATTTTCCCTTGTTACTGTTACACCAATAGGCAATAATAAAGCAAGAATTTTATCAGGAAAAAAAAAGAACTATGTACCCACAGACACATAGCTGAACCAGTGCCATCTAAGGAGAATAACACTTTAGAAGTGTGTGTGTGTATACAGAAACACTTAGAAATATGCATTTATGTAAGCACACATACATGTATTACAAGTGATAGGACGAGAGTAAATGGCCTCAAGTTGTGCTAGGGGACGTTTAGATTGGGTATTAGGAAAAAATTCTTCACCGAATGGGTTATCAAGAATTGGAACAGGCTGCCCAAGGAAGTGGTTGAGTCACCATCCCTGGAGATATTTAAAAGATGTGTAGACATGGTGTTTAGGGACATGGTTTAATGGTGGACTTGGCAGTGTTAGGTTTACGGCTGGACTCAATGACCTTAAGGATCTTTTCCAACCTAAATGATTCTATGATTCTATGCTTCAGTATGTACAAGTATACACATGCCAGCATAATGCATACATTTGCTTTTCAGTAACAAATCAGTTATAGAGATAATTGTGGACAATTTGAGTAATTCCAATGATTCACTAAAAGCCCATTAGCTGTGTCCAAACAGGTATTAAAAGCTGCAGTTATTTTCTTATACACCTTTCCTCTATCCCATCAAATTATTATCAAGGGTAAATCTCTCCAAATGTAATAACAACTTCCAAAGATTGGAAGGGTACATTTCAGCTGCCAAGATGAAAAGAGGTAGGGTTCCTAGTTATTAGTATGAATAGACTTTATTGTCAGTGCATTTGGACATCAGTAAATCGAAGCATACAGTATGGAACTTAATACAAATTATATATCAACACTTTCATCATAAGTCCATTCAGTTCTATATATTTGTTCAGAAGTTACTTTTAATCTACTTAAAATCTGCAAGAGACCATAGCCTTCTAAGTCACTACTTCCTTGCTAATAATTAAAATAAATTACTCAAAATCCCTGGTATTTGTGGCATGATTGTTCTTGTCTTTACAAAGATGAATCATGATTTCAAACATTGTAAAGATATATTCAAAGATCTGCTTGAAAGACACAATCAGTAACTTTAAGAGCTATTGCGTAAGTATGGTAAGGATAGCTTGTAAATCTACCTCACCTTTAGTCATCTGAAAATTTGTATGCACAACACACTCCATTTTAAAAAAGAACCTTCAGAAAAAGTGTAAGGCATAGAACGCATCTGTTTGCTGTGCTTTTTCCTATCTTCAATCTGGAAGGCTTATTGTACCTTGCAATAGAATCACTATATTTAACTGAAGTTCTGGTAAACAGCATGATTTCTTAATTGAAACTATTATCAAATAATACATTTGGACCGCTGTATTCATTTGCTCTGCATGGCTGATTATGGCACACCTGTTGCACTTAGAAAAATGCCTGATGTCTACAGCCAAGTCACAGTTGATAAAAGACGGGCAGTGGTTTTAATTTCACTTAGTGCAGCCTCTTACACATAGTACTATTATCTATGCTAGGAAAAGAGACATCTGTAATTTCGCATCATTGATAGCACTAAGCCTGCAGCAGTATTTGTCTTTTTGCCACCGAAAAAAAAGGATCATCCTAACCTTGTCAGCATGCAAGATGTATAGGGAGAAGAAATATTGTGAAGAAGAAATTGTCCTGTTAATATAATTGGGGGGAAAACCCCCAACAAAACAGGGTGGTTTCCAGTCATTCAACTTCTGCTCTGAATCTGAACCAGAATTTTCAAGCTATGTACAGGTTAAGAACAATTTATTTGCATTAACTTAATGGAGTTTGAGAGAATAGGTAGATTGCAAAGGAAGTACAGAAGAGAAGGCTAAGAAGGAACATGGTGATAAGGTCATTGGGTGTTACTGGACCGATAACTATTCATCAATGCAGAGCATCGCAGAGCTATGTTAGACTGAACTTAATTTCAAAACTAACAGAGCAAAGCCTTTGTTCTGGTGAAGAGTCTCCTCAAATTGTAAAGGTTAAATTTTACCTTCAAACTATCTTGTTATTTAATCTTATAAAAGTAAGAAATGAAAAGCAAAAATAATAATTTAAAGATAAACATCAAGATAAACTGCAACTCTGGTTTAACCTAACTTGATTAGAAGTGAGAATAATTACTGATAAGATGTATGGATGATAACAAAATGCCTTAAAGTGGATTTAGTTTTTCCTGTATTTTAGTTATTTGCAAAAGGTATGTTTTGTCAGGGTAAGATTTGACTTTTACTTTTAACATGTATATTTAGAAATCTAAAGTCTACTTGTGACTTCTCTGATGGATCAATTTGAACTGCATGAAAAATGCTCCTGATGTGGCAGATATTATCCCTGGACAAGAAAGTCTCAAATTTGGATGGTATCAGACATAACAGTGAGAGAAAAATGATCCATGCCCATATCATGATGGAAATGTCCTTGTTAGAGCCATTTGAGAGGACAGGAGAGAGAGTATCTTGCATCATGTCTTCAATGGGATGAGTTTATAAATCCCAGACAGCAGAAGACAGCAGAGAGTTCACACCCAGAAAATAGTTCTCAAGCTGGTACCACTTCAAATTGTTGGAGGGGGAAAAATGTTCCTAAAAAAAAATCTCATAATTTTTGCCACTTCAATTCAAACGTTCTTTGTGTGCTTGCTTGCTTGTGGATTTTTCTTTAGTATTTCCTGTATTTTTAATTTGAAGCTTGAAAAAACAGATGTTCACATTAGAAATCATACCAATTATATGTCAATAATTCACATCAAATGTTACTGATAACAACCCACTTCACATCAGGCAATTCCAGTCTCCAGTTCTGATAGCTGGACTTTCTAGTCTAACTTTTGTTTAGATTGGACCTGCTATGAACCTGAGACTTTGTAGAACAAAAAATAAAAATGAAAACTTGTACAAACTACTAACAAAACAAGAAGGTCAATCCTAACTTTTGACTGCTACAGGAGGTGTTAGCGATATAAATAAGGTCACCTGAGGTATTTTGGTAAGCATTTTAGATACAATGGGAGAGATCTTTCTTCTGCCTATAATCAATCCTTCTGTTGACTTTTTCTCTCTCTCTCTCCCTCTAAGCCTTTCAAAGACATGAGCAAGAAGGGGTTTACATTCAGCCTGACTGCCTTCATTTTTTAATGTGTCTTAGTGCCTATCCAAGGTGGCCGTAAGCCAGCAATGTCACTGAACCTGGTAATAGTGCTGCATGTAAAAATCCAAGCCCTAGGTGACAACATGGAGCATATAGAGAAGGTTGTACATAGGAATCTGCATATAGTCACAACAGCAAGCAAATAATGTTAAATGACTTACCTGGCGACACCACAGCTTTCGAAATATTTGCAAATAGGCCAACACCATAAGACACAGTGGGGCCATGTATGTCACCAAAAAAAAACATGTGTGATACATTTTGGGGTAAACCTCAGCTGGAAAGAGAATTCAAAAAGGAAAAGTGCATTTAAATACGCATACGTTTCAAAATCACTTTAAGCCAAATTATTCATATAGATATGCATGTGTTTTTCAAACATAATAGGTTATAATGGAAGATGTATCCAATAATATTATGGTGAGGACTGATTTTTTTAAACACTTCTATATACATTCTGTTTCTATTATAAACACGCTTTTATCTCAAGCATCTCTTATATCACATTACTGCTTTCATATCACATTATTACTTTAGGTATGAAGTCTTAAGAAGTTTTGCTTTTTATTAAATCAGTGAAAGACAGAAAATTTCATTATCTAACAATAGCTAATTATCCAACCTACCTCATCTTTGATGTATTTAACAGATTGTGTAACTGTCTTTAGTTTCAATTCTGCAAAGGCTACTACGTATCTCTGAGTAAATTGAAGTTTCTCACCTACAGAGACTGTAGACTAGAGCACACGGGATGCTGATGAGAGGAGAGTTTGGTATTACCAAATGTTGATATTAATTACAACTTAACATTTATGGATGGCCTCAGAAAAGGCATGAACATTATGAAGAGAAAGTGTGCACTCTGTGAGCAGATTGCACCATAATCCTAAGCATCATAATTTGGCTAAAGAAGGAATGTTGATGTTAACTTCCAGAATTTCCGAATGCTTCAGGATGATAAGATCTGCAACTGAAACTCCTGATGTTTTGTATTGTAGTTTTGATTAAAAAAAAAAAAAAAAAAAAAAAGAAAGACAAAGTAGCATTAGAAAAAAAAAAAAAGAAAGAAAAAGTAGCATGAGATCAAAACATTGGTGAGTCAAACTTATTTTCTGCTTCTTAAAGTGACTGAGACTGTGGACCCTATTAAACAAGAGGTACCTTTGTATGTCAGGAGAATCCCCAAGAGTTTGATTAGACAAGGAGATACAAAGACTTAGCCCATAACTCTCATATCAGGAAGGAGTACACCATCAAGTTAAATCCAGGCTCACACTCAAACCCAGACCTGAGTAATATCACACTCAGTGTTGGGCAGGAAAGTGCCAGCTGGTTCACCAGTCAGAAAAACTTCAGTATTTCAGTATTCAGAAACTTGCTATAGCAAAATCCAGCCCATGTTCATTGGTAGTAAAGGGAATAGAGACGTTGCCATTGACATCTAACAGCTTTGATGGATCAGGGTTCAGAAAATTCAGATGAGCAGCATTTGGCTCCTTACTTGCTCTAAGATCCTGTAGCAAACCAGCTTACCAACTCTTAACTAGCAGCTGTAGCTACTAGCTCTTGTCAATGTCCCTGAGGGAGGCAGACCATTTGGGGCAGATTTTTTATAATTGGTGATAACCTGGGTTTGTATATTGACTGATGATCTCAGACTTGGTTTTGCATTCCAGAAAACGCAGCCTCACAGCAGTCCTGTCAGACAGGGAAATACCGACATGCATGCTTCACAGGTGGAGAGATTAAGGAGAAACTGGAGTAACATGACTTACTGGGATCATGGGAGGTCAGAGCTGAAAGTACATTCTTTCTGCTCAGAAGGAGGTGCCACCTGCCTCCTCTATGCTCTGCAGGCAGCCAGGCCCCTTTCAGGTAGAAGGACAGTACATATTTAAAAGGCCATCTGGAGTTTATGGCTTCCAATTTAGCATTCCAAGTAAAGCGAAACGTTACATGAGCCTAGCTATCTACAAAGAACTGACGGACCAGGTTGGAGGAAGATCCTAACACTTGCCTTTGAAGTTTAGCCACCTGGAAAGTGCCAGCTGCTAAACATCAAAGGAAACCTGTCCCTCCTCCACCCAGGGCAAAGCCCTTTGCAGAACATTTCGCTAAGAAGCATGACTCTGTTTAGATCTCTCTCAAGCCAGAGAAAAGCTTTAAAGCTGTCTGACAATCACAGCAACAAGAAGGAGGAAGGGCTGGTTTGGGATACTGTTCATTTATCAAGTGAGTGAGTTCCAGGCTCCTTGAATGCGAACATCAATCAGTCCATGGTCCTGGTGATATATCAGCTGCCCTGCTGGAACTACTGAACCTCTTACTGCCAAGCAGAAGAGGGGAAAAGTGTCTTTGCCTTCCATGGTCACTTAATGGCCTTCAAGACAGGGGGAGATCGTCCTTAGCTGAAGTAATTGTCTCTTTAAGAAGAAATTAATGATTCTCACATCACTGGCTGCTATTTTACTGAAAAGAGAGAAGGGGACAAAAAACAAAAATGGGGGATTGAACTGGGGTGAGATCGGTGTTCCTACTCAGCACCAGTCACAGTATGATTATACCACCTGATAAAGGATCAGTATGCTAAAGCAAGCCTTCTTCTGTCTGCTGGAGGGGTTATTAAACAAATTTTAAACTTTTCTAAAGCCTTCTTTCTCAGCACTGTGTTCCAGTCCCAGATTGTTGTTCAATGAAGCACGAAGGTAGAAGATTGAAACTACAGCTTCTGGATTTTTGACAGAATTTGACTATATTTGTGTAAATACATATATACATACATGTATACACATACATATGTATACAAACTGAAAACAACCCAGACTCAAAAGGTTTTGATATGTCTACCAAATTAAATATTCCCTTAAGCCATAGGTGCATAATGAAATAGGTATTCGTGATAGCTTCCCTACGAACAGTGAAAAACAAGAAGACTATCAAGTTAAGCATTAGTAGAGAGTTCCCAGGTTCCCTATTCTCAGGAAGATACCTGTGAGGTTTTGGAGTTACCAACATGAAGAAGCAATGCAGCTAGAAGAGTATACTTTTAGAATAAAGCTTAATAAATTGGGATGTTAGGTAGTGGGTGCCCATAGTAGAGAAAATTCCACCACACAACACAGTCCTTTCCAAACTATGTTCCTATGTCGGAGTACTTAAAGTTAGCTAATAGTAAAATTATATTTTTAAACCTGATATATTATGCTTGAGTTATCAATTCACAATAACACCAAGCACAATTTTAGTATTAGCAATATTTTGACTTCTTTGTGCATTAAAATGTCCCACAAGTTCTTCCTTAAATTTTGAATACTGATAAACAGGATGTATAAGCCTTCATGTAATAATGCAATTTACAGCTTTTTGTTTTCCAGAATTAAGACAATATGGTTTTATACTATTTTATGAGTAGTCTAAGAGGAAATGTAACACAAAGTCTTCCCTTTGTTTCCATTCAACCATGTAGTTTTGGGAAAATATTATCTCCATTTTTTTTTATCATTTGCAAAGGGTTTGGCTAATGCACTTTGGCTAACACTTGTTTCACGAGCAGCTCTATGAGAATGTATTTAGCTGACTTGAACACATGGTGAACTAATTTTAATATATGTTTCTTTTATTTTGGCGCTTTATCATCAAATTCAGCACACAGCAATTACAGACTATTATAGAACCGTGGCCAACACTGGCTCCTTAAGTGAGTCTGCATAGATCACATGTTGGATCCTTCTGCATTCCCAAATAAAATATTGTTATTAGACAGTACTCGAAATGAAAAACCCTCAGCCTAGAATTGGCAATGAATTTTATATTCAGGAATGCCAGAAGCAATTAAAAAGAAATTGAGCCCTGTTTTAGGCTGAACTATTGCTCCATTTGCAGTCACTGGCAGCCCTCCAACAGCATGTTTGAAATCTTATTAGTCAGGGTGGCCACTATTTGTTCACCGTTAAGGAGCCCAAGTGTCACAGTGCTGATCAGACCTTCCTTCCAGAGACTCATCAGACTTGTATGGATTTCAGCAGCTGGACCTAGGTCTGGGTAAGGGTACAGTGCTGTCTCCTGCTTTGGCATCTCTGACATTTTCCTGGACACGGTTTCCCGTTAGTACTCCATAGCACCTCATGTTTCAGTGGCTCTGAGTTCCCAGAATTAGAATAGACTTCCAAAACACTTTGGAAAGTTTCATTAAGCACCCCCTTTTTGCAGTCCCAACCTTGAAAATTCACAGTTTAACATCCTTGGGACATAGAGTGTACATGATGCTCTGTAAAGATTTCATCAGACATACCCTAATTTTAGACAGCATTAATTATATGCAGTTCTAAACAAGCAGTAAACACCCAAATATAACCCCTTTCCTCTAAACTGACTCTTCTATAGAATTTGCTTAGGGTCTCTTGAGTGTGGGCAATTATCTACATCTTCACTTTTTCTTTGCAAATATAGCTTATTCATAGGAACATGAATTTCTTTCTCCTTCAACCTCCTAGTTGGTTTTCTTTGACCCTCGATATTCCCATAGTCAAAAAAAGAAAAATTATATCCAACAAAAATGCAAATATTTTACTTGAAAATATTAGCTCTTTCTTCCTCCTTCTGGCCTCAAGGCTCACCAGTCTTTTAAAACTGCTGCCCTATTATCCATGTTCTTTTGTTCTTCTGTTTGGGGGGCTTTTGTGATTTTAAACCCTGGTTTTCAGTAGAAAAACTGCATCTTCTATGTTTCGCCCAACTCAATGTTCTTAGACATTTTCAGTTGAATGGAAATTATTTGTAGCTAATGACACTCTATTCTCCATAGCCTGAAAGGGATGTTAAGGTGTATATATCCTCATTGATAATATATGGTTTATACATTTACTAAGTAATTCCATGATCTGAGCAACCTACTTGTAACAACACATAGAAAGGTTCTTCTCTCGGGTTACTATGATAAGCTATTATTAGAAAGTGGAGAGGATTATTTTTTATGGATAGCTAAAATGCACCAGCAGAATAACTAGCAATGATGGTGCATTATCATTAGAAGAATAATTCATTAGAAAGGCAGCAGGATAAAAATAGGATTGATATCTTTCAGTGGAATGAATAGCTTCCCATTTCAGAAAAGTTTAATGTAAAACTATTTATATTTCATGCTCAGTATAAATTAACAAAAACAAAAATAATTTTGGAGTGTTTACACTTCATTTCTGAAGCCACACACAAAAAGAACTTAATTCTATGCACAAGTACTTGCCTTTGTTATACTCCTTTCTACCTCTCCAGACATCCAAGTGAAGGCTCACAGCATAACCTGAAGATGAATAGATTCCATTTTGGACAAATACACTCTGTAGGAGTAGAGTCTTGCAAACACATGTGGTAGCTGTTTTTCTTTTGTATAATGGGTGATTCAGCTCAGGCATATCTACTTCATCATAGCACTGAGTGAGAGGCACTCTTTAAAATAGTTCCAAGGCTACTACGGACCCTGTAGTTCGAAAGCAACACTTTCCTGTTGGGAATCACAAAGTGGCCAATGCAGATCTGGAAATTTTGACATTGCTTTCTCTGATGAAATGCTCTCTTGACTCCCTACTGAATTAAATACATAATTTTAATTTCCTGGGTTGATTAAAAGAATCTTTGCTGCAGATCTAACCTTGAAGTGATGAAGGCATGGATAATTAGATCTGCAGCCAAAATTAGTGGACACAAATTGTACTTGGAGTGAATGCTGTGAAAGAAAATAGTCACATAAATTCTGCAACATCCAGCAGCAGACTGGGATACAAAATTGTTCACAGATGAAGAAAGAACACTAGAAGTAAAGAGCAGATGTACCCCCTCCAATGAAACAGCAAGTATGATACTCATAGTTTAACAGAGGCTTCCTACAAATTTACAGCACATCTTTGTCTGCAATGAGAGCCAGCTAGTTAATGGCCATCTCTGCCCCCTTGCCTTGTCCCAGAGGACTAGCTGGGATGAAGGAGATAAAAACCAGGAATGTGATAGCCAATGTCTTCTCATTGATCCCCTGGTGGTCCTGCGGAGGCTGTTAGCAGGGGAGGGACTTCCAAAAGAGCACATGGAAGAGCCCTTAGCAGTTCAAGCTGCTTAAGCTAATTTATCATGATAATTAAGTACAGGTGATCCAGTTGTATTTCATCTTAATTGTTCACAGGACTGGAATCTTCTGCAGATACAGCTCTGAGAGAGAATCTAATTGTGTTTTATTCTGATTCAAGGCTATTAAACAGGCACCTTTTAGTTATATGTTTTGGCAAACTTGGCTTTATTTTCCTGTGTGTGAATAATGGTATTACTGATGGTCATTATATCCACTGTCAGAGTCACAGCATGTAACTCATATGCTCTATTAGCACTGGAGTCATGCCAAGGCCCACCAGAGTCGAGTTGTAACCATTCGGGTGGGTGGCTAACACCACTTGCTGTGAACGGAGACAAAATAGAAGCAGTTACTCCCTGGCAACCCTTATGGCTCCTTACAGCTGAATTCAAATACAGAAGAAGTAGATTAAAAATTAATCTGAAAAGGCAGAATTACACTTCTTGAATAGAATCATTTGTAACTGATTACGTTTACAAAGTTATTCAAATGATCTTGTCCATGACAGATTTCAAATTGTAGGTTAAATTGCTTCACCGTATCAATGACATCTCTATAAATTCTGTGATGACATGCATTTTGCATTGAAGTCCCAGGAGATATCTATAAAGGCTAGTGAAATATCAACAATTACCAAAAGCAATATATCAGGTAAACAGAAATTCTGTTCTCATGTAGTTAATTCTTAAGGCTAAATACTGAAGTCTTTGTAAACCTGCAATGTTCATCGATCACAGAATTACACAAGCATAAGCATTTAAGGGTGGGAACATTTCTACCCTCTGGGAAACATTAACACGGTCAAGACACAAGCCAGCCTCAGTCATTTAAACTTGGTTTCAAATGTACTTCTAAGTTTTAGCAATACAAAAGAAAATAGGATTTCACAGTATTTGAAAAACAGTAGTTCTAGGAAAGCTTATACAATTAAGAACACTTTGTGATATGTTTATACAACCTGACTGCATATTAATATGTCCTCATATTTTTATTATATAAGAGCAGTACAAATTCAGTCTTTATGGTCAATGACACACTCACCTCCCCAACGCTCATCACATACTGTGAACAAGGTGGTTTTGTTGGCTAATCCTGGGAACACACTGCTGCACTCCATAACAATAGCCTGAGGAATCATTATGATGCAGGACACAATCCAGATAATTATAATGCTGTTCCTTGCTCGCTTGGCTGTGCTTTTAAACATCAAAGGGTGACAAATTGCGTACCATCGATCCAAAGCAATGCAGCTAAGTGTTAGTACAGACACAGAGACTGAAACTGTCTAAAGAAAAGGAAATATGTAAATGTAAAGTAAACGTAATTTTTTCAGAGCTTTAGAAATTATTTATTGTAATTTTCCAGAGTTTTAAAAATTATTTCTATTTTCAACACAGCTCTTTATCTGCAATTATTAAACAGAAATTATTCCCAGGAAAAGACTCCTTTTTAAATCACTTCTTACTGAATTACAATAGATACCCTCATCTGCTGTAGTCCCACTAGAATCAACAGGACAATTCATAGATTAGGGTGCTACCCAAACTGAATAGGTGTAGCAGGGTCAGATTTTGAAAGAGCAAATTTATGCAACTTAGAATTTGCAAAACTTTATCTGAAAAACTACTTTTAAAACATCAGACAACTAATTAGATCCTTTTTTCTTTGTAGAACAATTTTGTTTGTTTTCTATGCTGTATTTGGATACCAGTATCATCAGTTTGCCTTTTCAGTTTTTGCAGGACTCATTAAAAAAACCCAACCAATCAGCTTAAGCCAGACTAAGTCATTTTACCTTCTATTCATCACAGGAAATTCTATCACTTTGGTTTTATTCTTTTACTCTGTATACTGGGTGATCACTTTTGCTTCAGATTTTCTTCCACTAGAATGGAAGCTTTGAAACAAGTTTTGTGATTTTGATTCTATTGAGTAGATGACACAATGCGGCTCTTCAGCCATACAGGTATCTGCTCAAAATATAAAATGTGCTGGAGCACAGAGCTGATCACCTGCATACATTCAGAGCTCTGCTCAATTCTTATGATTTATAATGACTGAAAGGCCAAGCACTTGTCATTCTAGTATGCCCAGTCAGTTCATCTAACCAGCTATTTGAATACCAGAAAAGGTATTTGTCAATCATTTTGATGCAAATGAACTCATAACTAATTCAGTCCGCTGGTAAATGTGTGGTGGCAGTTATTGCTTAAGGCAGACAATCTGATCAGCTCTCAGTGAACCTGGATACTTTGACTACTTCTAAAGAATGTAAAGTCACTAAACACATATGAAAGCCCAGACTCCCTTCAGAAGTTCGGATTCTCTGTCCTGGACACTTGCGTAGCTGTTTAGGTCCACACACACAGAGTATAAAGGACTGTAATTCTATTTAGAGACATTTTTATTTCTTTATATCCCTTATGAATTATTAAAAAAGATCACAAAAAGTGAAGAGCATCAGACAAGTGTTCCAGAAAGTGTATTGCCCAAGTCTAACAATCAGATGGACTAAGAACAATATTAAGTATAAACATATTCATAAGTGGAACACTCCTTTAATCCTCAGCATGTACATTGAGATATCTACTTCAGTAGCAGGGATATTCCATCGGATTATCACTATTAGGAAGATGCTATTGCTCTTTCTCTTTTTTGTAACATGGGTAATGTGTACACAAGCACAGTAAAACTATACCTGTAAGTAGGGAATCACTTTGCAGAGGGGCTGCCCAAAGAACCATGTTTCTGTGATGTCCACTACTAAAGTTGCTGGAAGACAAGTAATTGTGACCAGAATGTCAGCCAGAGAAAGATTCACTATGAAATAGTTGGTAACTGTCCGCATGTGATGATTCTTCCACACTGCAATGCAAACTGAATTTGGAAAGAAAAGTTAGTGAGATGGGAATGACTTAGGGAAGTACTCAACAGGAAAACACTGGCCTTTGCAGAGTTAAGGACATGTTTATGTCCTTTGAATATGTAGTTCAGTGTAATAACCATGTGTTAACTTTTACAGTGGAAACAAGAGGGTACATGTAGAGAGAATCCTAGTACACAAAGAATAGTTTTCCACAGACCACAGAATGGGCAATAATCTGATATATAAAGCAGCTTGTTTTCTTGCTAGCTTATCTTCACTACCTATTCACAAAACTTTCTTCATGTCTGTTTTAATCCATTGGCTCTAGTCTATGGCAATACAAATCTACATTTGTGAAAGTTTGTATTTTTTTTATAATCGTGTAATGCTTAATTGAAATTGCTACCACACAGAATCTTGCAAACTGTAGCAAGACAACAATAAATTTATAAAATATTTTGCTGGGCAAAATGCATTTGATGTTGATTACTGTAATCAAAAGCAGCATGTAGCAGACTTTACAAGATGTGCCTTTAAAGCTTGTTTTTTATCTTTTCTTTTCCCTCTTTTTCAATTTGAAAAGCTTTTAGAAATAAGGCAAATCAGTCCTTTAACATGGTTGCACTAAATTCATAGCTTAGACATTAAAAATGTCACAACTGAGTCTGAGAAACTAGCCTAAAAATAAGTTTTTTAATAACTTTGTTATAAAGTGAAACCCTGAGAGATTGTATCAATAGCTTTTGAATGTTTTCGACTGAGACACCAAAAACTCTTTAAAAACTGATGCACAAAATTTTTCAGAAGCACCACAATACTTGTAACAAAACAGTACAACATACTGTACATCAAAGGTTCATCTCCAGTAAATAGTAATTCATTCATCATGCAAATCCGGATGAAGATTCGAAGTCTCCTTAATCTGTCAGGATATAGCACTATGCTTAATTTAGATATATTAAACAGATCACAGAATGATAAACAATAGAGTTAGAAGGGTCCTCAAGAGTTGTCCAAATCTAAAATGGAATCAGCTAGAGTTAAGCCATTCTCTTATTAAACTAGCTAAAACAGCTGGAAAAAAAATACACAGACTTTAAGGCACGTAAGATCTTGAGATCAGATACTTCTTTAGATCCTAAGAAGGATGGTATGTCTGAAAGCTTGTGTCCATCTTCTAGCTGCAACAGTTGATCTAATAAAATATATTACTTCATTCCACGACTTGTTTAAGTCTTTAGACCAACACAACTACAGCAAGACTACCACTAAGCCCTTGTTGGCAAGTTTACATTTTAAAATCTGTTATATTTGAAGATATCATGCCTCTCTTAAATGTGCTGCAGTGTTTAGCTATCTTCCCTATTAAAAAAAACCCAACCCTTCTAATGTCTAATCTATTTTTCTTTTACTGATATTTAGATCACTTTTTTTTTTTTTTTTTCCTGCACACAGGCAGGAATGAAGAATAGTTTTTCCCCGCAGCAATGCTTCACATATGTAAAGATTGTTACATCTTTTCTCAGTTTTCTTTTCAGACTGTACAACTTCAGAACTCTCTCTTTTACTCCCAGTCATTTTTAGAACCTCTGCAATCATCCTTGTTGCTGTTCTCTGGACACTCTTCAGACTGGATCATGTCTTTGTGATCAGTGTGCAGTTATCAAAATCACTCTGTAGGCAAAAGTTAAATAAAATGTTGTTCTAAAAGTTCAGATTTTGGATACTTTATTCTCATGCTATGGTTTCAACCATCCTACATTCTACCTGATTCAGATCAGTGCATTGTTTTCAGCCGAGGATGTCCGTGCCTAAAGATACAAAGTTTAAGCAGATATGTATGGTCTTTGGCAAGGCCTATTCTCTGTTCCTGTGCTGACCTGGGGAAAGCACATGAACATAAACATTATTTCTGGTAAAACAAATCCATGAAGTTAACAAATGTGAGGTCAATCTCATTGGCAGCAAACTGCATCAGAAATCAATTCACAGTATTTTGCATGTTGTGTTCAAAGCTTTCTATCAGTATGAGCAAATGAAACCTCATGACACCCCAGAGAGCTAAGAAAATATTATCATTTTCATCTCTGACGCAAGGAAGTGAAGTGCAGAACAGAAGTTGCTAAAGGCCATACAGTAAATCAGAGACAGAATAAGAAACTTGGACTCCTAATTCCCAGCTCTGTACTAAGCCTACCAGATCACACTGGCTTAACATGGATGGAATTTAGATGAACTCCAGTACCTGCTATTCCTCAGAGAAATAGAAAAGACTATGCCCCTTGCTACTCAGGGAGTAGCAGTATACAGGAAAGCGAACGTACAGAAAGAAGATCTGAATTCCTTTGAATTCTAATCAACGGGGGCAAGAGGCACTTGAAAGGTGAAAAAAGTAATAATTTACAAGCATAGAAATGCAAGATAATTGGTTATGTTAGATTTTTCCGTTTGTTTCCCCTTTTGACCTCATCTGTTCTTTGCAGCATAGACCATATGACACATAGCACAAAAGCATCTTAATTAGCGTTTATATACTACCATAATAATTAAGTATGCCAGAAACTTTTTCCATGTATGTATAAAAAAAAAAAGTTCGTGTAAAAAAGCCTCTGAAGTATTTTAAAAACAGGTCAGCTTCCCCCCCCCCCCCCCCCCCCCGCTGCCCTCTGCTGGTTGCAGTATTGTTTTTCAACCTGCACAAGCATTGGCAATGTTTTCTTCCAGTGCAAGGCTAAAGTGAGCTGTGAGGATTTGCTACAAGTGATTTGAATAGGACAGAATGGTATAAACGACAGAAAGTTAGTTCAGCTTATTCCTTCCAGACTCGATGTCTTTCTGAGTCTACTACAGGACAAGGTTATTCAGTAGTCTGGGACAACAGCTTCACTGATATACCAGCGATCTAGCAGATCATCACGAAAGATGCTCTAGCCTGTGTTAAACTGTTACTTTATAGGCATGCAAAATCGTTTGACTATGCCACTGAATAGATTGCAACTAGTTAAGTTTCAGAACAAAAGAATTTTGTGCACTCTCCACTCTCACTCCTTTAAATATGCGTTTTCTTCTCAGGTGGTTCTATAGAGAAGTGGAGGCACTCAGCTCCCATTTAAACCCTAAAGAAACATGCTAGAGAAAGGAAGCTCCGTGGACTGGGAAATGCCATCTGCCTACCCATACTGAAATAACAGAGGGCTGTGGCTTTCCACTCAGCTTGGAGAAGCAAGGATGAGACAGGTAGTAAAGATTCTCAACTGGGAGTGTATTTTACCAAAAAGCACTCCAAAAACATAAAACAGATGAGGCCAGCACCAGTCTTCCTAAAAAACTTGGGAGACACCACAGAGTTAACAGGATGTCTGTTTAGTTAGGACACAGTGTAGTGGCTCAAATTGAGCTCTTCCCACCTCTGCTAAAAAATCTGTGAAACAGTAAAAATAGCTCTGAATAAAACCTCGATTTAACATTATATGCAAATCTTTTATGAAACCCTTGATGTTCTCAGCTATAAACAGGAGTGAGGAAGAAAGTGGGAAAATGGTATTAACACAGGCATTGAAGAAGAGAGGATCAGAATTAAAAAAAAAAAAAGAAAAGAAAACGAGAAACGTGCTCCTACTGTGCATGATTTTCCTGACTGCTGGAAACCTAATTACCTGCCCAGTGTATTTTATTATTTTCTGTATTTTAGTTTTTATTTTTAAAACCTCTCAAAGTTACAGTTAATAACTTTGCTGAAAATTAATACATGCAGGTCAGCTTTCACAAAGAGCAGCCGTTTTTCTAATGGTTATTAAGTAATTCCACTCTTGTAAAATCCGCCCCACCGCCGACGCTTTCATTTTCTTCAGCCAGAATCAAGTTTTAAGCAAAACGATTGCTATTCCTAACTCTGCCACACAGTGTCAGTGAAGGCTCGGAAACGAGCTTGCGTTGGCAGGCTGATAGTGCTTGGAAAAACTTGTGGAGCCTTTCCCCAAGTGAGGACAATGAAGCGACAATGAAGCGTGTTTCAGAACCCATCCTCCAAACATCCACGATCTCCCGCCCCCCCCCCCGCGAGGAAGGACGAAACATAACAAAGTCAAATAAAAAATTTAAGACAGACCCTATTAGAAGTCCAAGAAAGCTTCATATACCTCATTATATTCCTGAAGAAAAAAAACCCTCTCAAATATGACAGTACGATGAGATTGGTATTTTTCATGCACAGATTTAATCCCTATTGATTTAGTGTCCTGGGGCATTTTAATTGGAGGCTGTAATGCCATCTACTCAATTAGCATAGCTCATTGTATCTCAAACTGAATATGAAAACAATAGAAAGGCTTCAGCTGGTATAAAATGCAGCTGCTTGCCTCCTGGAAGATTTACGCTGTCTTGAGTATATGAAAGGTGGTGCTGCAGCCCTTCTGCTGGTGGACTGCTGCTTCAGCTCTCAATTTGTTTTTTACATGTCAACCCTAAATCATTCCCCTAACACTCCAGAAGTATTTTCAACCTCTTATTCATAATGGGTCATCTTCCAGTGTGACTTCTTGGCCAAAATAGAAGCATAATTTTCACAACCAGCAATACCTGACATTTATATAAATGAATACTACCTCTTACCTCATTTCTGGTGAATAATAAATCCCACATGGATGTAAACAAAATTATCTTTTTTCAAACTAAATTTCAATTATTTTATTTTGCTTTGGTATCACAATTGTTTCACTAATATATCATAATATGGCCATCCAGCAATCATTTGGAAGTGATGCTGTGATTATAAGCACTGGTCATCAGCATCTCCAAATGCATGAAGCAGAAAGCTTCTAAAGAGCTTTACTCCTCCATAACATTTTACAATCAGTGATAAAAAAAAAAATATGTTAAATAGATTTGAGTTATACATTATTTATTCTCTAGCTCCTAGCCCCACAAAAAAATTATTTCCACCTGGCAAGGAATTCATTCTCCTTACGGCATTCTCCCCCTTGTTCTTTTCTGGTGATGCCACTACCCACTGCGAATCAAGGTCTGGGTGGTAGGGTGCCAAGCAACATGGTCATCTTGAAAGGAAGGCTGAGTAGCCAGGCTACCAAATGGGACTTTGGAGAGCTAGAGCCCCTGTGGAAACACTGAATCAATGCTTACTGTTGGAAGGAAAAATGCTGTCACTGAAACTACTTTCATTATGAACAATTCCTGATTGAGGACCCTTCTGCTTTGAGTCTAAAAATTAGGTGCCTGTGACTAAGCTTATTTTATTTGTTTTAGGAAGGCTTTCCATGAGTCTTTCAATAATTTTATTGATGATCTTGATTAAGGGGTGAGAAGCACTTTAACTAAATTGCAGAAGATATTTAATTAGGGGTTTTTGAAACCACCAGTGAGAACAAAAGAACTAAAACAAAGCGATCTCTTCTGTGAATAGGAAGATGATACCTACTTCCTAGGCTGTCCATCTCTTACCAACTATTAAGCGCTAAACTCACACATTACATCATTTTTTATATAACTAATCTTATCTGAAAAAAGGAGTACAACTTAAGACCAAGTTTAATTTGAAAAAGTAATAGAAAGAATGACACAAAGACACTTTTTACACAATGTTTGTTACAAAGGAAATAATGAAAAAGTTCCTACAGCTGGTAATAGCACCCAGCAGATAAGAACTGTCCTTGAATATGTGATATGACAGCTGAAAAGATGGACAATATTCTGGGCTGCACGCAAAAAGGAATTACATAGCCCACCAGTGAGGTGATAGCTCCTCAACAACAGGACACACTAGATGTGTCAACAAATTTGAAGAGAAGCATGACAAAAAGAGTAGGTGGTTGTCATGCTCCCTATATATCACACATAAACAAGTATATATGTGTAGGTTCCACCACTTTTTTCTAGTAAACTCTGGGAAAAATACTGAAACTGTAAGAAATATAGCTGCATAGTATGGAACATATGAAATCTTAAAGTATTTTGTTGAATATCAGCTTCACTGAAATGTACTAATGGGGAACTGTCTCCCACAAAAGACAGAGTCTACATAAATAAAACAGATATACAGCAACTACCTTGCTTGCAGCAATATATTTTCTGAGATGTTTTCTAGCTACCAAGTGCTCTATTGTACTCAGGCTTTTAAAGGGACTTATGAGTCGGGGGTTGTGGGTTACTCATGTTCTCCAATCCACTTCTATATTTTTTGTACTGCCTCATTATTATGGCACTAGAGAGAATACAAGAACTAAATTCTGCTTGCTGGAAGCTTATCTCTACAGATTACAATTGGGAGTAATAGTACAGCCATCTAATTGGCACAGGATTCATTTGCTAACTCGGTTACATTACATAACCTTAGACAATTAACAATCTTATGGAAATGGGAGTTATTACCAGAAGATCAGATATGGTATAAAAGCAGACTGCCAAAAATGCCAGCTTTGGTCAGGTCTGGGGGAAGTGAAAGGTACTATCACAGCTTCTGAGCTAACTGTACTGACCAACACAGAGAGATTGTTTTTAAACTGTCCCACCACAGACACACACATACACACACAAATCATTACAAGTCTTAACTGGCAACCCCAGCCATCTCTTCAGAGTCGGCTATACTGAACAACCAGTTATTTCATAACCACATTTGATATACTTATTTTTCTATCCATAGTAACAATAAAAAAGCCTAGAAAATCCTTAAACACACTTCATGTTAGAGATGGAAGGACCATAACTATAACTGTTATACTGCACATGGCACTACAAACATTTCACACTTCACTACAATTCAATTTAAACCTGCATGACTCATTAAAACCAAGGTATGCTCCACAGCTGAAATGTTGTGCAACTCTGAAACCATATGCTTCAAAATGCATCTGTCAGTGTAAAATGGAGTTGCACTAGGACAAATTCTTCCACGTCCACGTCTGTTTCTAACACAGATGTAAGAATGCCTTTTCATTAGACTACACATAGAAAATAATATGCTAGTGAAATGCTACAGGAAACAGCTTGCAATAGTATACAACTTCTGAATCTATATCATGAATCCGCATCACCAATATAATACTCCCAAAACTGGTCTAAAATCCTTGCAGTCTTCCTGCACTGAGAACCAGGAGACAGAGCTCAGTTCTGTCAGGGCTGAGTGCACTCCCAGGATCTGCAACCTCTGCCCTCTGCTCAGGGGCTAGCTGCCTGTGCTGGAGGCCAGCTCTGGTATGGGGCATCATGTAAGCTGGGATCAGGCTGCTGGGAACAGAGCTTTCAGAGAAAGATATGAGACACCTCTTCTGGGGGTCACCTCTTTGCCTGGGAGCTGCATTTAAGCTCAGGCTCTCACACTTAGCTCAGGCAAAGACCGCACTGCAAGTATGTACGTTCCTTGCTGATTCTGATTGTAATCCTCACCCACTGACTTGACTTTCTGGCTTAACCTCAGACCTGCTTCATCACTGTGGATTTGTCTGGTGATTGTTGGGAGGTGACTGAACCCTGGTAAACATCACCAGACCTACCATGCTCTCAGGCACTGTGGGACTGTGTTGGAAAGTACACTGCCCTATCAGTCTTGCTGCTACCCTCAGCTCCCGGATCTCCTTCCCCTGAGGAACAGTCCATTCTAGTTCTCTGACAAATTCAAGTTGTGAGACATACAGTAAGTAAATCTGCTGCTAATGTCCAAAAAAACAAAGGTTTCACTTGACATCCAACATAGAAAATAAACAATGCTTGGAAAACAAAGAAGCATTCCAAAACCTTCTATTTTTTGGAAAGATGGTGAGTTTCATTTTATATGGTAATGCCCCAAAGACACTTCTGTTTAGAGTGCTTCACTGACCTAAGGGAAAGACATGTTAGTGTCTGTTCAGCTCCTGGGAGACAGGGCTTTACTGTTTTTAGTGGTCTTGGAGTTGTGCAGTTGCTGAATAGCTCTGCTGAGTTACTTTCCTTCTTCCATAGACAGATGATTCCTTCCAAACATCACTCACGATATAGAATTAATACTAGGCAGCATATCCTGCCACCCTCAAGGCTGCACCTGTTTTGGGTCTAAATAGCAGAGCTAGTCTTCAGAACTATCACTCCAACAACTTTGAGAAAGTATAAAATTAAATGGGATAAGTTCTTTTAAAGTTTCAAATTTATCAGGTGTACATCTTGAAAGTAAAATGAAAAACCAAAACCAGCAACAGTAAAGTTTGCTATTTGCTTCCTAGGTAATACAAACACAAACAATTCAAATACATGCTGGTGGGCTTTCCCTTGCCACCCACCCCATAACATTCTCCCATTACAGGGGAGTTATGACTAACTGGTGATAGTTCTTCTGTAGGAGCTGCTGAATAGCCAGCCTTTAAATCAAAGTTTATGATATATCAGACAAGAGATATTTTATCAGCAGTGCTATAGACAGAAGAAAGGAAGAAAACTGGATGGCAGAAGAGTCCTATATTTTTAGTTTCCAAAACGTGCGTGTAGCCTCAGAAGTAAGAACAATAACTGTCAAAAGTAATTACAAATTAAACAGAATACGAGACTCCATGTGGAAAGGAATATATTTTTTGTTTCTCTTTCAATACCTTTTAATGGGTTTTGACCCCTGAGACCAAGCACTCGTTCCGATTCCAGTCCTCCTTTATCACTGAATGAGTTCACAGCAGAACTACTGTCCTTTGGAATGATGTTGGAATACAAGTAGCCAAACTGCTTGTTATTTTACTCTGACTGAAAAAAATACTATCCAAGTACATTCTTTTTTATTCAACTATAAGGGCAGCCTCCAGGCAGATGCAACTATCCTTTCTTTTAGAAGAACTCAAATGAAACTCAACAGAATTTGGATTAATATTCAAGACATCAAGCATCTCTTGCAGCTCACCCTCCTTCAGTCTTGGGCATTGCTCCCTGAACTCTCGGAGTTGGGTTTAATAGGACCGCACTATTCACAACAGGCAGAATTGCCTTTTGACATAAAGAACAGTAAACGAAAGTGGAGCTGTGCCCCCTCTGGACTCTGGGCAGCAAGCATATAGAGTAGAACTAGCTGCACATCTGAATATAAGAATCTAGACAGATAAGGGCATAATTTCAAACTAGCTTCATCTTTTAATGCTGGTCTTTTGGTGTATCTCACAAGGATGTGCCATGACTCTTTCTTGCCAGTAATCACCGTATTACGCAAACACTAATGTACTTCAGTTGATACTTGAACTCTTACATAAACTGAGCTCATACATTCTATATCTTAGGTAGATGAAATGTATAAATATTGTATCATTTCCTATGTGGTATATTTTAAAAAAATAGTAAAGCCACTCTAGTTATTATTCCTCTAACAGATAAAGGTGACTCTCATGCTGGTATTACAAAAGTAAAGCCCTTTCAGTGCCAGACTCCCCAAGTAATCTGGACAAAAGTAAATGAAATATGCCTCATCTACGGCAATCAAATAGGATTCATGAAGATCATGGCACCATTTAAGAGAATACATGACCCATCCACGTGCATGGATGTCTAGACCTCAGTATTCACCAGATACATTTAAAATTATAACAGAGCTGCATTTGAGACAGTTGCCTATTGACAGGCATTGACTAGGACTCTGATGTTAGAACTACACACAAACCTTTTCTCTCCAGCCCTAAAAAAATCAAACTACAATAAGTAGAAATAAAATGAATGCTGTTGAGCTCTGAGTCAGACTATGAACTCTTTGAGGAAAGGGCCACAGCTGGGTTCTGTACAATCTCAGCACAACTAGCAGTTACTGTAAAATAGATAATAATGAGCTATCCAGAGAAGAGTAATTCTCTGTCAATTAAATTTGGTTTCATTCTGAGTTGGAAAGAAAAACAAATATCACCAAATTGCATGTGTAAAGAAAGATTCTGAAATCTCTCGTTGATGTCCTGCATGGTCTCTTAGCCTTGGAAACCAGCAGTGCTGAAGAATTTCAAGCTGGGTGCTGGCAGATTGTGTGTGCTCAGGATCTCAGCTCCTGCCAGCTCTGGGGAGGGCTGCCAAGAGGCCCAGCAGCCCAGCTGGTGGGACACCAGAAGGCCGCTTGTTCTGCCTTCTGTCTTTGATCAAACCAAGAGATCTCTGCTGTACATTTTGATTTTGATGAATGCATGTTCCCCGAGGGAAACCATCTCATTAGAAAAGTTCTGACCCATGGGAATAAGTAACTTAAATGAGGACCATTTCCATTCTTTACTTGTATAAATGGTGTTAAATCTATGGAGTTGTACATTACTTATTAATCCTTTCTGGTCTTATTCCAGTTATTAACTGCTGCAACTTGTTAGTGTGGAATGATCATGTCAGTAACCAGAGACCTCCATACATCCTAAAAATACCTTTCCTTCTTTAATTAGCTAGTTTCCCATTTTAAAGCAGTGCTTTTAATGTAATGTTTTCAAAAAAAGAAGAAACAGGTATTTACTCTACAGTCAACATACATTCGCCATTAAGAAGTCCTATGTTTTGCACTAGCCATGCAAAGAAGTTGCAAAAGTTTCACTGCCATGCAGTAGTAAAGAAATCTTCTGGCCTTGTTTGCAAAACAGAAAGTCCTTATCCTCAACATCTATTCTGCTTCTAGTGATAGTGACCGAGTGAAGAAGAGAACAGGACAAAGCATACTGATAGTATCATCCTGATTTCAGAGTCTGAATGTTCATGTAAATATGTCCTAAAAATGTCTTCTGTTTCTTCTCAGTGGCTTGCACTGAAATCTCTGGTGAGCAGCCAACGTGGGCACAAATGAGAATCATTGTCATGAAGCACTCAAATGCAATAATCAAACTTCCATTCAAATGCAGAGACTTGCTAACAGTTTTCATTTTAGCTGGTTTGTGTAGCAGCCCAAACAGGGTATGTCAATTCTCCTAATTAAATTGAAAACTAAATAGCAATGCAGACCTTGTTATATGCTACTATAAGTAGAATTCCTGCAGTGCAGCTCACTCAAGAGCCCAGTAGATGTCAATGAAAGTTCAAGCTTCTAATTCTACCCTTGGTTGTTAATTGACTGTCAGAATGCTTCAATCTAGTTTATTACTAATATTCGAGGGATGTGCTGTGCCTTCCACTTGCACAGATGTTATTGCTGGGACACAATGAGTCTCTTCATCCCATGTGAATGCACAAATCAAAATAAAGAGGCAGAAACACAGTTTTTCAGTACCACATAGGGAAAGGTCTTTCCTGGTTACTTAAATGCTATCTGAATAGGCCATGGACAAAATAGAATCAAAGCATTGACTTCACATGCCACACAAGTCCAGCAGCACCAGTCAAACATAAGCCGAGGAACACACTTCATCATTAAAGCATGATACCATAAAGCACTAATAGCCACTAAAACTCTCTTTAGAACCACTTCTGCTCTGCTTCAAGGTCCATAACTAAATCCCAGATTAACCTTGAATATAAATTTTTCAAGCAGGAAAAACTAGCTTCTGAGAGACTTAAAAGTGTGTACTGTTCTCTACCAGATTTTCTGTGGTAGCCAAATAAAGTTTCACAAAAATGTCTTTGGAAAGAGCATGAGACCACATCCATTTCTCTCCTCAAAACCACAGGAGCCTGCAATCAGTGCAGTATGAGCTGTCTTGCATAAAGATGAGACAGTGTTCAGCTAACGAGCACCTGCACCTGCAGACCCCACAAACAACTTGCCCATAAACAGAAGCAGCAGTTTGGGTGGGTGAGGTCCGTGTAACGCACAAAGGCAGTTTAAAGAGCAAACGGCTTGGGCAGCAGCAGTCAAGTAAAAGGGAAGGTGGGTGGACAGCCACATGCCAGCTTCCATCCCAAGCGACAAGGTAACGTACACAAACGTCAGGGAGGAGCAGCTCTACATCAGCACTGATACCGTCCCTATCTGCAAGTGCACAGACAGGAAAGCTATTCTCCTCCGGGCTTCAGAGGAAAAAAGTGTAAACAGGGTGAGATCTCCTTTAGCTGAAGATTTGACCTTGAATCTTTAAAGGCGGGAGGACAGCCTGTATACAGAACGGGTGGAGGCAAATAGGTAAACACTGGTAATTTTCCTAAAACCGTCTTTGCTCAAGATGAGAGCGAAGGACGCTTTTCTTCCTAGTTTGAAGTACAGCCTCTTTACGAGGGGTACTATCTTTACACCGCCCGTGAAGCTGGCTGCCGAGCAACGGACCAAGCAAACATGCTCAGGCTTCTTAATAGCTCTAACATAACCTCTTTGGCGAAAAACTCGCTGGTTTCACCAACGTGCACACTGGATGTTTACAGGCAGCGCACCATTCCGGGGGGGGGGGGGGGGGGGGGAAATCATCATCGGTCCGTTGAAAGAAAAAAAAGCCTTGCAAAATTTTGCCTTTGGCTGCAGTCTTATTTGCATCTTGCCTCGGGAAGCCTTGGGAGCCTGCAGATGACAGCCCTGACATGCATAAATCCTTCTGAAAAACATGAATGAAAGACCCGTATGGCAGGGCGGGGCGCGCTAGTGCGCCACTCCGTTCATGAAAATGTCACCGATGTAAATAAAAAATGCAAATGGCCGAGACTCCGGCTACGCGGGTTCTCACGGCGTCACCGGCTCCCCGGCAGCCACGCCGCATTCGCGCTCATTCACAAAGGCAGAGCCGATGCAGACCCGCGCCCGCCCCGCTCCCCCGGCCCCCAGCACACTGGAGCGGGGCACGGCTGCGGGCACGGCCGCCCCGGGCGGGGCCATGTGCACCCGCGCGCGCCTGCCCCCCCCCCCCCTACCCCCCGCAGCGAGGGGCCGGGCGGGGCGGGGCGGCGCGCTCCCTCCGCCGCCGCCAGCGCCTTTTCCGACGGCCCGGCGACAGCCCCCGGCGTGGGCCCGGCCCGCCCTCAGTCCCCGCCGCCGGCCGCCGCAGCTCGGGGCAGCAGTTCCGCCCGGGCGGACGCGTTACCGGCGGCCAGACCCCGCTCCCGGCTCCCCCACCCCGCCCGTTCCCGTAAACGCTCCCGCTTCCCGCTGCCCCAGCCCACCCGCGTCCTCCCTCCCCGGCCCTCGGCTCCCCGGCCCTCGGCTCCCCGCCACTCTCCCCCCTCACCGAGCGAGGGTTCCCCGCCCGCCCCGCAGCCCCCGCCCGCCGCCTCCTTCACGGATGAATGGGAACGGGGAGGGCGGGCTCCCGGGCGCCGCCTGGCCTCGCTTCCCTCAATGAGAGCCCGGGAGGGCACCGCCCCCCTCCGCCCCCCGCCACCCCCCACCCCCGCTCCGCGCGCCTCGCCAGCGCGGCCGTTGCGCCTCCCGCCCGCCGGCTGCTGAGGGGAGCAACCGCCCGTTCCCCTCACGGGGCGGGCGCCGTCCCGTCCCTGTTACCCCGCGGCCCGCCCCGTCCCCCCTGTCTCCGTCCCTCAGAAAACACCGCCCGCTGGTTACTGCCAGCGCGGCGCCGGGCCCCGCCGAGCCGGCCGGGGCTGTCAGAGGGAGCGGCAGCCTCCCGGGAGGGCTGAGAGGCGGAGCCGCGGGCCGGGGCGGGCAGGGCGGGCGGCGGCGGGGGGGGCGGTTTCAGCACCTCGGCCCCGCGGACGGGGACGGGAGCTGGCCGGCAGCCCCCGGCTCTCCCCCACCGGCTCCCTCCGGGCAGCTCCGCCGGTCCCTCTCCGCCCTCCCAGCCCCGGCTGCGAGAGCGGCCGCCGCCGCAGCCCCTGGCAAGCGCGGGGGGGGAGCGGTTTTCACGGCGTCCCGCAGCAAAGGCCCCTTGCGCGCAGGCTTAACTTTCCCCCGCGGCTGGGGACACCCGGGTTTCCAGCGGTGGGAGCGAAATCCAGCCCCGGTTTCCAGCCACCATCCGCTCAAACCCCACCTCGGCTGGGGGGGAACGGGAAGTTTGGGGGAGCGCGACTCACCCAGGACGTTCCCGACGAGGGCCACGATGAAGACGACGATGTAGCCGGCGATCAGCGCCCATTCGTACTCCTTGGGATGCAAATACTCCTTCCAGAGGTATCGCAGGAACTCCTCATCGTCGTAGTCGGAGGAAGGGGTTAAAAGAGCCTCCCGCGTTTCGTTTAGCTCCGACCCGGTCGTCCAATTCCTGCACGGAGGGGAACCATCCTCGGGTTGAATCCCGGACATCCCTGGTGGTTGGTCCGGGGGCTTGGAAAAAACAAAACCCAACAAAACCCACCAGACCCTCTCAGAGCATCCGAGCTTCCTCCCGCCCGTCCATCGAGGCTTGTGGTTGCCAGTGCGAAAAGCGGGGTGTGGGGAGAAAAATGACGCGGGAACTTACGGGAGCCAATGCGGGAACAGGCTGGGGATCCGCGTCGGTCCCCAACCCGCCCTGACCAGCCTTTTCCCCGGCCGGGCAGGGGGGCGCAGCCTCCGCGCGGAGGCTGCGCCCCCCTGCCCGGCCGGGGAAAAGGCTGGTCAGGGCAGGTTGCATGCCCCGGGTGCCGGACTGCACCTATCCCCGCTAGAAAAGTCACGTCCGTTTCTTACGACGCCGATTTTTGTTCCCCAAACCACGCACATGCACCCTCACCGCACACCCCCGCATCCCTGCACCGCCCCCTCCCGCCATCCCCAGCCCCTCATCTCTCCCCCCCGACCCGGCTCCCCGGCTCGTCCACCCCTCTTCCGACTCCGGTTCCCCTCGATTTCCAACCCTCTCTTGCACAGGGACTTCTCTTTAGACCTTTCTACATGAAATACCATATATACTCGAGATATTTGTAAGATTAAAGGCAATGGAAGGCTGCTGTGGAAGGAAGCACAGGGTGAAAGGATCCATTAAAAACGAGTGGCTGATGAGACTCTCTCCTTTCTGTGCCCCCTTTGAAAGTTGGGCTGAGTATGGGGCTAAAACAGAGGAATTAACCCCGATGGGAAAATCCTTAAGAACACTGATCAGACAAGAGCGAGGTTTCATCGGATCTGAAGATCAGAGAGCTCACTGTAGGCTTGAGTCTAGCATGCAGCCTCGCTGAGCTGAGGTTGCTTCAACGTTCAGTTGGGATCTCAAGACAGCAACTGCCCCTTAGCTATTCTGAATTGAGCTGAAGTGGCAGAAAACAATTCCAGTGAGACCATAAGTGCTAGTTAAACAGCGTGATAATCATTGCTTCTTAAATGATTTTCATACTTAGCCCAGTGTACAGTTCCCAAAAGAGAAAGGATAGGTCTGGACTTGTGCCTTTCTGACTGAAAAAAAACCCCTCTTATTTGCGTAATCTGTTCACTTCCTAGCTGAATAATTTAATGAATATGATATAAGCAGCACTTTGTGAAATGGTGCACCTCGCGCAGTTAGGCATTTCAGTGCGGGGTCTGCACCTCCATAGGAATGGAGGAACTATTATGGTGAGACTCTGGTTCTGACACACAAGCATAACAGAGAGGCAGATATTAACACTGTTGTGCTTAGCTCTAGGGAGTACTTTAGGTTCCTGAATTGTTCTTTATCGGTGTGCAGCTTTCTCTACTGCCTTCAAAGTCCAATACAGCATACCTACACCTGGTATACCTGCACCTATTTCTATAGACCTGCTCTCTTTGCTTTAGTTCCCTGTAAAACAAAGGAAATAATCCCTTTCCTATTCCACAGGGAAGTTGAGTGGACTTTTTAAGATAAATACGTGAAAGCATGAGATATACTCTCATATACAGGTAGGATCAGTACCTACCTTACATAAATCAGAAAGGTAAACTTTGCAAGCATCATAAATAAAGATTAGACACTCTGCAACTAATGAAAAATTCTCAGGTTATGTTAATTGTGGTATGAGTTTTGAGAAGTGATTTAAACTATCCTGAGAATGTAGGAATGCAGGTCTACTTGATACACAAGATGTATTCAAGGAGCTTGTCACAGTCTTTGCTAGTGGTGAAAAGACTTAGAGCATGACCATTTGGTGATCAGTAACAGCCAGCCACACTCATGCTCCAGCTTGTTTCATATGTTAAAATTTTTGACCATAGTTCCAATATTTGCTTCCAAGTTGCCATAAAGTCTGAAACTGGCAATGCCTTTTTGGACATAGAATGCTTTTTTTCTTCCTCCCTCACCAATAGTAACGAATTGACTTGAAAAGGTATTAAGAAACAATATGGCTTTATGAAAAATACCTCTTGGGGCTTATTTTTTCAACAAGATTACAAGTTTGATTGATAAAGACATAACTGATTATGCAGATTGATAAACTGCATAAATTTGGTATTCCTAGAGTACTGTAAGACATTTGCTTTGATTGATAGACTACATTCTGATTAGGAAGACAGGATAGTAAAAATCAATCTGGCACGCATTATAAAGATTAAAAATGGGCTAACTAACAGATCTCAGAATGAAATGGTTGACAAAGAATCATCAGTGAGCCTGTGCATTTCTACTGTCAGTTCTTGGTTTTATAACACTCTTTAATGACCTTGAAGAAGCTGGTAGGTGATCCAGAGATCAGGGGTAATCAGCTAAACACACACTCTCATCGTGAATCTGCAGACAGAAAGCTTCATGTGATCCTTGATGGTACAAAGAATACCTGTGAAAACTATTTGAGGCATATACAAGTATGAGTGAAACCTGACTAAGCAAAAATATCCACCATGTGCAGAACTCTGCTACTGCAGAAATATATTTCAATTGAGTCATTTTACCGGTACATTTTAAAATCAAGATCTAATGCCTTTCTAAAAGATAAGTGCTAGCTGATATGGGAATTAATTCAGAAGTTGCATGACCTCTAGTAGGCAAGAGGTCAGACTAGATGATTATGGTAGTCCCCTCTGGCTTTCTAATTTGTGAAAGTGCATTAGCAAAATAGATTCACCTGATGAAATTTGGTGCTGACTTATCTTTTAATTATACTATTTGCATCAAGACTAGTTCAACAGTTTAAATCTGTTCCTTTCATATGCAAATGAACAGCAAATGCTCAAAAGTATATAATTCTTATTTTGCTAACTGTTTTTTTCAGTTCAAAACCTGTTTCACATGTGGGTTTACAAACTTTTACAAACAAAGAATGTATCAGCTACCCAGCACTTAAAAGAAGCATATAGTCAAGGTTATATCTATTAGCCTTCTTACCTCAGGAGAGTACTGTCTGGTACTTTATTTAGCTAAAATGTTCACATACACTGATATCTCTTCTAATCCATAACTTTCCATCACTAATCCAAAAATACTAAAATGAAATTATAAGCTATAGAAGATATGCCTTGTAGCTTTCAATGCCACTTATTATATGATATTAGACTATGTGAATATAGATCAAACAATTTTATGCTTTATTGCATCTGATAGCTCACAGGAACTAACATTCATAGAGAACAAACTAGCCCTAGTTCAGCATCCAAGTTTATTGCTTTTTGAAACACATTTTCCTCCTCCGTAATAATAATTCTGTTGCAGAATTGCATTTTTATTAATCAAATAGGTAGCATTTTTTCCTATCTTAGAGACCAGCCCTTTCATTTTAAAATCTATTTGATTCAGAGGATTAGTTCCATACTAGTCTAATAGTATATTAAATTAGGAACCTTTTATCAAAGCAGAATGAATTTCAAAGTTTTTGCAATTTGGGTTAAGAGGCAGCTGAGCTGGAGGGTTTCTGTTCAGCCTTTGCTGAACATTTTAACAGGTGCTTTAATTCTTGGGAAGCAAACCACATAAGCATGGTTGCTGAAGAGAAATTGACTGCTTTATTGGCAGTGGAGACAGATTGTGTGAATATGTCCTTCCCATCTTCCTTTCGCTGTTCTCATTTAACAGCTTGTCACTGTCCCCTTTCTCTCTCTTAAGGAATACGCACCTGATAGTTCAATAGAAAACCACCAGTTTTACTGTTTATTTACTTGAGCAATCCTGGTCAGTCATGATCCAGATTTTGTCTGTGAAGCCCCTCTTGTATCTTTCCTCCTCTAATGGTATTTCAAGGTGGAAGTGCTGCTTCCCTGTCAGCAGCACTAAGTAGTTCCTAAGAAGCAGATGGGCTATCGTCAACTAAATAGTGAAGAAGGGAAGATGGTAAATGAGCAAGTAGAGAGAAGTTAAGAGCAAGAGTGAAGGACTGATAGAAAAAGCCACATCTGGAATTCTCTACAGCCATAAAATTCAGTGGGGTAATAAGGGTAGTAACAAAAGAAAAATGAATACTGTACTGTTTGTGAAAAGAAGGAAATAATCAGCAGATCTCATAAATGAACATAATGATGCTCCATCACACAACACATCTGCAGTACTGCATTTCCTTTAGGTCTCCTCTTGTCTTAGCATTAATTCATTAATGAACTGTAGGTTCAAGAGGCAAACCTAGTTTTAACATGACAGATATATTCAAACCTAATGCTGAATTTTTGGAACCACTGGTGACCTAAGAAGCATCCAGCAACTAACTTTAACTAACCTCAGACATTTTTCTTTTTGTGTGTAGAAAGCAGGATCCTATTCAGCAGGATCCTGTTTTAAACAATCCAAGATCTTGTTAAGGTACTGTACTGTTACCTAAGTATAGGAAGAATATCATCTATGCTCTATTGATTTATTAGTTCACTACCACCATTAAAATGAGGCAGGGCTAAGAGAACTTGCTCTCTTTCTAGCAGTGATAAGAAAGATCAGCAGTTGGTGAGATCATGCCATGTTCATTATAATATCTATCAATGCAGAATATATTTGAAGTGAAAAAGTCTGATTCTAGTCTCATTCACACTACTATAAATTAGAAGCAACTTCATTCATGTCAGTAGAGGTATGCTCTGTAATACAAATTATAATATTGCACTGCATATTTTTGCAAATTGAGATGAACTTAAAGCAATATGAGAATCTGAGTATTGGTGAAAATTCTGTTGTGCAATCTGCAACAGAATTGCCTATCATCATTCCTGTATGTTACAGGTATAATTTCCAAGGTGGTACAATTCATATAAAAAAAAAAGTACACTGCTCCTCCATGCTTATCTTGGACCATTTTCTTATTGACAGCCAAGTACTAAAAGAAGTTCAGAAAAAAAATTTGCTTTGATTAGAAAAATGAATGTATTCTATCTGCCATATTCACTCCACCAAATCTTCGAATATTTAAAGGCAAACACATTTAATGATCAGGGCACAGCTCCAACCTTGATTGAACAAATTACAATACATCCTTCCCAAAGAGGTCTCTGAACTGTGTACGGAAGCTGAAAGAGGGATGAGAGGGATGTCTTTTTACTCTTTTTTTTTTTTTTTTTTTTTTTTATAAGACAAGGCACACCCAATGATAATTTCAGTCAGTGAGTTTAAGTAAGTAAAAAAGAAAAAGCTCTTCTTAACTTCATGTTTATGTGAATACTGGAACTCAGTTGTAGAAGCCAGGGCAAATTTATTACAAGTCCATCAAAGCTGTTAAATGAAGCAGTTCGGATGCAACATTGCACTCAAGAGCTCTGAAGCCAGAGAAAATATAGCCCCAAGTATAAACTCTTTCTTAAATTAATTTCCCTAGCATCTGCTCCTGACCCATTTGGAAACAGCACAGGATCTTTGGTGTGATCTGAGACAAGACAGACGCTTTCATATTAAGTATTTTGAGGAATAAGAAGGAAGAGGCACAAGGCTTTTTTTTTTTTTTAATAAAGAATTTGGTTATTTTAAAGGAAATAAAGGCCTTTCAAGAGACTTTAGCACAACACCCAGTGCTCTAGAAAACATATTATTTATAGTAAAGGTTTTCATGACGATTAGAGCTACCTTTTACAACATGCAGTGAGGAACAATCGCTATTCTGCAGAATGTACATTTTAAATAGACAAGATAGATAGATTCAGAGTGGGAAGCAAAACAGTGACAAAGATGGTTTTAAATGACATATCACTTTCAGTATGTGAAAGCTAAATGACATCTATCTGTATTACAGGCTATGACCTGTATGTTCTGTATTCAGGTTCACTGACCTACTGACATAAGATCAGGCCACAAGTACTATATTGTCCTATTGCTTTCATCAGACTGTTTCTTACTTTGTTCTCTAATCCCTCAGAAAAACAGGTCATATTGCATGAGGTCAAAGATTCCTGTAATCAGTATTACAACTCTGACAGTGGCCAGGAATAGATGTGTAGAGAAGAAGATAAGGATAAGGCAAGTTTGCAATGATACTTTCCATCATTACAACTTCCCATCTTTGAGCAATCTACAAGTTAGAAGCTTCCCGAGGCAAACCATTATGTCTGGTTAATAAATAAGTCTTCACATTTTTTCCCCAATAATTTTGCTTAATTGTTTTCTAAGCCCATCTGAAGCTCTGGCTTCCACTGTAACTAGAAGCAATGATTTCCATGGTTTGTTACAGTGTTCCTCCTTCTCTACCTTTAAAGTTGTTGCTGGATAATTTTATTTGGTTTGTTGTTCATATATTGTAAAAATGAGAATATTTTCCTTTTCATTTTTTTCCATACCACTTGTGACACACTTTTCCTCAGTCAAGTCCTCCTTGAAAGTATCTCCATTTCAGCAATCATTTTCTTTTTGTTACTCAACATAGCATACATAATCAGAAAACTTTGCTACCTTTTATATTCATACCCTTTCCTAAATCATCTATGAATATGGATGAATATGGAACTGTCAATGTTAGGTTAATGGTTGGACTGGATGATCTTCAAGGTCTTTTCCAACCTAGACAATTCCGTGATTCTGTAATAGGGTGACTACCACAAGTCCAGTGTAGGTATCTGGATCTAGCAATAGATTTCCACTGGCAACTGTTTCCATTTTCATGAATTATTTATTTCTACTGTCTTCCTTCTCCCCTTGAACCTGTTATTAACCACAAGAGGGCCTACAAGGTGATAATTTAGTTTCATAAAGAGTATTTCAAAGAATCTGAAAGTAGAAAACATTTTGAAAACACAAGTATACTTCATAAAATTTGGGTGAAATGTAATAGATACATGATGTGTACATTCCCTCTTCAAAAAACATGATGATTCTTTTCTATTATGTGTTTTCATATGTTTACTACCTCCATTACATCAAATTTCAGAGTATACAAAATGAACTTACCAGTGCAGTGTTTCAAAACCCACTGTGAGGCCCATAAAAGTCTGGCAACATATTTGACACCTTTCATGTCTCCTGTATTGTTTTAATCTGGAGGTTACATATTTTAGTTTTTAGGTTAACAGTTTAGGATTTTAATTCCTTTAGTACATGTTGTATTCGGTTTGTGTGGCAAGGGTTTGGTAGTGAGCGGGGTAGGGGGGTGGCTTCTGTGAGAAGCTGCTAGAGGCTTCCCCCATGTCTGACAGAGCCAATGCCAGCTGGCTCCAAGATGGACCCACCGCTGGCCAAGGCCAAGCCCATCAGAGACAGTGGTAGCACCTCTGGGATGACATATTTGAGAAGGTGAAAAAACTGCTGCAGAACAGCAGCCGGGAGAGAGGACTGAGCATATGTGAGAGAAACAACTCTGCAGACACCAAGGTCAGTGAAGAAGGAGGGGGAGGAGGTGCTTCAGGCACAGGAGCAGAGATTCCCCTGCAGCCCGTGGTGCAGACCATGGTGAGGCAGCTGTGCCCCTGCACCCATGGAGGTTAATGGAGGAGCAGATCTCCACCTGCAGCCCAGGGAGGACCCCATGCCAGAAGAGGTGGATACACCCAAAGGAGGCTGTGACCCCATGGGAAGCCCACACTGGAGCAGGCTCCTGGCAGGACCTGTGGCCCCATGGAGAGAGGAGCCCACGCTGGAGCAGGTTTTCTGGCAGGACTTGTGACCCTGTGGGGGACCCACACTGGAGCAGTCTGTTCCTGAAGGACTGCACCCTGTGGGAGGGACCCATGCTGGAGCAGTTGATGAAGAACTGCAGCCTGTGGGAAGGACCCATGTTGGAGAAGTTTGTGGAGGACTGTCTCCTGTGGGAGGGACCCCACGCTGGAGCAGGGGAAGAGTGTGAGGAGTCCTGTCCCTGAGGAGGAAGGAGCGGCAGAGACAACAGGTAATGAACTGACCACAACCCCCATCCCCTGTCCCCCTCAGGTGGGAGGAGGTAGAGAAATCAGGAGTGAAGTTGAGCCTGGAAAGAAGGACGGGGTGGGGGGAAGGTGTTTTTAAGATTTGGTTTTATTTCTCATTACCCTACTCTGATCTGATTGGCAATAAATAGAATTAATTTCCCTGAATCGAGTCTGTTTTGCCCATGACAATAATTGGTGAATGATCTCTATCTCAACCCACGAGCCTTTTGTTCTGTTTTCTCTCCCCTGTCCAGCTGAAGAGGGGAGTGATAGAGTGGCTTTGGTGGGCACTTGGCATCCAGCCAAGGTCAACCCACCACAGTTGTATCACCTGGTCTCGGAAAACTTTTAGGACTGTTTTCTCTAAATGGCAAATACTGATATACTGATTCCTGTATCATTTGTACTTAGGAATTACTTGATATGAGACAAGCTAGGTATGGCCTCGTTTATGTCCCTGTTTTTAACCCTTTTCCTTCCTTTCTCCAGAATATCATGGTCATGTGTTGGCTGCTAAAGTGATCTCCAACTTTTGCAAGCCCCTGAACTCTTCCAGGGAACTGTCTGAAAGAGAGTTAAAACCCGTGCCAGTGTCCCATATAACTTAGGCACAGTTTCTGCATCCTACTGAGTATCTTCCTTCCTTTCGAAAGCCTGCCTGCCAACATGCTCATTTAAAACAACCATTCCAGGTTATCTATCTTCTATTTCAGTTTTCAAGCCTTTGCATAGAAATATTCATACATATGATCTTGTTTTGGTGGGGTTTTTTTGTGACCTGTTTAAATGAGACCCTATTCATTCAGTCCTTTTTTGCTGTCACTTGTGTGAATTTTGTTTGGTTTGCCCTATATACTATATTTCACTTGAGTACAGCATTCTGTAACTTCACTACCAGATGAATCATCTCAAATGGTGTACTTTTCAGCACATTGATCAGCACACTTTCAGATCATTAGTTTAAAAACTTCCCCATAACTATTTTATTTTAAGTTTCATTAGTAGATTTTATTTTTCTTGGATAGAGTACCTACCTCGGTCAGTTCCATTTTTTCTTAAAGTTTCCACCGTTCCTAATTAACTGACTCTTCTTTATGCCATTTCTCAGACACATATTGACACTCTGCACTCTCTCTAGCCCTGTGTGTGGTACTGAGAACATTTTGCAGAACATCTTTCCACAGAGATTTTATATCATCTGTTGCTAGTATTCTATAATATGACCTCCTGAGATTTCCATTTTTTACATTAAGTCATCAGAAAACAAGACATAAGTATTTTGTCATGAGAATAGCTCACAAAGCATCAAAATCATTTGTATCCATGTCTTTGTCCACTCTTTGCTATTTTGTTTCTTAAGGTGTGGTTTAATATTTTGTTTATGCACTTATATTTTCATGTGACATTTTTACTGCCACCTAGGTAGTTTATTCCATACCTACTTTATATTTTTTCTAGCTTAATAAAATATTTCAGTTAGGTAGCAGGGAAGATCTTAATTTCCTCCTGTTTTTAATGAACTGCTGCATGAATATTTTTCTCAATCATTCAGTGAAATGCTAACAAGAGCTTTTAAGTGGCTATACACTACTTTGCATTGCAACGTGCAGAACTTTGCAGTATTTTCCCTAATTGTTGTAAGGCTTCTTGTGATAGAAAAACATGCTTCCTGCTTCAGAAATTGAAGATATAATGGCATACAATTTCTGAAGAAAGTAAAGAATTTCTTACACATTTTGATCTGATCCCTCTTGGACAGGATTCTAGTGAAAGTGCACTGTTGTGCCAGCATAGACTGCACTGATTTGTTTTTATTCTGCAGTTTGCTATTTCATCTCTAAAATGTATATTTACTAAGGAGATTGTTCGTGAGAAGTCTGAAACTGAACACCAAATCAGTGAAGATCTTGATTGTTCAGGCTCTATGATGGTGCTGGGCCAAAAATAAATAAATAACAGAAGTTGTCTCTGCTACTGAATCACTAAAGCTAGCACTTTCAGTGGTCTTCTCCAGCTCCCCAATTGAATATTGTATTCTGTGTTCATCTCTTACTGGCAGTTGCATATTTCAATAAGTCTTACCTTCGCTGGCTGTGCATTAAAGAATATTGTCAGTGCTATTCATTATCCAATTAGAAAGTGGCTGGCTCAGATATATACTCTCGTAAACACCGTAAACCAATAATTCAACTTGCAAAAAGAAGAAAAAAAATAACCCCCAAAATGCCAAAAAGGTAAGAAAATGTTAAAAAGCCTAGATACAGATCAACTTTGCACTGCAGAACTTAGCCTAGCCTGAATATCAGATGGTTCTTTTAGTGAATTAAACCCATATTGTTGTATCTTAGTCAAGTCACCTTGCATTTTATGAGTCAAAGCTAGCTTCAGTTCTCTCTAGCCTGAGAATACCAGTCCTTATGATTAAGACCAGGTTTTTCTCTTCCTTTTGCTACTTGACAGCTTTTGAGCCTCAGATAATTATATTTCTGTCTACTATTAAATTTTTTTTGTATCTATGATTTAAAATAAAGATGTGTATGTACTTTACAAGATGAGCCTATTATCTATGAAGGGGAGGAGGAAGAAGTCATTTAAGGACTGTCTCTGCTATCGGTAAAGGCAAGTGTTGGAGAATCAAACATGTGACCAGGAATATGCAAATTTACTCACCTATTGTGCTGCACCCCACTGGGGTTGGCAGGACCCTGAATGGGCTCAGACGTCATGCCAATACAGGCATGACTGATGACTGGCACCAACGGACTGGAAACTTCAGCACAGAAACCTTCCTTGTTTTTTCCTGTGTTTATAAGCAAGCTGTAAAATGTCAGAGTCATATGTGTAAACAAATTAGTATAATCTCTCACATTACTGTTACACTCTGGGGTACCACCACTGAAGAGGACAAACTTATTTTTCTGTGAAATTGAAAGTGTGATGCAGTGCTTAACATGCATTGAGTGACGAGCATGAACCTGGAGACTGCAGCAGACATGCAACCTTAGGACTCTTCCACTAAGACTTTTTGGGGAATGTCTGAGTCTGCGCAATTCTTCCAGTTCTTTGTGAAGATAAAGAATCCATTTTTTTTCAGGATCTCAGGCTATAAAACAGACTTTTACTCCATGATACTGTTAATTCTCTTTTCTTCTAAAGAAAACCCAAACTAGGGTTTTCAAAGGTCCCTAAAGATATACAGTCTCATCAAAATGACCTCTAGATAGCTTTCTTGTATTAAGAAATGGAACAATACACTACTGTCAATAAACAGAGTAATTGAGTTTAATTGTCCTTTCAATTATTCCCACATTCAGGACTTGTAGGCATTTCATTTAGGTTGAATAAAGGATCAAGTAGACATTATTTATTTGTGACATTCAGTTCTTCTGTGCATAATTTAACACACTCACAGACAATCTTTCTTGTAGTCTGTGCAGTTAACATAGCATTTACAGACTTTACGTGTTACATAAAAGGACAGCAACACGTACTGGGCCCTGAAGAACTCATCATAGACATACCCGTTTCCAGAGTCTTGGCGTATTTAGCTATTTCAGTAGAGATGTTTTGAAAAGGTGGTAAACTTAGCCATAAGAAGACTATAAATGTTAGGGAATCAAAGAAGAGCTATGTAGCAAATACAATAGCTACATCTGTGTTTTTATAAAACAGGTCTATGAAAAGTCGTGTTTGTTTCAAACAATCAAAAGTTTAGATAAACTACCCAAAGAGTTGTTCAAATGCACTTCAGTGTTAGTAGTGGTAACATTTAATTTACTTAGAGTTTTACTTTGAAAAATATAATTATATTGGCTGCATATTTTTCATTTATAGAATACCTTGCAAACAAGGCAACCTTGTCTTAGATTAAGTTCAGCTGGATCACGATTAGCCAAGATCTTCAACTAAGGATCTGAAGGTCTCATGATAAAGCATGAGCTTGGCAAAGTATTATTTGAAAAACCTTTATTCAGTTTTTTCCTTCCAAGTTTCCTGCTTCTTTAAATACTTAAGCCTCCACAGATGCTTCCCACTGTTTCTTTAGTGTTTTTTTCTTCTGGATTTCATAACTCTAGGTGTAAAAGCTGTATCTTGTGAAGCACTGCTGAGCTCTTAGCATTGTCACTGCAAGCAAGATTGTATTTAATGAACTTCATAAGGATTCTGTATGTTTATACACGTCATAGTAAGTTGCTTGCAACCACTTATACCAAACTGTCATCACTTAACCTCAGCTTCTAGTTCCTCATCTGCAAATTGAGTTCACAGAATTTCCTTACTATGAATATCTGTAAAAATATAAAATTAAGGTGCTATAAGTGAAGGAAGTGAAAGTGAAGTTGAACACTGAAATTTATAAAAGTTGCATAAATCCCGGCACTGTTGCACTGACTAAAGTCCAGACTAAGCCTGCTAAGTTCAAACTAAATGTCAGAACTTAAAAAATTTGTCCCTTCCTTTACCTGTTTTCTTGTCTCCTTTCTGTAAATTTACTTATGTGGTGGTTTAGTCCCTGCCGGGGTCTGAGACCACGCGGCCGCTGCCCCTCCCCCACAAAGAGAGTGAAATACAAAGCCCCGGGGCTGAGATAAGGAGAGGTTTAATACAACAGTGCAACAGCAACACAACAAACAACAACAATAACAATAACAGTAATAACAATGAACAGAGCAAGATATCTACCGATACAGCAGTGAGAGGACCGGCTGCACAAACCCACCCGCTCACCGATTCTCCCGTGCTTGGGCGCCAGGATGTGATGTCAGCATGGTATATGAATAACCTGGCTAGAGCTTCCCCCCCACTGCTGGGGAAACTTAACCCTATCCTAGCTGAACAACGACAACTTAATAATTAATTTTGTATCAAAATAATCGCAAATTATTCTGGCTTCAGAATCACATCTACTCACATCTACAAATACCTAAATAGAGTTGGTTTATAACCCATGTTAAGATATATGTATTCTGTTATAGGACTTACATATCGCTTCTTCATTTTCCATTCTCCTTGCCAGATAATAAGTGAGCTGGACCATGAGATGGAGAATATACACTGAATAAAGAGCTGTTATAAGTGCACCCCAAATTAATACTTACATTGTTGTTAGAGTTCATTGAAGGTTTCTAATTACTATGTATGTGCAGGGAGAAAGGAAAGTGTGAAGAATTATACAAAAATGTAGCATCATTAAACAGATCAGTGGTGTTATCAGTAATACTGCTGGATGTACTAGTCAACCTATCATTCAAAGATTACACAGCAGGTTTTGAAGATCTTTGTAAAAGGGTGGTAAGAATGATAAAGACAATGAGAATGTCTTTGAAAAGAAGTAGAAAAATGGGGTTGTTTTACCACAGGAAACAAATCAGAAGGGATATCAGCTAAAGTGTGCCAAAAAATGAACAGCAAGAGGAAAGCAAACCACATATTTCTGTTCTCTCTAACTCATGGCACAAGAAGGAATCACCAGATGAAATTAGTAGTGGAAAATACAGAATAGATCTAACAGCTTTTTTCCAACAAGGTAAAAATAGACTGTAGAACTCACTAAGGTAAAAAATTTAGTTACCTTTTAGAACATCTCATTATTCATACAGATAACAAGAATATCCAGGCTTATCACTCAACTATAACAAAAGGTTTGACAGCTTTCCTGTGTTAGAAATTAGGTGAAATTTCTGAAGTTTCTCATGGCAAATTAAGCTACCTGTTATCCTACTGCTCATAGCTTAACACACTATAAAATCTGTTCAATAAATGTAATAAACTGCATCTTATAGCCAGCTAAATTTCTTTTCTCTGCAAATTCAGCTTACTGTAAGTACACAAATTGTCCCCAGATAAACTATATGTCTACTGTTGTCACAAAATAACAGCAAAGATGGATGACTACAGCTGAACTGAATGTTTTCTGAACTACAACATCAATTGCAAATTAAAAAAAAAAAGTTTAAAAGAAAACAATTTAAAATAAGTGTATTCCTTCTTGAATATAACATCGTACCCTTCTCTGTGGGTAATTAAGAAAACAGGTTTCACCTTCTGTTGAAGCATCAGTGCAAAAGCTGCATAAATGTACACCTCAGAATATAGAAATTCCAACTCAGATATGCAGATTGAGCCCCCCCAAATTATACCTGTGTGGTGTATGCAGGCAAGATAACCTCACAGACTTTTAGTAACACATACATTCTTAAAGTCTGTACTTGGGCCTTACTCAACTCTCTGTCCACAGAGGATATGAGAGGCTAGCATAAGTAACCTGGAAACTGTCCTAAATTACTCTTCAGTAATTCAAGACATTTACACAGAAACAGGTTTCCTATTCCCAGATCCATTAAGAGAGCTTAATATTGTAGATTGAGAGCACACTGGATAGCAAGTGATGCTCCAGAGAAGAGGACTGACACTGCCTCCTGTGCATGTTTCTGTCTCCTAGGAAACTAGTATTTAATTCATTACCCAAAAAATATTCCCTCACTTTACTAGAAACAGGTTAGTCAGATCATATTTTTCGTGAGAAGGAATACAGTCAAGAGGGAATACACTTTACCTAGCAGACAAATGCCTCCTTTTCCTATTAATACCATTGCAAACAACATTACAGTGTAGTGTTGGTAACACCCTGGATTATTATTTTGTAACTTTCAGTACTTCTTCTTTCAGCCTGTAGTGCAAGATGTGCATTTCCTACATAAATGGTATGTTAATAATTTATTTTCTTCAAATATTGCCATTCCCCATGCCCAAAGAAACACAGCTTCTTTGCTGCTCTATAAACTGTAGCATTTTATGTTATATGCTAAATTATTACTCTAAGACTCTCCTAGTGACCAATTTTTGAACCTAGATTTTGGATTTGCTCTGTGAATATTGTTTAGCTGGACATTAATTCGTAAGTAGTTTTTTTAAAAAAGAATAATGACATTATTCCCGTTTAAGCAACAATACTGAACTTGAATGTTGAGGAAATTTCACTTTGTACCCGAATGTACATTATTTTTGGAAATTTACAACTATCTCTTTTGAATTTGTTGTGTATTTTTATTGTAAGACAAAAATTTATTAAATAACAGTAATAAATAAAAAATAAAGAAAACAAACAAGTTATTAAATATTAACAAAATACTCAAAACTGCAGTACTCAAAATAATTTTATTTTTAGAATAAATTGCTGTCTGCACAGGCTTCTGGAAAGTATATCATACATATAGGGATGTAACGCAGAGCAATGAGTAGAACCCTTTCAGTTGTTCACCTACTTCACTTCTTCTGCTAAATAGTCTTTGATCAGTTTCAGAAAAGTTCTGCTGTTTAGAGTGGAAGTTGACTTCAGATGAGCAAAACATTTACCATCTGCTTGTCTACGTGCTTGTCTCCAGAGTGCCTATGCATGTGTTTAACTGATATGTGAAGTAATGAATACATCTGTAATCTTAATTAAACAGGGCCAGGGCCTGTTCTCTGGTCCTGAGTTAACATGCACAGGCTAGCTAAGCAACACTGTTTTGCACTTAGCTTTGGATCTCCTTGACTATGTCTCTGCTGGTACTGGCTACATCTATACAGTAAACCAAACAAAACCTAAGCAATACCTGAGTGTGGTTTGAAAGTTAAAATAAGGCAGGAACCATTTCCAACACACAGTTGTCAGGACACCACCCATTTTCCAGGAAAAGAGTTTATCTGTGCTGATATGAGCCATGTCATGTTAACTGGTGTCATCAGAGAAAGGTTCCTGGCTTGTTTATCCCTGGATCCTCCTTCTTGCTCTTCTTGAAGATGGATGTGATATTTTCATTTTGCAGTCAGCAGAAATCTTCCCTGATTGTCATGACTTTTAAAAGAAAGGCCTGTCAATGAAATTAGCTGGTTCCTTCTGCATCACTGGATTCATCGCATCACACAGAGCTGAGTTTGCTTAAGAATTCCTTAACTGTATCTTCCTCTGCTATGAGTAGTGTTCATTCTCACACCCTCTGCTACTAGACATAAGGGGCCTGAGAGCCGACCTTACCAGTAAATACTGAGAGAAGAATACTGTTGAATACTTTTGCCTTTTCTGTGTCCTTTGCCACTAGGTGAGCACATTGAGCAGTAAGCCCACATTTTCCTTAGTTTTCCTTCTGCTGCCGCTGTTCATTAAGAAACTCTTGTTTTCATTCACAGACCTCACTAGTTTCAGCTCCAGCCAGCCTCTGGCTTTCCTAACTCCACTGCTACAGGCTTAGATGATGTCTCTATATTCCCCCAAGTAGCCCATCCCCATTTCCACTTCTCTGTATTTTCTTTCATTTGGCTCAAGACAATGGCAAATCTGTTTTCAGGACTAGACAAGATAAAAATGGCCATAGTTACCTGATGTGACATGCTTAACGAGTATGAACACTGCTAGTACAAATGTGTTCATAATTTTTTGAAGAGTTGTAAATCTAGGTCAAGAATCATCAATTAACTCTTCACAGCTAGCATAAAACTTTAATAAATAACCCCTTATATGTTCTCTTTGAATCATCAGAACTACATTCATGTCCTTATTTTTTATCTGGGTGCAGCTGGTACTGCCAGGTGACCCAGTAGTGCCCCGATCTTGAGTTGGTGATGGTTGAAGCATGGCCTACATCTTGGTGATGGAGCTGAAAGATAAGCAGGGAATTGTGGGTTACCTCTCCTGTGGATTTCAGCTGCAGGTCCTGCAGCCCATACCACAGTGTCTGATATTTATTTCCTGCTGGTACACACTTTGTTTGCTTAGTTAGGATGGATTTTCCTAGGAAGAGAAGAAGTGCCTTTGATGTTTTCTGTGACAAGTCGTATATGCATTATGTTTGGACTAAGTTTTTAGTTAAATGAAATCAGGCAGTGCTGGTAATAAATCATAGCAGTTATAAATCAATAAAAGCCCAAGAAAGTTAGAACAAACTGCCTTGTTCTTATTCCAAAATGTGGAGTTTAAAAGAAAACCACAGTAGCCTAGAAAACATAAACAGAGTTAAAAAAAATGGTCATCTTTGAAGAGCTTATTGTGGGAACAGACAAGAAGGAAAAACGTGGGAGGGCAAACAGGAAAATAGAGACATGCAGACCTTTCTAATGACCCAAATAAAATAATTCACACTGCTGGAAATCAAACTCATGTCTCCTGATACCAAGTCTTGTATCTTACATACCGGGCCTTTGCACCTTAGAACTACAGGACTGTGATCAATGTGGCAATGTGGCCTATTAAGAAAAAAGGCATTCACAAGCCCAGACATTTTAATATATTCTTTACATCTGAAAGTATATTCTTCCCTTGAAGCAGTGGATCACAGCAGAGCTATGACTGTGTGCCCTGTTATTTCAGCCATTAATCAAAACCTCTGTTCACTGTACTGGATACCTATTGAGGGTTACACACAAGGGAGGCTGCTGGAAAGGCTTGAACAGATGCTGCTCTTAATCAGCACCTATTAAGGCTTCTCCCAAGCTCAGTTTGGCTCCTTGGAACATGGAGGAGTCACTTAGCTATGTCTAGGCTATGCTTGAAGGGGTGATGTTTAAATGTAACACATCATAAGTGCTTGTACAGAAACCCACTGTGCTTGAAGACACGCAGCCAACTACCATTTCCAACAACTCACAGCCCCTCATGGGAGCTTCCATCTGAGTAAATAAGTAGTATTTATCATGAAAGTGAGGCTATGTCTTTACTAATAAATTAATATCCCATACACAATTCTCTAGCAATTGCATTGATACTACTTAACATTTTTACTCTACAAATCAGGGGATCCATGTCCAGACTGTATTGCTATTCACTAGTACAAGCCTAGGCGTAGTCTGAATGTGTACAACTCCTGGCAGCTAGTGGTCCCTGGAAGTTTGATTGCATTCTCAATGAAACCCAAGGAATTATTTGTGTTTGAAGAAAGGCATGTGGCACAACATCATATGAATATTTCCTTGGATGCATGAGCACGACTAGACAGATAGACTACTATAACTCAAGGATTTCTGTTACAAAGTAGTCCAGCGATGTTCTTAGAGCAAGAGATAGCTTAGGGCCATTCTAAATTATTCCACTTGCTCCCAGCCTCTAGGCTTGTTCAAAGCCAGAAACTAGAATTGAGGAAAGGTGCCAGTGGGTCTAGTTAAGAAGGAGTTGCCTTTTCTCCCAGGAGAGCCCATAAAATGCTTCTTTAAAAATCAGAGAACCTTCTAAATGTCTTGACTTAAAGCCACTTGATTCTGGATCCTATCCAAGCATTCCATAAATTTTTCTTAGGTGACATAAGAGATGGCATGAAGTTTCTGGGGAGCCACTTGAAAAAATTAGTTTGGCAGTAGTTATAAATATAAAGAAGGAGTACTATAATCTGTGCTATAACCCATATATTTCTTGCATTCAAATCGCCCCAAGGAAATGAAGGACTGATATCAAATTAGTTGAAGGATTCTAGTTTAACCCTTACAAAGATGTGAGCTAAATAAACTAGCCATGGGATGTCTCTCTTTATCAAGCACTTGCACAGATGGAGATCATGCCAATTCCAGTCATGTATTTACTTCTGGGCTATAAGACTTTAGATGATAATAAAATTGCTGGGGAATATCTTAAGAAAAAAAAAAAAAAGACAACATTAACAAAGAAAAAATAGCTCAATTTTAGTTATTTAAACCATTAAAAAAAGGGTTTTTTTCTCCCCTGATTCTTCATTTCCAGAAAGACACCAGAGTTCTGTTAACAGTTACATCATCAACATAAAACACATAGTGCTAGGCACTAGAAGGGTATGCATACTACATTTAGCACATTGAGGTTTACTCCCCCTCACCTCACCTTCCCTAAAGCAACAGCCTACAGAGCCTGAAAAATGAGCATACTTGTGTGGGTGCAAGTGACAGGCTTACATTATCTGGAGTGAACAAGAAAATAAAACCTCTATTTTTCAAATGATTATTTATAAAAGAGGCAACAGAGGTTAAAAAAAAAAAAAAGTAAAGGAATCCAAAGTAATTATATATTAGGCTGACAGTAAAAATTCACAACCCACAGAGTTTCAGTGTTAGGAAATAACATATCTCCCTGGATTATAGATGCTTAGATAGAGCACAGATGAAGATTTAAGGAAGTACCATCAATTCATGGAAATCTTACAAAGTGTTTCTATTTGAGAATAATTTGAAAGGTTTCCAGCATGCTGATGGCAGGCACATTTCAGACACAGCCCTACTCCATTTCATTTGAAAATAAAAGCTATTCTATACATTAGGATACAGGCTTAAAAAGAAAACTATTGGTTAAAAATAAAAGAAAGATCTCACCTAAAGCCTCCATGACAAGAACTGTTCAAAGTGTCATCAGTGCCAATGCATGAATGCACTGGAATACAAAGTTGTTAAAATTGTTCTTGACCTGTTTTTTTTACTAAATAATTCCTCTGCCAAACAGTTGCTGGGAATAGTTCAGGAGGTAACATAGACAAGGGAATATTTGCACAAGAGTCTATAAATAAAGGATCCCCCTGTCTTGAAGACAGCTTAGTAATACAGACATAGCCAAATTGTGCCAGTTCTCAGGACTGGAAAATTAACTTGGACATTGTTACTTTGCTAACACAGATGTAACCTGACAACATTTAGAGCATATCACCAATGTAGATTTATTTTTAAGTATTCTGTCCTGAAACTGGCCTTATCTTTCATTTGTATTGACATACAGAAAAATTAACTTTCAGATCTCCTGGGAATATGTAAGCAGCATCTCAGAACAGTAAAGGTAGCTGATAGTTAAGATGGAGGAAAAAAGATTGCCTGATCTCAGGGGATCTAACATCATCATTAAGCTAATGCCATTTAAGTATGATAAAAACCAACCCTTGTAATTGTCCCACCTGCAGCACAATTATATTTCAAAAAGAAGAATCAAGCAGTAGCACATCTGCTAGTATATGCTAAATAATTTGCTTTCTCCACTGACTGACAATCACATATTTTTACAGTACTTATTTCCTAGACAGCCTATTGAGAGTTCTGTGATTTCCATTATTCATTACTTTTTTGAGCTGCTAGTCAGTAGACAGGAATTCCCATGACTCTCTCCATTTTGGGAAGAAAAGAATGATAAAACTGAGATTCTTCTTCATCCTACACACAAAGCGTGTTTTCCCTGAGCACAAGAGGAACAGGACCTTGTTTTTAGTTTTCTCCGGTCATCTTCTCAGTCAGTTTTGCAGCCACAGAACTCCCTTCTTAGGACCAGGTGCATGACTGGTTTTCATCCTGTCTTTTTCTCCTCATGGGTATACATTCTTCCAAACAGTCTGCATGTCTCTTCAGTTGCAACCAGTTAAAGGGAAACCTCTCACAAAGTACAAGTCATCTCTGCCCTGACTCTGATATTGGCTAAGTTCTTTAGGACATGTCTTCTTAATTTTTATAGCTGTCAATCTGTGAGAGAGTTTTACTTGTTACATGTCTTTAAGATAGAAGAAGGCTGAACTAGACATGGTTTTCTTTAAACTGAGTTTGTTATTGTCTGTTGATCAGACACATTCACAGCAACCAATAACACCTTCTAGTACAGGAAATCTCTATGTGCTTCTCATTATTTCCTATGATTAGTCATGATGCAAGAAAACCATTGCAAGTTTGATGATAGTTAAATTCAAACAATTATTCACTGGCTGATCACTAGAAATTCTTCTGAGGAGTGATGTTTTTCTGGCAAATCAGCAATTAGCACTTTTAAAGGACCCAATGATGACCCAAATCTGGACAGCTTGAATTGTACCCTCAGTAACTCAACAAGAGTTGCACCCACAAGTGACATCAGCTAAAAAATCATCTGCTAAATTGGACTTTTTCCTGGGAGCCTAAGTGTGCTGGTTTGGGCTAGGATGGAGCTAATTTTCTTCACAGTAGCTAGCGTGGGTCTATCTTTTGGATTTGTGCTGAAGACAGTGTTGATAACACAGGGATGTTTTAGTTATTGCTGAGCAGTGCTTACACAGAGTCAAGGCCTTTTCTGCTTCTCACCCCACCCCACCAGTGAGTGCGCTGGGGGTGCACAGGAAGCTGGGAGGGGACACAGCTGGGACAGCTGACCCCAACTGACCAAAGGGATATTCCATACCATGTGATGTCATGCTCAGCATATAAAGCTGGGGGAAGAAGAAGGAAGGGTGGGGGCAGGGACAGACGTTCAGAGTCTTCCCAAAGTAACCGTTATGTGTGATGTAGCCCTGCTGTCCTGGAGATGGCTGAGCACCTGCCTGCCCATGGGAAGTAGCGAATGAATTCCTTGTCTTCCTTTGCTTGTGTGTGCATGGCTTTTGCTTTACTTATTAAACTGTCTTTATCTGAACCCACGAGTTTTCTCACTTTTACTCTTATTGTCTCCGCCATCCCACCGGTTTTGTGGTGCTTAGTTGCCAGCTGGGGTTAAATCACAACAGTAAGCCAGGAGGAGTATGTTTCATTGCGTCATTTGCATGGTAGCCACATTGGCTAGGAGCTAGCTTCACAAGCTGTCAGCAGACAAACCCTGGGAAACCTGTCTGACCCTGAAGGCTGTGTAGGCATCTGAGTGGGAGAGTAAGAATAAAAACAAGGTCTGGAGCATGCACTGAGACTAGGAAGAGTTCACTATTATGAAACTCTTCTGATTTGTGTCTGTCTTAATAATGCATTCCTAGTGATCAGAAATTGAATGCAATATGAAAACTGGCTTGTTGCTTACACGGTGCCAACTTTGCAATGATTAGCAAGAGATCCTCTGGGTAGGTAAGTCAGCAAGTCCTTTGGCTCCACACCAAATGCAGGATACCTGCAGAATGGCTTTGGTTGTGGGGCAGAATTATTTACCCTCTGTGCCTCTAAAGATAGAACACAGATGTTAGATCCTATTTAATAGAGGGTCTTCACGTATGTTTTATTATCTATGCATAATGGTCACATTTATCCAAAATAATTTAGGTGTTGAACTGAGACATCCAAGTGAGGATTGTCCTCCTCCTAGGGTCAGAGGAGAGAGAGAGAGAGCAAGGCAGAAAAGTCTCCAGAGAACCAAAATCTTAGACAGGCTTGTCTGGAAGCCTTCCCTGACCACAGAAGGAACTTGAAGAACTTGTGTTTTGAACATAAGTGTCTTTGTTAATTGCTTAAAAATATGCAGAAAGAAGGTTTTACCCTAACATGAGTCTTGAATGAACATAAAGGGTTATTGTGTGCCTGGTATGTTGATCTTTGTGAAATGTTATTATTAGATCCCAACCTGGACTCAACACGCATAACTTGGATCCTTCTCAAAAAAAAATGTGGACTTTCTAGTGTTACTAAGTCAATTCTTTGTTAATGAAATTTTACTAACATATTAGAGTTCCTATTAAAGTACAGAAGAGAATGAACCTGGGATTGCTCTTGAAAAATTCCTGGGATTCCGTTCTGTGCATGAGAATCATAGAATGGTTTGGGTTGCCAGGGACCTTAAATATCATCTAGTTCCAACTCCCCTGCCATGGGCAGGGACACCTTCCACTAGACCAGGTTGCTCAAAGTCCCGTCCAACCTGGCCTTGAACACTTCCAGGGAGGGGGCATCCACAACTTCTCTGGGAAACCTGTTGCAGTGTCTCACCACCTTCACAGTAAATAATTTCTTCCTTGTATCAAAACTGTTACGCCTCATTCTGTCACTACAGTTCCTGATAAAGAGTCTCTCCCAATCTTTCCTGTAGGCCCCCTTTAAGTGCTGGAAGGCTGCTACAAGGTCATACTGGAGCCTTCTCCAGGCTGAACAACCTCAACTCTCTCAGCCTGTCCTCAGAAGGGAGGTGCTGCAGCCTCTTGATCATCTTCATGGCGTCCTCTGGACCTGCTTGAGCAGGTTCATGTCTTATGCTGGGGTCCCCAGAGTTGGACACAGTACTCCAGGTGGGGTCTCACAAGAGTGGAGTAGAGGGGGAGAATCACCTCCGTCAACCTGCTGGCCACACTTCTCTTGATGCAGCCCAGGATACATTTGGCTTTCTGGGCTGTGAGTGCACATTGATGGCTCATAGTCAGTTTTCCACCCATTAATACCCCAAGTTCTTCTTCACAGGGCTGCTCTCCATCTACTCATCGCCCAGCCTTCATTTGTGCTTGATATTGTCCTGACCCATGTGCAGGACCTTGCACTTCGCCTTGTTGAATTTCATGAGATTTGCAAGGACTCACCTCTCAAGCCTGTCAAGAGCTGTATTGTCTTCAGTTTAATCCACATATACCAATGTAGGATTTTTCTTTTTTCTTCTGTTAACTCTTTATACCTATGTTTAAAAGCTTTACCTGTTATGTAAATCTGGTTTTATATCTTGTGAGATTTGGATCTTTGAGTTAAAGAGCTACAAGCTGCACTTTAAATATAATTGAACACAAATTTCATCTTTGAAATTAGGTCTAATTTTACTTTTATATTTTAAAGCTAAGATTCTAAACTACTACAGGCAAATATCTTTTTCTCCTAACTTTTTCATTCTACTGCTGCTCACATTTTGAAATTGGTCAATTCAGCTGACAATATAGCATTAGACATACTTCTTTATTGCAAACATATTCTGTTTTTTAAATGTGGGTGAAGTCTACTACTTCAGACAATTTTAATTAGCACACAAGACAAAATACTGTGCAAGATAACTGTCTTATCATTAATAAACCAACTTAATAGACTGTAATTATTTTGTATGTATTCATTCTTTAAAACGTAAAATAATGTATACAGCATACTCCTAGCTGGCCACTTGTTCGTCGACTTTATGTTGTTAATACATGGAGGCTAAAAATTGTTTTGATAGCTTATAAAATGCTGCATGTTCTTACTTCCTAGTTAGTTTACTGCTATTTTTAATATTGAGATAAGAATTTGAAATCTCTTCTTCTCAATATTTTTTCTGGGTTTTATTTATCAAATATTTCCAACAACAAATTTAATTGCTAAAAGATAAATGGCAGCCAAGCAAATGTAAGTGCAGAATTACTCAGAAAAAGTACGTAAGAGGACAGAAGTGGGTATCCACATGTCTGAGAGGCTTTCATCATTCTTTTTGTTGGCTATAGTCAACTTGTACTACTCCTGAATCATGAAATAGTTTTTACTATAAGCAGGTGGAGAACATGATCAATAATTTGAATTGCACAAATTTAAACTTATCCATGGTTGGTAATGCATTTGAAAGGATCTGTGATCTGCCAGTTCCCTGAAGGTCAAGCACTACCTACAAAGAAAAATCATTTTCTTAAAAAATAAGTACAAGAAAGAAAAAATAAAACAAGTGCAAAATGAGCAGTTGGGAAAATATTAAAAATACATCCAATATGCCTGCAAACCTGTGATTATTTTTATTCTTTAGATTCCTGCTTGGCTTATCATCAGAAAGTAATGCTTTGTGCTTAGCCATGCAAATTTTCATATCAAGAGACAGCTGCTGTTCAGATGAAGTACTGGAGAAAAAATAATCCATTTTGTGCCAACTGCAATGTTTGTTTTGGAGCACACTTCCCAAAAGTGTGTCATTAGCACAGTGAGTTAAAGCCGATGCTGAGGGGTAGCTGGCAGGAAATTATACCCAAAATGTTAAAAAAAAAAAAAAATAAAAAATCAACAATACATATATATTTACCTCCTTTGATGTTTTCAGAAGTGTGGTATATAATATAAAGTTAGTAAACACCTGACCTTTGCTGAGAACTAACCGATGTTTTCTGACATGTATTATGCTATTTGAATATTTTAAACTGGCAAAGTGTCTAAGTGTAGGTTTAATGACGCCAAAGAAAAAGGTTATCATCCTCTTTCTTTCCATTTTCCTGGCCTTTTTTCATATTTAAAATGTATTTTTATGCAAATGCTTCTATTTTCTTCCTCTGTAGCTTGGCAAGTCTTGTCCATGCTAGTAATACATCAGCCCTCCTTAGGGTAAAATCTATTTCTGTAGTTTGAAATAGCTCTCTGGTGTGTGGAACTTGGACCTTGTGCTTGTGTTTTATGGTATAATATCTTAAAGAGCACAGATGTGGAACCTGACTCACAAAATGAAAGCAAGAATCAAATTCTCTTTTCTTTTACATGCAGACATCCCTGGAAATCCAACAGAATTAATCACATGAGTGAAAGCAAATTTTATCAGTATCAAATTATTTTAGGGTGGCATTCTGACCTCACTGGATTACAGTTGGTCCCTCCTCAGATACAGCTACTGATGGATCATCTAACTCAGTTGACAGAGGCTCATGTGTTTTGTGAAGTTCCAGAGCTGATCCGTGCAGCTAGCGTCCTACTGGGTTGCCTGTAATAAAGTGGGAAGAGAAGAATGGCAATAAACGACACTATACAAGTTATACAGCACATTACCACAGCAAGATGCACACACCCCAGTCTCTAGGAAGGAGGTTCTGCTCTAGATGTACATGGCTAGACATATGTGCAACATACTACAGTCTTTCTTGTACAACTTGAACATTGTTATGTGTCCACTCTCACATGAGCACAACTGTATGTATGGCTACCATTAGTGAGTGTTCTTGCTTTGGACAGTGATTTCAACAGTCAGTTGCTTACATTACATAACATTACATTATGTAAGTGTGTGACTTACTAACACTCATAAAAATAAGTTGATTTCAGCAGTTATTGTATTTAGTATAAAAAAGGGAATACAGTTCTAACCAGAAGAGTTCATCTAGACCAGCAAAATGGATTACATTTAGTGGCATTTCTTAGTCACTAAAAGGTTCAAATGAACCTGAATTACAAAACAAGGAAGAATGAGTATTCTAGCTGAAAGACCATCTTGATTTAACAAGACATACATCCAAACTATATAAAATTAACAGTGCAATAAGAGAGCAATCCCTTTGACTGGGAGATCCTGCTCCACCTCTGAGGGGAATGGTGGAATGATATTGTTTCATATATCTACAATTTTTTGAAGCTACTTTGAGAATGATTGTGTGCAAATGTCCTATTTATGTCCTGTTTACATCTATCAGATATTCACATGTGTGTACAGAGCTGTAGGTGGAAACAGAGAAGCTGTGTCTATGAACGTTTCCTTACAGAAAGGCTGTCAGTACTTTCTTATAGAAGAAACATGGTATGGCTGCCAAAGATATCACAAAGATATCTCTGTCAGTAGTAGCTATTATTAAAGGATGACATTGAATAAACCTTGAGAATATGTGGAAGAGTATTATGTGGATATTTTAAACTAATTTCTTTAACACTTGTCTCATATGTCCTTAATGGAATAAAAACAGGAATGAGAAACAACAAAGAAACAATGAAACAACAAAGAAACATTAAACAATGATCTTGAATATATGAAAATAGGATGTCTGTAAATAATGCTTTTCCTAAACAAATGGAAAAGCTGCCATTTCTCATATTGAGTATACTAGCCTTTAGTTTTAAAATGACTGTTATTTTAGAAAAATAAAGGAATGGAAAATGAGCAAAACTGGCATATGCAGGAGATAAAAAAGGAAATTTGACCAGCAGATAAATTAATAGAAAACGCTTAACTTCGTTTAAACTAGACTACTTTGTAGCAGGCTTTTCCCTACGTTAACAAGAAAGCATGACCAGAGAGGAAGAGCAGTTAGGGGTCTGCTGAACCTTGACTATTCAATGCTAGCACAATATTAGACACAATTCATTACAGTTTAGCACATCCTTAAACTATCATTATTGTTAGGGATCTGCTTTGAATTATGCTGGGAAACACATAATATGGTCAGCTATCATTAGATAAAAAGAACTTGATATAGTAACTGCTTCAAAGGCCCTTTCAGACATCTAAGGGTTGCCAAACTAGGCTGAAATGAATGGTCTGAGGGATTATAGGAGTTCCTGGGGAGTTTAAATTTTCAACAGAGACAGAAATGTATTCAGTGACTGAAAACATTGATATTCCTCATTATTTTGCTTATCTCAATATATTTGATAGTGCTTTTTTGCTACATATCCTGATCAGCTCACAGTGAGCATTTGATGCTTGCTATTTTAAAACCAAACTCTATGATGTTTAACACTGCAAATGACATTTTATATCCTTGCTGTGTAACTTTAATATAGAATGTAGATGTTTATATCCAAAAAAGCAACCCAGAAATCTCACAGCTTCCCAGCTTCACTAGGCATGTTCCTGGTCAGTGAGGGAGTTTCCTACAGGATCCAGAGCAGGCACCATGAATGCTCAGAAGTATGGTGGGATGGAGAGCTCATTATTCATCTCATCTTTAACCTCTTCTGTGACCTAGCTGAAGAGTGTTTAGAAAAGGCTTAATAGCTCTAGGAACCCAACATAAACTCTAAAATGTTGAAAAACTAACCAATAGTCACAAAACAAAAAACTCAGAACATTTTAGAACGTGTTTTATGACTTCAAACAAGTACAGGATAATGGGCTCTAAACCATGTCCTGAAGGACACTAATCATAGCCAACATGTTTATAAGCTTTGAAATACTGTTTAGCCATGTCCATTTAAAATATTATTTTTTACTTCTCTGTTCCTAAGATTGCTTCTATCTTCACTGTGGTCACACTGCCTCCTTTCTGTACTGAGCAGTTTTTGGTTTATGAGCATTTTATCCTTATTGATTTATTGCTTCATACTCCTTTAACAAGTCACACTGGCCTCAGTTGTCCCCTTCCTTCTTAAACCCTTGTTGAGATAAATTTCAATTAAAGATGGGTTCATGACATAGCATTCTGATCAGGATTTTGATTACATAAAACTTAGACTGTGTTCAGGGACTTCTGGTTTAGGGACTTGCTTAACTTAATCACATCCACTGAAGCCTATCTTTCCCTTAAACTTTGTTCTAAAGACCTGACATTAGACAAATGGACATTATACTATGGTCATGCAGCATAAATCCCAGACTGAGGAATTTACTAAAAATCATAACTATCAGAGTACTAATTTCACTTGCTACTTCTTTCAGGGATGAGAGATTGCAGAACACAATGCTCTTGTGTTTGTTTCTTAAATTCAGTATTTCTATTTCTGTAGCCTTATTCCCAGTAACAGTCCAATACTTTAATAAAACAGTGTTGCTGAAAACCAAAACATAATATTCCTTTGTTTGGGCATCATACATAGGTTATCTTCCTCATTCTTGGTGTAGGACCAATTCTACCTCTTTTCTGCTTCGTTTGGTTTTTATGGCTTTTGAATGAACATTTTGTGGTTCACTGCAGTTTGCAAGATGTAGCTCGGCTTTCTTCATTACACTGTATTTTCTCCTCAGTTATTTTATGCTTTTATTTATCTCTAATAGTTTGTATGAAGTGGCTTTTCTTTTGTGGAGCCATGGACCCTCAATGTGTTTTTCTCTTGATGTGAGCTGCAAGCATCACCAAGTGTTGTGGTTTGAACCCAGCCAGCAGCCAATCACCACGTGGCCAGCCGTTCACCTCTCCCCTACTCGGTGAAATAGGGGAGGGACAAAAAGAAGAAAATTCGTAGGTTGAATAAAAAAAAAAAAAAGGAATTTACTAATAGTAACAAGAAAAACAACAGTGACAAGATGTAAATCCAAAACGGGTAAAATGCAGCAGTGGCTTACAGAGCGCGGCCAGAGAGAGCCCCCCCCGCCCCCGCGAGCCGCCGTCAGCATGTATACACTGAGCATGATGTCACATGGTATGAAGGTATGAAATACTCCAGTGATGGATCCGGACCGGCCCTCTGTGCTCCCTCTCAGCCCAAGGGAAGTTAACTCTATCCTGGCTGAAACCAGGACACAAAGTTTTATATTCATCTTAAAAGAAATTCCATATGCCATGTTACAGATAAGCCTCAGAGCCACCTGATCCCAGCTGACTTCAGCAAATCTTCTATCAACAAGAAAATGATAATTTTTTTTCTTAATTGTGACATTTTACAGATCCAGTTTAGAGCAAAGTAAATTGTTATAGATTAAAAGTAATTTAGCGGGAAATAACCACTTCTCAATTTTTAGTGATCAATAATAAATTTATTAGCAAGTGGCGAGTGAGCAAAACAGCGCTGGATGTGCCGGAAGTCTCTGCTCTACCAGGACACACACCTGACCCGCCAGAACCGAGTCCCTTTATAGTGTAGGCTTCATCCATATTCATGATGGGCGTACCCTGAGGGGTCTGCAAAGGTGTAAACAAGTTTTCCCGGGCTTTTCTCAGGTTTTCGCGGGCTTTTCTCAGGTTTCCGTCACAGAAGGGGGGGATGACTCAGCACAAGTGTTTTTGTAGTGGCTTGAAGATGGGGGCCATTTTAGCTCCCTTCTAACAACTGATTTTAACAATAGAAACTATATACATATATCTTATTTCTTATTTACATAAGAGAATTACAAAACTGTTTGGCCACAACATCCTGACTACAACTTCTTTTTCCCCTTGAGATTTGAATAACAAATACCATATATGTTTTATTACATAAATTACCAGCTTAAAAAACACAAGTAACTGTATCTCCAACTTCTATGAAGAGTTGAAGTGACAAGGGATAGGTATCTGTGAGTGATGGTAGGCAAAGCAAGGATGGAACTTAAAGCACTTTGTCAGTTCTTAAAGGTTCATAGCATGGACTCAAAACTCTTACCGATTCCTTTTCAGAAAAAAAAGCTTTACCTTTAGCCTTCTGTTTATTTATTTTCCATTCAATTGAATCAGCTTGTGATTACTCAATTTAAGTTCAGTGTCTATCATCAAATCTTCACTGAAGCTCTGACTACTTTCTAGAACTAAGTCTGAAAAAGGAATCATTCTCATGTATACATTGTCACATCATGAATAACTGATGTTCTGCATATTCTTCAAAGTAGAAAGTCCCATAAAGAATACAAAATACTACAGGAATTCTCTCTTTAACGATATTGTAGATGTTTTTATTTTCACTTTAAACTGATGATAAAATAGACTCCAAGCATTTTCCTGTAAAATATTATTTTCTTTTCCAGATTGATTTTGATCTAAACAGATTCTACTTTCTACATCTCACTATTTTTATTCCTTTTTGTTACATTACTAATGCACAGTTTTACGCTATCTTCTTTGCTTTTATTTTTGTTTTTCACAAATGGTACTTTGCAATACATTTCATCAATGTATGCATATGGTGACACAAAATTTCACTGCTGTAGGGTTTAGTGGAGTGCTTCAGGGTACTCTTAGCATATATTTACACTCCTTGCTAGGATTTTAATCCTTCCAGCATTTCCCTGTGACAAACTTCAAAGAGCAAAGGAAGTTTCCAGCTGGTTAGGAGTTTGGCTTCCCTTATCTCATCTTTGACTCATCTTTGGTTTAGGGGAAAGGCACTAGCAATGTTGAAGGAAGTAATGATGCAAGACTAAGGCTGGACATTGAGGTTTTGAGGACTAGCTTAAATTCAAGGACTGAGTGTGACATTCAGCATTACCTAAGTTTGCTCCAATTCAGATACCTCAGTGGTTAATATTACCTTATTTCTGCTGAGTCACTTCACCAATGTAAAGTTTTTAAACTACTTTTTATTTGAAAGAGGATGATAAGTAACTGATCTTTGTTTAGCGATGGAAATACAATGAATTTATGCATGTGCAGATGCACAAGGCATATATTCAGTTTTGCCCTTCCTTAATGCCTGAGGTAGTATCCCCAGGACAGGATCACAGACCTGTAGCTCTTGTACATTGCATGGAAAGTGCCATGAAGTGTTATGTGTCTACGAGTCAGATTCACAAGAGAACACAAGCTGAGAAAAGGTAGTGCAAAGCTACACAATAAAAAATGTTGAGATGTTGTCATGGTTTAACCCAGCTGGCAACTAAGCACTTTCCAGCCACTCTCTCATTCCCCCCTGATGAGATGGGGGAGAGAACTGGAAGAGTAAAAGTGAGAAAACTTGTAGGTTGAGATAAAGACAGTTTAATGGGTACAGCAAAAGCCATTCACACATGTAAAGCAAACCAAGGAATTAATTCACTGTTTCCCATCAGCAGGCAGGTGTTCAGCCATCTCCAGGACAGCAGGGCTCCATCATGCATAATGGTGACTTCGGAAGACAAATGCCATAACTCCAAATGTACCACCCTTCCTTCTTCTTCCCCCAGCTTTATATGCTGAGCATGACATCATATGGTATGGCATATCCCTTTGGTCAGTTGGGATCAGCTGTCCCAGCTGTGACCCCTCCCAGCTTCCTGTGCACCCCCAGCGCACTCGCTGGTGGGATTGTGTGAGAAGCAGAAAAGGCCTTGACTCTGTGTAAGCACTGCTCAGCAATAACTAAAGCATTCCTGTGTTATCAACACTGTTTCCAGCACAAATTCAAAACATAGCCTCATATAAGTTTCTGTGAAGAAAATTAACTTTATCCCAGCCAAAACCAACACACATATGATTCTGAAATTTGTTTCCCCTTGGGATTAATTACCTCTCTGGAGCTCTGAGATACATATTTGAGACAGAAGTTTACAGATCAAGTCTTCTCCTGATTCCAGGTGCCTTTAACTTAATCATAGAATCAAAATGGTTTGGGCTGGAAGGGACCTTAAAGATCATCTAGTTCCAAACCCCCTGCCATGGGCAGGGACACCTTCCACTAGACCAGGTTGCTCAAAGCCCCGTCCAACCTGGCCTTGAACACTTCCAAGGATGGGGCATTGTGGTGGTTTAGTCCCTGCCGGGGTCTGAGACCATGCGGCCACTGCCCCTCCCCCACAAAGGGAGTGAAATACAAAGCCCTGGGGCTGAGATAAGAAGAGGTTTAATACAACAGTGCAACAGCAACACAACAGACAACAACTATAACAATAACAGTAACAGTAATAACAATGAACAGAGCAAAATATCTACCAATACAGCAGTGAAAGCAGAGCGATGGCATAACACACGTGTTAACTGACCATCTCGCTTCGGCGCCAGGATGTGACCTCTGCATGGTATCTGAATAACCCAGCTAGAGCACCCCCCCCACTGCTGGGGAAACTTAACCCTATCCTGGCTAAACCAGGACAGGCATCCACAGCCTCTCTCGACAACCTGTTGCAGTGTCTCACCACCCTCACAGTAAAGAATTTCTTCCTTGTATCTAATCTAAATCTACCCTCTTTGAGTTCAAAACTGTTACCTCTCATACTAGCACTACATGCCCTGTTAAGGAGTCCCTTCCTTTCTTTCCTGTAGGCCCCCTTTAAGGTCTCCCCAGAGCCTTCTCTTCGCTAGTCTGAACAACTCCAACTCTCTCTGTCTCTCCTCGTAGGGGAGGTCCTCCAGCCCCCTGATCATATTCATGGCCTCCTCTGGACCTGCTTGAGCAGGTCCATGTCTTTCTTACGCTGGGGTCCCTAGAGCTGAACACAGTACTCCAGGTGGGGTCTCATGAGAGCAGAGTACAAGAGGAGAATCACCTCCCTCAATCTGTTGGCCATGGTTCTTTTGATGCAGCCCAGGATACGTTTGGCTTTCTGGGCTGTGAGCACAAATTGCTGGCTTATAGTCAGTTTTCCACCCATTAATACCCCAAGTCCTTCTCCTCAGGGCTGCTCTCAATCCACTCATCGCCCAGCCTGTATTTGTGCTAGGGAAAAAAAGCTTGTTCTTTGAAAAGTTGGTGAGAGTAGAGTCAACCTTATTAAGTAATGGTCTCAATCATTATTTCATGGTTAACTTGCACTGTAGTCCTCCCTCTGTCCAAAGAGGTTTCCATCACTTTTTCTTAACTCCCAGGAGAGAGACATGATCAGTAGGCCAATAAATTTGACAGATTAGGAGACCATAATTGTTGATGCTGCTGTCCCATTAGGCTAAAGGGAGAAAGCAAGATTCTTCAGATGGAGGAAGCAAAGGACAAGCCTCTCATTCCAGTCTTTGCTGCCAGGATCATTTCTGCATTTTATATTGAAGAAACTCTGGAAAAATTACAGTAAGAGGACTAGACCTTAAATTCTTACATACCTCCCATCTAACTCCTGGGTTACACAGTCAGGTTCCTTCTTTTGGTACCCATTCTAGTGCCAATGCTCTTGGCTGCTTGTTAACCCAATTTGTAAAGGGTGTAGGCAGCAGATTATTTAGGAACCCCCTGGGAGTGAATCTGTGTTCAAATGTGTAGATTTGAACATCCTTGGGACACAGAAACTGGAAGCAAGTTTCTCACTTTAGAGGTATTTCAGTCATATATCTTTTTCCCTTGCCTTTATGGAGATACAAAATATTAAATTTAGCAGCTCTGAGTCATTCTGCTGGGGAATCTGGAAAAGATATTCTGAACATGGTCCTAAACCCTTTATTTGCACTGTGTTGTAAGAGCTACAACATGTTAAAATACTGACAAAAATATAGTCTTTTGAAATGATTTATTTATTAATTCAGCTGATCATCCTTGATTTTCCTAGATACTAGTTCGTTGATAATATCAAGACTGCAGATCTGCATTCCTTTTACAAAAAAAACCTGTAAAAGAATAATTAGGTAAAGCTTAGTTTAACAGTTACTGATTATAATTTATGGCCAACAGATACCAACAATTGGCACATTTGCCTCCAGTGGAGAACTTGTTTAATGCTTGTTGTTTAAGCATTTTACACACCCTGAACAGTAATTGTACTCTCCCAAATGTTCACATTTCACATCCTGGTGCAATCTGTTTTTCAAATTGTGGACTACATAATCTCTTATTGAACTAATCCCAGTTCTAGAAACTGTGGAGGAGCAGTGGGGATGGGCAGAAAGTAATTAAATACAAACCTCATTAAAACATTCATATTTATTCTCATGTGTATTCCTTGGACAGCTTATGTGTCTGTTTGAGCAAGTTTTTGCTGTAGCAGCATGTTCACATGTACAATGTTTAGCCATGTGTCTGCCAGGCTACCATCTCACCTTCAAGCCCCTCTTTTGGATTCCAGCAGCACAGGAAATTACTCATCCCACAATCTGTTTTACAGCTGGTTGAACCTTCATTGCCACTATTGTCAGCTGTCATCAGAGCTGGATAAATACTTCTGCTAAAAAAACCCCCCTTCCAACATAAATAGTGCAAATATATAAGCAAGTTACATATTTTACAATATCTATGTGAGATATGATTTTAAAGATTGCCTTTAGAAAATAACATTTTTGCGATCTGTGGCTGGTTCATATGCACAGCAGATCTCATGGTCATGTAGGTGAATTATAAAGTCTTCCATTTGAACACAGCTGAAAAATCTACAAATATTAATCCCTTTTTGATTGTATATTTATTCTTAATATTATATCCATTCTTTAGGATAGATAGCACTACTGATTTTTGAACCTATTGAATTATAAGCTTACCATCAGTTCTTGGAACAGAAAGGTTTTCAAAATATATCATTTAATAGATGAGGTCTATTTGTTTGTTGATTTCAATGTCTGCTAGATAAAATACTGCATTAGACTGATTCATGTGATACAACTATAAGCCCTGTTTATTCTAACAGTTTTCAATCAATTGGTGAACTTCCAAAACTTTCCCAGACAGATGGAGATTGTCCAGCATAGACAATTTTAGCCTGTAATTGTTGCTGCTGTGGACTATTCAGGAGTAAACTGTGAGTCCCTACAAACCCATGGAAGTCAGTGTTGTAGGTCAGAATGGAATAGATTCAGGTGCTTTGGCAATGAGGATCAAAATTCAAAATAATCTCAAAAAAATAAAGAAATAATCCAAAATAAACAGGGTGCAATTCAACGAAAACAAATTACTTACAAAAGGAATAATAAACAACACAATGACTAGGTCTCAGTTCTTTAAAAAAGGGTCTACAATTTATGAACAAAAAAGCCAATAAAAGAATGTCCCACCCTTACTGTGAGAAAAGGTACAATTTTAACCTAATTTTACAAACACAAGCAGCATCCACTTGGTCCATTCATTACTGGCAAGATGCCAGTTGGAGAAGTGCACCCAGTTCTTGAGCATCACAGTTTAAGAAACTGTGGATCAATTTGTGAAGAGTCAAAGAAGAACCACAAAATAATTAAAAGGCCTAGAAAATGTGGCCTCTGAAGGAAGATTGAATAAATTGTTTTGGCTGAAGAAAAGCGTATTAGAGGAGACTTTATAACAGCATTCAAGTACACAAAAAGCTACTGCAAACTAAAAAGAGAAATGTCTATTCTTCCTACTCTTTCTTTCTCAGGATAGAACAAGAAACAATGGCTGTAAGCTACAGCGAGGAAGATTTAGATACTAGGGAAAATGTTCTTACATAAGGCTAGAGAAGTATTCAAGCAGATATTTTAATAGGGTATGAAATCTCCATCTCTGAATGCTTATAAAAACAGATTAGATTAATAATCTTATCTGAGCAGAGTGAGGGATAACTGATAATGGGTGGTATTGGACTAGATAACCTCTGAATATCCCTTACAGCCCTATTTTATGTTCTCAGTACACAAAATTTTATCAATGAGAAGTATGTAATTAAAATCTGAACAATAAGGCATCCCATCTGATAACAAAACTTATTCAATGGAGGGACACTTGCATAACATTTGTTTGTGCTCCCACTTACAAATTGCTATTCTAAATCCACAGCAATTCAGGTCACACTTGGGATCACAGTTCATGTAGATGCCATTCTGGGATGGTTGAACAAAGATCAATTCCCTCTCATCCAGTGATATAATCAAAAATATGAGGGAATGAAAATAAGTGCAATGTGTATTTTCACTAATTTTTGGCTGACTGACCATAAGATGTGCATTTCCATTGCATGAAGTTAAGTTCTAAAATCCAATGTAACATAACTGACAAAACTGCAGAGAAAGTACATGACTTTCTTCCACGTACCTTTCTCTTTCCTTCATCTTGTGACAAGGTTATCTTCTTTTTAATAACAGCTTTAGATCTGATATTTCAACAAAGGCAAGTTCATATTTACATTTTCTAGGTACTGTACTTATTCAAGACTTGTCTAGAATAATAAAGACCCATATTACTCCTTGACATGCTAACCATATTGTCTCTTGGGAGGTAAGCACACAGTTTGATAGAGTAGTGTTAAAATACATGGAAGAAAATGTATGCTGTGAAGGAGTAAACATGCATCCTTGAGATGAGTGGAAGAGTAAAGGTACATCCTTATGATAGACACCCTCAATATTGGCAACACTAGCTAATACTCTATAGTACAGACAGGGTGCTTGTGGATGCTGTATTTGGGAAGACCTTAAGTTCCCATAGCTTTCAGAATGTCTTCCACCTGCCACCCCCTACCCCTCAAGCTCATCATTGGCATAAGGAAGTTTTAGAAAGCACATGATAACTGTGTTTGATTGACCAAAATACTGATCCCACAATACTGATCAATGAATATACCTCAGTTTTCTTAAACTGTTGTGGAACAACTCTGTTTTTCAGAGATAGTACTGGTTAAATACTTTTTGTCAAAGCTTCTTCTCCAGATTAATTAAGAATTAGAACTGTATTTCAAAAATAGATGAGAATTCTACATGCACAAGCAATATAAAGTGGGACTAGATGAACTTCAGAGGTCTCTTCCAACCTCAGCAATAGAGTCATTCTGCGCTTCTGTGAATTGCACTCCCTGCCCCGATGGTAATGGATGCATCTTATGCCTTCATTGTCCAGAATGATCCTTGTAGTTATGCCAGTGTGGCAGGCTGCCAGTACAAGTTTTCCTCTATTTCTTTGGCTACACAATTTAAAATGTGATGATTCTTCAGTGAAAAAACAAAGAACCAAGGGTTGTTTTCATACGGAGATTAAAATCTGTGAAGGATCTACCTCAGTTCTCATGACTGCACCACATCAGTGGCTGATCGTCTTGCCCTGTATTCATGGGCAACTTCCGTTCAAGACATTCTGACTTTTAAGTTTTTCATCTGAGTATGGAACTGCTGTTAAACTAGGAGAATGTGACCCCTCACATTTTTCTTTGTGCATGTATTTGGTTTGTGTGTCAAGGTTTTGACAGTGGGGGGGGGGGTACAGGGGTGGCTTCTGTGAGAAGCTGCTAGAATCTTCCCCCATGTCTGACAGAGTCAATGCCAGCTGGCTCCAAGATCGACCCGCTGCTGCCCAAGGCCAAGCCCATCAGCAATGGTGGTAGTGCCTCTGGGATGACATATTTGAGAAGGGGAAAAAAAGGCTGCACAACAGCAGCTGGGAGAGAGGACTGAGCATATGTGAGAGAAACAACTCTGCAGACACCAAGGTCAGTGAAGAAGGAAGGGGAGGAAGTGCTGCAGCCCTTGAAGAAGACCGTGGTGAGGCAGGCACAGATGCACCCAGGAGACTGTGACCTCGTGGAAAACCTGCGCTGGAGCAGGCTCCTGGCAGGACCTGTGGCCCGGTGGATAGAGGAGCCCACGCTGGAGCAGGTTTGCTGGCAGGACTTGTGACCCCGTGGGGGACCCACACTGGAGCAGTCTGTTCCTGAAGGACTGCACCGCATGGAAGGGACACACATTGGTCCAAGTTTGTGGAGGACTATCTCCCATGGGAGGGACCCCATGCTGGAGCAGGGGACGAGTGTGAGAAGGAAGGAGCAACAGAGACAACAGGTGATGAACTGACTGCAACCCCCATTCCCTGTCCCCCTGCGCTGTGCAGGGGGAGGAGGTAGAGAAATCGGGAGTGAAGTTGTGCCCAGATAGAAGGGAGGGGTGGACGGAAGGTGTTTTTAAGATTTGGCTTTATTTCTTATTACCCTACTCTGATTTGATTGGTAATAAATTAAATTAATTTCACCAAGATGGGTCTGTTTTGCCTATGACTGTAATTGGTGAATGATCTCTCCCTGCTCTTATCTAAACCCATGAACCTTTTGTTCTATTTTCTCTGTCTTGCACAGCTGAGGAGGGGAGTGATAGAGTGGCTTTGGTGGGCACCTGACATCCAGCCAAGGTTAACCCACCACAGTACAGTACTTTCTTTTATCTTAGCTTTTATCCTTGAGCTGGAGGTAAAATAAACAAGAATTAGCTGAGCTGCCATAATTTAGCTCTGGCCCAGTGGAATGACTTTTGCAGTCTGTCTTTGCCAAAACCAATTTACAGGAGGCACTAGTATTGGTGATACTTGTTCTAAATCCTTCAGACAGGGAGTTGGTTTCATTGTCTTAGGTGACTTAGTGATTTACTTAGCATCTGTCTATGTGGCTCCTAAATTTCAGTAAATTCATTTAGAACAGGTTTCTTGGCAGATGTGAAAAAGGTACGTGTAGAAGCTTACAGGCAACATCAGTTTTTATAGGTCAGATATTGCTCACGTTATTCAACTAGTGTTATCAGATTTTATCAGATCTTCAAAATGTTTCTCATCTTAAAATTTAGTTTAACTGCAAGATATTTGTCTTCTTTCCTCCTTTAATAATTGTACCTTTTCATACACCACTTTAAATAGCTCAGTATGATATTTTTTAAAATTCATGTTCTCAGGAACATCTCTCATTATGGTGTTTGAATAGTTTTCTTCCATTGCTGTGGGCTAATACTCTGGGTCTTTTTCTTTTAACATAGAGCTATTTTAAAGTTACAATTATGAGCTAGTAATTCAGAGAATAGCTGTTGCATATTAATGAATAGGTGATACACAGTTTTTCTACAAAAAATAATGGTTGTTTTTGTACAAGTTTAGGAGAGTTGTGTTAATTTGCGAAAATTTCATCAGCAACACAGTGCTTTTCCCATTTTGTATCTACACTAGAGTACTGTGTTCAGATTTTAATGCTGAGTAATCAAAGAATACATTTGTCATTTAAAATATTGGATTATTCAAATTGTTCAGATTACTAGGTGGATGAATGAATTCAGAGACTGAAACTCAGACCTCAGTTTAATACATGTGGATGTGCCTGACACCATAATTTTGCATGGTAGAAAACAACTACCACATCCTTACATGTAAACAAATCTAGCAACTCCAAAACTCTGAACACTACTCTGATTTAATATAAAAATCAATGAAAAATACATAGTACTCTTCAAATATTAGATTTACTGCTGCAATGTATGCAAGGAAAAAGGAAAAAAATCAATATTAAAAACTACAAATCTCAAGAAAAATTAAAGCATTTGTATTTCTTAAATTTTAAATAATTCATAAGCCAGTAATATAGACTTGAAGTATTTTAACCACAGAAACCTTGAAAGACTGAGTTTCTAAGGGCTGAGGATCCACCTGTTATTTGCAGATAGAGTTGCAACATCAGCAAGGATGATCTGATAGTTAATAGTGGCTTAAAGGAGGCTGCAGAACTCAGAAATATCTGCTAAATTCTTCAAGTCTCCTTCCAGTCCATGTCCGGCTCCTGTCTGAACAGGAGAAATGCATTCCATTACAGCTATCAAACATTGTAAACTTGGTTAAATCTGACTTTTTAGATATTCATTTTACAAAAGTCAGATTCCAGCATAATTCAAAAAAATATACACATGTTAAGATTACAGTCTACATGGATTGGACTTCGTGTCTGTAGTGGTAAAATGGCATTAAATTTTAGATGCTTGGTGATTAAATAAACTATTGTGCAGCATGTGTAGGTGACACACCATAAACAAATTTGTTTTATATATATTTATACATACACACACTCATAGATATATAGATATAGAAAGATAGATTAGGTATAGATAGATACAGACACAGGGCATAGGCATAAGCATAGGCATAGGCATAGGCATAGATAGATATAGCTGCGGGGGACATTTCCTGGTAACAGGAATTTATAATTAAAATAGAGGAGCATCACATGCAAAGAAAGAAAGAATTTACTTCCTCGAAAGAGAATTCCTTAGGGGACAATTCTTATTTTATGAAGGTTTATTAATCCAGTGTACTAGCAGATAGGAGAGCAAAGCAGTCCTTTAATTTGCTAGTTTTACAGATCAGATTTATGTAACAAAAAGAGAATATAATCCCATCATTTAAAAGGTAACTTCTAAATTGTGACTCAAAATTGACCTATTATTAATGAATGGAAATTGACATAGAAAATTTGTTTGCTTTTGCTGTAAATATTTCATCAATATAAATAGAAATCTATGCTAAATTATTAATATTTTTGAATTAGACTTACTGCAGTCTTCCTGCATTAACAGAAGGGAATTGGGAAAATTAAAGAAATGGACATTTTGGTCATTGCTTTTGGTTTAATATCAACATAAATACAAGGGAGAAGCAACACCTCTGATAGCATATATGAGCCAGCAGATGGATGAATCATTGCAGAGGCTCTGATAAGAATACATTGACCTCACTCTGACATTCAATCAAAGCCTCAATCTTTTGTTGTTTGTATGAACTTTTCTTCAGAATGTGGTAATTAAAAAACTCCGAAGTAACAGATTGAATTTTGTGTGGGGTTGTTAATCGCTCTGGTTAACTGATTGTTGTCTTACCTATTAGCATATTAACTCACAGATTAAAATTTACAGAAGTTTTTTGTGTGTATGCGTGATATTTAGAAGTTATTTAGAACAGCATTTAAGTGAGTCCTCCAGTGCTACTGAGTTCAACCAGAAAAACAAATCTAGAAATCCGTATCTATTTAGAAAATGGAGAAATACATTCTAATTAGTTATGAACTGAGGTCTTGGACCTACTATTTGTCCAAGACTCCCTTGTCAATTTAAACTTTTACATGTTAAGCCCATCACATGGAAGTTAAAATTCAACACCCCATCTCTATGTCTCAGATAGCTGATAAAAAACTACACTCAAACTGAGAAGGTGCCTAAAGCTACCCGAAAACTCATGGAAATGAAAGGGTCTTAAACTCTACCCCTCTTGAAATTTTGACAATCAAGATAGAAATTATTTTGGATCCGTCTACATTAGCAAGTAGGGAAGTCTGCTAAGACCCAAAGTCATCAAGGAAAATAGTTGGTGCAGGGGATCTGACATCCACACTATAAATGTTTCAGAGTGCTTTTCCTAGGAGTAGGATGGTTTGGTCCTGTGGCTGAATGTTCACTAGTGCTTGGAGCATATCAGGAGTACACCTTCCAGTTCAGTTCCACCCAAAATAAATTCAGTTTGTATGTGCATGATGTGAATCAAAGCACAGTCAATGAGGAAGCTTCAGAGATTCTCTTCCAAAGTGCATTCTCAGTATGAGTGAAAGCACCAGTGTAGATTCATCCTTCATCTACTGAGAAGCCACAGAGTCTAGACTCTTCTCTTTAGATGAGTTATCTGTATTCACTCTTAAAAAGAGCTACACGGATGGTGGTGATGGTGCCTGAATGATGACGTGAAGCAGTAGGCTACAGCATCATGCTCTGCTCATCTCATCTGCTCATCTGCTCTCTGATACACTCAGATATGAGTTATTTTGCTGCAGTGGCCCAGCTTTACTGGGGGGAGAGCAAAATCCTCCTCTAAGGCAATATCCTGGCAAAGGGAAGCTCAGAGTTAAAAATTTCTTGCTAAAGAGGACAACATCTCCCCATTCTTTGGTGAGTAAAACCAATTTCTCAGTGCAAATTTAAGAGAAAATGTCAAAAAAAATATTATTGAAGGAGCCAGATCCTGCAGACATATGTTAAGGAGTGTTCTTTAATTGTCTGCCACATGGGATCCCGCACTGGATATAAGCTTTCATTCACTGTTCTTTGGGGTGGACCCTCATGGAAAGATGGTACTGAGTGTCTAAGACTGAATGAACTTACAACATGCCCCAAACCAAACAATCTAGACACTGAAAATTTCATAGTCAAAGTGACAGAGGCTCCCAGTAATTTCAGGCACTATCAGGTTTGGGTATATCAAGCAGTGTTTTGGACTTTAATTTTGGCTGTAGACACATATATTTAAACGCTGCTTCTGAAAAAGGTGTGCAGTTTAAATGTATAACAGTTATCCCTTGTGATAATAAATGATTAGTATGAAAAATGAAGCATTAATTTATAACAAGCAATTTTCTTTGCTTGACATTAGAACTTTTATTGCCAAATATAGAAGGGAGGTACAATTGATTTTTTCACTGATTTCTTGACAGCAACAGATGTAGTTAAGTATAACGTCTGTAGCAAATCCAGCAGTTCACCCTAACCTGTGGTTTAATCCAAGAAATATCACCAGACATGTGGATTATTTCAAGGCCTCAGGACTGACTGAGAGCAAATCTGCAGAATCATCAATATGTTGAATAAGAACACATAATCACAACACATCCCCTGCTTCAAAAGGTGGCAAATAGAAAATGCACTTTTAATTAGGCAATGAAGGGCATCGTTCATGCTGTCTGACTGTAGTTTAGGAAACTACATTAGGATATTAGTCACATTAATTTCCCACATAGGGAAAAGGGAGGTTCTTTCTGAGACTGAGTCAGGGTATGTATAATTGGGGAAGCCTGAGATTACTTTCAGGTTGTGTCTCTGCTGATCAGAACTGAAGCATGCACCAGTGTGCTCTAATCTTGCCTCCCTCAGGAGAGAAACCAGGCCATGAAGACTGACATAAAAGTATCTGCTGATGAAGGCTCTAGCTAGGGCTATGGATGATCCACAATTCAAGACTTGTCTACACAGGCCCTTCTGGCACTGGGATTAGGTCCCTGGTACTGTTTAGTTCTGGCCGTTGATACATCAAATACTGGGCATAGTCTCTCTCACTTCTCTTTTATTTCCTTTCTCTTCCCACAATTTTCCTCTTTTTCACCTTCTGTTTGCCCCTTCATATCCAGACCCACAACCTTCCACTCAGAGTATAGTATGGCAAAAGTGGGACGGCATACAAACAGAGAGCACAGAGGAAGAATAAACAGAGCTTTTTTTGCCAAAGGTGAGCGCCACTGTCCTGGTAGTGTTGACAATGTCTCTTACAAGGTTAATCTTACAAGGTTCCTTCTCCAGAAAGAGAGGATTTCCTCTAGGGGAGTTACAAGGAAGTCTGAATAGCCTTCTGGAGGCATTTCATTTACTGAGGATAGAACTTCTCTAGAAAGATTGATCTCACTTCAGTGAAGTGAGCCTTTTTTCTAATTACCTTCTATTTAAATATGGTAAGCTCTTCAAGTCAGGGCCTTCCTTGCATGTCCATAAGCATCAAAAATACCTGGCAGTAGTAGATTAAATACATATTTAGCTTTTATAATTGATATCATACCTCATGGCAGAATTAAACTCTGACTCAATGTCCTGGACTCTTTGCTTTTTAACCCTGCAGGGAATAGACATGTGAATAAACTCCATGGAATAAACTCCAAGGGTATGTGGAAGGAGAGAGCATCTGCTCCTTTAAGGGTGTATGGTCAAGGGCCTCTTCAATAAAAAAAGGGGATAGTAAGAAAAGAAGGAACCCATAAACAAGAACATATGGAGATGCAAAGCTGACAGACAAACGTAATGGAGACTAAGGCAAGAAACAAAGTTGGTCAGTCACAGTAGTTAATGGGCTATCAAGAAGCTGCACGCAAACCTGGACTTTGGAAACCTGAGGGTGGAGGATGATGGGGGGATGTTGATGGAGGTATGCACACTGATGAAGGAGTGTGCAGGGTAACGGGGAGCAGGGAGGAATGAAGGGGAGAACTGACAGAAAGGGGTATAAAAGGGGCTGCTTGTGTGTAAAATGGGGCCTGTCTAAATGGTTGTCTGATGGAGCCCTACACCTGATCACCACAGTCTGTCCTGTTGCTTTACTATACCTTTTCTTAACTAGCTCTCTGCATGATCTCACTCTCTGTCCCATGTAGGTGAGTGCTGCAAGGACTGAGTGCCAGCTACTGGAGGGCTGGTGTGAGTGAGACAAGGGAGGGCCTCAGCACTGGTGGTTGGAACAGGACTGCGGTTCACAGCCCATGTGCCTGGTGATGGTTGGGGTGGGGGTCAAGTGTCTGTATCACTCCCAAACTGGGTGTATGTGGGGTGTGCATCTGTCATTCAACAGCAGACTCCAAGCTGGACTCACCAGTACATAGGAGGCCCGGGGTCGGAGCAATAATATCAGGCAGGTAGAGTCTGTGGGGATGGGTGGGTGTGGGGTGCCTGTGCAACAAGCGTGTGAGTGCGTATGTCTTTTTTCAGCAAGAACTGAGTTAGACCAGCTGGCAAATGGGAGACCTGTGGGGTGGGTAAGAGGGTCTGGGGTCCTGGCAGGGGTGTCAAATGAACAGAGGGACCATGCTGGTACTCAGGGGATCTGTGACTGTGCGTGTGCTCGTGAGCCTGGAGAGTGATGTGTGTGTGTGCCTGCACTAGTGACCTCCTGTCTCTACCAGCCCAAGGGGAGGAGGGGACGAGTTCTCTGTGCTTATTTCTGATGTGAATCCTTTATGTAGGTGCTGTTGAAGGCAGTGCCCGCTCTGTGCAGCCAGTCATGTCTGTGTCCTGTGTGTGTCTTGTACATCTGGGTCAAGTGCTCAGCTTCCCCACTGGATGAACCTGCAAAAGGAAAAGGGGCAGTCACATCCCTCAGCCTGGGCAGAGACCCCAGGTCTCCGGGCACAGGGCTGGGCTCCAGTGGTTGGGCAGGAGGAAGTCCTGGGCCAGGGCTGCTGGAGGTGGTGGCCACTAATAACAACCCTTAAAAATAACCACAGTCAATTTTGTAAGACAAATTTTTGATCATTAAATATTCTGTTATTCTCTGAGAAATAATTACCCTCCCTTTTGGAAGTATGTTGAGAAATAAGTATCAATATTAAGGTACTCTATAAATTATGCGTATTCAAAATTACTTTTGGAATAAAATCTTTAACCTTTCCAAGAAACATTAGTCCACATAATTTTTATATTTAGAAATAATTATACAGTTTCATATACGTAAGTAAAAAGAAAAAGTAATTATTTCTACAATAGATATAATTATGAAAAGGTTTTATGGAAAATGGAAATGTCAGCCTTTAATTAAGATCATATTGGACTAATATTCCAAAATGTCTGTTTAATCAGAAATAAATATTCCCTCAATGCAGTGTATACTGAGGAGTTATAGTAAGAAATTATCATCAAAACAGGATAGGAAAAGCAAAGTTCCTACATTTTATGATTCATTCACTGTTGTTTCTGGTTCTATTAATATTTTGCTGCAAGAAATTATTACATAGATTAAATGATCACATAGAAACATATTGTTTTCTCTTTCTTGTTCAATCCTATTTTAATTTCAGGGAACTATTTCCATTGTCCAGACACAACACACCAGAAAAAAAAAAATCCAGGTGTCAGGATAGCTACCTTAGTGTCCTGGGCCACTTAATGCTATAGTACTTAAAAAAATTGAAGAGAAAGTCCCACATTCATCCTACTACACCTTGAGCATCTCATTTAGGAACACACTCTAGATTTTCTCTATATCTATCTAATCCTCAATTAAAATCCAGGTGAGAGGAGATGTACAGAATACAGCAATCACCTCCAACCTATATTCTTTTGTGAATGACAACTACTGATGTAGGATGAACTGGTGGACCAAGCCTTCAAGAGTTGATCTTGGAATAAATATATTAATCTTGTCTGCTTTTTGTTACTTGGTTCTTCATAAAATTCTATGATTTATCATTAATTGCAGATGCACAGGTGCAGAGTACACTTTTTTGGTATGCAAAGATGTGATATGAAAAGTAAAGCAAGGATCTGTGTTTGTAAAGATGTTCTCTGATGGTTGGTGTCCATCAGCACAGCTCTTTAGCACTTCAGGATGGGGTGCAAAGCACCAGGGTCCTGGAAGCATATGAGACATTGTTTAATTTAGAATAGTAAGCAGGAATATTAACACTTTCAGGAAATATTACTGAATTTTGGATGCCTACCTACAGAGTAAGAAAATGAATAAGCACCCAAACTTCAGTTTAAAACTTCTGGAGCTGCCAGTTCTTGGCACTCTAGAAAATCAGGCTGGAGGGATATGAAATTAGCTAGCTGAATATGAGCAGTACTGCTGAATGTATCAATCTCTACTGGTAAGATCAGCCTTCAAGTATCCTAAGGAATCCCAGGCCCCTAAGACCAGTGGGGAAGTCTGGAGCAAGGAAGACTTACCCTTGGAGGAGGAGGACCAGGTTAGGGAATATTTAAACAAACTGGACATACACAAGTCTATGGAGCCTGATGTGATGCACCCATGAGTGCTTGGAAGCTGGCCAATGTTTTTCCAAGACTGCCCTCAATTGCCTTTGAAAGGTCAATCAGGAGAAGATCTTGAGGAATGGAAGGGAGGAAATGTCACTCCTGTCTTCAAAAAAGACAAGAAAGAAGATCTGGGGAAACTGCAGGCTGAGCAGCCTCACCTTGATTCCTTGGGAAAGGGACAGAGCAGGCATTTTCAAACACATGAAGGACAAGAAGCTGGTTAAGTCTAGTCAGCATGGATTTACAAAGGAGAGATCATGCTTGACAAACCTGATAGCCTTCTACAAAGAAATGACTAGCTCAGTAGCTGAGGGAAGAATAGTGGATGTTGTTTATCTTTTTTTTAAGATGTTTGACACTGCCTTCCATAACGTCCTCCTCAACAAACTGGTGAAGTTTGGACTACATGAATTAAGTGAACTGTTGTGCTCAAAGGGTTGTGCTCAGCAACTTGATGTCCAGCTGGGGGTTAATCACTGGTGATGTACCCCAGGGGTTTATGCCAGGGCCTGTATTTTTCAATGCTGACATTAATGACCTGGATGATACGACAGCATGCTCCCTCATCAAGTTGGCAAATGAGAGAAAACTGGGAGAAGCAGCTGATACACTGGAGGGTTGTACTGCCATGCAGAAGGACCTGGTCAGGTTGGAGAAATGGGCTGATGGGAACCTCATGAAGTTCAACAAGGGGAAATGCTGAGTCCTGTTCTTGGGGAGTGTACTGAATGTAATTGTCAGGGATTTGGTATGGGGGGAGGGGCTTCAGGGGTGACCTGTGTAGGAGGAGATCAAGGACTGCCCTGTGCTGGTCAGCTGGTTCTATCCAGCTCAGCAACCAAAAAGCAGATCCACCATCTGCCAAAACTAGAACCAGTCAGATGAGTTTATGGTGCTTCTGCAAAGACATCTTTAAGAAAGGACAGTGACCATTATCAGACACAAGAGAAATGCCAGGGCATGAGGGATGCCAGAGCAGGAGAGACACCAAAGGAAAAGAGAAGACACAGGAGCAGAGGCAGGAGAGACCTGCGAGGCCTGGAGTCCAACTATCTGGAAAGCAGCTTTGTAGAGAAGGCCCTGGGGGTCCTGAGACACAACAAATTGACCATGCGCTGACAATGTGCCCCAGTGGCAAAGAAGGCCAGTGGGATTCCGGGCTGCATCGTGAAGAGCATTGCCAGCAGATTGAGGAAGGTCATCCTTCCCCTCTACTCAGCTCTGGTGAGGCCACATCTGAAGTACTGTGTCCAGTCCTGGGCTCTCCAGAACAAGAGAGACATAGACATACTGGAACAGGTCCAGTTCAGGACCATGAAGATGGTTAAGAGGCAGGAACATATAATATATGAGGAGAGGCTGAGAGCTGTGATTGCTTAGTCTGGAGAAGAGAAGGCTGGGGAAGAAAGGGAATCACATCAGTGTGATGGGATACATAAAAACCTGATGAGAGGGCGCAAAGAAGAGGAAGCCAGGCTCTTTTCAGTGGTATTCAGTGAAAGGACAAGAAGCAATGAGCACAAATTGAAATATAGGAAATTCCACTTAAAAATAGAAAAAAATCTTTTTTACTGCAAGAGTGGTGAAACATTGGAACAGGTTGCCCAGAGAGGTAACTCAAAACATGACTGGACACAGTCCTGATGACTTGCTCTAGATGACCCTCCTTTGAGCTGGACTAGATGGTCTCCAGAGGTTTCTTCCCAGCTCAGTGATTCTGTGACTCAGTAATTCTGTGATTCTACAGTTAAAGTTATTAAAAAGGCTGTTTCAGACATTCTGAAAGCATTTACAAATGTGAGTTGAATGTGCTATACATCGTTCTTGTTTCTAGATTAGAAAACAAAATCATCGGAAGATGAGGTAGTAAGGCTTTCTGTAATGCAGCAGCTGTGTGTTTGGAACACTCTTCCAAGAGGTGAAAGACCTCTATTCAGTTTCCTACTCTGCTTAAGTCTGTTTGAACCTAGCATAACTTACTTTCCAAGGAATTCCTGTGGAAGTGTCAAGCTTGATTTCGGGATGCATCACTGTCACTCTCTTTTGCTGGAAGTATTTAATTTTCAGGTTGTACTGAAACGACTTCATCAGGCAGTCATTAGGATAGTCATAAGAAAGGAGTTCCACAAATGAGTTTCATTTCCACTTCTGAAGAGGTTTTTTTCTACAAATAAGTGGCCATAAAGGATGACTGGGGATAACCCATTCGATACTTGTCCTAGTAGAATATTCTGCTGGGAGCTCAGAATGCAAGTTTAGTTCACTCTTATTGAGAAGGAGTAAAATTCAGATGCCACACATACTGGACATGTTCTGTGACCACTAGGTGGTTGTTCAAAGGAAGACTGCTTATATTATCATCTGCACTGTGGATTTAACTTTATTTTTGTTTGTTTTTCTGGAAAATGCCTGCAGGGGACTAGACCACTTTTATTGTCCTTGTCAAGGAGGGAAGCATTGTTTTGGCAAGAAAGGATGAAAACAAGTTTGATGACAGTATTTTAAATTTATTTTTATATACTTGAGTGCTGAGTCAAAAGTCAGCTGTGAAGGTAACTGTAACCTGAGGTTCTTACTCTGTAAATTGAGTTGAATTCGCAGAGAATGGAAAAATAAAAAAACAAACCAAACCACAGACATGTGATTTTCACTCAAGGTTTGTTGAATGCTGTGGTCAACTGAGATGCTATTTTCCTTTTATGAACAATGTTACAACATATGACTGCCATAGAATTTACAATTATGTTGGGTTGTGTGGAAGCACTGAGGGCAATCCACTTCCATTGACTAGAAATTAGTCAGTGCAGAAGTTGCTGTTCTTTCTTCTTTCACTAAACTAATTTAGAGGGATGTTAATAACAGAACATTATGTACTTTGGGCCATTCCTTTTCTCTTCCCATCTGATGGCATTTGCTCACAGAGAAACTGATTTTCTATTAGCTCCTACTAAATACATCAGCCATGAAATACATTAAGATAGCCACAAAAATCTTAAAGTGAATATGAAGAGAGAAAAAGTATGACAACAGAATATGTTTTTAATTGTATATGGGCCTTCAATGATAAAAAACCCAAACCATCATGGCTGGAGTTGCTGATATTTGGCAAGCAGACCACACAGGTGGAATAATAAAAGCATTGGTTATAATCATAGACAAAGTTAGATTATTTGGTGGGGGAGATTGTATTTGCTATCACAAACACCACTGCTACATTCAGAAAGATATTGGAAATCTAGTCTTAATTTTTCTATTACTTTGACCATTCCAAAAAAAAAAGCATCAGCATTTAATCACATTCCTCTCAGATTACTGAAGTTTCCCCTGGATACCCAGCCTCTTGATAGCTTTCTTTGGAGAAGGGGCAGGTAATCTCCTGCACTGATTGTTTTCTTGGGTGTCTGCACCAATTCCAGAAGGGCCAAAGAAATTGGTTTTCATTAATCCACTCTTGAGGGAAAAGGAGAAGTTTTATCCTCACCTACACCTGTTCAAGACACAAAAAAAAGCATAATTTGGAGGCTGTTGGAGATACTGGCATCTAGTTTGTCACACAGGGCCCGACATCCTTCACTGAGATGACCAAACACATATTCATCCTTCACCCTGCATTAGTAAGAGTAGAGACTGGTCATCGCCCCAGTGAACATACAAGAAGTGAAAACAAGGACAGGCGTCAAAGGCGGGTTATAAAAGCATAACTCAGACATTTAGGGACAAAAGCAAGAAAGTCAAACTTCATCTGCAGATAAATCTAGCTAGATACATGTTGTGGTTTGAACTCAGCTGGTAGCAAATCGCTATGTGGCCAGTTGTTTACTTCCTCCCCCCCCCCCCCCCCCCCAGTGAAAAAGGGGAGGGACAAAAGAAGAAACTTGTAGGTTGAATAAAAATAAAATTAGTAATACTAACAAAAACAACAGTAGCAATAGTAGTCCAAAATGGGTAAAATGCAGTAGTGGCTCACCGAGCAGCGATCAATACAGAGCCCGTCCCCAGCAGCGATCTGACTGCACCAGAGAATCCCGCCCCATTGATCCGGAAACCGAAAAACAAAAAAAATGTGCGTGCATGCATCTGCCTATATGCTGAGCATGACATCACATGACATGGAATGCTCCAGTGATCGATTTGGACCCGGTCCTTCAGCTGTCCTCCCTCTCAGCCCAAGGAAAGTTAACTCTATCCTGGCTGAAACCAGGACAATACATAAAGGATAAGAAGAAAGGACTCGACAGGTGTGCTAGTACTAAGAGGAGATTCAGGGAAAATGTGGCACCTTTTTGGATGGGGAAGACCTAGTAATGAATGATACAGAAAAGTCTAAAGTACTCAGTACTTTTTTTGTCTTAGTCTTCATAGTCAAAATTCACTTCCAGCCCTTCTCATGTACACTCTGAGATCGTAGAATCATAGGATAGTTTGGGTTGGAAGGGACCTTTAAAGGTCATCTAGTCCAATCCCCTCTACAATGAGCAGGGACATCTTCAACTACATCAAGTTGCTTAGAGCCCCATCCAAACTGGCCTTGAATATTTCCATGGGGCATCTACTACCTCTCTGGGCAACCTATTGCAGTGTTTCATTGCACTCATTGTAAAAATTTTTTCCTTATATCTAGTCTAAATCTACCTTCTTTTAGTTTAAAACCATTACCCCTCATCCTATTGCAACGGGTCCTACTAAAAAGTCTGTCCCCATCTGTCTTATAAGCCCCCTTTAAGTACTGAAAGGGTCAATAAGGGACAATAAGGTCTCCCTGGAGTCTTCTCTTCTCCAGGCTGAACAACCCCAACTTTCTCAGCCTGTCCTCATAGGAGAGGTTCTCCAGCTGCTGATCATTTTTGTGGCCCACCTCTGGACCCACTTCAACAGGTTCATGTCTTTCCTGTGCTAAGGGCTCCAGAGCTGCACACAGTGCTCCTGGTGGGGTCTCATGAGAGCAGAGTATAATCATTTCCCTCAGCCTGCTGGCCACAATTTTGATGCAGCCCAGGATACAGTTGGCCTTCTGGGCTGCAAGGACACACTGTCAGCTCATGTCCAGCCTTTCTCTCACCAGTATCCCCAAATCCTTCTCTGAAGGTCTGCTCTCAATCCCTTCATCCCTCAGCCTGTATTGATACCAGGAATTGCCCTGATCCATGTGCAGGACCTTGCACTTGACCTTGTTGAATCTTATGAGGTTTGTGTGGGCCCACTTCTTGAGCTTATCCAGTATGGCATCCCATCCCTCAGGTGTGTCAGCTACACCACTCAGCTTGGTGTCATCTGCAAACTTGCTGAGCTAGAGTGGGACAACTAGCAGTGGGGGAGAAGCAGATTGGGGGCTACTTAGAGAAGCTGGCAGTAGTGAGAATCGTAGGGCTATATGAGATTCATTCAAAGGTGTTGAAATAACATGCTATTGTGAGGAGGTTGACTATCATCTGCAGAAAGTAGATGACAACTGGAGAAATTCTGTGCCAGCTGGAAAAAGTCTAATGTTATGCTTATCTTCACAAGAAGTAAGAAGCACCTTGGGAACAATAGCCTGATCAACCTCACTTCAGTCCCTGGAAAGGTCTTGGAGCACGTCTTCTTGCAATCCATTTCCAATTACTTGAAAGACAAGAAGGTAATAAGGAACAGGCAGCCTGAATTTACCAGCTGCAAACCCTGCTTAATCAACAAGATTGTGAGAAAGTTAGCAGGTGATGGTAAATTGAGGGGCTTGGGTAGAGGGCTGAAATGTAGGGCTTTAATCCAGAAGGAAGTTAAGAAGCTTGAGGACTGCGCCAGGAAAAATCTCATGAAGCTCAGCAAAAAGAAGTTCAGAGTGCTGCTCCTGGGGCAGAACACCATAATAATAACAGTTTGGGAAGTAGCTGGTGGTGTGGCAGCCTGCTGAAAAGGACCTGGAGGTTACAGTGGATGTGGGGTTGTGTTACAAACATACTACATATATGCTAAGATTAAAATGAGTCCTTCATCTCTCTTTATGAAATATAGAAGAGAACTCATCATTGCTTTGGTGATCTCAATGTGAAAGACACTTATTTGACATCCTGCATTTTTTCATTTCCTGTGAACATTCCATGTTATTGGACCAGTCAGTAATATTTGTAATAACTTTAAAAAGTTAAATTCTTTCCAAAATACTCATCAGTTCTAACTTTACATTTAATAATCACATTAACAATTAGGAAATTATTTTAATTTACATATTGAAACATACCTCTAAGCTAGCAAACTGAATAGTTTTGAGATTCAAAGGCTAACAGATGCATGCTATTTATTAAAAGTCTCAGACCTCTGAAGAGGAGGGCTAAACTAGACTAAATCCCAAACTGTGCTCCAGAGTGCTTGGGGCAGTATTGGTTGGTTGAGGCTGCCAGGTATGGTTATAACAGTTAAATAAATAATTTAGACAGTGGAGTTGTCATGCCTGTTTCTTTTACTATGCTACTTAATTTCATATACAGAGATAGCAAAATGGCCTGAGAAGGCTCAGTAAGGAAAACAAATCCCAGTAGGCAACATGGCAACAGGAAGCTTAAAAAAAAAAAAAAGAAAAACAAAGTCTGTAGCCCAGTGCTACATCTGAAGTGTAAAAGACTTTAAATTTGTATGTAGAAAAGAAATTTTTATTTATGCATGTTTTATGAACAGCAAAAGTGAATGAAACAGGATGAAACAGTTTTGGGTCATGACATCATGTGACCCAGACAAATTACACCTAATGGTCTTAAAGAAAGCAGTCAGAAAGCTCTGTGCAAATCATATAGTTTAGTGAATCATACATTAGGAATTAATCTTTGAAAATGGCAAAAAAATCTGGAAGATATCTGCTCACATATTTCTAATATTTAGATATGGTAAAAAGGGTGAAACAGAGCATCGCTTCTAAGCAACATAATAGCTAATTCAGGGCCAGCAACAAATACTTAGCACATATCTGACCAGCATAGAGTGACTGACTATATACTCACATTTCAACCCTTGCAAGAGGCAGTCGTAAAAGAGGGCAGATTCAGAAGGAAAAAAAAAAAAAAGTAAGCTTGTGATGTAAAGCTTGAAAAGCACACTCTGTCCATCTAGTCAGAGAGAAGCTATGGAGGTCACTTATCCATACCAAGTAATGAGTATTTATCTGGTGTGGGAAATAGAGAAGTTTTTCACTCCTACAGAGAAGAGCATGAGATAGCACAGCTGCTAGAAGTTGAAGCCAGGCCACTTCCCTGAGGATGAAAATTAAACATTGGAACAGTTCATCAGAAGAGGTGGAGGAATGTTAAGCTCTTGCAGAGATATTGAATTTCATTTTAAAAGCCATTCATTGATCCATCTCCTGGAAGCAATCCTGTAGTCAGTGTTCAGAGCGAGCCTGCACAGATCACCATGTAGTCCCATGGCAACACTTGAGTTTCTCTGTACCAAGCCACCCCAGTATAATGACATGACACATCAGACTGGGTCAGAGTCCTCAGTGCATGTCCTTTCATGCCCTATGCCCAGATCCTGGCCAGGAGCCCAGTACGGGCCAGTCTCTCTGCAACCACCAGAGCAAGACAGGTCCCATCTTGAAGCTACACAGACTGCTAATACCATCCCCACAGGGGGCTAATATTAGCCTGTTTCAAACACACTTGGTTTTGGGGCATTATAGGCTTGTTTTGAATTTCCACCTATCACTGTCATTCACATTAGTCTTTGGACAAAAGGACTTCTCAGCTTGAGAACCTCCCACTTATCTCCCACTGCATACATGCCCAAAAGAGCTGCTCAGGTTGTATGTTAAAAGCAAACAACCCCTTATCCCCCACACCAACCAAATGCTTCCTCATAGTTTTTAATGTCTGACTGTTGGCAGACAACTGAAAATACCCCTACTGTGGCTGTGAAAAGGAGAGTTGGAATTAACACTTTAATGATTGTTAAGAAGACCTGACAACAGTAAAAGAGGATAATTAGCAATAGTTTAAAGAGCAGACTGTTGTTACAAAATGTAATTCCCAAATCCAGTTCTCTCTCCTCTCTTCTGAACTAATAAACATTTTCTGATTGTCCAGGCTTAAGCCTCCTGCCAGCCCCCAACACACTGTGGCTATGCTAGGACATTATTAACACCGTTAGCAATCCATTAGTCAAAGTTCCTAGTGAAGGAGGTTTGACAAACCCAGAGGTTTTGCCTGTAGTAGTAAATAATGTGGATTGACTGACACTGCATAAACTGAAGGCCAGCTGACACACACAGTTCAGTTTTCATCTCCACAAAACTAGGAGGTGGACACATCTGAACTACACTGGGATGAGTCTACAGCATGTGTTAACTTCTGAGCTGGGCCTGGGACACTGCTATTATGCCCAGCCATGCCAGGGCCAATGTTAAGAAATTGGTGAGGAAAATAGTGCTTGGGTCTCTGCACTAGCCTGTTTAAAGAACTAAATGCACATATAGAAGTAGGCAGGATATTTCAGCAGCACAATACTAACAGCATCAACACAGGTCTACTAAATTACAGTGATGTAAAAAAATCCAGTGTGGCTTTGGACTTGCCTTCTCTCGTTGAAAACATAGGGCCCAAACTTAAAATGTTATTCTGGACAGCAAGCTTATTAAGAGGGAAATATGTGGTGTGAATATCATTTTAATGCTACCCAGCTATCCCTTTTTGCCTTAGTCTTCCATTCTGCAAGTGCTTGTATACTAATATGACATCATAAAATATATGAGAAATAGCTTAAGAACCTAACTGGTAAAAGAGTATGCCAATACACCATTTTTTGATAATAGATGAAGCCCAGAAACAAGAAAAAGAAGCAGAAGGCTGAGCAGGGATTTCATAAGAATAGAGTCCATGCTGCCATATCAAAAGCAAGATGTAAAATATGATTTCAGTTCAGTCGCTTTAGAAATAAAATAGTTCCTGGGATACTGGAGATCTGGGATGTCCAAGTAATTCCATGCCTAAATGAGCAGAAAAAGGGTAAAGTATTTAGAGAAAATAACGTGTAAGCTGACTCCAGACAAGAAGATGTGGGAGTCTTGCCACCAGTTGCTCAGTGCTGAAGGAGAAGTGATAGCTTTCAGAGACCATGCATGTGAGGAGATAAACTGCAGTTGTCTGGAAAATATGAGCAAAACATGCCTGCCCAGAAATACAAGCATCAGAATCCCTTGGGATGTTTGGATGCATGGCTAGTCACAAAGTCAGACAAGCATCTTACACAATCTGTCCCAGAAGTTATCAAAAGAAGTGATGACTATATAATTTCTGCTTATTATTTGACAATCTACTCTGAGGAAATGAAAGAAAACACCAAAGATGTAAAATTCAAACACAGTGCTTCAAGGATATTTTTCATTTGTACAAACCCCTTCCCCCCCCCCCCAAAATAGCTTTCTTAAATGCAGAGGAGATGCAATGGAATGGATTTTACAGCTCTAACTAGATTAAACTCTCACTAGAGAAAGAGTGGACCTCATTGTTTGACTCCAGACCACTACTGAAGTGCTGAAATTTCTTGTAATGTTTGCAGTGCAGCAAAAGGAATTCAAATATATGGCAGGGTAAACACATTTTCTCAAAATCCCCCAACTCCCCAGCTTTCAAATTCCCTTTTAACCCTTCTAAAATCATTACAAGAAACTAATTTCCTGTGGATCAGAAATCACAAAATAAAACCAAAACATATTAACATGTCTCTGCAGTTATTTCTATCTTCCCCAAAGACTAATCAGCTGATGAATACTACACATGTTCATCCCAGAAAAAGATACACTTCATCAACTATGATAAAGATGAAATTCAGTTTGAGATTAAATTGTCTATTGCGGGGATCCAGTATGAGATGAAGATATGTAAATTAATGGGTATCTATAGGCACATCAAGTGTCTTATTTCTCATTACGGTCAATGGAGGTATTGTTGTCATTGGTGCAGGGAAAACAATTCAACTCATCCTTCAGCAGTGACCTACAATGAAATTCAGCTGCCTAAATGTCAAGCATCATTTCAGTTCATGTATGGTATAATATCTGGTTTCCAGTTGCCTTTCCAGAAGGATGCAAGTCTCCCACATAATCTGTGTCCCTCAGTAGGTACTTTGCACATTACAGTGTCTGAACTGTCACTAGGAGACTGTGTAGAGGCAGCTGAATCCTGCCCATACTGCTTGGTCAACTCACTTCATTGGCTGTAGTGGAAACTTCAACACATACAGCACACCTAGATACCTGAATGGGAGTCTTTAACTGAATTCTGCCTCCAAAAGCTGTTACAGAAACTCTGTAGGTGATAAGAAGCACATACTGTACACCAGACTATTTGCTATTAGTTGACATGGGTAGATGAAGTATACAGTTACATGATTTCAGCAGAAAAATTAAGTGAGACGCAATTGTATAAATAAATATGTCTTAGGATATATCCCATGTTTTATTTTAGGTGTTAGAGGGCTGCAGAAGCTTATAAAATGAATAGGGTTGATGGAATAGAACAAAGCACAGTAACTCAGGTTGGAGAGATCTCAGGAGTCTATAGTCTCATTTCCTGCAGGGTCAGCTATGAGATCTGATCAGGTTGCTCAGGGTCTTATTCCAGTCAGGTCTTCAAAACCTCTAGGGTTGGAGACTACACGACCTTTTTGGGCAATCAGTTCCAAATTAAATAGAACTCCAAATAGAAGTCACATACTTTGTCTGCACCTTTGAGAATATTACTTAGAGCTTAATTTTCAAAAATGTGTAGGCATTGCATGGAGTCTTGAAGAGGCTAAATAGGAGGAAAGAAAGGATTTAATCAGATATCCACAGACAATGGCAAATCACAAGGAGTTTTGAGATAAGTGTCATTAATAAGATCAGTCTGGATACTACATTCCTGTTTCAGGACAAGAGATGAGAACAACCTCACCACAGATCAACTTATGTATAGAGCAGTACATGAGGGCTGACTCTATTTTTGCCCCACAGTTATGACTGCATGGTGTCCCATTCAACTGCTCTTAAGAAATTAGATAGCAGATAAAGAAAAGTAATGTGGGATTAGAAGAGTGAGAGAAAGAGGAAACTAAAAACAAAGCAAAAGTTCTTACCAACAATATTTAAAACAAACTGAGTCTTGGGCTCTGTCTCTAGCCAACTAAAACAATCCATTCAGCAAAAAAGGAACTATACCATAATTCAGGAACATATATGGGTTTACCATGATGTCCTCTATAAAGGGGATGTTTATTCTGGCATTGCTATATCATATAGCTGCTTCTATTCTTATTCAAAGAAAAACTACTCAGAAGACCAGAACTCCAGATTTACATCTTTTATTTGTATACCAGTACTTTCATGAAGAATATTTAGTCTGCAGGTGTATTAGATCTTTTCTATTCACACTAGGTTTTATTAGATGTTTGAGATGTGTTTTCAACAAGAACAGTGACGCTTAACCACTACCAAAAGGCATTCTGACAGAGGAACAGGTAGTTCCTATCTCACCATATACATATTATGTTTAAATTTGCTCATTTATAAGGTCAGAGGACCTTATGGAAAAAAGCCCCCAGTATCAGGAAATTATAGTCAGATATCAGAGAAAACAGTATATCTATATAATGAATTGTGGAGATGGGTTCATGACCAAATAGCCAGGAACTTTAGAAGTAATTCAGTCAGTTTGGGAAACTGGTTTTGGCACTTCATATCATTATGTAATGGAAAATTTAACTAAAAATTAAAAAACGTGTCCAACCTTTGTATTTCCTGGCCCTAATTTAGCCAGGTCTGTTATAAAAACTTTCTTTTATGAGGGTAAATTACATTCTGTCTCTGAACTATGGAAACTTTTCATTCTCACTTCAACTGTGGAGACAGAAGCATGGTCAGTGTCACCTCTGCTTCACTAATGTTTGTGTGCCAAAGGAACATGGAAAACATAAAATAACTCTAGGCCACATTCTTTTCTCCTTTGCTACAACACCTTAAAAAAATAAAGGAATTCTTTATTTGAAAAGATGGGGAGACTTGCCTAGAGCATGGAAAATGTCAACATTCATAAGAAATGCATCTCTTCTTAAACCCTTAATTCACAAGATTTTCAATTCATTAAATCTGATGTTACTACTTGCAAAGTAAGCTACATATGTTCAGATCACTGTGGAATCAGCAGCTATTAGTTCTTAGAGTAGTAATTAACATTCATACTAGAATCCCACCAGTAAGAATATTGCCGCTGTTTACCATTTGGGATCAGTGGTTTTTAAGTTAATTTTTACATGAAGTGACACAGTACTTTGCTGCAGGCAATACTGATTCAGTACACTGGAGTTTCTTTGAAACTGTCAATTTTCAGAGCTCAGAAAACATACAACTAATTGAGAAACAAGCAAGCATTGATTTTGGAGATTAGTTCTTGACTTCATAGCTTGTTAGCTGAAGTAAATGAGGAAGAGTAAAGAGAGAGAAGGGGGATAAGAGCTAAGGATATGAATAATATAAAAAATAGCATCTTTTAAAGTTAAGTTGACTGTTCTTATATAATAACAGCAGCTGACAAATACAATCAGCCCGCAACACAGAATGAGTGTGGAATAGGAACCTGTTCCTCCAAAAGGCACAGCATCTCTTTTCTTATCATCTGTCCTCAACTACCAGCTGGATCAGAGAGGTGTGACAGTTTGCTTCCTATTCCTTTAACTATTCTGGGATTATAAAGGTTTGTGTGCTCCAGCAATGGGTACTCCTTATCACTGCTGCACTTCTGTCTCCTTCAGGCTGCTTTTTTAGCTCACCCAGACCAGGTCTTAGAAGCCAACAGAGATGACTGGGAGGAAGAGGGATTAGAAGGAAAAACCTGACTCACATGACAGATTTAAATATTTAAAAATTGCTCACCATGTCTTCCAAAAAAAGAATAAGGGCTATTGAATAAAACTAGAGGGTGGCTGCTCCCCTGTAGTGATTTGAGCCCAAAGGGCAACTGAGCACCACACAGCTGCTCACTCACCCCTTCCCTCTCAGGAATAGGAAGGAGAAAAAAAACAAAAGGCTTTGGAATCGAGATAAGGACAGAGAGGGGTGACACAACCATTATGGTCACAGTCAAAATACAGACTCATTAGGGGAAAACAAAGAACATCAATTTAATTCAAACACCACGATAACCAACACTTGATTTGACAATCAAAGAGAGTAGGACAGTGAGAAGTATAACCACATCTTAAAAACACGTTCCCCCCACCCTTCACTCCTTTCCAGGCTCAGCTTTGCTCCCAATTTCTCTACCTCCTTCCCCCCAGTGGTGCAAGAGGGCAGGAGATAGAGCTTGCGGTCAGTCCCACCACTCCTTCCTCTTCAGGGGGAGCACTCCTCGCATGCTTTCCCTGCTCCAGCATAGGTCCCTCTCATGGCAGACAGTCCTCCATGAACTTTCTCTGACATGAGTCCTTCCCATGGGCTGCAGCTCTTCATGAACTGCTCCATCGTGGGTCCCAGCCATTGGCTACAGTCCTCCCAGTGATGAACTATACCAGTGCAGGCTTCCCTCAGAGTCCCGGCCTTCTTTGGGTTCATCCACCTGCTCTGGCATGGAGTCCTCCACGGACTGCAGGTGGGTATCTACTCCACCGGTGACGTCCATGGGCTGCAGGGGCACAGCCTGCCCTCTCACCACGGGCTGCAGGGGAGTCTCTGCTCCAGCGTACTTTCCCCCCTTCTCCTCCTTTCTTCCACTGATCTTGGTGTTTGCAAAGGTGTCTCACTCACAACTTCTCACAACTCCCACTCCTCCTCCCAAGTTCCCCTTCTTATATATGTTATTACAGAGGTGCGGCCACCATCACTAATTGGCTCGGCCTTGGCCAGAGTTGGGTCTAGCTTGGAGCCAGGGGAACTTCAAGAAGCTTCTCACAGGAGCCACTGCTGTAGCCCTCTCCCTGTTACCAAAACCCCACCAAACACACAAACACAAGACCCCTCCCCCAAAAGAAAGTAGTTCTTATCAGTGCAGGTGTAACCTGTGAAAGTCCCTGTGTGAAAGTGATGAAAAGATGCGAATGTTAAATTTCATATAGCTCAAAAAATATGTCCAAGGAAGAAAGACTGAGTGACGGTTTATTAAATACATATACACTTCTTGATAAAGAAACTCTTGAGATGTAGAGTGCTGAAAGTTCAAAGAGCATCCTGATGTCCTTGTACCCTGGGCATCTCTGATGTCCATTGGTGATGATGTGATGCAGATCCAGATGGGCTGGTTCAGTCACCCTTTCTGTTCTCCCTGTCTGTATTTCCCTTGTATTAAAAATTGTTAACAGTCTTCAGAATCCCTCTTTAATGCTCAGATAGCTGATCACTAATAAGTAGCAGAAGAAGAAGAGCAAATACACCTTCTGCTTCTAATTTTCCACTGTAGCTGCCACAGAGGAGGCAGAATATGGCCCAGAATTTCTCCAGTAAGAATAAGAAAAAGAAAATGAACACTCTGACCAGATAAGTTCTCCTGAAAGCAGCTCACTTCAATGCTTGCACAAATACTGATGAACACTGAAATGAGTTCCAGCTGCCTTTTCCTGTGGAAAATATCCTGGGATCTTGTATGGGAATGAAAACAAAGAGATCATGGAAATCATGACTGCATCCAACTAAGTGAAAAACACTGAATTTCAGGAAAGATTAGCTGTTTAAACATATGCATAGCACCCTCAAAATCTCTTTGAACGAAATCTGTTTCTTCAAATATTTTGCTGAATATTTTCAGTAAACATTTCAGAATCATATGATGGAGACAGCTAAACGTTAGCACTCTATCAAACAATGATTGAAATGTATCTTGTAAACTCATTCATGTCTAATAAATGCAAAAAATCCCAGATGGAAAAATATATATGCAAATGTTCCAGAGTAAGATGATTTTGCATAAATGTTACAGATATAACTACGGTTTTCGAAGTACTGTAGACCATTGAAGAAATCTTTATAATTGTCAATTGTCTTCCAGTAAATTGGATCATTTTGAGCATATAGATAGTTAGATGTAGGATTCTACTGCATGAATTTAAAGGTCATGGCATCATCGGAAAAGTGATTTCCCAGCAATGTGTCCTCTAGCCTTGACTTTATTATGATTTGTCCATTCTTAATATCTCTATTTATCAGTTTGATATCCTTGCTGGCTACATCATGCATTTTTAGAGCAAACATTACAAGTCAAAAGATTCTTTGGAAATGGAAATCTGAAAGTTTGAAAGATTTCTAGCCTGAGAAAAAAAAGGCACTAAATATCAATTAAATATAATCAATAATATAATCAATTAATATTGGCTTTTACTATTTAAATGTGTTTGCACATATGTAACTGTAGGATTAATCTGACTAGAATATTTCATTTCGCCTCAACTAATTTTCTGTTACTGTTCCCTTTGTAGAAAAATATGAGAGCTGTATTCATATAGATAGCTCTAATCTCCTGAACAAACAAGTAAAATGGCAATTTCAAGGAAGAAAAAAGTTATTATTTACTTAAAATATAAGAGCATATTAGTCTCTTGTTTACCTGTATTTTTAAGGATACTGATATTAAAAGTGCATAATGTAACTTGTAAAAATGTCAACCTCTGTAGCATGTAAGTCAAAAACCAACAAAAAACTTACAATATTTGTACCAGTCTTGGAATAAAAAGCAAATGAGGGAAGACAACAAAGTTATACAGTCACATTTTTAATAACAAGCCATTTTTATTCTCCAGATACTGGTGGGCTGAAAATTTTAAAGCAAGGCCCCTACTTACTGGTTTTTTTGTGAAGAAATCAAATATTTGACATGTAAACCAAAAGAGCTAGGTAAATCCCTCCTGCTCCTTTTCTAATTGCATATTTTGTAATAAATAGTGACCAGAGCAGTACTTCCAACTTTTGTTATAAATTGCTGTGAAGAGGTCTTATTGTGCAAACACTGATATAAACTAATGTTTACAGTGAGAAGATGTTTAATTATGTGGTTATATGTTGTTATCTACACGTTTATGATTGAAAACAAAACTTAACTGCGGATTTTAGCTGGTGTGGAGGTTTGAACTCAGCCGGCAGCCAGACACCACGTGGTCGGGCTGTTCACCTCCCCCTCCCCCCTCTGGTAAGATAGGGGAGGGACAACAGAAGAGAATTCGTGGCTTGAATAAAAAGAAAGAATTTACTAAATATAACAAGAGAATAACAGGAACAATAGTGAGTTCAAAAAGAAAATGGGTAAAATGCAGCAGTGGCTTACCGAGCATGGCGACCGCCCCCCCCCGCCCCCAGCAACAACATGGCCCGACGCGCAGATGGCGTGCGTGAGAGAGAGCGAGCCCGAGAGAGTGACTGCCCACCTGGGCATGACATCACATGGTATGAAATACTCCAATGAAAATTAACTCCATCCTGGTCAAAACCAGGACAGTCTCCACCCCTTATTCCATACCATTGACGTCATGCTCAGGTTTCCAAATACATTTTAAGGAATCACCACCCCTTTTTTTTTCCCAGGTCTCACAGATATCATTCCCTTAGTCTATGGGCCATCCTTCCACAATGTTTTCTGAGTTCATTTAGTCCATAACTTTGGGTTCCATCTGTTATGACAGTTTGAGGAATGAGGCGGAGTTGGCTCAGTCGGTGGAGCAGGAGGCTTTGGATGTGGCATGGGGATGTTGCAAGGCACCAATTGCCATAACAGGGTTATTTGACAGTCCGGTTCATTGGCTATTCTCACCTAAAATCAAATCTCCCTGAGGCACACATTGGACCTCTCCATCCTTCTGCATTACCCACCAAGTGCACCCAGGTCCTTGGGCAAAAGTAATCCCATGCATGGTTTACCTTTACCCAATGCAGGAATAACCCAGATGGCCTTCCCCAACATATTCCTAATGTGCGCTACGGAGGCTTTATCCCCATCCGTGGTATGCAGGAGGTTTGATTGAGCAGGGCCAGCTTGCTCGGCAGATCCTCTGGTATTGACTAACCAGGTGGCTTTTGCTAAATGCACGTCCCAGTGTTTGAAAGTTCCACCACCCATTGCTCTCAGGGTAGTTTTCAGTGATCCATTGTATCGCTCAATTTTTCCAGAGGCTGGTGCATGGTAGGGAATGTGATATATCCACTCAATGCCATGTCCGTTGGCCCAGGCATCTATGAGGTTGTTTCAGAAGTGTGTCCCATTATCTGACTCAATTCTTTCTGGCGTGCCATGCTGCCATAAGACTTTCTCTGCAAGGCCTAAAATGGTGTTCCGGGCAGTGGCATGGGACATGGCATAAGTTTCTAACCAACCACTGGCTGCTTCCACCATTGTAAGCACATAGTGTTTGCCTTGCCGAGTTTGTGGGAGCATGATATAATCAATCTGCCAGGCCTCCCCATGTTTATATTTTGACCATCGTCCTCCATACCAAATGGGCTTTAACCGTTTGGCTTGCTTGATTGTAGCACATGTCTCACATTCATGGATTACCTGTGCAATAACATCCATGGTTAAGTCCACCCCTCGGTCACGAGCCCATCTATGTGTTGCATCTCTTCCCTGATGGCCTGAGAAGTCATGGGCCCAGCAAGCCATAAATTGTTCACCCTTATGTTGCCAGTCCAGATCTACTTGAGACACCTTAATCTTGGCAGCCTGATCTGCCTGTTGGTTGTTCTGATGTTCTTCAGTGGCCTGACTCTTGGGTACATGAGCGTCTACATGGCGTACTTTCACAACCAGATTCTCTACTTGAGCAGCAATATCTTGCCATAATTCAGCAGCCCCAGATGGGTTTGCCTCTGCGCTGCCAGTTGCTCCGTTTCCACTGCTGTAACCACCCCCACAGCGCATTTGCCACCATCCATGAGTCTGTATAGAGGTAGAGCACCAGCCACTTTTCTCGCTCAGCGATATCCAATGCCAGCTGGATGGCTTTCACCTCTGCAAACTGACTCAATTCACCTTCTCCTTCAGCAGCTTCGTGTGGGGCTCCATACAGCTGCTTTCCACCTTCGATGTTTTCCCACAATGCGACAGGACCCGTCGGTAAACAGGGCATATTGCTTCTCATTATCCGGTAGCTCAGTATGTGGTAGGGCCTCTTCAGCACGTGCTACCTCTTCCTCTGGCGCCATTCCAAAATCTTTGCCTTCTGGCCAATTTGTGATCACTTCCAATATTCCCGGATGGCTGGGGCTCCCTATTTGAGCTCGTTGTGTGATTAATGCGACCCGTTTACTCCATGTGGCATCAGTTGCATGGTGTGTAGAGGGGACACTTGATTACTGGAAACCGGAGCAGCATTTCTTCTGAAAGGACGACGTTCTGTACTTGTTCTTCCTTCCAGCTCACATACTTGCCTTTCTAGAAGGTAGGTAGGTTTTCCATCCCATTTCTTCATGTCTTCTCCATAGTCACGCAGGCAATGCCACAGCTTCCCCCGTGGTGTGTACCGGTTCTCTCGAGTATAGAAACGATTGCTCCTGATAGCCGAGATTCTGATCCATGCAGGTGGGGAGTAGGATGTGTTCTCCTTAAGTTGCTGGACATCTTGAGATAATTTGTTCACAGCCGCGATGATGGGGGAAGAGACACTTTCTTTATATTGCTGTAGTCGGCAAACCAGTTCATTCACTGTTGGTCTCTCTTCATCTGTCCAGTCCATTACTGCTAATGCACTGGCGTATGATGAGGGTGTGCTCTGTACAAAAGTCCTCCACATGGGCCAAGTGCATCGGACTTCATCTGGATCTGTGGGTAGCTGTGCATTATCTGGGTCATAGTAAACTACCTCCTGCACAGCTAGCTCCCTCAAGTATTGAATGCCTCTTTCCATAGTGGTCCCCTTACTTGGTCGACATGTCAAGTCGTCCTTGAAGGGATACCTCTCCCTCACACTTGACAGAAGTCACTTCCAGAGACTAAGATTTTGTGTCTCTTTTCCAATGGCTTTGTCAATGCCCCCTGCCTTAGACAGGGATCCTATCTCCTCACCTCCCTGCCCTCTAGTTTCATGCTACTGGCCCTCCTGTCCCAGCACCGAAGCAGCCAGGTAACGAGTTGCTCAGCTGGCTGGCAGCTGTAATCTTTTCTTATGTCTTGCAACTCACTCAAGGACAAGGATTGGGTGACTATCACTGGCTCTGCCTCCTCCTGTTCTTGTGGCGGGCCTGGTTCATCATCACCCTGTACACTGCGAGGGGATTTTTTGTGTATTTCTTCTTCTGTATGGGAGCAACTGACACTGTCGTGGGTTGGTTCTCTGGTTCAGCTGCAGCACCTGTCCTCGGGCTTATAGTGGCTGCAGTCTCTGTTACTTGGTTACTCTTAAATAGTAGCTTAACCATAAACAAAGCCTGAACCACATGCAGGAAAACACTAACTCCGAACATCACGGCAAACATGTTTTTGTCAACATTCCAAAGATATCTGAACTCCCCAGATTTCTCAAACACAGCTGTAAATAGCCCCCAGACCGATGACTGCACGTTATCATAGATTAGCATCACATGGCACAACAGAAACAAAACCTTAACCCACCTCTCACGGAAGGTGAGCAACAGCATGGGAAACACGTATTGCAAATGAGGTGATAAGATCTTAAGGAGCCAAGCAATCCACATTTTACCCATTTTATTGTTATCTCAAACAAAAGAAAAGCCTTGGTGCCCCACGTTGGGTGCCAAAAACTGTGGAGGTTTGAACTCAGACGGCAGCCAGATGCCACGTGGCCAGCTGTTCACCTCCCCCCTCCTCTGGTAAGATAGGGAGGAACAAAAGAAGAGAATTCGTGACTTGAATAAAAAGAAAGAATTTACTAAATATAACAAGAGAACAACAGTAACAATAGTGAGTTCAAAAAGAAAACGGATAAAGTGCAGCAGTGGCTTACCGAGCGCGGCGACCGCCCCCCCCAGCAACAATACCAACCGACAAGCAGATGGCATGCGCGCGAGAGAGCGAGCCCGAGAGAGAGCCTGACCACCTGGGCATGACATCACATGGTATGAAATATTCCAATGAAAATTAACTCCATCTTGGTTGAAACTAGGACAGCTGGGTACTTTCATTCTGCAATGGTGTAGGGTTCTTGTTAAAAAATAATGATAATAAAATGCCTTTGTATATGTTTTATAATGAAGAGTTTAACCTGCAGACAACAAATAAATTGAATAAGTCACATGCAGAGAATTTAGAACAGAGGTTTGACCCAAACCCTACAGGATCTTTAAATCTTCATACTCCACATAAATGCAGTGATTAGAATCCTCTGAAATGTTTCTAAATGCACTCACTCTGGCTGCTACTAAGAACAATTCTGAGGCCTCATGGATCCATGTGCATTTTATTTAGGCAGTGTATAGGCACTATTAGCCATGTCCTACATATATTACATTCAAAGCAACCACACTGTCTAGAATATAAACTTCTATATTTACAGTCATTGTTCCCTAGATACATATCTTCTTTTATCTTCTGAAGTCTACACAGAAGAATAATATTAAAGGTCCATTTATCCAATGTACTTTTGTTCCCCCAGTGGTATTTATGCTTGTACTGTTATCTTAGCTGTGTCACTGTAAAATTTGGAAGAGCTTCAAGGAAATCAGTCAATTATTCCAGATTAATGTTGTTATTACTTATATCCAAATGTTGCTTTTAGTCATGTAAGACATTTAACTTTCTTGCATGTTCGTATTTCTACATAGTGGTGAATAGAAGCCATTATCAAAATAGAGTAATGGCGTGGAGCCTTGGAATGGTCATGAGGCAGAGAAGAGATCAGAAATTGAAGGATCAATTCTGGTCATCCTGACATCTTTGCTAGTCGTAAGTAGTTCCATCAAATTCAGTGAAGTAATTGGTAGCAGAACAAAGCTATCAAGTGGGAGTACTCAGGTGTAGTGGAAGTACTCTGCAGTTGCATGATCTAACAAACCAAAGTTCATCAAAGTTTCTTAGGAGCTTCCAAAACATTGTAACTTCAGGGCAACAGGATGCTTAGAATATAACTGTAACCATAAGAAAAGAAAAAGCAGGAGAGCATACCAGTTCTTAAAATTAGACAGGTCCTTAAATTCCTTTTAATGTGGGAATTACATTTTGACTATGTGTGTATACAGAAGGCATGATATGAAGAATGATAATAAATTAGGTAGACTTAACTGAACTACTATATAAAATGTGCTAGGCAGCAGGTGGTAACATTCCTGTTTCTGCCTCTTTCTGAGTTTAATGTCAGAAGTCACATATTTCATTTTATTAAGACATCAGAAAACTGCAGACACATTCCCAGGCTTGCAGAAAAACATTCTGTAATTCGGATTAGCTCACCAATATGTGAAAGGAACTGGAGATGTTCTGTGGTCTTTTTAAAGCTCAGAAAAAAAGGTGCAAAATGAAGGTTTTGCTAAGCAGAAAAATAAGATGAAAGATGAACAATCAGTCAGTTGTGTAAGGAGCAGACAGCATTTGTAGGTAGAAGCTGTGTATGAAGTGAGCAGGAAGGCTGCTATAGAAGTGGGACATCAACAACTTCATGATACACTGGCTAGATTGATAAACTGTTTTGTAAAGAATGAAAGCAGGATGTTGATGGTCAGAAGACATTTGTGTTCCAACATAACTACTACAACAGGCAGGTAAAAACCTACCATTCCTTTGTACAATAGCAATTCAGCATTGGTCTGGTACAAATGTCTGAACAGAGAAGTGTGTTGGGCTCTGTGGTGTGTGTGTGTGCATGCTGGGACCCTGTCACTACAGAGCTAAAATACAAATACTAGAAATGGAACATATAATTTTTTTGTAGGATAGAATTTGCTGTAGGTTTCTCTTCACCCCAGCCTTTGGCATGACAGACTCCTATTAACTGGGAAGGAGTGGATTGCCTGTTGGGTAAAGTGGGAGAAGGTGTTTCAGGTATTGACTCCATCTCTATACTTGACTTTCCATGTGACCTTGAATGAGTCATTCAGGGCCAAATTTACTTCTTGTACTTTACTCATAGTTTCCATTAAAATGGGTGTTTTCCCTTCAATAATGTAATTAGAATTAATTTCCCCTCCTTTCAGGGGTGAATTCATTTGTTCTAAATAATGTTTTATTTTCTATTAGCTCCATTCATCTAAACTGAATTATTTACAGTGTAAACTTAGATGCTGCTACACTGGACAAAATTGGGCTCTCGGCACTGCAGAATTTCATCCACAAAAATGATGGTAGAAATGGCAGTCTAACTCAGGGAGATACAGTCAGACTAATTCATTAAAGCCTTTAAAATGCTGTTTATAAATGAGAAAAACCTGTGGGATCTGATTTTAGGTAGATGCAGTAATAGTCTTTTTGCCTCCTAGATGGAGCTAAAGCACTTGTCTGATGTATCTTGGCTTGTGGGATGGAGGAAAAAAAGTAACATGACAAACATCATTGCCTTCTCTTCTATTTCATGATTAGTATTACCTGCAATTTTATACTTTCCTAAGAACACATTTTACAGACTAATAATAGAAAAAGTTTGGTCTCCATTCTGCAAGGACAATATTTATGAGTGTAACTCGGTCTAAAATTTACAGAGCCTTTTTTTACTTCTCTGCAGCCAGGCAGTGCTGCTCACTAGATATACACTTCAGCAAGCACTGACAGGTATCCAGTTCAGCTTCCTGGGAGATCAACGTTCAGTTTTCTTCCCCCTGGTCCTCATAAAGGATAGATAAAGGACTTCTGGCCCCGGGACAAAGACTGAACATACAGTCTAGATGAGACCTCTTCAGTGTTTATAAAGGAAGAGATGCCACAACGTTGAAAGCAAGAAATTTGAAAATGAAACCTACAAAGCAAGAGACCATCATGAGCTGAGTGTAGACAAAAAAGCAAAGCAAACCTTGCAACTTTGTTTAGTTGTGAGCAACCACAATCTAACAAAACCTAGCAAAAAACCCACAAGAACAAATGCAACAGTGCCATTCACATATATATATATTGTTTCTGGGAAGGTCATATGATGTTAGGAAAAGGGTATTCCTCTTTCAGAGATGTGAAACTTCAATTAAGCCGTAAGCACATATATAAGTCTGTATCTGTATGCAATTAAGTACCAATTAGTGTAGTAATTCGTTTAATTTTCACAACCTCATTTCTGGTGAATATCAGTATTCAGTGTGTGCCACAGGCCCGTGGTTTGGGGTGATTAGACCAAATGAAGAAAGGGATGTGTCCCATCAAAGCAGCCACAGGGTAAAAGTAGAAAGGGAAGAGCCAAGAGCTCTTCACACGGTATGGAAAGACGGAAGACTTACAACAGTTGTGACCAGAGTCTAAGAACATTAAAAACATAATAACACCATACCTAAAGAAGAATTATTCACAGTTTAAGAAGAGAAAGAGGATGAAGAGGTGGCTGGTGGCCACCATCAGTTGCAGGCCAGTGTCACCTAGCATCTGGGAAAAAGATGATGGCTATCTGGAAGATAAGGTAGTAACTGAAACTGCTATAGCAAGTTGGCAAAGCAGAGTCACTGCAGAAGAGAAGGTCAGATCCTTTCCTCTGGGTTACTGAGCTTCTGTCTATGCTTTTGGACTCATGAAACAAACAGATCTGAAGTGCAGCCAAACAGGCGCTGCTGGATCTTTATGTATGGCATCTGGCCTGTCTGCATTGCTTGTGATTTTAATGGCATTAATTTATTGCAATATCTTATGATGGTTTTTAATTATTTAATTTGCTGCTTGAGATGGTTTTTAATTATTTAATTCATGTTTGTTCCCTTATGTTGCTGCATATAATAATCTATGACACTGATCCCAATGACTTCCTTATTGGTGTGCCTCTTTTCTACTGTAGATCTGCATAAAGGGTCTATGCATATGATGTGGACTTTCTTCATTTCTTTGAATTAAGCAATAATTATCTACATCTGAAATATATTTTAATTCAAGTCTACAGTGATTTTTAACTTTCTTATAGGAATAAACTGCAATACACTTGAACTAATCTACAGAGATCAGTTTAATGCAGCAGAACAGAGTGGAAATTTGTTAATGTGAATATGCAAATCTAGTATATTTGCTTGGTAATGAGTAGACCACGTTGGACAAGTCATCTGTAAATGAATATGTAGACAAATCTGTGTAGCCAGCAATTCTACCTCCCTGCGGGACTGCGAAAGCAATCTTTTTTTTTTTGTTAACTTTAAAGCCAAGGGTCTTTGTTTACCCAATCCTTCTTCCGCCCAGGATTATTTTCTCTTATCTATAACAGAATCCATATGCTTTAGAGGAATGAAAACTTCAAAATTACTATGTGATACTGAAAATCAGGTATTAATGTTGTGATGCCAATCATATGTTATGGAAATTGAAGTATCTGGAAATCAAGCTCCAGCTTTAAAAGTGGACATGCATGGTCACATTGTTACTACATACAGGCCCATACCAAGTTCTCACAAGAAAAAAATCTTCTGAACAGGTTTGAAATTCTAAAATTCTGGACTGCCATTTATTTTTATTTTGTATCATACACTGAATCTGAAAACCAATGAAAAATAGGTTATTTTAATGTTTTTTGAGTCCTGATTATCATTAGCATATGGCCCATACCTTTAGCTTTTTAGATTTTTAGCTCAGGGCATAATCCCTCCTTGAATTTTGCTGTATGAAGTTGGAGTGACTGTGTGACGCTTTGTTTCGATATAGTACAGCTTGTTATATAGGTGTACATGCCTTTACCCTGCTCATTCAGAGCAATGTGCTCTATGCAGTATGTTTCATAAGTTAATATATATGTTTTAAATCCAGATTAGGTCAATATCTGGAACCTGACGCCACAAGCCATAGAATTTCCCTGTAACAGTCATATCTCAACTCCAGACTTCCTAGTTGAGTGATAGGACACAGAACAAGATCGCATGAAATTCAGGCTTCCTCTCATTATTCCAATGTGTTTCCTCCTCCAGCATGCCTAAGTATTGCAAATACACAATCCTGATCAACAGCCAAATTCCATAACAACACTCTAGTTTATACACTGTGGAGTTCTCTGAAAAGTTACTCATCAAAGATGGAAATATCCCATGCCCTGTGAAACATGTTAGTGTTTTGTAACTGTTTTGTCTATGTTTTGGCATGGGACACAGTATAAAGCAGACTAAAATAAGAACCATTACATAAACCTTTAAACAATATCTACATAGCCTGTATCTTGTCATCCTCCTCTGGCAAAACCATTACTGAAGTCTTCTCAAACACAGCAAATGCAGTTCATACCATCTGATATGTCTGGTGTCATAGCTGAGAAAAACTCTTCTAAGCTGTACTCTAATGTTTGCATCACTTGACCTTCAAAACTTTCATGCTTATTTATGCCCGGATGTTTTCTTTGTTATTTAAATTTAAATTTAATTTAAGTATGTTTTCAGAAAAATCAGTGCCCGAAGGATTAGAATCACATTAGTGCATTGCATTCACTGGAATTCAATTTACATAAAGAGAGACTTTGTCCCTGTGCTTTGACAGAGCTGCCATGGAACCAGTTTGCACTCAGAAGAGGGAGTGTCAAGACAGGTTGAAGGTTTAGCTAAGAAACCAAGCCCATAGTCTAATCTATAGCTGAGCACAGCTGAAAATTAATGTTAATTAAACTGCAATTACTTTATGACAAGATTTGTATGTCAATTGATGACAGAAGGGAACAAACATGGAACTGATATCCAGGACCATTGGATTATCCAGCCGTAATGGCCCATGGATACAGACCTGACTGACTTTGGGATTACTGCAGCCTCTGTGAGCTGGAATTGCTGCAGCAAATCCGAATGGAGGGGAAAGTATGAAGGTATTCAGAGGCTTTTCTTCATGACTGTTACTTGAACTGAAGCTGTAGCAAATTGACATTTAAATAAAACACCTGTTTTCATAGGAAAGTGGAGTCCTCCTGTGCTATCAACTAGCTGTTAGGCACCACTGAGTTTAGCAAAACCTGCAAGGAAAAAAGAAAATGTGATCCATGGGGAAGCCAGACAGGTATGAGAAGCAGAACAAATAGACAGCATGCAGGGACTGAGACCACTGGGAATGACGGTTTTGCAGATTAAAATGCTGCACAATTTTAAAAGCTTGAAATAGCTTTGGAAGACAGATATGTCCATGGAGGATAGAGATCAGAAAATTAAGTTTTAAAAAAGTAAATAATCGCTTTACAGTCTTAAGAATGAAGCTCAGAACGCTGTAGCAGTGCTAAAAATGTTTGATGAGAGAGACTGCAGAAAGGTAATTGGATGGCTCTTTTGTCTTACCTTTTAAAACTAAAACCAAGAATCAGGAGAGAGTAGATATGCTGCAGAGTTGGACAATCTGGTATCCCCATTAAAAATCAAGGATAAAAACTCAATAATAAGAGACTTGGTTATATTGTGAGGTATGTTAGTCCAGCTTCTAGGAGAGTTTGCTGAGAGAAAGTGAGCTTTGCCTACAAATGTTAAAGACTATTGGCAGGGAAGGATCAAAACCATGGTCAAAACTGTAATGTTGATAAAATGCAAAAAAAGGGTCAAAAAAAATCCAGGACTAGGAGACAAGAAAACTCTATAGTATCCAATGAAAAAAATAAAAAAAATTTTAGGTCAACCTGAAATATTTTCAGTCCCTTTTTTAAAAAAAAAAAAAAAATTTCTAACTGTGACAAGCACAGAGTGGAGTTATACTCTGACAGAAGAAATGCTCATGAATATGCTTCTTGGAATAAGACAGTTCCACCAGTTCACAAGGAAGACAGACAACTTAATCACAAACTACTATAGGAGAAAAGAAGAAATCTTAAATAACCTTTGCTGAATACAAGGAAGTGAATATGAGGCCTACTTCAATACAGTATAAGAAACTGTGAAAAACATTAGTTAATACACAGCATTATATTTTCATCTCTGATGAGCAGTTCCAGGCAGCCCAGCAAAGATGGGGTACTACAAACAGTAAAACAGTGCAAACCCTAGTGTTGACCATAACGTAGTATATAGGTATCACATGAAGTTACTTTCTTCTACCCACAAAGTGGTGCACTGTGGCAGGAAGAGTGCATCTTTAAGAGGATCCAGACAGTAATACTAGTAGATTTAAGAGGTGACAACATTTAATAGATGCATATTTCATGCCTAGAGACAACATTATACCTGAAAGGAAACAGATAACCATCTTGTATTTTGTCATGAACACATACACAAGGAAAAGTTCAAGGTGTGTGAAGAAAACTTTGGTCACCCATAGAAGGAAGCTTTTCAGACTTGAGAAATCAAAACCTGATTTTTAGAAAAGGTTGTGACAGACCTCTACAGTTTTAAGGTCAAGAACTACATGGTCACAATTACCAGACTCTGATTGCTGAATCATGCCAGCAATAACTGTGATAAGGTATTGACAGTAGATTTTACAAGGTGTAGCATGCCAAAGTTTAGCATATGAACTAATGTGTCACAGTACATGGCAGCATATTCAAATGGATTTAGTACCAAACAGGAATCACAGAACAACTTATGATCCCCCTGGGCTCCCTAGCAGCATCTGTAGTCCAAGACATGTTGTAGGTTTGTGTACTAAAAGTTATATGAAGTTTATCAGCTTCTTTCAGGTTCCCATGGTGTGACTAATTCTAGTTCAGGAAGTAAGAAAATGATGCAGACTGCAATCAAATAAAGGAAGGGAAAGATGTAGAAAGACTGGATCGTGGAGGGAGGTACACAGATTGCAGGAAGGAAGAGGCTGGAAGTGCCACTGTGACACCAATTTGTGTACACAGGACTGGTGGGAACCTACCTGCAGCCACATCACCTTACTTAATTTAGATTTACAAGCACTGACTCCTCTGATGTTATTACTCCCTATGCAGTACACAAAACAGGAACCACGCTGCCCACATACAGACAGAGAAAAACCACAAGGAAGTCCAAACAGGATACAAAGATCTGAGACCTGACCTTGATATGGGAAAAGAACTGGATGTGCTCTCAACAACCCATCTTTATTGTGATGGAAGACAGTGGTTTCAGAGGTACAGATATGAGATAAAACAATGGCTACACAATAAATACGGTGGGGATTCAGCTCAAATTCTAACATTTTCATAAGTGCCTAAGTGAATATAATATATAAAAAATCCCAGATTTGCCCTAAGTGTTTTGCTTTATCAATAATATGCATGTGGGGCAGCAGGAGTGTACCAATTATGTCTCAAAAACTACTATAGCTGCATTTGCTCCACACTGCACCCTAGCCAGTAAAGGCTGGTGCATATTGCCTTCTTGCATCTGTCATTCTTCTACTTCTGGAGCTGTCTCAGTCATTGCTAGCTTGAACACTCCAGTATGCTGCACAAGCAAACACCTAACTTGCTTTCAGGACAAAATTTACATTTTCAAAATGATTGTATTTTTTCTTTAAGAATTACTGGGACAGACTTTCTCATACCTATGTCATGTAGGAAACTGCAAAAAATTTTATTCAAGTGAACTAGTAGACGTATCTATTCTTTTACAAAAAAATTATATTCTATTATCATGAATGACGATACGTCTTTCTCCCATGTTGATCCATTATTGAGAAAGAATCTTATTCCTACATATTGCCCAATGTAGTCATTAGATTTTAGAATGTATTTAATGGAAAATATAATAGTAGACTACAGTGATTACAATGATTACAATCTTAGAAAAGGATGTGCAAGTTATGTCTAATCTCTAGGCCACAAAGCACCAACTCAACATGACACCAATTGAGCAAAACTTCAGGAGTCAACCACAACATCAAAAGCCATTCAATGCTAGGCAATTTGTAGGACAGTGCAGTGTTACACCACAGAAATAGTACACTATATGCACATTCCAACAACAGACACAAATGGCATATGTTGCAAACAACTGCTGATTGTCAAGTAAAATACCATCAGACAGATAACAAGAAGTAGTCACATGCTAGATGGATTGAACACCCTGATAATTTTAAGAGAATATTTACTCTGTCCTACAATTTTCCTCTGATATAGCAGAGGAATTAAAACAATATCTGATTTCTTTACAGAACGGGTTGTTAGGCATTGGAATGGGCTGCCCAGGGAGGTGGTGGAGTCCCCATCCCTGGAGGTGTTTAAGAGTAGGGTCGACATAGAGCTGAGGGATATGGTGTAGTTGGGAACTGCCAATGCTAGGTTAAAGGTTGGACTAGATGATCTTCAAGGTCCTTTCCAACCTAGACGATTCTGTGATTCTGTGATTAGTTTCACTGATGTGTGACTTAAAGGGCCTTTCTCATTACTGCATTTGTGGTAAGAGAAAATACATAAATTATTTAAGTCAGAGCCACTCACCACATTGGGATGTGTGTCTTTCCTGAATCGGTGAGCATCTGACTTTGCAAAATGCAGGCCTCCAGACTCTTCAGTCTTTGTGGAAACTGCCACATGAATCCAAATTACTAGTTTGAAGAGATTTCACCTATCTTTTGTGGCAATGAAGTTGGTGTAAGGAAGGCATGATCTGTCCTTCAAACTTGACTGTTAAATACTTGTGCATTGTTTTGATTCTGAAAACTGATCTCCAGACTAGAGTAAAAGAGCACTTGTTATTTCAATGCATCTTCTACTTTTCTTCTTAAGTTTCTTTTAAAAATCAGTGTTTCCTTTCTTTCTGCCCACTCTACACATACTAGCAAATATATATATGTATATACATTTGCTTTAACTTTGAAAAACAGAGGTTCACAATAAAAACACCTACAGGGCACCTCAGTTAATTCATTTTCATCTACCTGAGAAAGCCATATATTATAATCTACAATGTCTAAAATCATCATATGGCAGGAGCTTTTCCGTAGGAAGATTATGGCAACAGTCAAATGGAAATAATGAAAATGAAGTCATTAGTACTTCACATCTGAAAAGTTTTAGTTGATTTTGTCTCTCCTTTTCTCTATGATTAATTGTGACTTTTAATGACTGTTTTTAGAATAAGAGAGTAATAGTTTAAGAACTGTTAATGCTGTTGCTATGATCAAAGATTTGGCTCCTGAGGATATTGATATGGGACTCTAAACACTGACTTGAGACCCAGGATTGTGAACTTTACAGTAAGCAGAAATGCTGCAATCGCTAGATGCTTATTAAGTTGTAGTTTTTTATTTTTCCTAAAATGTTCTTCAGGAGGAGGAAGAGGGATCTATTTCTGATGTGTCTAAAAGTACTGCTTGTGCAAATATATGGGCTTAAGGATACTGAAGCACACAAGTCCAGAAAAAGGCAAGTGTTTGATACATGTTACCTGCTCAGGGCTTTGAACAACCTGATCTAGTGAAAGATGTCCCTGTCTGTGGCAGGGAAGTTGAACTAGATGATCTTTAAAAGGTCCCTTCCAACCCAAACCATTCTATGGTTCTATGAGTCAATGAACTGTGAGAAAAGATCTTTCTAGTGCCACAGGATTTAATTCCCAAATTTACCTTGGCCTCTGAGTCCATGTTAAGCTTGAACTTGTACTCAGTTCCTTCAGTTGTTGTATTTTAGGATGACAAGGACATCTTTTTTCACAGAGTCTTTCCAGTTTACCATTTTGTTTATGATATGCTGTGCAAAAAGGTGCACTCATTCTTCATTAAGCACCCTCAGCTGAGAATTAGATTCTGTCTCAAAGCATACCTCCGAGGACTAGAAACTCCTTCATTCTAGCTACAAAAATCTAAACAATCTAATACAAACAGCTATTAAAAACACCTCTTGCTTTTACCTAGAACTTTCCTGAAGTTGATGGCATGCTATTTGAATGCACCTGTTAGCATATTATATTATAGAAAGGACCTTTTTTTGAGGTGGTAATCAAATTAAACTCTAGCTATTTTTTATTGAAAGGACATTTTAATTCATCTTCTAGCTGTCTTTCTGGAAGAAAGGAGTATTCAAAAATGGAAAAGAAAGAGCTTATCTGAGACAAGTATAAAAAAACAGGTAAAGGAGATTGGGACTTTAGTCTACTGTAAAAGACTTCAGTTATCTCTTTTGACTGTGGTAGTATTTGGGGACTAAATACAGAGTTAGACCATAGACAAAAAGAGACACACAGAGACAAAGGATATGTCTAAATACTCAGATAAGCCGCAATTCAAACATTTTCCATTTAATGTCTCCTGACCTCCCACAGTTTTTTGCACACAAATTCATAGGTAGGTACAGAGATTGAGTCAAATCCAGAGGTCTCTGGAAAGTGAGAAGTTGAGAACACTTGTGAATAGATGGATAGGCACAGGTAAGGTCAGCAGCTTTTCTGCTGGCAGCTACGCAAAATTGAGTCTTCACAGCCATAATGGTGGTTCTCTAGTACAAGAAGAAGAGAGTCAGTGCTTGCATTCAAGGACTTAAGATCAGAAATGTATTGTATCAGAATATTTCTTGTATTTATTTATTTATTTATTTATTCTTGTATTTCTGTATTTCTTGTATCAGAAATAGCGTGGCCAGCAGGGACAGGGAAGGGATCTTACCCCTGTACTCGGCACTGGTGAGGCCGCACCTCGATTACTGTGTTCAGTTTTGGGCCCCTCACTACAAAAAGGACATTGAATTACTCGAGCGTGTCCAGAGAAGGGCAACGAAGCTGGTGAAGGGTCTGGAGCACATGTCGTACGAGGAGCGGCTGAGGGAACTGGGGTTGTTTAGTCTGGAGAAGAGGAGGCTGAGGGGAGACCTCATCGCCCTCTACAACTACCTGAAAGGAGGTTGCAGAGAGCTGGGGATGAGTCTCTTTAACCAAGTGTCCTGGTTTAACCAGGATAAGGTTAGGTTTCCCCAGCAGTAGCGGGGGAACTCTAGCCGGGTTATTCAGATACCATGCGGACGTCACATCCTGGCGCCGAAGCAAGACAGCTGGTTAACACGTGTATTATGCCATCGCTCTGCTCTCACTGCTGTATTGGTAGATATTTTGCTCTGTTCATTGTTATTACTGTTACTGTTATTATTATAGTTGTTGTCTGTTGTGTTGCTGTTGCACTGTTGTATTAAACCTCTCCTTATCTCAGCCCCAGAGCTTTGCATTTCACTCCCTTTGTGGGGGAGGGGCAGCGGCCGCATGGTCTCAGACCCCGGCAGGGACTAAACCACCACAACTTTTGGCGCCCAACGTGGGGCACGAGAGGGCTGAAATAAGGACAAGAGGAGAAGGTGTGTTAGAATTTGCTTGCGTGGTGGAGCTGGATTAATCCTCATATCCACTCTGTGCTCCTAGTGCTGGTGTTTGTTATCGGTGGAAAATGTATCAAGGGTCTTGTTTCACTGTACTGGCTACTGTCTGCTTATAATGGGCTTGTATCACTGCTTGTGGGGGTGAACCAGTACCTGTTTGCTGCCTGGGCTTTTGTTAGGGGTCTCACCCCCTATATGGGTGAGCCAGGTGAAGAGATTCTCCCAGTTTTTGAGAGTTTCAGCTATCCCTGGAGCACCCAGACCAGTGTGCTTGCAGCACAATGCTTTCTAAATGTCTGCCAGATCTTGTTTTGGGCCATGCAGTACTTCTCCAACAATAGCACCACCCGGAAACCTGCCCTGAGGGCAGATGGTTATGAATGGCAAGGTGTGTGGGAAAAGATGGGCAAGTGCCTGAGTCAGTGGTCACCCCCAATGCTTTGGGATTTCACTCCCGAACAAATGCAGAGTCCTGATAAACTGGTGGAGTGTTTGGAAAAGGTGTGCTGCCAATCTGACAAACCCCGGGAGACACAAATCCTTGCGATGTGCTGGGGGCTTGCCCATGCTTACCGCATCGCCCTTAACACTGATCACTGCCCTCAAGGGGCTGCAGGGTCTGAAAGTGAACTTACTGGTGCAGCAGCTGGGCCAGGGGGACAGGCAGTGCCAGTACCAGCCGCCTCCACCAGCACAGCAGCTGAGCCAGAGGGACAAGCAGTGTCAGTACCAGTCACCTCCACCAGCACAGCAGCTGAGCCAGAGGGACAAGCAGTACCAATATCAGTCGCCCCGATATGGAAAACCAAATACACCAAAAAATCCCCTCACAGTGTACAGGGTGGTGATGAACCAGGCCCATTGCGAGGGCAGGAGGAAGAGCCGGAGGTAACCATCCGATCTCTATCCCCGAGTGAGTTGCGAGATATGCGGAAGGATTTCGGCCGCCTTCCAGGTGAGCAAATTTGCACCTGGCTGCTCCGATGCTGGGATAGTGGAGCTGCTGGTTTGGAATTGGAGGGGAGAGAGGCCAAGCAGCTGGGACCTTTAGCCAAGCAGGCTGGTATTGACAAGGCAATAGGGAAACAGGCTCAAACCCTCAGCCTTTGGAGGCGACTCCTGCTCTCTGTGAGGGAGAGGTACCCCTACAAGGATGATGCTCTATGTCAGTTAGGCAAGTGGACCGACATGGAGAAAGGCATTCAAAACCTCAGGAAAATGGCTGTGTTTGACATGATCTATGGTGATCTGAATGATGAGCAGTCACCAATGGATCCAGATCAGGCCCCTTGCACACAGTTGATGTGGTGGAAGTTCCTGCAAAGTGGACCAGAGGGACATTCCAAAGCATTAGCAGTAGCATCCTGGTGGCGAGACACCCAGACTCAAACAGTGGACGAAGTGATTATCCAGCTCCGGCAATATGAGGGAAGTCTCCCTTTCTCCCAGCATGCTTTGGTTTCAGCTGTAGAGGAACTGTCTCAGAGGCTCCAGAAAGTGGAACAGGACATGTCCTATGTTCCACCTGCCCGGGCCTATGTCTCAGCTATTAGAAGCAGGCACTTCTCCACCCAAGAGAAGGGCAGTGGAAGGTACACACCACGGGGCACCCTGTGGTTCTTCCTCCGCAACCATGGGGAAAACATGAGAAGGTGGCATGGACAGCCCACTTCCGCCCTAGCTGCACTAGTACAGCAGCTGAAAGGGAAGACCACCATGAAAGGGGAGTCTTCCAAGAGAGATGCAGCTCCAGTGTCCAGTCGGAAATCTCCCAGACAGAATAGAATGGCCAACAGTATGCTTGACCCTCTCGAGGGGACCAGTCATTCTTGCAGGAGTCACTCTTAGATCAAGTGAGTGATGGTGAGCAGGATTAGAGGGGCCCTGCCTCCAGTCAGGTGGAGGAAAGGGATAATAGGATTTACTGGAAGGTGTGGATCCGATGGCCTGGCACATCAGAACCACAAGAATATAAGGCCTTGGTAGACATGGGGCACAGTGCACCCTGATGCCATCAAGCCACAGTGGGGTCGAATCCATCTGCATCTCCAGAGTGACAGGGGGATCCCAACAGCTGACTCTATTGGAGGTTGAAGTAAGCTTAACTGGGAAGGACTGGCATAAGCACCCCATTGTGACTGGCCCAGATGCCCTGTGCATCCTAGGTATAGACTACCTCAGGAGAGGGTACTTTAAAGACCCAAAAGGGTACCGGTGGGCCTTTGGTATAACTTCCCTGGAGGAGATTGAGCAATTTTCCACCTTACCCGGCCTCTCAGAGGACCCCTCGATGGTGGGGTTGCTTAAGGTTGAAGAGCAGCGAGTGCCAATTGCTACCAAGACGGTGCACTGGTGGCAGTACCGTACTAACCGAGATTCCCTGGTCCCCATCCATCAGCTGATCCGTCGACTAGAAAGCCAGAAGGTGATCAGCAAGACTCACTCACCTTTCAACAGCCCTATATGTCCAGTGAGAAAACCTAATGGCGAATGGAGACTGACCGTGGACTACTGTGGCCTGAATGAAGTTACGCCAGTGATGAGTGCTGCAGTGCCAGACATGCTAGAGCTCCAGTATGAGCTGGAGTTGAAGGCAGCCAAGTGGTACACCACGACTGACATCGCTAACACGTTCTTCTCCATCCCAATAGCACCAGAGTGCAGGCCACAGTTTGCGTTCACTTGGAGGGGTATCCAGTACACCTGGTATCAATTGCCCCAGGGGTGGAAACACAGCTCCACCATTTGCCATAGACTGGTCCATACTGCAGTGGAGAAAGGTGGGGCTCCAGAACACCTGCAGTTCATTGATGATATCATTGTATGGGGGGACACAGCTGAGGAAGTCTTTGAGAAAGGAAAGAAGATAATTGAAATCCTCCTGAAGGCTGGTTTTGCCATCAAGCGACAGAAAGTTAAGGGGCCTGGAAGGGAGATTCAGTTCCTAGGAATAAAATGGTCTGGGTTAGTCCTGCACCGGGCAAAGGCAAACCCATCCACGGGATTGTTTTTGCTCAAGGACCTGGGTGTACTTGGTGGGTGATGCAGAAGGATGGAGAGGTCCGATGCGTACCACAAGGGGACTTGATTGTGGGTGAAAACACACCGTGAGTTATACTGTGCTTTTGTTAATTTTTCTTTGTTAATGCTAATTGCTAAATGGCAGCTGGATGTGACGCACATGGTATAGAATAAAGGGGTGGATTATGTCATAGTTTAGCCAGGATAGGGTTAAGTTTCCCCAGCAGTAGCGGGGGAGCTCTAGCCGGGTTATTCAGATACCATGCGGACGTCACATCCTGGCGCCGAAGTGAGACGGTTGGTTAACACGTGTGTTATGCCATCGCTCTGCTCTCACTGCTGTATTGGTAGATATTTTGCTCTGTTCATTATTATTATTGTTACTGTTATTGTTATTGTTGTTGTTTGTTGTGTTGCTGTTGCACTGTTGTATTAAACCTTTCCTTATCCCAGCCCTGGGGCTTTGCATTTCGCTCCCTTTGTGGGGGAGGGGCAGCGGCCGCGTGGTCTCAGACCCTGGGAGGGACTAAACCACCACACCAAGTAATAAATGATAGGACAAGAGGTAATGGCCTTAAGCTGTGCAAGGGAAGGTTTAGACTAGATATTAGGAAGTATTTCTTTACAGAACGGGTTGTTAGGCGTTGGAATGGGCTGCCCAGGGAAGTGGTGGAGTCCCCATCCCTGGATGGGTTTAAGAGTAGAGTCAACATAGCGCTGAGGGATATGGTGTAGTTGGGAACTGTCAGTGCTAGGTTAATGGTTGGACTGGATGATCTTCAAGGTCCTTCCCAACCTAGATGATTCTGTGAAATTCTGTGAAAGATGGATAAAGAGGGAGAAGATATATGAAGCTGAAAACACATGCTCACATATGAGTGGCAGGACTATTATTACATGGTGCACATCTCTTCCCACCCTTCCCTTGTTGACCCCCACAACTTCTATATCTGGACAAAGTGAAAATAATATATTATTTTTTTTTTTTTATGTTAGCTTGCTTATTGTTTAAATTATCTGACAAATGGCTGAATGAACAAGTATAATGGTAAGTAGTCTTCATTATCCTACAGTACTCACCATTTCAGAGATTTTACTTTAAAAGTCACATTTGATTCCATTATCAGTAAGATAAGAAATATTATGACTGCTCTCTTTGTGCTGTCTTCATGACATGCCTTGGCTTGAGTTTTATGCCTTATAGCAATAAATAAAAATGAAGAACTGTTCAGTTGCTATCTGTGTTATTTCAGAAGTCTTGCTGTTGTATGCTCTCTATCTTTCCTTTCTATTGGCAGAGCTGTAATAAGCTACCATACCAGATAGGGCAAATCTGTCTCAGATTTTGTTAACTACTGACAGTACAACTTGCATGAATAATACAGTTTGGGAACTGTTTAATTCTAATTAAGGATGATATTTACATATTTTTTTTCTGAGGTAGAACTCAGGATGAACCCACTCAAGAAAACAGCATCTGCTCAGTTCAAGAAGACCTTTAGTAGTAACTAAAATTTTTAATATTCATGAAGGAATATGGATTTTCCTGTGATGTCAGAAAATAAACTCCCTTCTTTAGCAGTGCTGGCCTGCAGGTAGGGGGAGATACACGTATGCTAATGAATTACACATCCTTCATCTGCAGTAGTAAACATGCCTAAGAAGTATTGCAAAAAAGTACCTTAGGTCAGATTTCATACCTCATGACCTAATTGAAGGCCTGTTCTTCATTCTACTCTCATCTTACATATATTTCCATGGAGATGCAGGTTTCGAATGCATTCATCCCTGAATGACTTCCACTCCTTTGTTATTAGGCAGGTGTGCAGCATGCAAGACAACCACCCCAGAGAAATTCTGCATGTTCACATTGCTCCAATGAATATAAGCCTTTCTTGATATTTTGTAAGCTGCACTTTCAGGTGAGTCAACAGGGAGTATCCTTAAATGGATAGCCATGCCCATAAACAAGAGCCATGACTTACAGTCTTCATAGTTCATATGGGGTGTGCCATCACTGAGGACAGTCTAAGAAAGTTCAGAGTAGATGAATAAAAAATGTAATTCTAGTGAAAATCCATTTTAATGTGGGTTTTTTGGTTTTGCTCTGCAGGCAAACCTTTCCTGCAACTGTGTCAGTGTCATTACTATGGACTTCTTGATTTTTCCCCTCCTTAGGGCTAAATATTTTGTGCTAAAGAGAGGTCCAGGTCCCACCTTCTGGCATGAATATAAAAATTTCTTGGGTCATTTCAGGGTAGATTCAGAGAAGAAATTTTAGAGAAGAACTGATCAATTCCGCTTTGATATAGTTAACATTCCCTTAATAGCTTATCTTGCAGATTAGTTATTTTTTAGACTTTACTGACATTTGTAGTTGAGATCTGAACCAGGTGTTTTTAAGAGCGATACTGTGATTCAATATAAATCAGTGCAGCACTTTATAGAAAGATCAAAGCTGATAAATTAACAGCATATACTGAATCTGCATTCAGAAACATGAAAATGCCATTACAGACCATGCAAAATTTCCCAAACAGAAGTGATAAAATGAAGACTCTTAGCACACAGTGAGCCATATTTTCTCTAGAGTTGAGATATTCACAACTGAGAAGAAAACAAGAGGGAAATGAGTTAGCTGTAATTCAAAGAGCAACATATGAACTAAAAGCTAGATCAATGAAGCTCTGGTCTCTGCTCCCTCCCCAAGCATCGATACTGGAAGGTGATCAAATTGAAACAGAAGCAGGTACTGCTGCAAGTGGAAGGAACACAGAGGAAATCTTTGTTTCACCATTTGTAGCCAACTACCTGGGACAAAACAGTTGTCTAAGGCCTAAAATTTGCCTATTGGCCCTATTAAATCCTTTGATGTATTGGTCAGACTCACCAGTTGATAGCTCTAAGACTTCACAGTTTTAATCCTATAATACCATCCTACTACTACACATTTGACAGCTATACCTAGAAAATACTGAGCAGGATTTTAATTGTGGATATTAAATTATTATAACTTCACAGAAAATGACAACATTAACAGTAATAAAAGATTATTTATAAATTATGGCTGTGAGTAATGACTTCAGTGCAGATGATCCTGACTTACACAGCAAATCTTCTGTACAGCAAATCTGTAAGGGACAAACACACATAAGACTTCTGTCAGATCTCATATCACTGAAATGCAGGAATACCACTGTCAGTGAAGGCTAATGGATTTGTTCAGATGTAAAACTAGTGGTAGAAGCAGCAGTTTCCTCCAGATACTGTGATCATCATTAATATGCGAGATTCCTAAACACTTAATGCCTTGCAGACTTTGTACAATAGCTGCACATTTAAGTATAATAAAATATTTTGTGTTCACTATTTGTCTTCTTTCCTGTGTGCTGTTTTTAAGAGATTATGAAGGGTTAACTACACAGTTAGGAGGCAAGGAGATGCAAGGAAATGTAACCAGCTGTTGAATGAAGCATCAAGACATGAGCAGGACCATTACTTGAGGCAGTTTCCCTGCCTAAAACAACAGGAATCATCATCTACTGGATATTCATTTTTAAGAGCAGACCTTTGAAGTGACTTCAAAGACATTGAATGATTAAAACAGATAGAGAAAGCAAAGGGAGAGGCTGACCATGTGCCACAGGAGAGGCTGGGACACCAGGAGGGATGGGCTGGGGGTTGTAGACCAGAGCCTGGCCAGCTGACCCCTCTCCAACACACACCATGGGCTAACACAACAGCCTCCCTCAAGGACTGCACTATTGACTACTTTCAGGCAGCCAGTACGTGCTGGTTTGTTTCATAGAAAAAATTGTTCTTAACTACTGATGGTCTCCACCTCATGAGAGTGCTACCCCCTGACTTCCCTGCTCTGAGACCATGGGGTGGAGGAAGGATCCCGAGGCTCTCAGGAGTAGCAGCAGAGTGAACCAGGTTTAGGAGAGGTTGCTCATCTACAAGACCCATATCTGGGGCTAACTGCACGTTTTCCATGAGGGTACACTGATAAAACTCTAGCTGAGAGCAAAAATATTCCCAGGGATGAGTGCACAATATATCTTTCACATCCCCTAAAATTTATTTTAAGACATCTTTCCACAGAATATTCTTAACATGGAATGGAAAGCAAGCAATCATTTCCTTCTAACTCAGAAAACAAAGTTTAATGCAGTTGCAGTATCACAGTTGGCAATTACAGAAACATTAGAGATACAATTAAAGGAATTTTCTGAAGGTTTTATCCATTATCTCACAAACTCATGAAAAATCTCATTATTAGCATAGTTGGCATTAGCAGGCTACACTTTTGAAAAAACCCAATACTTAGAAATTTTAACTGAATAAATTGATACTCTGTTGTGTATGGAATATCAATAAGGTGCAAAAAGCCTTTCAGAGCATCTAAAACTAAATCTAAATTAATTTCATTTAACTGATGTGTCAACTAACTTATTTAATTAAAGGACCATCTACTATTTGGAGAGAAAAAGAAGGGACTGCCTCATGCACAGCACAAAGCCATTAATTTCCAACCCAGAACAACAGTGTAAACTTTAAGTACTCATCTATTATTTGATTTCCTCATTTTGCTTCATTTTGTGCCTGACTGCATAAGAGGGTTTTGGGGATTTTTGGGTGGGCGGGGGGTATCTGCAATCATTTTGTGGAACATCTTTGATGTTCTGTGGAGCAACAGCAGTTCACAGATCACAGGATGAATAACGCTAAACTAAATCAGGAAATATCAAATCTGTCAAAATAAGACCCCAGAGCAAACTTTGTACCCACAGAGATGGCTTACATAGACGTAGTCTGCAGAAGATAAAATGAAGTTATAAAATGCACAGTGCAGCTTGCACATTAAACCCAAAGGTTACCATAAATAAATACTGTGCATCCCTTGAGGATGTTCTCTCAAGGAAGACAGATTGCCATGTGAGAAGTGTAGATACAGCTCCATGTGTGGCAGCAGGTACAGCTTCAGGCTTCATGTAGGAAGGGGAGGACTGAGGTTTCCCTCTCTCCACCCTGCATAACAGCTTTCTGCCTCCTCTGTCACATGCTAGGGACACAAGGTGGGGGTTGCAGGCAAGAGCGGGAATGGGACACACCACACTGGACTGCTGCATGAAAGTGCAACTCCTCAAGCTTCAGCAGAGCCACAAGGATGCTGGAGGGCCATGTAGCAGCCATTGACAGTGCCCAAAATCACAGAGCAATTGAAGAGAGATGGGATCACAGGAGACGGGCCTAAGTGCTGGTAGACAGGTGAAAAGGCAGTTCCTTTGGCCTGCCTGATAAACTAGGCTCACAGGATAATTCAGTCTGGAAGGGACCTCATGAGGTCCCCAGTCCAACCTCCTGCCAAAAGCACGGCCAGTTGTGGTGTCAGGCCAGGATGCTGAGGGCTTTGTCCAGTTGGGTCTTGAAAACCCTCAAGGATGTGGATGGCACAACCTCTTTGGGCTGCTCTGCAGCTGGGCTGTCCTCTCTGAGAAAAAGTTTTTCCTTAGGTCTAGTATGAACCTCTCTTGTTTCAGCTTATATCCTTTGTCCCTTGTCTTCCTTAGTTCATACATGTTGCTGTGTATCTTCTAACCAGCAGTAATACCGTTCTCCTTTGGAAAGCAAAACAAGGAAAGTCTGATAGTAACACTCACGATAAGTCTTCACTAATCTGCATGGTTAATAACTACTCTGCGTCTTTAACCTGTTCTACAGAGGAATGATATCAGAGATGGGGAGGAAACCTGATTTCCATCTCTGACTGTTTTGAGATTTAGAGAGTAGATTCCGGTTCTAAACCAAAGACAAAAAGTGAAATATTTCTAGTAAAATAAGTTTCAAAATTATGTTTAAAAATTCGTTCCAATCATGTTTGGCTGTTGTCTATGTTTACCCTTTTGTTTGTACAGCCTTATTTGAAAGCCAGTGTTCATTTTAAACTGGATGGGCTGGAATTTCCTCTTCCAGAATGACTGAATGCAGTGGTCAAGGTGCTTTGGTAAACTTTTCTAAATGTTTTCAAGCTGAAAAATTCACAGAAATAGCTCACCCTGGATGAGAAAAATGAGAAATGAAATGAAATGAAATGAAATGAAATGAAATGAAATGAAATGAAATGAAATTAAAAAACTTTCACCTAAGGGCATTGCTATCTTCTTCCAAAAAAATTTCAGCTAAAAAAACCTGACTAGCTATACTCTGTGCAGTTCATAGTCTATCCAATTATGATCTTTTTTTTCTTTAAGGATTGATTCGATTTTTTTTTTTTTAATTACCAAGATGCAAGTTAAGAAGATTCACTTATGCAATGATAAAGTTATAGGTGCCTGGGAGTAGTTTAGTGGCATGATAAACAACAAAAATAGACAAATAGTAAAACTGATAAATAAAAAACAAAACCAGTTTGATTTTGAGTATTTCTGGCCCCATATAGCTACCTAGTTCAATGTGCTTTAAAGAGTGTTATAACCAGAGAGACGCTTAGCACTTTATAAAAATCTTGCTCTTCCAAAGGGTTTATTACTGGTTGTCTTAAAATGCATCCCTAGACTTTTACTGCTTCAGTGAACCCTGGGTACAATATACAGATTTACAACCAAAAGAAATTTGTTACAAAGCAGGAAAAAGAAAGCAAAGTTTTTGATTTTGACGTAAGCTCCAGACTGATGGTCGCATTTATAGGTGCTAGCCCAGCTCTGAAAGGGTATGTAGCATATTGCTGTATAGTCAATCTTAGCCTCTGGCTCACAGCAGTTATTTCAATCACTTGTTCAATTAGTGTGGCCACACCCTCAAAACAGGTCCACAAATGTCTCCTTAAAACATTGGGAGCTACTAGCAGAGGCTCGGTGATTAATTTTCCATCTGTGTGCAGATGTCAGTGAGGAGATGAGCTGTGGCTTCCAGAGGCTGGTTGTGCTGTGGTCCCTGGGGAGGGTTACCAGCCCTATCCCCCATACCCTGTCTCCTAGTGAGATATCTGCATCCAGGCATAGCTCAGCCCTCCTCACTACTCAGTCTCTTCACCAGTTGTTAACAAGGGTACCTTAAATTTGGCCCACCTGGAAGCCATTCCATAAAGGAATCTGCCTCTGTCTGTGGTCAGCAAAAGAAGATGTGGTTGATGAAGAGGTATGGTGAAACCTTTCCTGACTCTGTAGAAGGTGTGTATATCTTCCACCATCCTTTCTGTGTGGTGTGTCCAGGAGCCCCCATCATCCCTCTCACTTCCATGGGAAGCATCAGCAGCCTGCCTCCTCCCTGCAGCACAGCATTTGCTTTGCTCTCAGTGCCCATGAGGAGAAGCAGCCACATGGATCCCTAGAATTTGTCAGCTCATTTTCCCATCTTGGCAGAAAATTGTGAGGGAAAAAAAAAAACCAAATAGCAGAGTGGAATTACAAATGTTAAGCAATGTTGCTTAAAAAAGAAACAAACAAAGAATTACCCTTTTATTGCCATGGTAGATTATTTAAAGCAAAATCAAACACTCTAAGAGCACCATTGTAACTAATACAATGATTGCAGAACAAGTCATGTACAAACCTTCTTAGTTAAAATTTCAAAAAGCCAAAGATATTCATTCAGAGCTCTACTGCTGCAAGTGCTGTAAATTACAATGACTAATGTTAAGAGATTTACACAGCACAGTTGTTCCTGTCTTTTTCACAAGCCTATAAAGTTAGGCCCAGCCTATTCAAATAAACCTAGTTGTAAGTTATAGAAGTTGTTCAGCCAAATAATGAAGCAGGAGAAAGTTATTCAGCACTCTGTCCTGAAGGTTATAATGCATATAACTCAGAAAATTAGAAATTGTATATATTAAGGGGTAATTTAGGTTCTCTTACTGGCTAGACAGAAAGGAAATGACACTGCAGCAGTCAGCTGTACAATGGGCACAGGGGATGTATTGCAACGTCCCTGGCAGTTGCAGAGAAGTAAATGAAAGATTTTATTCTTTTTATTTTTGTAGTGGGGTTGTTACGTACTGGGAAGAGCAAAACTGGACCAGAAATCAGATCAGCAAAAGTACCACCTGCACAACATCCATTTTATTCACATTGATCCAAAGTTTTAAGCCTCAAAAGCCAGCATGGTTTCTGTCTGACTGGGAAGTCACTGGAGCCCAGTCATCTGTCAGTATTACACTTTTCTGATTGCTTAAATTCTGCTTTTAGTCATCCCCAAGGGGTCTGGATCTTGCTGGCAGAGATAGAATCATTATTTCTCTCACATTTATGCCTTTAAAGTTTCTCAGTTAAGCTTTCCTCCATTTATTGCACTCGAGGTACATGGTCCATCTATGCCTGGTCTGTGTGTGTCCCTGATTGATGCAGAAGGTTCATATAAAGCTGAGAGGAAAACAGTAGCTTCTCAAGATTACTGTTGTAGGAGCACCACTTGTTGAAGATGAGCCATCAAGTAGCAAAACAGATAAGGTCAAAAAAGAAGTGCCTGTTGATTGAGGCATTTATTCAGTGGAAGAAGGAACCCTGCCTTTTGATCATTGCATCCAGCTCTGCTTCTTTATCTTCGCTTAGAGGTCAAATGGAAGATATAAAAATGCTGTTGCACGGCTTGTTTAGAAATCAAGTCTTAGCTGGCTACATAAGAAACCTGTGGAAGAACTGCTGAATTTTAATCTCCCAAGTGCTAGTCCAGTCCTTCATTTAAAAATATTGCCCATCCTGAAAATCAGGACTTGGAACTGCCCTCTCTTGGATGTAAATCAGCATGGAAATTGCCTCAGTGTTATTTAGATGTAGCAGCTGTAGGCTCTAGTATTAGCTGGAGGTAATGAATACATTATTAACTGTGTTTTACAGCAAGCAGAACCCATTAATTCACACCACTTTTATTTTATGATTCATCTGTACTTTTTCATCTATACTGGGAATATGCATCATGTACATGAAAAAAAACCAAACCCAAAAGATATTTGAAAAAGTCTGTCATCAGGTTCTTCTTTACTATACCTTTTCTTCTGATGATCGTGCCTTTACGCCTGCATCATCACCATACTGAAAGCAAATTAATTATGCGTTTCCTAAGTATCATTACATATAATTGACTAGTAGCTAAAGTAAATGTCAAAGAATATTCCGTTCTTAATTTTGGATGGCAGTAAGGAACCATCTGCAAAACCAGGGCTGTTTATTAATATGCCCTTAATTCTGAGGCACTTTAGTACCTTGTCAAGTCAAACACATAAATATTAAATATGTTTTTAAATTTAATGCTATAAATATTATATATATACAGATATCACAGGACATAATCAGTTATCATATGAAGACTGCTATCAAACCAGTACACTGGTACTGAAGTTCAGAAACTGTGGATGATTTAAATGCCAGTTTTGTCATCTCTTCTATGGTTGAGTCTATACTTTTGTCAACACAAAGGAACAGAGATATCTGAGCAGGCTGTGAACTATCGCACTTCAGATACTTTAGCAATCTCATTATATCTGCAAAACTGGTTGTTGCTTGAACATTTCTCTGGAGAATCATTATGCAGTGATGCTGTTGCTATGCTGTACCCACAAATGCATGGGTAGCAGTGTGGGGAGGAAAGGAATTTCTTCTGGGAAATGAGGAAAAAACTGAAGACCAGGTCTTTTATCATTATTGCATGTGCAAAATTTTCATCAGACAAGAAATGCTGTAGATCAGACTTGTCTGAGGCTTCTCAGAAGTGCTCATGGGAGCAGAGCTATTATCTCACTGTACTGATAAGGTCAGATTTCCATTTCTTATGGTTTTTATGTAATTTTGTATTTTCCACTGGAGAAGTGACAAATCACACTGTTGGTCCCTTCTCCTGCCTCCTTAGCGCTTCTCCCTGCCACAACAGTCTGCTCCCACATGAAAAGGGACTTCAGAAATATTGGTGGGGGGAGACTTTTTTTGCTTTTTCCTTTTCTGTGATATTCAGGATGATGTTGCAGTTTTTCAGACTGCCCACCTGCCAGTAACAGAAATCTCAGTGAGACCTGGCATGGTCGTTCATCACCATCATGAAAAAAGGTTTTGGGACTGGATTTTCTAACTATTTAACCTGACAGTGCATGAGCCAGAACAGGATACAGGTCTTCTACCTTTAGATTTGAGCTCCACACTTTAAATAAATATATAGAAACAATTATAGGGAGGATAGGGGATACCTACAGAGCGTTTGGACAGGAGTTCATACAGTTGCTGGGAAGCACTAAAAACTCCAGGTGAGGTTCCTCCTCCACTGCGCACTGGTCAGCACAGCCTTTGCCTCACCTCAGCGCTGCCTGGCATGGGCAAATTCAGCTCTCTGCTCACGTAAATAACAGAAGGTTGTAGCTTTTGTAATTTTCCGAGACACATGTTTAAAGACTAAAGATGCAGGTAAGCATGGTGGTCTGTGTGAAATGCTAGCCTGGCCTTTAAAATATTTTCAGTTGCCACCTTATTTTGTTTGTTACATCAAAGCACTGCAAATTTGGCAGGGAATTCAAATATGCCAAAGTACATTTTGGCTCCCTTGCACAGATGGAGGGACTAATAGCTCTTTCTCTTCTCTGATTCTTTTCCCCATTTAATTAAGAGATTTATAGATGTGTGTAGAAGTATTATGATATAAATGCTCTGACCCACATTTCCTCTCACATTAAAAAAAATTATAAAGGGTTTAAGGGCATAGTGGCTCTTGCTTCTCAAGTAAGAGGAAAAAAGTGTTCAATTACTTGTGAAGGAACATGCTAAAATATGCTTCATGGTATACTTCTTGAAACTTGAGGTAACTAAAGTTTCCAAGGCCATGTCTTTTGTGTTTCTATAATTCTGGAACCCAAGGCAGTCATGGTAATGAAGGAAGTTATTTAAAATTCAAAGGAAGAGGATTTATTAATTAATAAAAGGTGTTTGATCTTGAAGAATGAAAAAATTAAGACTTTTTTACCAAAAAAACCCCCATACATTATTCCTGTTCTAACATATATTTATTTTTCATTTATTTTTTTTCTAGGATTTTCCATCTAAAGATGCTAATGGTTTCTTGATATTCGTTTGAGAATAAGCTCCCCAAGTTGTCCATATGACCAAAATTCAGTATCTTACTCCCTAGAAAGATGGCCTCTCTGAAGTGCCGACTCAGGTGTGAATCCCTGGTCTCTCAGTATGTGACTGAAGGCATCCTTTCTAAAATCATACAAGTAATACACAGGCTTTACAGATTTTAAAAGTATTTATCTCTCTCTTAAACATCAATAAGACTTGAGCATGATGAGTCTTTTCAAGATATGCTTGTATGCAAAATACAATGAGTAAATCCAGATGAAGTGCTTAATCCCTGGCCCCCAAAGAAAAAACAAAACAAAACAAAATCCACAAAACTACTGTCTCTGTGATTTTGAAAATGGGACTTCAATTTCCAAATCCCTGCCATGATTTTTAATATTTTGCTTCAAAACTGAACATGAGAGATTTCTAATATCTGCTGCTGTTTATTTCTTTCTGTTGCTACTGGGTCAGTACAAGCAGGTGTCAGACCTTATGCAAGTATATATCCTGGTGAAATGCTCAGTCTTTCTGATGGAGTTTAATAGTGCTTGCTCAAGGAAATGCAAATGAAGTAAATGTTGATTGAATTCAAACTGTCAACTATCAATTTAATTTACTATTAATGCCTCAAGGTCATGAGATTAACATTGCTATAAATAATTGATTTGAAAATAATTCAAACATATTATTAGCTAGTGAACTGAATAAAATATTGCCTATTAAAGATTATAGACTGTAAATTTTTACCTACTGAGAAAGTAATTTCTTTTGAATTGTCTTTAGAGCTGATCAAGCTGGAAAAGAAGTGTGTGAGAGTATGTATATATGTATACATATATAACCTTCAAAATATTACAAGTGATACTCCTCAGGAAAACTATATTTCAGTATAGATTATGTTTTAAAAATCCCACAGAGGGGTAAATGAAATAATGTGATAAATGGGGAATTAAACACAAGTCTGTGAAAACTGGGTTTGAAGACCAGTGTAAGAGGTGCAACTTGAGCCCACAGGTTTTCAGCAGAGAGTTCAAACCAATATGTAGTGCAGAAGCCCCGGTAGAAGAAAAAGTATGAACACGCATGAGACACAAAGGTGCCCTCTGGTTTACTCTCATTTTCATTGCTTTTTGCTCTCTGGACACGTCTGTGGTGTGGATGGGTAAAAAAAGACAAAAGTGCTCCAGGCAGAACTTACATTCTGTTTATAATCTCCTAAAGGTTCAATACTTTATTATTTGGGCAGTTCTATTGCTTTAGGTCTGCACACTCTGTAAAACAAACCCATAAGGAAATTAAGTTTTAAAAAACTATGTTGTGAAACATCCATTCTTGAAATGTACAGAGGGAGGCACACTTCCCTCTTGTAGCTTATGTCTTCCCAGTGAGTGAGAAAGACACTCTTTTAGATCCATGATTGGTGGTCCTGCCTCTGCCCAATCATTTGAAGCATCAAAGGATGATGGCATGATTCCTTGGACAACAGCAGAGAGCCTCTGCTGTGAGTTACTTGGCTGAAAAGAGATTATGTATAGTAACATTTCTCCAGAATATTCCCCCCAAAACTAAGAATTTCCAGTGCAGGAACCATCAGAGCAAGAGATGGGTGTTAGTGAAAGAACTAAAACCCAGCAGTTAATACTTAAGTGTCAAGTAACCAGTGACAGATGTCCTTCTAAAGGCTTTTAATGTGGGTTGTGAGAACAAAATCTGCTGACAAACAGGCTTCTGATCTTCCCAAATCCCTTTTCCTCCAGCTCTTGTGTGTTCTTCCCCAAACCCTTGCCCTACTCAGAAGAGAAGGAACAGAAGATAATGAATCTCAACGCACGCCTGACACCTTTACAGCATTTCTCTGGCTGACAGGTTTATCAGTGTGAGAATAAGTATATGGCAACCACCTGCTTACCTATGACCTATATTGATCACTGTAATGCTTTTAATTAGGGAAACAATCATGAGGAGTTTCTGAGAACATCCTGACCCTAAGACCTGGCTGCCTCATTGACTCGTCCACTTACAGACAGAGTCCCTCTGCATTGCTTGGATGCAGTCATCCGTGGACTTCAGCAAACAAAGAGACACTTGTCTGTCCCACCTTAGAAAGCAGAGAGATGTTTTTATTTTGAGGAGCAAGTCAAACAGAACAATTGTGAAGACTATGGCTAATGGGTTTGAAACTGGTTGTTGCACACAAAGAGTAATGGTTAACCTCTTTTGTTATTTAAGTGTTGACTACTGACATTTATCACAATATAGTGCACCAAGTACCACTAGCCACTACTTCAAGATAAAAAATAGCTGTGTGTCTCTAACACAGTGTGTAAGTTGGTAATTTTTGAGATACATAGGGAAAAGCTGTTTATTATATAAAAAGTATGCAATATCAAAAGTGACAATTTTACAGGCACTTAATTGAAGCAAGATTTTTGGTTAGTATGTGCTTGTACTAAATATGACTTAGTTTACATACCTGGAAATGGCCTCTCCAAGTCATTCGTATTATTGGTAAATTCAAGGCAGTGGAACTGCATGAAGGTAAAAGGAGATACCTGTGTCTGCACCCACAGCTGCTCCGACGTGCGAGAGCAGTGCAGCCTGGGGCTTCCCATCTATGGAAAGGGGATGACAGCTCTAACTCAGCTATGAGGGATTCTTTGAGATTCAAGTAATTCTGACATAACTCAAATTATTCTGGTTTTCAACAGTATTTTATCAAAAATTGGCACATTTTAATTTTCAGTAATGAATGGCACGCAAGTACTTTCGTGTCAGAAATCCCCATTTCATATGGTCGTCAGTCTGTCCTCATTTGGGTATAACCATAGCTCCCTACTCAATCCAATTGATATGTCCAGAAAATGAAAAGGGTTTGGGTTTTTTTTTTTAATATTTACCTACTGATGCTGAAATGCTGCAGACAGTTGCTGGCAGGGTAAGTTTTGGTTGGACCTAAGTGAGGAAAACAGGAAGGAAAGGAGAAGAGATGGGAATTATAATGATTTGTGTGTGGGAACTGAGAAGAGTCTTGAGCACAATTAGCTGTGATGAAATTTACTTATACTACTATATAAGTAGAAGTTCCTGTACAAGTAGGAGCCTTGGTATTATGCATACAGGTACATGCATGTGTGCCTGCATGCATACCACCACAACCCCAACCATCAAAGTTTTCCTATGTGGTAACTGAGTAACCACCTCAGTTTTAAAACCTTTGCCTTTTTAACTTTTCACTGCCTCTCTTCCAATTAATTTCCTTCCTCCATTAAGTCTAAATATAGACTCTAAGCTGTTCAGAAAGCCTACTATGTTTCCTATTGGTTTTTCAAAGGCACTGAGCAAATATTCAGGATTCAAAATCAATTTCTCATTAGCCATTCAGTAGTAGCATGCACTCATGCATGGAGCTGTTTGAAGCTAATTCTCTGAAGCAATGTGATGGAAGTGATTTTTCCAATAGCATTTACAAGGCAAGAGGTAGGCAAACAGATTTCTGAAGGATATTTCATGTAAATAGGAAAGAGGAAATCAAGGTGGAGATGGAAGGAGGACACAGAAAAGACTGTTGAACCTGACATTGCTAGCAAGGCAGAATTAACAGGAAGGCAAACAAATCCAAAATGTCAGAGCAAGGAAGTGATACAAGGCTCTGCAAGTAAACATGGGATGCTAACATAGTTTGACCTTACCTTCTTTAATTTTTGATCCAGTTTATTGCTACCTATATTTTATTCCAGAAATTTTACACTGAAGTGATGTCGGCTTTGGTCCTTTCTCTGTTGCCTTAGTCGTGTAGAAGGCGCAGTAGAGGTACAAACAGTGATGCTGCCACAAAGCAGCTTTGAGACCTCAGTTTACATTTCACTTAACACATCTGATGTCAGAATTTTTAAAAAGATGTTCTACATTTTGAAATGAGAAATGTTAATAACCGTATGAGCCAATTAAAACAACACAAGAATGAGCTGAGCTTTAAAAGAAACATTTTATTTGGTAAAAAATAAAGGAATAAATTATTTCAAGACAATTTTTGGTTTGTATCTGTACATACACAGTATATCCATAACATAGCTGTTATGCAATCCAGGAATTCCATCTTAAAAAAAAAAGGATTTACAGATCAAGTAACAATTTTAGATGAAACCAGCAGTCTTTTACATCCGTGAGTATTGAAACCAACTTGATGGAATGCCCTACCGCTCCCCCCCCCCCCCCCCCCAAATTACCCAGTAATATCTATTCTGGGTCTTGTGTGTTTGTAGCACCCCTCATGCTTGTTTTATATCATCCAGATCTGTGTTTCTCAGCTTTTTTAATGAAAGAGCACCAACATTTTTTTTTCCTGCAGCGTTGATGTCCCAGCTTTCATTTTCAACTGGTAAAGAGTACATTATGAACATTCACTTATGACCTTATCTTCTGATTTTACTTGCTTCCTTTGCTGTATGTAGAAATATGTGAAAATTCTTTTCTGTTTTGTCTGGTTGTGGTTTTTTGGTCATCTGAATTCACTTTCATGTCACCTGTTGAAATGAATCACCAGGGATCCACAGGCCTTGCACTAAGGAACATTGATCTAAACTCTGAAACCAGAATAATATTTTAACACTAGCGTATGTGACATTTGGAAGAAACATGCCAGACATGATGTCGAAACATGGTATCAGCATGGGTCAAAATTAGACACGGCCCAAAGAAAAGAATGAAACCATATATTCAACAGTCTTCCAAAATATATCAGCTAAGGCTACACTGAGATTCTTTTACACCAAAATCTAACAAACGTGTATGCATGGTGTTATGCTTTATCCAGGGACTGCCTAGTTTAAAAAGCTAAGCATGTGCTTAATGCCTTGTTGGATTGGTTCTTCAGAGTATTATTCAAGGCCTTGGGAAGCTGTAGACATTCAGTCTGAATTTTGAGCACGTTGGTTGCTAAATGAGGCAAGAACAGACAATGTACAAACAACATGTAAAAGTCCTGTGTTTGAATGCTAATAAAGGAATTACATTCATTTCTCAAACACAACAGAATATTGCCACTGGTGCGTAGGCTTTAAAAATATTTCTACTTCAACTGTCATCAATTTTGTCTGCTTTGGAGAGAAGTGATTTTATATCCCAGCTGTATTTACATATGGAAGCAACACTATTAAAATAAACATGTTTCATGGGCCTCCTACAAGAAGTGATTATTTTTCCCCCCAACTATATTTTGCACTTATCTGTGGAATTTTTAGTGTCACACACGTAGTGGGAGAAAGATGCACAGCCTTCACAGCAGCTTCTTCTGAAGGAATGTCAGTCATTTTTAGTAAACCAGATTCTCTTCCAGAAATACGCAAAGATATTTTCAAGATATAGAGAGATTGATTTGGGAATCTAGCCCCCTATATTCCCCTGGCTTTTCAGAAATAGGATTTGACCACTTTTAAAAGTGTTAAATCTACGAAAACTGCTTTTAAATACTGACTGGGGGGAATCATTCTAAGCAAGAAGGAGGTTAAGGGGATTAAAACATTAGTCAATGTCACTAAAGTAGAAACCTGCACTACTAGCTTTGCTTAACAGAAACGCAGCTCTGTTCTGAGCTGTCCAAGAGCAAATATTTTCTTCCATCCTACTTCTCAATACAGAAAACAGTTCTCAAAACATGCAACATATCTTTGGCATCATGCCAAAATGTGAAAAATGGAGACCTAACTGTAACTCTGAGTTTTGAGCTGAAAATGATGAAAAATTTCAGACCCTATAGAAAGGTACCAAGACATCTGTAAGCACCTGTAGGAAATAAAGAATGAAATGGCAAGACGGCCTTTTGAGCATTGCAGTCTCCTTTCTTGTCACCGGGGTGCTAATGGAATATGTACTCATGCAAGTGAAGACAAAATTGCCGTAACATGTCTCAATTACCAGTGAACTGCTGCAGCTTTATGCTGCTCTAACTCTCCTGACTTACATGAAAACAAACAAAAAAAACCCTTAAATACTGTTCTCTGCAGTACAATATTGATAGGGGGAATAAATTACAATAAGTACCACAGTAATCTTACTGATCTCTCTGCATCACACAGTTGCAAAGCTACTTGTTGGTTGCACAGCTTATCCCACATAATGCTATAAATGAAAAAAATATATATTTATCATACAGCTTAGTGGAGCCATTTTAAATTTTATTTCTATATTGTTTTGCAACAGATTTTGGTACTATTTTTCTTACAACTTCTTTTATAAATGACAACAGTTCCTAATACACTTCAGAAAGCTGAAAAATGATCAAACAGTTTTTTCTCTAGTAGTTTTTCACCTATCAATGCACAAATATCTATTGCCTGATAAGCATTTTTTTTTTCTCTCAAGCTTTGTAACAAATACTACCATCCTCGTGTATTAGACAGCTGGAAAGTTAATTTTTATGAATTTTTAATCTTTCTTTACATCTAGTTCATGTTTGTTAGCATGAATAAAGAGTACAGCACAAGCATATTAATAAGAGAACAACCAACATTTTGCAATCTGAGGTGGGAAAAGTTGTTTATTACAAGGCTGAAGAAATGAAGCAATCGATTCACTGGGTACTATGACTGTATGTAGGGGTGGTTTATTTATGCCGTGAATGGAATGGGCACGATATGAAGAGCCTATGTCTCCCAGCTGCACTGCCCTTCACTGCTGATGGTGCTCCTGAGGGCCATGCTCAGCACTGCGTCACTCAGCTTTTACACGGCCACCCTCCTAGATCTATTATGGTGTTAATGGAGTTTTATTTAATGTGGAAATGACGCATCATTTTTTATGGGTTTCACAACTCCCAAGCCATTTGGCCAAATGATTGTCATGCATGGTAACAGCTATTACTTCACAGCCTTACAAAACTGGGAGTACATTGGGTGTGTGCGGGGTGTAACAAACTTGCAACGTGCAGAATACATTTAGGACATCTTGAAGGAAATGCATCTCTTTGGAAAAGCAAAAACATCAAGACAGGCTTTGGGAAAATGAGGTTCAAAAATATAAACTCTATTTTTCCCTCCAGAAATGTGCATATCCTTTTTTTTCGCTGACGCAGGTATCTTTTTTTTTTTTTCCCTCCAATACTTTTTCTTTCTATTTTGTGAACAGCTGGGTTCCCACAGAGACATGAGGCAAATCAGACAGGACTGAGCAAGCATTGTTTTCTCACCTTCAACACACAGTTCTGGAGGGAACAAAGTAACAGGTGGTCCTCCACCACCTGTGGAGCTTCCCATGTGCTCCCCCACCTTGAAAGCCACAGCTGCAGGCAGAGTGTGGTGCTGCTCTTCCCATGGTATCACAGCCTCTTGCTCCCCAAGCAGCACTGGGTCTTGTAACATTTCTAAAATAGTGATGTCAGTACATTAAGTGTCTGATCCTACTTCCACTGAGGTCCATGTTGGTCTTTTGCATTCATATCAATTAATCTCAGATCAGGTCTTAATGTAGCAACATTCCTATACAGGATCTCTGAGGAGAGATCTGAAAATGAAAAAAAGCTAGCTCTACTGTGATTATTTTTTTCATTATTAAGTCTATGAGCAGGCTCTTCGCTGAAGGCTCTTCATCTTCTGTGTAGGTACAAAATAGCAGTATGTATCTATAAACAGATGACTTGGTAGATTAAAATATCTGCCTTCTCAGGACTCTCTAATTAGCAATCTACTTTGAAAAATACAGTGAAATATTTCCAAACTGTATCAAAATAGCTTTCCTGAAGTTTACTACAAAATGGAAAGCGCTGTCACTTAAAAACTTGCCCCAAGATCCTTGTTCTCCCTCTCTCATTTCTTTCCCAAATATAGTACTGCCTACGAATGTTTGTCAGAGTTCATAAGAGTATGAGGGAAAACTAAAGATCCTCCTAAAACCTACCCCTACTACTTTTACCACCATGTGCATCTTGATTAAGTTCCTTTGCTGCACTATTAATTCAGGCACTATCCTAGATAACTGTCTGCCCTGCTAAAACAATATTAAGAGTTATAAAAAGTACAGTATTGCATTGCTGTTGGCTGTGTAGTTGCGGAAGTGTGTTGTGCCTATACTGAAAATATGCCTGGTGTATTGGGAAGACACTCCTTGCCTTGGGTCTGAAAATGCTACCTCTGTCAGGGCAGAATACTTCAGTATAAAAGTTCATTTGGGAAAAATACCAATGATAGTATTTCAGCAAGGAGTGAACAAAGTCACCAGTGTTCATCAAGAAATTCATCAAATCTCTTCTGTGATCAAAGGGGAGACCTAAACTTTCAGCAGAGGATTAAGACGCAAGACTTTGTCACTCTCATAAATAAATACTATCCCCACAATGAAACAGTTACTGCTATGATACATCAGCCTAATAAAGTTGCCTGAGAAACAGTTTGAATAAAAGCTGACACTGCTTCACTGAAATCACTGACAATAACTATGGTGAGTTCACATGAGCCAGAGCAGATTCTTGCTGAGAAGTAGATTTCTGTATAAAATCTCTTCCCAGGGCTACAGGTAGAAGAGACAAGTGAACTCAATCTAGCTGGTGCATGGAATGCCTTTTTGGTGTTTCTTTTTAAAGAGTAAAGCCAAGACCTTCATAGTGGGACTCCTCCAGAGAACACTGTAGGACCTTTCATATCTAAGACGGAAGTGGTCTCTTAAAATATGCTCCTGAAACACGAAGACCCTGGATAAGAATTACAGGTTTTCAGCAACTAATTTTCCTAAATTTCTGCATTTGGAACAAAACTGTCACAGAGCATCTAGCAGTTAAATGGTTATGGCATTCTTCTAAGAGAAAAACTCCACATCCAGGAGGATGTGAGCCAGCTGGATATTCTGGCTGCACACTGCAGGTGAGAAGTGAATGCCATGCTGCTGCCCAAACACCATCACTCTGTGTTTTCTGTAAGTGCTAACCTGGCATAGTCACTTAATATCAGGAAATTTTTTATGACTGAGAGGCTTGGATGAACAAAAATATGCCCTTTAGACTGCAGTTAGGTGCCTAAATACCTTCATTAGGGTTAAACACTTGCTACTATCACCGTTCACTGATACCTTCTTTGGCTTAGGAGAGGTGCCTTATTGTTTGATGTGGTGACTTTTACGAATCTCATTTTTAGATGCCTAATTGCTCCTGGCCTTGTAATATTCGTCCCGACATAAGGCAGCATAAGGTTGAGCTTGCAATCTCCCTTATATGCCTAGTCTAAGCACTTGCAACCTTATTTAAAAAAACAGGCTATTAAAGGCAAAATTGCAAATATATCTGGCAACATTTAAAAGAGACTGTTGCATGTGAAACTCAAAAACTTACCTGAGAAATGGAAGTCCACAGAAAATTTGTTTTCGGAAACACCAAATAGAAAAATGTAACAAAAGTCTATTTTTAGAATACATTACAGAATACTGGCATGTTATACAAATGTAATTAATCCATTGAAATTTAAACTAGTTGTAAGTTATGTTCAAGGCACCTTTTTATAAATATTTTTTTTAACGTTCATTCTACATTCACATTAGTTTAACCATGTAAACACGTCTGTGAAAGCTCAGATTAAGGTCACTTTAAGATCTGTGTGCCAAATACTTCAGAAAAATATCATATTAATGGAAAATTCAATAAAGTAAGATAGATCCATCTGCTGCCCAAAGTTTGATAGATGCTATGGGATAAATTATTAACAAGATGAAGCCTAAAAGAGGTTTTCAAAAATTAGTTTGAAGATAAGTAACATGCAATGCATTAACATTTCTGTTTATCATTTGAAAGTGTACATAAATGCTGAAAAAATGCAAGCCACTATTCCTAGTGCTATCCTATTTTTAAAGGGCAAATCTTTGGAAACAGTATTATTTGAAGTTTAAAAACATCCTCCATATTTTTTTCCCCACACTTAATCTTACAATATGCTAGTACATATTTTCTTCACAAGGAAAATGTATAAAATTAATCTTACAATATAAACACTATAAACAACTTCCTTGAGGCATATTTTGGACACAGAATTTCTGTAAAGACTTAAGTATAACAATTCTAGGATAACTATGTAAAAATATGTACATTCATTCCAATGTCCTAGACCCAAGAAGATACCCAAGTAAGCTCTACAAAGGTTGTCATCAGTCCTGTCTGGTTAAGATTATGTCCAGCTTTGATATTCTTGCTGTATTTCAACATAATCAACAAAACTTTTACTTGCTTTTGTGCAGGAAGTTCCCAAACTTTTGCATAAATCCTCTCAGCTTATTTTCATTAGGCTGCAATGGATGGTAAGCAGTTGAGTTGTAGCTGACCATGTGATTACTCCTGCCGTAATTATTCCCTAAGGTCTTGCTTTTGATATCTGAGAGATGTGAACTGCTGTTGCGTGCATTTCCTGCAGGTTGGCTAGCATTTTCCATCTTGCAGAATGGCTCAAAGCGGCTATAAACACGCCTTTCACTCAAACGAGATCTTAGCTCCTCTTGCCGTTTTGAGCTTGCCAGCTGCGGTGTCATTGAACTTGCTCTTTGAAGAGCAGAAACAGGGGCACTTTCGGAAGTAGTATTTGTGGTGACTTCCTTTACATCTTGATACTGAATCTGTTCTGTATTAAATCTTGGGGTAGATGCATCTCCTGCAGTTTCTATGAACTTACTTTCAAGGGGGCACAAGAGAGGACATTTTTTATTGCTTTCATCAGATGGAGGTTTCTGAGGTTTTGGTGACTTAGGAGACTTTGGAGACTTTGTTGGGCTCCCAGTGACATCTTCTTTACTTCTGTTCAAGCTACCTTGAGAATTTGATGATGTATTTCTCTTTCTCCTTGGGGAGGAATCTGTCTTATTCTCAGAAATCTTTGGTTTTTGATTCTCTTCTTCAGAAACCAATGTGTCAGAACTACTACACATCCTGTAAAAGGCAGGACCTTTGTTTTTTGACAAGTTTTCCTTCTTGTCTGGTGTGAGATTAAGAAGTGACCGCAATTTCTGGGATCCTTTCTTTAGAAAACTTGGGGAATTCTTACTTTCCTTCTTTGACGTGCAATCCTTACAAGACTCCTCTTTGCTAGCTTCAGTGAGAGCAGCCATAGAGATTGCCTTGCTAGCAGTCGGGCTCTTTAGCTCTCCTTTGAGGTTCTTTTCCTCCTGTGGCAAGTGGTTGGTCACACTGTGCAAACTTTTAGAGCTCTTCAGCGTGTCTTCTGGAGGTTTTGGACTAACTGGCTCCTTAAGTCTATGCCTAGTCAATGTGCTGTAAACATAACTGGATGCATGTTTGTTGGCACCAGGGTCTAATATGGACTTTGAATTAAACATGGGAAAACTTCTCCTTTTTAACATATTTTCATTTTGAAGATTCTTCAAATTTTCTGCATGTTTGTCTGCACACAGTGTTGTGTACAAGTAGATAGATGAGTTGCCTGCTGCATTTGAATTTACACTAGGCTTTGTGTTGTCTGCAACATGAATTCTGTGGTTTTTTGGTGCATCTGATTTAAGTGGGACGTTTGTGCTAAATTCTTCTAAAACGTTATCTGTTCCATTTTCCACACTTGGAGCATGATTAGATGTCCCTTTAGGTGTTGCACTTCCTTCTGACCCAATTATAGTTGAATTTGAGGAACTTGCACAGCTGCTTACTTCCTGCTGTTCAGGTAAAGTTGGCTGAAACACCAATGATGATCGTAAGCGAGAATGAGAATACAGCGCATGAGCTTTAATATTTTCAGCTGTGTCATAGCTATCATACCTGTCACCCAAGGCTGACCCATTAGACTCTACTGGATAATCTGATTGATCATTCAAATATGACTTAATTCGCCAGTTACGTAGGAATGATTTTGTTGTGTGTTCGAGGGTCGGCATCCTTTGCTGCAGATGGCGGATATGATTATCTGTCCCATTAAAAGACCTCCGTACAATTGAATTTCTTTCTGCAAGATTTACCTTTGGTCGTGAAAACTGATCGGCAAAACTTTGCTGGGGTGTATTGTAGTTATTTGCATATCCTCCTCGTAATGAAGAAACAATACTAAGGCTATCAGATGGCATTTTCCAAGTATTTGATGGATTGTTGGCTCTATTAATAGCTCTGTTGAGCAATAGGTAAGGTGTCCTTTCTGGCTTCTCCCCAGCATAACTATGTCTCTTCCAGTGCTCATTTTTTTCACTAGGTTGATACTGCTGGATTGGATTTTGCATATTAAAACCTGGATGAAATGGTTGTTTATTATAGGCTTGATTTCTCAAGCCATATTTATCTATTTCATTTACTGCATATCTTCCATGAGTTTTCCAACAAACAGGATCTATCTTGTGAACCTTGTCTTGCCTAGCAAAAAGGTTTCTTTGGCTAGAAACTGAAGCTAAGGAAGACACTGAGTGTTGGTATGTATCATTATCCCAGAGTGTCCTGCGACTGTTTACCCGCACTAATTCTGGGGCAAATGAACTAGGAACAGAAGAACGGGCGTACAGTGTCCTGAACTCTTCATCAAAGGATTCAACCAGCTGTCCTGTGATAACTTGAACCATACTGAGGTTGGTTTTTTCGAATGACCACATAAAGCTGAAAAAGAAGAACAAATGACCATTAGAAACAGTTCTCTTGAACTAAAGTATTACACTGGTCCTTCTTAAGAAAGTTTTCACATAAACCTGGGTTTTATACCAGTACTTTCTAAATAAATAAATAAATAAATTGTGGGCATGATTCATGTAATTTGGATTTGGAAGTTCTAATCTGAACTCAGTTGGAGACTTTCCACTGCTTTCAGTGGGAGCAGGAATGCGTCTATCACTACTTAATTGCCCTTATAAAAAGTGGATATTGCAAAAAAGTATTCACAGATGTAGAACAGTGGAGTACAAATACTTAATGGAACAAAATTACCTCTACAAAGACTATGTCAGGATTGACTAGATCCACTGTATTTACTCCTGAGTCAGAGAATGTTAATGTATAGTTAAATTGTGAAAAAAATACATTTGAAATAATATGCAGAACTGCAGAACTGCTTCAACAGTTCTGAATGTACTTCACTCTAAAAACATTTTCAAAAAGATGCACCGCATAATTGTTAAGAAGTTTATATTTTCTATTATGCACACCAGATTAGACAGGAACATTTCTTTTAATTGCAATGATGATATTCAGATGAAGGAAATTTCCCTCTTTTCTGTTGTACTTAGAAAGGCTGAACACATGCTCAAAGCTAAGTAGCTATTGCTACTTTACAGCTACAAAATGAGGTAAAATACATTAACATGTACATTAAGGATGTCTCAACAAGCCTAATATGGTGTCAAAAGCATGCAATTTGTAGATTACAACAAAGAAAAAATCTGTTTTGCAATCCTATTTTCATGAAAAAAAACCTGAGAGAATTAAATACTTGTTTTATTTGCATTTGTCTCCTTAATGTTAGAAAATAGGTTTGTTGTATTCACATAAATAGCTTGCTGATTTCATTTTACTTGTTTTGTCAGTTTTGTATTTTTCAGGAAATAACAGTGTGCTGACATTAAATCAAATCATACTGCATAAGTTTTTTCTATTAATTTTCACAATTAAGAATAATATATTTTGTAATCTTTGAAAAAATCCTAAACTAAATTGAGTTCAGAGAGCAAGAATTCAGAAAGACTCATCTTTCCTGTTATAAATCACTACATTCTTTTACAAAGCAAGCTTGATTTGTACAGAAATTGATGATTCCAGCCCCTGTGGTGCTAGGTCTTAAAGCAGTATTATTTTTCAAAATGAAATGAGAAAAACTATCATATTCTCACAGACTCTAATAGTGTGTGTATATGTCAAAATAGAAAGACTCTTCCTGAACTCTCTTATACTGATTCATTTATGAACTTGTCACTTACCTCACTACCATTTATATACATTAGTCTGAATTTGGGGCTGGCCAAGACTCAGAGGAAATAAAAAGCCAGATATCCGAAAGCTTACAGTGATAGAAATCTATGGAAGTCAGCGGCTGTGGATCTGGCACCCAGACACTACACTGGCAGAAGCTAATTCAGTAGGACAAAGGAGAGAAGTGTAGCATGAAAAGAAGGAAAATATTTAATAATGTGTAAGATTAAACTGTCCCTGCTTTAACTTAGTTTTTTTCCAGCTCTGCAAAGCTAGAAGTTCTTCCAGCCTATGTTTTGCACACATACACTGGAAATAAAATGGAAAGTAGAATAAAGAAACTTAGCCAAATACAAAGACAGACTATGTCAACTTAACTTGGGCAACTCTGAATTTGACCATGGTACACTACAGAGTGCCATAGAATAGGTCTATAACGTTAGCTTTAGAAGACTATTATGAGGAGGAACTATCCAAGAGAAATAATTTTGGCAGCCTTTTCTGAAGTGAATTTTAAACAAGAATAATTCAGCCAATGTAAGATAAATCAGGAGTCTTCTCTCTTTAGCAAGTCTCCAGCCATAGCAAAAGCTATATCCTTTATTTGTGAAAAACTAACAGAGAATCTCAAAATTTGTCTCTGTGTTAAGCTAGTTAGCAATAAGTATCTACAATAACTTATTAAATTACAGAAAAGATCATCAAATTTGCCCATGGAATTCACTGGAAGGATTTTCAGAAATAGAAGAAACCCAACAAATTTGCAATAGGAGAGGTACTGAGATGACAGGTTTTCTACGGACACCTCAGTGACTGATCTTACCTGTAAGAACCATATATGACTTTCTTACAATCAACAAGAATAAATTTTTGTTCCATTTTTCCATGGAATTTTGCTCCTGTTTTAGAATAGTAATCTTGTCCTTTTACTGTCCGCACCCTCATGTTCTGAAAAAGACAATTGAAATACATCAGTTGTTACACTATATATTCCATATTTAGTATCCAGGGGTTTAAAAGTCAGAGGTATAGTAGAAGAGTTATATTATTGTGTATTAATAAACCCTGCAGGGAAGTAAACTCTGATCAAACTTGTCCCCTAGGGACCCAAAATGACAAGTTATTGCTTTGTCTTCAAGACTGATGAGTTTCCCTAGGCCACAGAAAATTAAATTCTGCTCTTCCACAGTCACCACTCCCAGAAATGAGGTTCTGGCACAAGAAGTCTTCAACAAGAGAAAGAGGTTCTGTAGCATTAAAAAAAAAAAAATCCATCACCTGATGTACAATATTTAGAAGATTTCCAGGCACCTCAGCTAATCAGAGACATCTAAAGAGCCAGGATCACTTTTCTTTTAATTGGACAAGGCTGCTATACCTACAAACAGATACCCCATTCTGAGATGATCCATTGAATGATACCTCCTGGCACCAGAATCCCTTACCACCAGTAAGATTTCTCAATCAGCTTTGCACCATAGGATCAAACACATTTCTAGAATCAGAGATGCTATCACAACATGCATAGGTAGCACAAACTCTATGCAGCAGTTAAGTTTGAATTCTATTAAGAAGCTTTATGTTTTACTCATGCGAACTTAGTAAATTGCACTTGGGAAATTTTCCATGTTGGATCTCAAAAATGTGGTCAATTTTTCTCCCACACTGGGGATGAAATTGATTCACCTAAGCTACTGTCCTTTTTTTTTTTTTCCTCTCTACTGTCACTTATTTTTTTAAGCTCCTAGAAATAAAAAATTCAAAAGACGTGTTACTTTCTGGACTCTACTAATACTAATTTTCAAAAACTTCTTACATGGATGTGGAAAAAAAAAGCATTTATCAGAAATTGTTACAGAAAGGTGCTTATTTATAGAAAAAACAACATTTACATTCAATGCAAACCAACCTACAGTACCTACTTCATGTGGCTGTGAGATACAAAATGCTTCACAAGACAGAAATAGCTTGGGGTATAGCTGTGAATGATCACAACATTTACTGTAGTTTCTAGCCTTGCAATATGTGTTCTAGCAAAGCTAATTTGTGGTAATTTACAAGTATTACAGTGGGAGTGAAATCTGTAGTTTAGCATTTGAAGTAAGAAAACAGAATCCATATGATTATTACATAGACTGTATATATGGAAATAGTGGAATATAAGACTTGTGAATACAGAATAATGTCTTGCTTCATGGGACTGCTACAAGGACAGGTTGAAAATCACAGCAGACATGTGCTCTGTAAAGACCAGGTACAGATGGATTAGGGCTGTTCACAAAGCAAAATGGGTAAGATTGTATCTAGGGTAAATTCAGCAAAATCAAGGGTATAAAATAAATAGAATAGAATAGAATAGAATAGAATAGAATAGAATAGAATAGAATAGAATAGAATAGAATAGAATCGTAGAATCGTAGAATCATCTAGGTTGGAAAGGACCTTGAAGATCATCTAGTCCAACCGTTTTCTTTCTCCAGCAGCTACTTAAGCTTTAGGTAAAAGTAATTAAATAAAAAGTTTTTATTTGAAAGTTAAATAGTGTGGAAGAAGTAATTCCTGAAAAAAAAAAAAACAGAAAATACTGGATTTTACCCATTCTAAATATTATCACAATAGTAAAGCCTTATTTACTATAAAATAAAATTTTGTGAATTAGTTATGAAACTGGCTTTTACTTCAATGACTGTTTTACACAATTCTATATACAATGTAATTATATTCGTATGTGAGATTTATATTTGACGATATTAAATTATATTTATGTCATTATAATTTGAAAAGGTAACTTGAGAGGCAGCTTATACATTTTCAAATAACCATAACAAGTAATGCTGGCCTAAAGACATGCCAGTTGAACACATCAAATCTTATTGAGATAAGGTCTGATCGCTATTGCACAGGATATCACTTGTAAATCTGGAATGCTGGAGGCACGAGCAAGGCTGATGGCTTGCAAATTACCATACTATATAAAAAAAAGCTTTGCCTTAGGTACTCCTAAGTTGAAATATAACTTCAAGTAGGCATATCTAAAAAAGGAGAAAAATTTACCTTAAATTGCTGTTTTTTAAAAAATAAATCATAGTCACTGTTTCCTGTTCTCCTTTTTCTTTTCCTTCTCTTCAGTATTATTCCTCCTGCAGCTTTTCTTTCCTGCTTCCTTAATCCTGCCAACTCTTTCCCTGTCTCAGTAGGTCATCCACTCAAAGATGGGAACATGGCAGCATTACAAAGGCATGTGCTAGAGATCATGCTCACCTTTCTCATATAACACTTCCTTTCCTCCACATTTCATCTGGCATTCTTCACCTACTTCAAACCCTCTAATTAGGTGCCAGGGATGCATACTTTGAATAATTGCCCAAATACAGACAGTATTTGAGGATAATAATAAACAATGCGTTCCAGTTCGTATGTACTGAATTGCAAGCCCCATTTGGTATGAAATGCTAGGCTTTGCCTTCCTACTTGGTTTCATCCTCAGGCTACAGGACTCCCCTACTAACAGCACTAACAGCAGCGTGTCACTGATCACTGCAGAAGTGTTATGCATCATTGCGGGTAAAGCAGTAATTCCTTTATGAATCCTGAGAGGAAAATCATGGGCAAACCATAAAACACACATAACGAAGGATCCCAGCTAGCCCGATGGGACACACAAAGGTATGTAAGATTGGCCACAGAGAGTCAAACAAAAAGTCTGTCTGGTCCTGTAATCTGTTTTTGTCAGTGACTTCTAGTGGATGCATATGGAAAAATAATTAAAGCAAGGACTTGATGTTTTAGGTTTCTGAAGCCAGACACAGGATCTTCTCTTTCCTCCAAGAGCAGGGTGTAGGACACCGGGACATTTAAAACATCCTGTGGCTGCAGTTTAAGAATGGCCACCAGGGCTACCCAGTTAAATGACACCCAAATGAAGAGGAAACAAGCTCTAACCTCTTTTATGGATGATTGCACCACTATCTTCCCAGAGAGACACATAAGCATGATTTAAAATTCTGAAGTATAATTCAACATTACACATTTATTTTCATCAGTAAAACCCCTCCAATGTGATAGATAAGTACAGTGAACATACTGGTCTCAAACATTTCATTTCAGCAGGTTTTATTTGTAGAGTCTGTTTTTATCAGTGTTCAATTACTCACCCTGTACTTGCTGTCAAGAAAATGCACAAAGAAGAAAATGGATGTCTACCTAATACTTAGCCTAACTTTTAAAGGAAAAAAAGTCACATTTCTTGTATTGTTCATCATTGACAATATTATTTATTATCCTGTGCCTCTCTTCTTACCAATAGATAATAGTTGGTGTACAAATGTTAATTAGTTTTCAAGTTCACTTCTATTCTGACCTCAAATCTGATTCAGTGACCACTGAAGACAAAATCTCAATGACTTCACTGGAGTCTGGAGTCCCTCAGTACAGACATTTGCTCACAGACACAACATCATGCTGTGCATGTCTAACAACTAAATTTGACTTTGACTTGGAAGTACTGGAAAAATTTTGATGATTTTGATAACACTGGTGAGAAATAACAGGCTGCAATCAGATCTCAAGAGCAGCTCCTACTATGAATTTAAGCATGCGTATCTGGGAGTAGACTTCACAAACAGAAAGTAAAATAAATTCATTAGTGGTTCTATTTTCTCATTCCTGCAATTCATTAAAAATACTGAGAGGAGTATCAGGCGATAAACAGTTCCTGCCAGATTGCTTTCAATATCCTCCTGTAGCAAGATGATTCTTCATTATTGCCAGAGAAGTAAAAATAAGTTTCTGCAGAGCATGGAGCCTCTGCCACATGCCTCACCTCACCAAATAAAACATGATGATCTGGCATCAGCTGAGGAGCTTGATTGACTTAGGCATTAAACAACATTGCCTACACTGGTTCATTGTTTCTAATCCAAAATTAAGTTACTGCATTGAGCATTTTGGTGGTTCTGGGGATTGTTGTCTCGGTGATGCAATCTATTTCATAGTTTGCTGCAGCACCTGTCAGTAGCAGAAAAAAAAAGCATCTCTCAAAAGACTCAGCTATTAGTATTGACCTCAAAAAAGTCACAATCTGTAATGACTTTTCGTCTTTCTATGCAAAGGAATTGCTGACTGAACAACAAGTCAGACTGGAGAAAAAGTTAATCAAAAGAAGCTTAGATAAAGATGAGAAAAAAAAGAAACATTAATTAATGGGGAAAAAATGTAGGACAGTCAGGAAACAGATAAGTGGGGAAAGAGAAATGGGAAAGTATAAAAAAGAAATTGTTTATCTGAATTCCACTGGTGATGTTAGGGTGAACATTAAGTAAAAACCAACCCACAAGAAGAAATGCTGTAGGAGAGACTGAAAAAGCTCCTAGTAAACCCCTGATTTCATCTTCTCCTATACAGAATCCACATAATAATCACAGAATACATATTCACTCAATTTTTTCAGTTATATCTTTTGATAAAGAGGGAAATGTGCCCTGATATGCAGACTACAGATAAGAAAAACTGTCTGCACAGACATTTAATGTAGATTTGTGAATAAAATCCTTTTTTTCCATACAGACTACTGAATTGTAAATCTGAATTCAAAAATACAGTCTTGCTCATCCCTGCATCTCATTTTTTACTGATCCAAAGGAAGAGAAAAAGAGCCAGAGAAGGTATTGAGTCAGAAAAACTTTACAGAAACTCCTCATCATGAGTGCATGGCATGAGGGAGTGTCTGCCATACTGCTGCAAGACTGAACCAAATCATGCCAGAGAATAACAAGACCAATGCTGCTGGTGCTACATCCTGAAAAAAAGAAACAGATCCATACATCTCTCTCCTCTTCCTGCTTTCACTGAACAGAAGGGGAGGATCAAAAGCCAAGAGCAGAAAAAGATGGTTTGGTTTTTGTGAACCTTGACGTGATGGGAAAAAGAGAAAGGGAGAAAACTTCTCCAAAGTACTGACTTCTTTCATAGTCACCAGCAGTTTCTCTTCATCCTCAAGAAAGGCACAGGAGAATTACTGTGGGAGTAGTAAGCTTCTATTCCTAGAGCAACAGTCACTGGGAGTAGCACTTGGATGAAAAGACCATTACTTTGAAGAGCTTTATTACAAGCTAAACTGGAAACCCAGCACACAACTCTCTTTGGCATCTATTTTTCATTTTCTGATACACCTTGAACTATTCTAAGTAAACCTTGCAGTGTAAAGATGTATTTTATTTCTCCCCTTGTTACAAAACAGAAATATAGTATATATAATGTCACTAAAGAGGACAAGTCTGAACCTCTCCAATCCACACTAATTCATACAAAATCCACTCTAATGTATGTACATTAATTCTTTCAACCACAGTATAAATGCCTATAGATCTATAAAACCATATTAAAAATACAGCCTCAAACCCACCCAAAAGAAGTCAAGCTTTCAAAACAGCCGTAGATACACATTGCACAGAAATAATTTGGAAATGCATACTATGGCATTTTTTGAAATATCACTTTAAATTCATGCTCCTAATTTCTTTTATTTTGGAAGGATAAAACTCATGCCATAAAAAGACATACACCATTTTTGGCAACCTCTATGACATAGTTAACCCAAGTAACAGCAAATGGTGGTGTCTCAAGTTCCAGAGTATGGAAATATTGCCAAATACTGACTTCATGAAGGCAATCATGACTAGTGCTTACAGACCCACAACTAATTTTTGATGTTTTCTTTCCAAGAGTTCCCATAGCTCTGTGTATTAGGCCACCAGAGGGCAATCCCACACACTCATACACAAGAAACAAGCATGGAAAGTGGTGTGGAAATACTTTCAGGACCTAAAACACTCCAGAGCGAAAACTGGTACAAACTACAGGTTTGATCCAAAATTCTAACAAAAGACCTTTTTTATCCTCACAAATACATCATACCTCTATCTGATTTTTGGACTGGGTTTTTAAAATGCATGCTGCTAAGAGCTTTCCCAATATTTCTCCCAGGAGCAAACATAGCCTAACTAGTTACAGAAACAAGGAATTGCAAATGGAACTATACGGAAGTTCAGCCAAGGCAGTGCTCAGAACTTTGCAAACCATCTCTGGTAACGTCCTTGGAACTTCTTCAGTTCTATCTACAATACAGTAAATCTTGAAGTATTTATGAAGCATTTACGTCAGGTCAGTGCAGCTCATGGTTTGTATTCTAATCCTTGTTAATAGGGTGGCACAGGACATCTTGCGAAAAATGTAAACTTTAGCCTTGCTATCTTTCTCAGAGGATAAAATTACGTATTTCATGTATAAAAGCAAGACTCTCTAAGACATGACACAGACAGACATGATAATACAGATTTCAGGAAAACAGTAATAAAATAGAATCTTGGGGCTTTTAAAGTATTTTAATAGATAATAACTTTAAAAAAAGGTCATAAAATGAAGTATGCAATTTATTAATTTACATAAGCTTTATGACTCTATTTGCAGGTACTTTAAGAGAAAGCAAAAAGAAGCTAAGTTTTTCAAATGTGTAGTATTCCTAGATACATAATAATGGAAAATTATTTTACAAATAATATATGAAAAATTATGTCATTCTATCAAATACTCTTGTTTTGACACATGAAAAAGATAACAATCTAAAGAGAAAAACATTTGTAGAGAAGGTTCTGCTGAGAGCTTACCTATTTATACCTCTTAGTGAATTTGAAAAAGCAGTATTCAATAATCACTTTTTGAATAAGAGTCCCTTTTCAGTAGGTTGTGGAGGAATGAGTAGTGATTGTTCATGTACAGGAACACAGGAAGCCTTACCCTGAGCCTCTGAACTTGACAGCCTTGTTTCTCTGTCATTTTCAGAAAGTGACCGAAGTTTGACTCATCAAGCAGGAGATACACTGCAATCCCTCTAGCAGATGCCTCCACAATTTCTCTAAAGATATCCACATCTGTAAACATATCCATAACGATGGCAATGACCTGAATAAAACAGAAAAGACACAAATTATTGTATTGTATAAACATATATAAAACTCTTCACTGAAGCTTGCACTGGGCAGCTAACACACTAATATTTTTACACATCATAAAGTTCTAATATTTTCCATGTGGTACCATTTAACCTGGAAGGCTTTTCAAGACCCTTGGATCTTCTTTTTGAGAAGTCAGGTGACTGCTTGTGTGATATCTGTGACAAGTATCAACGTCTGGGAAAAAGCTGTCTTGTGGGTGTGTGTAGCGATTGGTTATATGAGAAAAAGGAGATCCAGTGGAAGAGAAGGGAAGGGGAAACAGAGATACGAATACAGTGGAAAACATTAAACCATCAAAATATAACTGCAGTGTGCATAAAAAAAATTGCAGATGTTTTTGTACAAGGGGCTTTTCATCTTTCATTATCTTCTCCGAAATAATCAAGAGATGAAGGAGTCAATAAGCAGACATTGAAGAGATAGAGATGTTGAGGACTTCAGGATCCACACTGATTCAGCACTCTTACTGGGATGAAACTTCCTCAGCTGGTGAGAGCTTGTTCAAGATTAGAGTGCTGAACACCAGCTACTGATGCCCTTCAACATATGGGGATAAAGTAAGTATTTCTGACTGGGAAAAGCAATGTCCTGCTAATGGTATTTTGGAGATGAGATACTACTGACATATCATTAGCAATTTCGGAAGAACTACTATTGGAGCATTAGAGGAAATAACAGAGGGAGAACAGGTATCTGTTCTTTAAACTGTCTGTACCTCAAGTTTAGTGGTGTACTTGTTAAGTTACAATCACCATCTTAGTCCAGAACTGAAACATTTACTTCACAAAATTTGGTAAATGCTGTTGCACACACCCAGGTAAAAGTTATGTCTCCAGTCAACTGTCTAAACTACCTTTTTGAATTCTACCTGCTTAGAACTAAAAGACTCACTTATGCCAAGCATGTACTTAAACCACTAAAGATCTTAATGAGCTGACCTACAAAAAATAAAAGTAAAATAACAATGTCATTAGGAAAAGTGAAAAGACGGCTCCTGTAAAATATAAGTAAAAATGAAAGGACTTGGCCTTACCATAATATGTCACCTGAAAATAAAGACTCTACAAATCCACCAGTCAGAGAGGAACAGAACAGCATGAAATAATTCAATTCTTTCACAAATCTTAGGCAATACACCCATGCACTACCTCACTAATTTTATTGATTTTTTGAAAATAAAACCTAGATGTGGTTTTTAATGGTACAAATTATATTTCTTTATCTAAATTTGAAAGGAAAGACTGAAAACCACAAAATTTTATCTTGACTCTAAGGACCTCATCACTTTCAGACTGCATCTTCTGCTTGGTCTTGTTTCCAAGATACACAACATTAACGGAACATGGCAACCCTATTTATTCACCTGTGTTGTTTCACTCATGTCTCAGCAGAAATCTGCCAAGACAGAACAAGTGTGTTAGGTAAAACCAAGTCTGTTCTCAAATAGTTCTGTTTCATTACCTGTGTCTCCCTCCCTCTGAACTCCCTAATTTTTTCTTAAGCTTCTCCTTTTCTTCAGATCTTTTAGAAACAGGTGCTCATTACATTCAAGTATCTATTTAAATGTAAGGGAGAAATCCTGAATGGATTCATTAGCATACATTGACATGAATACGTGAAATATTCAAAATCAACAGTACAGCCTTCAGAAATCATTCTAATATTTTCCTATGGTAGATACCTAAGATGCTAATTTGTTTGCCACATCTGTGGTTGCAAAGACTAATATATTGGAAATATACAGAAAAGAAAAAATGAGAATGAGGAATAAAAACTAAAACCCAACATTGACTAGAATGGCCATATCTATCTTTACGAAGAGGGGAGGAGAGACATACATAAGCAAGCAGGCCAGTAAGATGGTGGCATGAGAGAGATGCATGCGCACTACTATGCAGATATTTTGTAACTTGGGAATTAACAGGGAAACCCTCTTTGTCTTCACTAGCAGAACTGTTCTTAAACCATTTAAGCTTATTAATTTTGGAGTTAATTCTGCAAAGCATCAAAGTAGTCTTGCAAGAAAAAGTAGATTTCCCTTCCAGAGTCAGAATAGAGTTTTTTGGTTGGTTGTTTCTTTTTTTTTTTAATTTTGAAACCTAAAGCTTGCGCTAGCTGAAAAATCTTCACCAGATTTAAGGACATGTATGCAAAGCCACAGTTGTGATCTGACAAGCAACTGGACATCCATTTTTGCATTCCCTGGAAACCAAAGACGACTCTTGTTGTATGCCCTCATTAGCCTGTCCATTCACTCTTAGCAACACTCAATTAATCTAGTCAACACAAACATAATTAGGCTCAATTGCTGGAGGAAGAAGAGTGCCAAACTTGAACAATGCATACTGTGCTGGGCTTGTGTGGCAGCGTTTTTGGTGGTGGGGGAGGGGGCTACAGCAGTGGCCCCCTGTGAGAAGCTTCTTGAAAGCTCCCCTGGCTCCAAGTCAGCCCTGCCTCTGGCCAAGGCTGGGCCAGTTAGTGATGGTGGTTGCACCTCTGCGATAACGTATTTAAGAAGGGGAATCTGAAAGGGGATTGGGAGTTGTGAGGAAGAGTTACGAGAAGGACACCTATGAGAACACTGAGGTCAGTGGAAGGAAGGAGGAGGAAGGGGGGGAGGTGTGCCAGAGCAGAGACCCCCACTACATCCCATGGTGAGATGGCAGGGCCACCCCCCTGCCACCATGGAGGTCCACGGTGGAGCAGAGATTCGCCTATGGCCTGTGAAGGACCCCCAGGTCTCTATGGGAAGAAGAAGCCTTCACTGCTGTAGTTTGGTGCTGGGAAGACTGCAGCATGAGGAGGTGACCCACATCAGAGCATCTTGGGAAGAGCTGCAGCCTGTGGAGAAGACTCATGATGGAGAAAGTTTGTGGAGGACTGTCTCCCGTGAGAGGGAAACCATGTGGAGCAGGCGGATGAATGCAGAAGAGTGCTTTCCCCTGACTTTGAGGAATAAACGGTAGGACTGACTGTACCCCTCATCCCCTGCCCCTGCGCAGCTGGAGGAGAAGGTAGAGATACCGGGAACAAAACTGAGTCCCAGAAAAAAGGGAGGAGTGGGGTGAGGTGTTTTAAGATATGGTGATGGTTCTCACTGTCCCATTCTGTCTGGTAAGTGTTGTTGTCCTTAGTGTTTTGAATTAAAGCGATGTCATTTTTCTTTCCCTAACAAGCCTGTCTTTTGTCCGTGACCATAATGGGTGAGCCACCCCTGCCTGTCCTTATCTTGATTCCTAAGCCTTTTACTTCATTTTCTCTTTCCCAGAGCCAGGGGGAAAGGGGTGAGTGAATGGCTGCATGGTGCTCAGTTGTCCTCTGAGCTCAAACCACAACACATAAGATACACAATCATAAGTAAAAAGTCATTTACAGTGATAAGGTCATTTCTGTATACTGATTTCTACAAATCAGACTAGTTTGATCATAAACTACAGATTTTGATGCAAGTGGATTCCATAAATGTCATGGAATATTCTGGCTTTTAAATGTATTAAACTTCCTTTATTTTTTTTTTTTTTTGGCGGGGGGGGGGGAGGGGTGTACATTTCCCCATACTTTTGCCTACTTTGCAGCAGAAGGGAATATTGAGCTTGGGAAAAGAAAAAGCCAATAGGGTATTTAGGGTCCCAAGTTTTCACAGAATCACAGAATCATCTAGGTTGGAAAAGACCTTGAAGTCCATCCAGTCCAACCATTAACCTAACATTGACAGTTCCCAACTACACCATATCCCTCAGCGCTATGTCAACCCGACTCTTAAACACCTCCAGGGATGGGGACTCCACCACTGCCCTGGGCAGCCCATTCCAACATCTAACAACCCGTTCTGTAAAGAAATGCTTCCTAATATCCAGTCTAAACCTTCCCTGGCACAACTGGAGGCCATTACCTCTTGTCCTAATCTTGTTTTGATTAACTAAGGAAACTAAGACTAGGAAGTTACTTCAAGAGGTATTCTAAAATGTGTATGTATCTACCTTTAATTAAAGCTGTAACAACAGCTGAAGGATTAGTTACTTGCTGCATCACTCTGGAAGAAAAGATTTCACTACTGTGTTTTTACATTTGTTTTTGCAATTGCAGAGCTAATTTCCACCCTGATAAGAAGCCACATAACAATGAAATCCATCAAGAAAAAAAAAAAACCAACAAAACTGATAGAATTCAAATTGCAGAAAATAGGTCAGAAAATTGCCTTTTTCACAAATTCTGTTTCGTTTGGGCATAACAACACCATTCTGTGTCAAGAAAATCCCCCAAGGCAGAACACTCCAGTATCATACAGTAGGCTTCCTTATAAACTGTCATTTTCTTTCCAAAGCATATTTGTTTTCCAAAATGCAGAGGTCTTTTCAAAAGCAAGCACCAGTGCTTTTATAGGAAATACAAAGGCCATCCAGCCATGCAGGGGACACTGGATGGGTGCAACAGTTTTCTGCTGAAAGCACCAGAATTTGGGGAGAACTTTCCAAACCTTGAGAAACTGATTATCACCCTGCTCAAAATGGATCTCAGTTGGGAATAATTAAGCATTTTACACTTTCAGGGAGGAGAAAATAGTTGGTGGAGCAGATACTTGCTGTGCACAATATTATGCACAGCAAGAACTACCACCACCTGATTTGGTATTAGATAGAAAGGGGATAAAAGAGGACATTTCAGTGATCAACTAAAAGTGAAGATAGTGCAGAAAAAAATTTTTATACTAGTCTTCTTCCTCCAAAATTAAATTTAAATAATCTTAGATTGTCACTACTAGTCTTTTCATCTTATCTGCCAGTTCTTTTATTGCCATGGTGAATGCTTTTTAAGGTTAAAATTCAGTTTCAATGGCATCCTTACAGAAGAAGGAAATCTGCTGAAGTCAATAAGCATAAAATTACTCCTAACAAAGCTGATAGTTTTATCAATTTAAATGAAGGCACCAGCAGAGCCATATTCTATTATTCTTACTACTATCTTGACACTAAGACTATGGTTTGAAATAGAAAACTAAAGTTTTACACATTACTTTAACATTTTAGAAACATTTAAGTATAGGCAGAAAAGTGTTATTTTGTTGAATAGTACTTTTTTATGCAAATATTTTAAAACACATTTTTCAGTAAGCTGATGTATTTTATTTAATTTGCACAGTACTGAATAAAGTAACATTTTAAAACTCATTATCTGTAAACTATCAGATCATTTTAATTCAAAGTTCTTTTCATTCTTTAAAAGTTTTTAATAATCTCCAAGTTCAAGAAATGACTCACTCCTACATAAAATACTAGTGTAAGATTCATGAGAGACACACACATATTTTGAAGGTTAAAATATACAGCTATAGCTGAAATTTCCTGCAAAATTATGCAGATTCTTGCAAAACAGGAGCTTAAGTACAGGGTAACATGACACCACACTGGATATTATAAGACTAAATGGAGGCTGATGCTCCCTTCTGTTGACCTACCATGTTACAGGGCTAGTCGTTGTTGCTAGGAGTTACTAGTTTGGGCCCATTCACATGCATTATATTTGCTTAAATGGTTCTCACCTTCAGAAACTAACTCTATTCAAACGCTTGTATAGAAAGAAGTTGCCAATCCCAACAGTACAAACACATCTGTTACTAAACATCTCCTGAGCATGTCCGGGGGAGGGCCACCAAGATGTTCAAGGGCTGAAGCACTTGCCCTGTGAAGAGTATTTGAAGGAGCTGCGTTTGTCCAGTCCAGAGCAAAGGTGGCTTTAGGGAATCTTCCAGTGGTCCCCAGTGACTTACAGGGAAGGTCTCGAGGAGGCAAAGACAGATTCTTCACAGTGGTGGCAGGACAAGAGACAATGGTTAAACTGGAACAAGAGCAGTTCTGACTGCATATAGGGAAAACCCCTTATTCCCACAAAGACAGCCCAGCAGTAGAGCAGGTTGCCCAGAGAGTACCCAACTGGATGAAGCTCTGAGCAACCTGGTCAGATTCTATTGCTAGGAGGCTGGACTGGAGACTTCCTGAGGTCCTTTCCAAGTGACCTCTCAGATCTCCACTCCCATCACTGCCAAAATCCAAGGAATTTTTGCCACGTTTGGTAGTAATGGCAACCTTTGTTGTGAGGTTTAAAGAAAACAAACAGAGCTATAAATAAAGAATACTGACAAGTAAATTAGTTTTTCTGCTTTGCTTCTCCAATTTTGGGTAAGAATTTTGGTAAGAAAAAACAACGGATTTTAATCTTCATAGCTCAGTTTTAGGACATCAAAATCAACCCTTTTAATGGGTGTGTAGAGAATTTAAGACATAGATGTAATGAAAGGCCTTTACTGCTAGTGCTCTGTAAGCCTATTTAGTGAACTACTGACAGTTTCATTATCCCACTATCTTCACTCCTTTCACAAGCACTAATTATAATTCTTTAAGGGATAACTTGTAGAGTGTGTCATTTAACACATCCTTTGCTATAAGCAATAAAAAAGAGCAATCCTCTAATGAAACTGCTTTCTTAGGTCAGCCTTTACTAAAGAGACACCTACCATTATATCAATAACCTAGTAGGGAATGATGCTAAAGACCTACCCTACGCTGCAAGAGTATTAATTTATTGTAACCTACACGAGGCTTACTTTGGACATGCTATGACAAAAATCCATGTTGCTGTGCAGTACTTTTGAATGCCACTGCCCTTTCTCACCCCAAGACCGAAGAACTACATTTCAGGTAGAAATGTTAACTCTGTTTTCGTTGACCTGGTACTCCAGCCAAATTCCTTTCCACAGATCTCTGCTTTGGAGAGAATCTCCTTGTGGCACAGGCTCAGTGCTATCTGAATCTGGCCTTTCTCAGAGAGCAGGCAGGTCATGATGCTTGCAACAGTGCAGGAAGAAGATATGGTACCGCATACCTTGCTGTTAGCAACAGGAGGCAGGCAGCAAATTGACTGGGTGGGTTTCAGGCACCATAAAAAAAAATGATCAGTGCAGAGAGCCTTCACACTAGTAAGCTATATAACATGTCCCACAAATTATTGTGGGATTTTTTAATTATGTTATGCTGTTGTTTATGGTTGAGGGTCTAGATCTTGCTTATGCTTGCTGCAATTTGTATTAGCAGCATCCTAAATAAATCATCTGATATCCTTACTTTCTGGCACTGTTGCTAACACCAGAGTGCTTCTAGGATGATAGTTCATTAATTTCATATGAATTTTCAAAATAGAACACAGCCCTCAAATGCTTTGTACAACACATTTTTTCATTGCAAAACATACTTTGAAACCATTGTGAGTTGCACCTGAATATCTCAGGTCACCTGGCTGCCTGAATTGCTGAGGTCTCACATAGCCAGTGTAGCAGATCAGATATTTAAAGTGCCAAAGAGCAGTATAATGGGGGAGACCCCCTCTGTAAATAGAGCCTAGATACAATAATACAAATAGGAATCAAACATCTGAGTATGATCCATTCTCCTAATTTCTTTGGCAATGTAATGGAACAAGTACTCAGATGATTTACACTTACACAATTTCCATGAAGTTAATGTCACTACTTGTAGTATATTATCACCAATATTGGCTCCCTGAGATCATATTTAATTTATTTAATTTGATTGTGCATTCAGAGAGCAATAGACCATAACTATACAATGTACTTTGTAATGTTCTTCCATTATTGCATTCTTTAAAAGCAATTTAATTAACTACAGGGTGAAGTCTGGCACTTCACTATAACAGGCAGCTACACTACCTCAGAACCAGCTCTCCTAACCCTCACTATCCTCTTTTCCTCCTCTAGCTCCAACACACTTCCACCATCGATTCCGAGGATACAAAAAGTGCACCTCAGAACCGAATATGTCTTCTGTTCTGATTACCAAGTCTCAGTTTATCACATCATGTACCACCTACACAATATAAGCATTTTAAAGTGAAAACTAAGTTTAAATGGAATAAAAATTTACTTCAACATGTACATTAGCAGCCTTCAATAACTTCAACAGCTTCTCTCTGCAACAAGATGTCAGACATGCTCAACATCAAAGAAAATTCATGAGTCACTTCCCAGAAAACAAAAGGTAAACTAAAATTCTATAAATCTTTGGCAATACAATATAGGAAAACAATGCAACCTATTCTCAGAAAATTATGAATGCAGGCAACCACATAAAGCACTATATAAATAGTTTAACTGTGTAGCCCACATTGCAAAGCCTCATCCGTTCTGTCCAAGAAACACATAAGAAAAATGTGTGGTAGGGGAACTTTCTAGCTATCACTATCGGGGAAATATCTTCTGATTCTGGCAGCTAAGAATGATATGGCAGTAAAAACAGGAGCTCTGAAAAAGGATGTGATTTAATTTTGAAATAGACCGGGAAGATCCATCTTCTAACAACTACCTGACAATTTTGCCTTTTGCTCAATTTGGCAACTTTTGTGCCGCTTACCATGTCTTTAAAAAGCAGATCAGAAGATCGGGATTAGCTCTTCTACAGATTAAACTAAAATCAACACAGAAGTTCTCTGAAGTGCAGATAAGATTGTTTTCTCTGAAAAGTGAATGTACAGCAGCCTTCTGCATTACCTTTCAGAAAGCTATTGCAGTCTGAGCTAGCAAGTCATACATGTACCATCTTAAAATGACACCTTCTATGCTACCCCTTCAGATTCACACAACTGGGAATTTCACAGGCAAGTATCTTGCAGAACGTATGGGAGTGAGATACATTAACTTTATAAATGTGGTCTGTATCTATGGATTTGGTAGCTGTTATTCTGGCTGAAGGATTAGTAAAAATTCATCTTGAGCTGACTAAACTATAGGAGACACCACCTTGCTGCAGTCAGCAGCAGAGGCAATAATTCCTCTGAAGCTTTACTTCCGCACATGAAGAATTGAGTTTCAGCAAGTCACGGAGATGAGAGGAGGAAAGGAGATATTCTGGGGATTCTTTGATGGGACTTTCCAAGAAGCATTTATAAACCTAACCCTTGGAAGAAAGGCTCTGCAAAGAAACAGCTGCTGCCCAGTGACTGGCACACCATAGACAAGAAAAGATGTACCTAAATCTGCAAAGAACTGTCATGCATGATTAAAGCAACAAGCACTCACAACGTTCAATTTTAACACTTTCCTTGCTGCTTGCACTGCTCCCCTCAATAATTAAACCACTTTTGATATTTAACAAGCAAGGTGTGTTCTGTCACTGCAAACTGAAGCAGGCAGTGGTCCTACAGAGAAGCACATGAGGCAGCACAGAAAATCCTCGGCATGATGGAGGGAACGTGTTTGGGAGCTTACTCTCCCCTTTCTTCTCATGCCATTGATGTTCTTGCTCTATTCTCAGTGTCATGTGGGCTGCAGCTGGTTGAATAGCAGGATTTTAATATTTGTATTTAGCTCTTCAGAATGTCCTTATTCAGTTGTTATTTTGGGAAGCTGCCAAGCTTTTCCTGAGGAAAGCAAACAGAAAGGAAATGCCAGGATTTCTGACAGCTTACAACTCAGCTAAACCAGAATGGAAACTCATGACAAAAATAAAAGGTACTTCTCTAGCCTCCAGCCTTCTCTATGATGAATTTCAAAGACTTGCTGCTTCAGAAATAATTTTTTATTTAAAAGAGTATTAACAGCTTTAATATGTGGGTTCTCATTGGATCCCTTAATATTTAGGGAATGTTCAGGCTACTTGAATTAATATTATAATGTTATACTTTTTATTTTAAATTTGTTTGCAAGTAGAAGTACTCATTAATTCACGTGTGCATTACTTAGTGACTGCCCAAAACCAACCAATGCACAACCATGTGATAAGCCTTAATTATTTTTTTAAAAGTGCCAATAGTAATTAGAACTAAACTCTTAATAAATTTTACTTTTTGATCTGCTGTGCAGGACTGAAAACCTCATATGACAACCTCAGAGACCAGTCTCAGTTTTGAGACTTCTGTCAAATATCTGGAGTACTAGTAAGAGCAGTGGATGCTCCTGGCTAGCTTCCACCTGGCCAAGAGAAGTATGAGTTGACCACCATACGGTTAAGTACTCGAAATTTCAATACCTGAAACTATGAATGGCTGCCATGAATGGCCATACACAGCTAAGAACATGGGAAAAGGCCACCTCAAACTTGGGAGCGGGGGCGAATGCAAAGGGACAAAAACATTTTAAAAAATGTACTAAAATTGTCCATTCAAATTGCTCCTCCCTACAAATATTTTTCATGCCAAGGTAAACTAGACTGGATGTCAACACTTCTGATGGTTCTTTCTGAGTTTTTGTTCAAGGAATCTTAAAATAATTTGCTGCTTATCAAAGAGTCAAAGTAAATGTCTGAGATTTCAGCTAATCTGGATAACAATTCTTGAAAATACTTTGTTTTTTTGCCACCTTTAAAAGCATATTTTGGTGGGGTTTCTCAGGCTGGGAATGGAATGAAGTTCCAAGTCAGTCTGCCTTCCCCCGACTCCACTCAGTTTCCTCAAGAATCCTGTATAAACACATTGTTGACACTGAACCCCACTTCCTGAGAGTTTACGTATTGAAAAACACTAGACAATGTATAGAAAACCACAATATGAATGAATACTTACAGGCTGTAGACTTTAAACTATAAAAACAAGCAACATTTTTTAAAAGTAGACAACTTTGTTGGCATTTGTTAATTAGACACTTGGAAACAATGAAAGATTCTCTTAGTCAAAGGCAGATTTATAGGAAGAAGAGATGATTCAGACCCACTTTTCCAGACTGGGAAGAATAATTTTGCTTTTAAGTTTGCTCATGAAGAGCTGTGCACTGTCTGTCATCTTTGAAATCTTAATAGTAAACACATGTTTCTGACACGAAATTAAATGGGAAGAGCTGAATATCTAATATTCATATTTTATAAATAAACAACATATTTGAAATATCCTGCAAGGGTTCAATGCTGCTGCTAGTATATATATGTATTTTAGACAAAAAAATTCCAATAAAATATAACTATATTGTTCAATTGTACATTACTGCCTGAAATCACTTGTTACTTACAGGAATTAATATATACTACAGGTACATTAAGCACGTAAGAAAAGAATCAAAAAGGAAACGCAGGGACTTAAGACAGAGGTGGAAACAGTGCTTTCATAGTAGACCCTGGAAAATAATGAGGGTAGATGAAAATAAGTGTTTTAAAAGCAGAAAAACCTTATTTTCTATGTTTCTAAGCACATGAAGATTTTGTTAGATCTAAGTCAGCACCCAAATCTGATGTGTTTCAGAGTTCAATTTAATTCAGAAAGATGGACTTTCAAATGCCTATATGCAGTATGTTAACCACAGTCCACAAGGGTGGCCTATCAAACATTTTTAGCATGCAGAAAAATAAAAACATACAGTTGCAGAGGACTTGTAAACCATGTAGTGGTAAGTCCATGAGCTTTATACCAGGGTGACCCTGCAGCAAGTAACAGAACTTCATTAGAAGATTATTATTTTCTAACATAAAAGACATTGCATCCAAGAGAAAACAAATCTATTTTGGATGGCAGTGTCCAATTAAAAAAAAATATTCAATTGCCAGATTTCAAATTAGTGGGAGCCTACAGACCAATGAGCATGACCTGATTAGACTTACTACTGAGCAACAACTCCTAATTATATCATTAGTTGTTGGAGGTTAGTCCTCCATAGACATTGAAACTTATTCCAAAAGGTAGATTTCATAATCCTAAGGAACATTGCTAGTGAAGGTGTCTCAGAGATAAATACAGAAGAAAAAGAGGAATAAAAAATTGGAAGTCCTTGCAGAAGACATTGTTAGATATCCACAGAACCCCGACTGAGACTAGAACTAATCCTGGTTAAAAACCTCCCCCAGTTCATGCTATAGCGAAGGTAACACCAAAGTGGAGAAAGCAGTCCTCAACAGAGGCTCCTGTTAGTCTTTGGAAAGAAGTGGGATAATCTCCTTGTTTTATAAGATTAAAAAGGAACATTACAGTCCACTGCAATAGAGTTATATTTTTTTACAACTGCTATTAACAGATGTGGATAGTTATACCTAAGACAGAGATGGAATTTCCTGCTCTGCTGTTGGTCATTTTTAATGAAACTTTTGAGTATCAGGGAAATAACACTTATGCCCAATATTCAAAAAACCAGCTTGATAACAGCCTGACTTCTGAAAGGAAAACCAACACAGGAGTCAATGAATACAGAAATAAAGGTTAATTATATACTTAGGGAAGGGTAAGTGGGAAAAAAATGTCTTTTCAAATATTGCTTATTACATCCTTTTTCAAGATTACAGCTTTTGTATTCAGCTTCATACATGTGTTTAAGAGTCAGTAATAGACACATGAGGTATACATACTAATGGACTGTTTAGTGGCCAGACGTTTAAAGCAGTTGTCCTGTAAAAACATTCTGATTGGGTGTGAATATTTCTAGCAGCTTGTAGGACTTCAATATTGATATTAAAGATTTTCATATTGCTGTCACAAAACTGCAAGCAAAAGCACTATAATTTACAGATTACTATGGCCTAATTCTGTTACCTTCCTCTCTCCCTTTTCTCACTGCCTTCCACTTCCTTCCCCCTTCCCTCCTTCCTTCCCTCTGTCCTCCCTCCTCTTCCTCTCCCACTTCACTCTCTAATTCTTTCTTTCTCCCTTCCTGTCCCTCCCTCTCTCTTTCAAGAATTTCAAACTCAGTTAAATTTGAAGTTGGAAAAAAAAATCTGATTTTGGATACTGAATGTGAGCTTAAAATGGGTTCCTATGCATTTTATGTAAACTTTAAAATATGTCACTTTTTACTGCACACTTCATGACCATATCAGTATGATAGTCACAATAAAGCTTTTGCTTCCTGCTATAGATATTACTTACTTCACTGTCACTAATTTCAAACCCTATAGATCCACTTAATTCTGTTCAATGAGCTCAGTTCAAGCAGTAATATGGTTAGGGTAAACCAGAACAATACCGAATCCAGGCTGTTTAAAATTACTGGTCACAGGTCAATAATGCGTCAAGTATGAAGCAAAGCCAAGGATCCTCCTATATAAATAGAACAGGATGAATAATGAGAAGTTTCCTCAGGGTTTAACTCTGACAAATTCTCTGCTCACCTCATATATATCTTTAACATTTTTCCATTCAGCTACATGATGTAGTAAAATGCATTTATAAGTAAAAATACCATGCCTTGGCAAATACCTGTAGTAGCATTTATGTTGCTAAAAAAACCAACAGCAATGATGTTAGATCACAATTCTGCAATAGATATTACAGACATAATGTATGCCTGCATATGTCCATATAGCACATAATTACATCCAAACACCAGGTAAACATCCCAACCAGATGATTTTAACTATTTATTTTTTTAAACATGGTGCAATTTGGGCAGGAACCTTCCCTGATACTTGGGAGAAGTGGATTACGCCACCTGCTTATAGAGCAGCTACAGTTAATGGTGCAACATGTTGCTAATGACTGTGTGCTGGCAGGCTGCATTTCTATTTCACCTATTTTAAAGACAGGTTGTGAAACTAATTAATTAATTATTGTCTGCAAATCATGTTGAGATCCTCAGGTGAAATCCACTACTCTGGCATGCTAGATTATTTATTACAGATTAGATGAAAAAAGGAAAAAATAATTGCGGACTAGTCTGAAAGCATCAGCAGAATGTCCTAAAGATAAGAAAAGATTAATCTAGTTAATAAGTAATTATGTGCAGCTATTCAGGAAGAAAACAAATTCAAATTTTTATGCATATTACCATATGGAGCAAGATATCTTAAATAGTAGGGAAGCAATTAAGAAAACCCTGCTCAAATCTCCTGTGAAACAAACTGAAATGAAGCAGATAAGTAATTCTCCAGTTCTTGTAGACCCCAGTGAATTGGATAGTGAATTGGAACTAAATAAGGTAGTAAACAAAATTTAATTCCTGGATCAAGTGCAGCACTTAAAATAAAACAAGAGAGGAATTACAAGTAAAATTATTACCAGTTGAAAAAGTTATAATTTCAGTAGCAATACTATGCTTTAAAATATTGTATTTTTTTAAAAAAATTCAGTTTTGAAACCTCTAAAAACTTTTTAAGACAAACCTGACAGTTCTTGTTCAAAGGGGAATCCTCCACAGATAGGCATTTGAAGGAGTAGCAAGTCAATAGATAAGAAAGGAAATTAATAGAAACAAGTCTAAAGAATTTAAAGAAACATTTATTTCTTCTTTCTGGCAGGTTTTTGCTAAACAGATCTTTTAGTCTCTATGTGAGCTGAATTTTGAATAACCGTCTTTGTCAGACAACAATAAGCCATACATCTTAACAATGATCTTGGTGACACTTTTTTGTACAGGCAGTTAGCATCAGCAGTGATCTGCATACAGCTCTTCAACAAGGCCACAGGATAAGTATTAATTCATCATTTGCAATTTGATACTGCAATTATGCAAAATCATGGTAAAGATTATTTGGTCTTTGCAGTGAAGTCAGATCAGATAATCATAATGTTCCATCTTTGATATCTACCAGTCTTTCCATTTAAATGTAAAAGTTTAGTTTTAATGTTTAAAAGTTTATTCAGTCTATTCATAATATTTTCTTAAATCAGAGTCCTAGGCCCTTTCAGGATGTATCTGGGGAGGACTAGACACAGGAACAGGCTGCAGGACAGAGTTCTGTGATCCAGACTCCATCACCTCAGCCACAGACACGCACCGTCATCCTACACTCATGGTCTGCTCCTCTCTTTTTTCTCATCCTCTCAAGGATATTCTGAAGCACTCATTCATGAATTAATAAAATGAACAGTTATTCAAATAAATGAGTTATCAGTGTACAAGTAACTGAACCTCTTATACTCAATTGAGCTAGTGACCAACATGGCGAGTTAATAGTGTTTTAATTAATGGGTAGAAGAGAAACATGTTATCACAAGTCTTCCGTTGTACAACTTCATGTATGTGAGATCATTCCCCTTTCTACAAAATATTCCTCCTGATGTGCATTGCATGCTGGTTCACACCCCCCCCGCCCCATCTGGGTAATGATAATCAGAGATCTAATCATGAAGCGTGCAGAACACCTGCAAGGAATGCACAGCTCCCGCTAGGGCAAGGGGGTTTCTTCTAAAACATCACAGCAGGCACCTGGATTTAAGAATGAAAGAAGAAGAAAATCAGTCTTGGGGGCACCTGCTGCAGCTCTTCAGTAGCTTTCTTTGAGAGATTCCCTGCCAGTGGTGCCCTTGCAGCCACAAAACATTCCCGTGCTGAGTAGATGTATCCCTCAAGGGTATATATGCTAGCAAAGATGAGGGGTAGAGAGGAAAAATCACTTGTTTTGCCATCAAAAACAGAACCTGTCTAATCATAAGGAACAAAAGGCAGAAACACCACTGACCAAACCACCCATGGACTTACACTAAGCCACATTCTATTGGAAAATTTGCTCTTGAAAAACATGCCAAGCATGCTAATAGCTTAATATACTAGATGACTTGAGCTGCTTGGAATAAGGATGGAGATGAGAACCTGCAATACCTCTGTGGAGGAGAGGTGAACATTTTATTCCAAGAACACTTTGGAAAATAACTGCTTTTTGAAGCAAACTAGTGCCTTTCAAATAATCATTTGTTCTTATGAAGTACCTCTCTGATCTCAGGAAAGATTTCCCTTGAGTAACCTGACCACTCCAAATTTGTGCCAACAAGGCTCTCTGTACCTGACTGCGATGCATTCTGTGCATGTGTGCATGCCTAGAAACCATGCTTTCTGTAGCACAGTGCATATGCGTGCATGCAGAGGATTGCACACATGCACGCACACTGACTGAAAAAGAAATATTCTAATATTCACCTCTTTCCTTTAGATAAAAAATTTCAAACCAGCATTGTATTGACAAAAGTGTGGAAGAAAAGCACTCTTCAGATGTAATAACAGGAGAGCTTTTATCCTTTTTTCTTGCTCACTTAAAAATGTGTATATCTTTTGCTGTTCTTCAGAGTCTTTCCTTGTTAATTCTGAACCTGCTCTCAGATGTTGGTGCAGTCTGCACTCACTAGAGAGATGAGGTGCAGCTGTCAGGAAGGAATTTTTCAGGGAGTTTATAATTTTTGTTCAACTCCGACCAGTAGTTGGTAATTAAAAGACACTCCAGTCTCTTATAAATCATAAAAAATACAATATACATCATCTTAATTGACAGGGGAACAATTTTTGCAATGAAACAAGACAGGTATGCAACAGGTAAGACTTCCATGACATTTATGTGGGTGACTGAGCATTTGCTGAAATGCAATCTAAATCAGAAACACTACTTCAAGTGAACAACAAAAGAGATATTTTCTTGTTTCTCACAGCTGCACATAGGAATACTGTGAGAAAAAAGTAACAGCAGAACATGAGCAGATAATGGGGAAGTGAACAACTCTCTGCTTCGTATTTGGGTATGACTGAAATATTTCTGCTTGAACGCTCTAAAGCAAACAAGCAATCTCATGGACAAGACCAAATACACAAAAGGTTGATGCAAAATACAAAGCTTTAAACCATTAGAGGCACCTGACAAGGCCAATTCCAGCTTAAGCTCTTGAAACTGTGTTCACTACCCCTAGTATGTGAATACCCCAAACTGTGGATATGTCTTCACAAATCACTGAGCTAATATTCACATTTATAGATGAGGAGTCCCGTGTTCTATGAGGAATTTGTATACAAGTCTTCCAAGTCCTAGACCAATACTTTTAATCACAAGACTTTTATATTCAGCAAAAATAAAGGGATACAAAGGAAAACATAATTTCTTTTAAAGGATGTAAAATGTCTTTGAATTGATACAAAGGCATGGAACTAGAAAAGCATGTGAATCACTGCAAAAAAGCATTTTAGCTAGTTCTAGAAGATATTAGAATAGAAATATATTTTTAATAGACTAACGTTATTTATGGCCTTCCAAATCATCCATGGCATAACTAAAAAAATTAAAACTCACTGAAGTCTGTTACTTCTCTGTCATAGAAGACTCAGAAAAATTACCAGAAAAAGTAAGCAGCTTTTTGAATTCCTCTTAAATTACTTACAATAACACTTAAGTGCATACAGAAGTTTTTCCTATGCAAAGCGCAAACCATTTCATAAATGTGGGAATAACATTATTGCATCTATTTTTATCTGGGAAACTGAAAATATATATAGGGTGTGAGTGTGCGTGTCACACCGCTGTCCTGTGCAGGGACATGTGAGACAGCCCACCGCTAATTAGTTTTGTTACTTGAGGCAGTCTAGTCACGCTAAGATGATGCTTTGAGAAGGTGAAAACGCCCTGCTCCTTGTGAATCTCCTCGCTGCACTTTACTGTGGCATGCGAACAGATCCTCAGAGGCTAATGGCCTGCATTTACAGAGACACTGAGCATCCCAAAGTCCCTCTGAAAGCAATCCCGGCAGCTACGCAGCAGCCTGAGCCTCACCTCGCCCTCCAGTCCTGCATTTCAAATTCTCTGCACCTTCTCTTTTGGCTGACTGTCATGTTGAGTGATGAGATACACAAGCAGAAAGCTCAGGCAGGCTTGGTCTGGGCTTGCAAAATGGATTTCTTCAAGCAAATTCCATTACTTAGAGAAAAGTGACTGTGCAAAAAAAAAATCTGATCTCCTGAGCAATTAAGAATTAGTTACCCGGAAGTGTTGACTGTAAGACTAGCACCCAAGTGTTTTCAGGTCAGATTTATTCTTAGTATCAGCTCTTTGAAGATTCAACACTATCAGGCTTGTGTTGTGCAGGGAGTCAAACTTAATTATCATAATAGTCCCTTCTGGCATCAAAATCTGTGAACCTCTCAGTTTTATCAACCTCTGCTGATTTTGCAGTCTGGAAATAGCTGCAAAGATCAATAGGGAGGGCCCCCAAAACAGGTAACACACGATGAGTTTTTAAAGGATACAAACACTGATTACAGGTTCATGTTTACCCAGCTCTTTTTCAAAATAACTTCCAGTAAAATCAATTAGAAAATGTTATCTGAAAAGGAAAGCAATGACAGGGCCCATGGAGAGGACACATGAACACAGTACAAGCAGCAGCATATCAAGCAGACTGATTTATACAAAAAACTGTATTAATTAAAAAATACCAGAATCACTACTAGTCGGGGGGGGGGTGGGGTGGGGCGGAGATCGTGTCTCTATGAACAAGCTTAAAACTAAAGCCTTGACTCTGAGATTTTGAGGAGAATTAACCTGGAGCACAGTAAATCTCACTGGATGCAGTGCAGTGCAGTGCATTCCCTTCAAAACCCAGGCACAAAGCACCCAAAAGTATGCCTGAAAACAACCAAGTAAGCAAAAACTACAGAAGAATGATGCTCTGAAACACTAAGACATATTTGTCAACTTGAAAACAAATTAAACATTTAATTTGAGATTTTCTTGGTTTTGTGGTTTTGAGCAAATTTGAGAAAGGAAGGAAAAAGAGGGTAAAGTTTATTAACATTAAAATCCTTCCCGGACAACCTGCTGACCTTCAAGAGCCAAGCATGACATTGAAACTAATTAAAATGTCCTAAGTGAAATGTCATTCTTAATTTTCATAATGCATTAATTTAGTTAAATATGTTAATAATTACCATGAATGCTTTTTCGCATACATCATACTCATAGGTGTTCTGCATTTCGGCCTGTGTGGTGCAATATTTACTGTGGCAGCTGCTGACAGCAAGCTTTTCAATGAAATTCTAGAGTGTGTGTCTGCATATTTATTTCTATAAATATTATCTAACCTGTTTCTACAGATCATTTCAAAATTATTTAATGTCATTTTTCCTTTTTTATAGGTAAAGAGATTTCCCCTATTTGGCTTATATAGTTTATGGCCATAAGACTGACCAAGCAGGATGCTTTACATTTTACTGTTTCAGACTAAAATTCCATCCAGAGCCACAGATAAACCAGAACAGATCCACACTTGTTACTTACATTGTAATTGCTATGGAATTTATTCATAGCTGTTGAAAAATAGATATACTACAATGTGAAAATATAATTCAGTGTATTTTTACTGTAACTCGTCACTATAGGATTTATAGTCAATGGAAGGCACTAATTCAGAAAAAAAAATAAGGTACTGAATTATTTTTAATTTGTATGTTACAATGCTTCCTATATTTCTGAAATTCTCCTCAATAGAGACGTAACTTAAAGCATGGTCAAAGTGATTTCTTGCATAATTTCCAAATTTCCAAACAGGAGAATGTTTAGTGTAATTATCAATAACATCTCCACTGTTAGGACTGCAATGCCTCCTCTAATAGGCGTCGACAAGAAATTTTTTGTACTTCTGTGCCTTATCAGGGATATTTCTCCTAAACTTTGTGACACACAGTCAGCCAAGACTGATCAAAGAGTCTGCCCAAATTTGGATCTACTGCGCAGGGGAACACTATACTTAGACCTATGTCCAATTCTTTTTGCATGCATTATAGTGTGGATCCCCATACAAAATGTATGAAAACAAGCAGCTTTGGGTAGGTTCCATTTGGGTTTTTAAAACTAGAAGCTCTATGTGAACATCGGGGTGAACTGAAATGCGGCCAACTGTTATCTTTACTTCTTTAAAACAAGACAGAGAGATTTCTGTATTTGGAATTAAAATGCCACAACTTTTTGTTTCTCATTCAGTATAGTATTTCCACGACAGATAATGCTATATAACTGTGCTGCTAGAACGTTTCAGTCAAGGTACTTTGCTGAAAATACCCCAAAATCTTTAATCACCTAGCTTTTTGTGTTCTTTTTAAACTAATTACATTCTATGGAAAAGTCGTCTGTCAAAGATCATCTTCTAACGCTGATTTCAGATACACTACTCAGTTTGGTAACGTCAATGCCTGCACTTAAGTACTACTATGACATATTTCAGAAATTAGATCTTTTCCCTTTTCTAAATGTTAAACGTAGTGTACTACCTTAAAAATAGCTGGGTTATGAACTAGAGAGTAACATATTAAACTGAAACACTTTCTTCTTTTACTTTATATCTCAAGAGGGACTACTTTGTATAATTAAAAGTAGCGAGTCACCTTCTCTGACAGTATAAGCAATGTCTCTCCATAGAATTTAGCATATTATGAAGTTCTGATCCCTAGGATTTTTTGAAACACCACTAACAAAATTAAAAATAAGTATGTCTATCTGTGTACACACAATTTTGTATCAGCATAGTGTCATAACTGTCCATGAAACTATTTCTCAAGGTGGTTGTGGGTTTTTTGGGGGTTTGTTTGTTTTTTAAGAATGTGCAGCATTTAAAAAAAAAAATCCATAAACTAATTTGGACAGTTCTACCATAAAAACTAAATTCCAGATGTTCACTTCTTACTGTTTTTTCTTTTGCTTTGCTTGCTTGCATGCCAGTATACATGAAAAAGTGCACGTGTGCTTTTAATATATATTTTGCAATCATTTCAAAACACTTAGAGTACAAATTGAGAAACTTCTCTATGGAATTATGGAATTTTCCTTGCACTGTATATGAGCTCAGTAAGCATGTGTAATGTGGCAGAAGATAATGAAGCCTCTATCCCCAGTACAAACTCTTAAGGTTTGCTAGCAGAGGACTCAGTTGATTATTTTGGTTGAGGCCATTTGCACAGTTAGAGAAAAAAAAATGTTCTTTGATAGATATTCTATATTGGCAAAAACTATTCTTGCTCTTTATGCATCAACATGATAAATTAGTCTTGCTCTTGAATTTATTTTTAAGGAACAAGCCTGTCTTCTATAACATTCATATGTGTGTGCATTCCTTTGGGTTAGACTTCTTTGTGACCTGGGCCTGGGCCTGCAGTAAAGGAGAACTGAGTGGTGAAATGGCATCTGGGGAAGGGAAAACCTTCCACCAGTTTCAGTGTCTTGCTTAGGTTTCAGATATTCAGTTATTCAACAGTTTTCATTTAGAATGAAAAAATTACAGCAGTCTGCTTAGACACACTCTTTTTTTAGTTGCTCACAGTGGATGCAATCAACTGAAGATACATGCTCATTTTGTACAAGTGTACTTTGGCACGATTTAAGAGAAAGAGATTAATTAAATATTTAAAATCAGATTCTTAATGATACATGGTCATATCCCTAGGCATCAATCCTGCAAACATATGCATACTAAGCTAATGGAACCTCTTGTGTACACAAATTAAAGTATTTAAACTGTCTCAGGATTAGGGATCTAATTTTGTTTGAAAAAGAAAAAAAGTCTTCTTTGAGCACATATTATATTTTTCTCTCTCTGCCTTTTACTAAATACATAAAAAAAATATTTTCAAGTTTTATTAGATTGACAAAATGAGTTGAAAATCAGCTGTGTATACAAGCCATTTGTGTAATTAAATAGCCTATTGTAATTTCTGATACACGAATGCTCTATCTCTAAACTTCATCCTTGTTGCCAAAAACTTCAGTTCATTGCAAAATAAAACAGACGGCAAATAAGACAGCCCTATTCAGAAAATATATCTCCCCTAATATTTAATTTTATATCTACAATTGATAGTAACTACCAGAAACCTGACAATAAAATTGAGTGATTTGACTAGCAATTCAAAAGCACTACTTTATTTCTAACATCATGATGGTGTTTTACCACTTCTTACTGGGAGAGACAGAGTAGGGAAAAGACTCAAACCCTCTACTGCCAGCACTTGCTTCAGGTTGGCATCCTCCAAGGCACACATATTTGTTTACTGACCTAAGAGGGAACTCACATTCCCAGATATCATGCCTGGAACTGGATTCAGGAAAGATGCCAAAGTACCTAAAGCAGGCAGTAAACACTCACCTATGGCTGAGGTGCACAATCAAAAGAGAAAAGGCAGAGGACAGAGGGCTGTTCAAGCTGGGGAGTGGGGGCAAAGAGGGAGGGGAAGGAAAGAGGAACTACAACCGAAAATGTACAGGTTTCTTATTGCACTGTAAGTATGGTCACTTCAGGGGGTGAGAGCAGAAATACCTGCATATTACAGACACTATGCACAACTTCAGTGCCTTCCATCCATTTGATACCGATTCGCATGGAGTTACTTCAGATCGATGCACAACAGCATGGAGCAGAGACTGGCTGAACTGAACATTGGTCCATTTGCATTTGTTTTAAGCTGTCCCCTTCCACGTGACGCTGTAAGACTTAAGTAATCCAAAACTGCCAGCATTTTCACCCTGAGTGCAGGCTCTGGAGTGTTACAGTCCCTCAGGAGGTCTAAACAGTATTTAGTTGCTGCACTGGTTTCTAATAGGAGGCCTTCCAGCAACTGAAGGGACTAGCAGAGATCCCTGCTCCTCTGACATGCCTCCTTCCTGACTCCCAAGAACAGCATGTCTTTTTCTTCCTTTTTATTCCTCCAAAAAACACTTGAAGCCCTGGTTTTCCAAGGCTCTGACGTTTACACAGAAGAGCTTCCTGGGCTTTCTAAAGCTCATTGCAAAGACACTGTTTAACTCGTCTGAACTTCAAGTCCAAGTTCCAAGCCTTTACATGGGACAGAAATCCTATAACAGGAGATTGCAAACCTGTATCACAGCACTTCAGATCTGGACTGCACTTCCATCATTAAATTTAACTTATGCATAAGAAGTCAAATCATCTGATTAATTAGATTTCTGGCACAAGTGGCTTACTGTCATTCAATAAGCCCAGAATTCATGAACAGAATAGGTGATGATATTACTGCATTCATATGGTGCATCATAAAATCTATCATAAAATATAGTGATATTACTGGTGATCATATAGTGCTAAAACATGAAATAAGGTGATAGCAAGTAAATAAACAAATAGAAGAATCAGTCATAATTCCAAGTTTCATCTCTATGCTTAATATTGTCATTTCAGAAGTATTTCCTTTGAGCAAAATAATGTATTTTTGTTACATTTCAAAGCAGCTTTCTGTAGATTTGTAACAGTACCTACTACTGTAAGAGTTGGATCTGTTGATGGTTGATATTTTTAGGCCCATCCTCAGCAAATGCAGGTTACAGCTCTCTATCAAACAGATATTGTGCACCCACATATACCTATTATTTAAAAGAAACCCACACCCTTGACAATGACTTTTCAGGCAATTATTGAGTGCCTGTACTAATCCACCATTGGGCAGTGCCAAAAAATTATCAGAACAGCAGATAGCTTCAGATATTATTGTACTCTGTCATGCTGGATGGAGACCTGGCTGCTTTGACAGGCGGTATCCTCCTGGCATTTGAGGGAAATCAGATTTGCTGGCTGACACTGTCACTTCTGTTTGCTGCCTCTGATGTCTCTGATCAGGAGGTAGAGCTCACTAGCAGTGAATTCTGCACAGCTTAAAAAGGGCTGTCCCTTGGTGAGCATTTCTTGAGAAAGGTCCCACAGAGAATCAGCAGGCACTTGCTCTTCTTCTGTGCTGGTTATTTCATCTCATCATCATTATTATTTCTGGCTTATTGAGCATCAAAAGCCTAGCAGGAAAACACTAACTACAATACCTTCTGTGAGCTGATGCCACTCAGATTCACCTGAATTAGAAGGTGATGCCTAGTGCTTTACGTAGTGCTTAAGCCATAAAGGGAGTTTATTGAGCTGAAGTGCACCCTGCTTGGCAAAGAGTGCCTCCAGCTCCAGGAAACAGCATGAAAATAAGGCTGAGATGTTATATCTGCTGTTTGAACTGAAGGCACACCCATTTAGCTACCTGAATGCACAATCCTGTGCTACTGTTCGAGCCCAATTGCTAGTGGATGAAGCAGATATCAAAGTTTTCTTTTCATCTCTAAGAGATATAGTGCATAACTTCTCATATTATCCTATCGCCCAGCTTCATCTCTTACAGCAGGATCTCTGGCAGAAGCGAAAAGGCCCGAGGAGATCTGGTGCTGCAGTTAGCATAAACTGGTGGATAAAAGACACACCACCAAAGTTTTCTGCAGCTTTGTGCCCACACACCTCGCTGGGGAGAGCAAGGGTCACCGTAGACCCTGGTTTTGAGGAATCTGTTCTGGTTCCCTCATGTCTTACATCTTCTGGGCAGTCAGTGCAAGCATGCCAGACCAAGAGACAGAACTGGTTAAGATAAGCCACTCTTAGCTAAGGTATGAGAACACCCTGTGTATGTCTTGAAGATACACCCTCTTTATCTGAAGATAAGAAAGGACTTTATGCTTTTACAAATATTTTTGAAAAGTAAGTGCTACAAAGCTTCAGTTACATACTAATACAAACTTTTTTGGAGAAGAACTGATGTTCTTCAGAAATTAGTTTTCATAACTATAACACTAAATGCACAACTATGATTTTTTTATCAACTAAAACCACAGAGACAAGAAAATAGAAACTTGTTATCTGGCCCTTACTTGTTCTGAGTACTGTTTGCTAACGTATAATACTCTCAGGCTTTTGTGTTATAATTGTATCTCTTTTTGAATTGTGATATATATTAATTTAATGCTTTTGTGGCTCAGTATTCTCATCTATAAAACTGCACACACTTTGGTCATGTTCTTTGATGGCTAGGGATAAAGGAGAGCATATAAATTCTGAATCTACTGTTTATACTGCAGTAGAGGTATGCCTGTACCAGTCAGGAAGACTAAGACGTCCGTATGATATACAGACATGCAGCGAAACATAATGATGTTTACAGCTTCAGAAAATAAACAGCCAGGATACGGGAAAAGATATCAAACAAAGGCAGGGAAAGCAGAGATGACTAGTTTGGTTGCTTCCACTTCGATATTTATAATGCAAATAACACTATTGTAAATTCACCTGGCTTACTGATCAGTGGACTGTATACTGAAAAATTATTAACTTTGTTGATCAAGCAAGCCATAGACAGATCTTGCAATTATTTATTTTGAACAGGTCTACTGAGGTGAGTCATTTTATGGACGTCTGCAGATCCTACTATAAAGTAGCAAGCTCAACGCCAGTTACATCCCATTACTGTTGTGATGGTCTTTGCTTCTTTCCTACCAAAGGTAAATTACAGTAGGATTTTAAAGAGTAAAAGCCCTGTGAGGTCTCAGGCATGCTGACAGCATTTTTGAAAATGTGGACTTTAACTTTTATTGTACAGAATAGCACGTTCTTATTAGAAAATGGTTATAGACATACTTTATCAACAGGCTAAAAGGAAAGGCGTGATCACACTGGTACCAATAGCAAGGTCTGCACTTCTTTTAGAGAGGTAAATACTAAAGTGTACTTTGACTCCTCTATCACCTGTATTGGAATACTTGCAGTGCTCCTCTGGGAAAATAACACAGCATTAAGCAAATTGTTCTGAAATAATTACAAGTGAAGTAGATACTTGTACTGAGATCTGATACATAAGGAAACTTAATACATGTAACTTGGTGGCATTCAGCCCTGCTCCTTCTAAACAGGAGAATGTGGAATTCTGAACTGGCAGCTCTCACTGGTTTTTTGTGCTTCTTGTTTTGCTCCATGTCAGCAGTTCTTCACTTTCCATGTAGTTTCTATCATACTGTATTACACAAATACTGCTGCAGTACTGCAGGTATCTGTAAACAAAGCTATGCTCATCTAAAATTCTATCACAGATAGTATAATATTTTAGTTTCCAAATTCTGATACATAACAAACAAATTTAAAGTTTAAAATCACCCAAAATGTGTCCCCCATCCCTCAGAGCATCACTGGATATGCTGGAAAGCTATTAGAGATCAAAAGCTGTGCTAAAACTTCCAAGAGATCAAAAAAGGCCTATGGCAATATGAATGTGAAGTGATTAAGTCTATAGTTCTTCAGGCAAGATTGTTCCCTGGCTGAAAAAAATTAGAAAAACTCAGATCTCTTGAGGATAGGAATTCCGAAGGACAAAAATAGCACTTTGATGTTATCAGATTTTTTTGACAAGCAAGAAAAGGACAGGCACAAAACCCAGATACACTGGACGGGGCACTAAAAGAAGCATTCTGCTTGCACAAAATTATTTAAATCAATGGTTTTGTATTTATAGCATATTTTGAGCTTCAGCATATTGTAGTACAAAGTTATTGTTGAATATGGTAAAGAACATTTTAATCTACTGAATGTGCAAAAAGCGTAAATGACTTTTTAATAGCACTTTTGTTTTGACTGACAAAGATTTATGTCAGTGAGAGAAAAGGTCTTAATGAAAAACTACTGCTACAAAGCATATGTGTATGCTTACTTCTTACATATATGTGAATGAGACAGACATTAATAAATAAATACAGCTGCCTGTAAGATCTGGCCTTTAATATTCCCTATTCCATTTTTAAATCCATCACAGAGGTGTGATATTTTGGTAACATGTTAACACAGCTGTGACATTAAAAATGGCAATACCTATAAATTAGTTAATTACATCTTTTAATATAAAATATCAGTATCAAAGATGTCGAAATAGTCTTGCAAACCTTTGACCTGATAGAAACCTGTGAGTAAAATAAACACTGCAACTGATTAAAAACTATTTTATCAGATTCCTACTCCCCAGGCTAGCCCTAGCTTCTGCTTGTTTTTCAGTTTTGGATGCTTCCCACCTACGGGAGGGCTACCAGGAACAATTGCTGGTTTCATGGTTAGAGCAACTGCATATAAGAAATGCATTTCGCAGAAGTCCCAAGCTTTCCAGATTATAAAAGTGCTTGCAGACATGTCCCATCGATGGCAGTCCTCTCTGTCTGCATTACAAATGCACTGCTGTGAGTGCTCTAGGACTACCCTTAGATGGAGGGAGCAGGAAGGCAGAAGGAGAAGGGGACAGGCAAGTAAAACAGGGTGAAGACTTCAAAGGCAAATCCAAGGAGATAACAAACCTGAAATAATTACTTGTTGTGAGCAGATGACAAAAAATTGATACTGGGTCACAGAATAATAGCACCAAGAGCAAGACACGTGTCCTCTTCCAACACACGGCATGTGCCCTGTGTGGTTAGAAAAGGTACGACATGACCTCACTCTCTCTAATAAATCTATCAAAAGCTAAAAATCACATTTCACCTGGAAACCATATGCATGACTGCCATGCTGGGTTTCAACTAACAGGAAGTCATTTAACAGAAGGTGAGTGGAAGTGAATGATGAATGCACCCTTCAGCATAGCAGCTGAACCAAAAAGCACCCGCTGAAATCCTTGTGGGGCAGAATATTCTGGAAGGGAAAATGTTGCCTATATGTCTTCACTGATCTGTTACTCTCAGCTTAGAAAAGACATCCACTGAGTATCAGATACTCCAGCGATTATTCAGAAAACTTTTGACTGGGATGACTATTGCATTTATCTATTCTGTGTCCCTGAATTCAGCAGATTGGTCTAGCTTTTATGAAGAAAAAAATGCAGCCCCTCTCTCTCATCTTCTTGGACTGCTGCAATTAATGAGCTAAGACAAGCATTGCCACAAGCATGATTCATTATCATTGTTCCAGTCTGTGTTCAAATTATATTTAAAATAGTTGGCAAAGTTGAGAGAGTAAAAAAAGATTGCTCAACATACCCATATTCTACAAGCTTCTTTCTGTATAGAAACATCACTCTTCATACAGGCATGTAAAAAATTTGATTTTCTTTCATACTAGACTGCAGCCAGTACTTATTATTATTATTGTATTATACACACAGCCAAACAAGATCAATAGTGAATAATCATTTCTTCTGTAATACACCTCTCACTCTCGCCTGAAACAAAACAAAATGAAAGAAACCCAGCTCCAAACTATAAGAGACTATTTTCCTTTTTATATGACTGTAAAATGAGTCAACTATTTTTGTTTATTTGACTAGTTCCACTGCTGTAGAAGACAATACAGGCATCAGATTTTGTACATAACTCTCTCTCACAAGAATTCAAAGAAAGTCCTTTTTGACTTACTAAGGGCCTACCTACAGTGGGTCCAGCAAGACTTAGTAACAAATTACACTCATTTACAGTGTAACTTAATTCTGTACCAAGGGTCCAAGTTTTGCAACCCTTTTTCACATTAAAAAGCTCAATCATGAGTAATTCATTAAAACCACTGCCTTTTTTGATTTTCCAAAATGATAACACCCTGTCTAAATTTCTATTTAAGCTTCTAAGCAATTAACTTTTAAAAAGTCTTACAACTATCACTGATTTTACGAACCCAGGCTTAAGACTGTTAGTTTTTTTGAATAAAATAAAATCAGTGAAAAGTAATGCATATTTATCAAATAGTGTGCAACTTCCTACATTCCATCAGAAATCCCAAAAGTATGTCAGGGAAGTCTTTCAGGGTTTTCTGGCTTGTACTACAAACCAGCAATCCTTGGGTTGTCTAAAAAACATGGTTCTTTAAAAGCAGGTTTGAATTCTCTCCAGGAAGAGCTGATCCTTATTCGGATATCAATCTAAAAGACCCAGAGCTATGCATTCTCTCTGAAACTGTGTAGGAATCTCTCAGTGGTGAAGAGAGGAATCCAATTAATGAAGTAAGAGAAAAACACACTGCCAGAAGGACCCTTTGGTGCTCTGTCCTGTCCCTTCCCTGTTCCCTCACCCTGTCAATCATGCCTGAGAAGATAGTATGAGCTGTTTCTTGCACACATGTACAAGCCTCATAACTGATAGTTTTGAGGCAACTCTTATGAAAAGTCATACAGCGAGAAAACACTTCACTGTTGAAGTCTCTGTGTTACTTTAGAGTAAGAGAAGGAAGTTTCATGTTAGCCTGACACAGATGAATAATCATCTTGATACCATTTCCCAGATGAATAATCTTCTCAGGAAAAACTGCTAAACATTATCAGTTGCTGTTCAGACAGCCCAGCCAGGATGAGTCAGGTTGTAGGAGCACCTCAAGCTTCAGAGAAGCCAGAAACCTGTCAATGATTAAAGGTAGAAGCCTCCAAAACACACGAGAAATAAGGCTACTGCCTTGTTTGCAAAAGTCTGTCCATCACTAAGGTCAGACAGATCTTTCACTGATTCTCCTCACATGGTTATATCAACATCTGAAAAAGACTCATGCCTCACCAGTTGACACAGTCACACCGAACAGTCTGCTTGTATGAACACAGGCTATGTAGACAGAGGAGGGTGGCTGTCAAGTTGTATCATTTGGAGACGAGGTCTAGTTACACCAACAGTAAACCCATTTTGTGACATGTTAGGTTTGACCTAAGGCACTCTACTAACATCATACCTATTCCGCAGAAGTGCTGTAGTATAGACTGCAATGTAATGCCATCGTATGTACAATACAGTTCCCCTGTTCTAATATAAGTTCAGAAACATATCACAAGCATGGATTCATCTCCTTAAAATGGTTATCTCCTTTTTCTAGGATTTAATGATATCGATCCTTTTCTGTAAGAGAAACTCCATTATTATGTTGCCTGTATTTACCATAAAGGCGATGTGTATAATTTTTATGCGGATTATGCATTTAAGAAACATGTAAGTGACAAGATTTTCTTACAAGAGTTTTTCATAGTCACTGTTTTAAGTCTACTGTAGCATAGCCTTACAAATGATTTTCCAATTTAGTCAGGAAAAATCACTGTCAGCAAGCAAGTTGCTTAATATTGTTTACAACATGTCTTCTTAAGGTCAAAATTAACATATGTAACGATCATTTTAAGGAGTGACACTGCGATGCATCAAGCATGAAAGAGGTCAACAGTAAGTCCACTAATAACGTCATCTTATCCTTATATATCTCCAAATACTCAAAATAATCTAGATTTCAACTGGCTCAGTCTTTTTTGTGAATTTTTGGACTAATATATACATAAAAACATGTATTGAATGGGTTCCTTCATGGGGTGAATCAGTGCAGAGACATTCTCTGCCTTGCCCTTGTAGGAACTGGTTTCCTACCGCACCGAGTGTTCAGGTAGCCCAGGGAAACCAGTGCCTGAACTTGAGCACTCAGGTTTGGTGCTTAGAGTTATGTGGCATGAATAGACCCGCCTCCAACATTCTGTTTATTTTCTCACAGAAGTTTGCCGAAACTCCCATAGATTTTGCTTAGAGCTGTATTGGTTGAATGTGATTTGCTGAAGAACTTGTTTATTCTTTACAGGTTTCTGTTTTTCATGTGTAACCTTTTCCTGTTTCCTTTGAATATTCTTGTAAGACTACACATCTCCACTACTACATAACAAAGAACCCTGTTTAATATAACTATATTTTTATAAGTGGCTTAGGAGAAGTAGGTTAGCCTGTTTACAAAGTGTTTGCCTGCTGTAAGCATGTTTTAAATACCTTACTTAGAAATCCTTTAAACTTTTCTATGCATCTGCAGACAGAAGAGGCTGAACAACATAATGTCTTTTAGATTTAATTGCTGCTTCCTGAAGCAACCAACCCACATCACTGTATCAAAAGTGTTACGGTTGTTGCTGTTGAGGTTGTGCTGATCAACTAAACAAACCTTTCAGCTGACAGATTTGACAGTGACACATACATAACATCCTCTTTATAAAGTGGAAACACCACAAGCACATCGGAGAGCCAATATACTATGAACTCAACCTTTTTCCAAAGAGGGGTAAGAATCACACCTAGTTTTTTCTCTATAGCTGCACTCAAAGGAAGCATAATCATTAAAATGGCATTTTACAAGGCAGCACCACCAGTGAAGAGAACCATCAGAAAGGGACTGGATTGCATGCAGCCAGCCAGCTAGGCACAAAAAGCATGGCAACTAATGGGAAACAGTTTTTCTTCATGGTATTTCAAGACCTCACAGCAAAACTGAACTAGTCTTGGCAATAGAGTTAACTGTGTTTTTGTGGTTTCCCTTAGAGAAGCTACATTGGTAGCTCAGAAGCTGCAGTTGAAGATCACAGAGTATCTTGCGCAAGTCACGGTCAAGCCTCACTACAAACAAAAGCAGAAAACACCAAATCTCACCCTGAAGGGGACAAAGAGGGAGAAAAGTAATTAACTCTCCTCTTCCTTGAGCATATGGTCATTCTAGTCTGTAAACTGCAGGACAAAAGGCCTAGTGATAACTCTATTATGGCAACAAATTACATGCTTTACCTAACTAGAGGAGAGACAGTGTAAAAAAACGTTGTCCTTCCCTTTCCCGCCCTTTTCAGTCCACTTCTATTGCATATGTTTACACACACATTTCAGTCACTGAAGTGTTTACAGATGCACTTGAGCTAGAGCCCATCCTACCAAGTTAAAGCCCACAGAGTCACGCAGAACCCAATTCATTTCACGGGGAAGAAAGGGCAGCGTGACATACTTGCTAGGAACACTTCTGAAACTTTTGTCACAAATGTCTGAAGAAGTAACGTGGCCCAGGATCAAACAGATCTGCATGCTAATATATTTTTTGGTGTTTTTTTTAAAATTGACACTGGAAAGCAGAAGGTGGTTTGTACATACAGCTCCTTGTCACTGAGATGTAAACTGGGTGTGCCTCAGGAAACTCAAGATGCAAGTGCCCCTAAGTGGAGACAAGTACATTTGGAGAAGTGTCCACATTTATTATAAATTAGTCATTAGTGAGAAATGAAGGTAAGGTAGGTACCCAAATAAAATCTACCTCCTTGTTGCCTAAGCCTAGTATTTTTCCTTCTGACTCTCTTTAATACTGACTAATTTCTGCAAGGACAGTTGGCTTGCAAAATCACAAAACCTGAGACCCTCAAGGTACACGAGTCAGATGTACACCAAGGTATTATTTTCTTATAACAACTGGCTACCATGCCAAACTGTTGCATGTTCCCACTGACGCAAGGGAGAAACCTTAGGATATATCCTGAAGTTAAATAGAATTATATCACTTGAGGTATATTCAACTGAGGTCAAAGAAAAGGTGTGCTGATTATCTACAAATTTTTCACAGATTGGTCAACATTACAGCAAAATGGTAATTAAACTTCATTAATCCCTCCAATTAATCCCTGATCCCTTGTAAATAAGGTTAAGAACATCGGTTCATGTGATACCAAGGGACCGATTTCAATCTGGGAAAACCTTTCCAGTTGAATTGTTAGCAGCCAGACTGTTTTATCCTGCCAGGAAAAGAAAAAAGCCTCTAGTAAAACACCAACTAGATTATTACTGCCACTTTTTTTTTTTTCCCCAATAATATTTTTCATGTTTACCTTTCTTGCATCTCGTATCATCTTCCGAATAGTTTCCTTTATGGTGTAAGGCTGTGCTCGTGGCGGATGAAAAAGCAGATCAATATTCGTGCCACCAGAAATTCCAGGCATCAGGTAGGGCCAACCTAAGTCAAGATTTGGAGCTTCCACATCTGATTCAATGGGCCAGTAGGTTCCCGAGGAAGAGGTGTCATCAATGGCATGGTTAGAGGAATAAATTGTGCTTTGGGGAAGTTTGTGAATATTGTTCAAAATATAATCAATTTCCTCATCCGCTAGAAACTCTGAGCATCTCTCTTTGGAAAGAAATTCTTTGTAGGCTTCTAAACCTCCTTCAATCAGAGCATCAATAGCTACTCGGTACCATTCCTTGTAATGAGGTTCAATATAGTTGTCTGATCTGCATTCATCATGTAAGGACGATAGCAAAGATGAAGTTTCCATTCTCACATATATTTTGTATAAAGACTCTTAAACTTCCATTCATGAGCTGATGAAATGTATCTGTAAAGAGAGAAGAGTAAGAAAATGATCAGAATATTTGTAGAGACCTATGACATGCACACAGATGTTATTCAAAATACTTTTCTGGTAATGTTGCTCTAAGTTTTTCTAGCACCTTCCAAGAATTTAAAAATGTTTTGAAAAGGCTCAGGGAATAATATTGCCAAATGAATACTAAAGAGCTAGATAAAGAGCTGCTTCTACATAAGGCAAAACTAAATAGATAATTAAGTGATTTGATTAAGTTCTTATATTAAAAGCTAGAGCAGAGCTTATAATACAGTGAAGATCTGTACCAGTAACACCCATACATACCCAATGCATGTTCCAATACGCTACCGTAGGTTGTGTTTCAAAACTTTCTTTGTAACAACTGACGGAGTCGTGTTCAGAGAAACACTTCAGAAACCAATTATACTTCCTACTTTTTGATGCATTACTCTTTCTCTGCAATGCATGCCTTTTCTCTGGCTTCTTTGAAACCACAGTCATTCAGGTCCTTCTCCTTATCTATCTGTTCTCACATGCTGATCTAATCCATTTGTTGCTCCCAAGCAGGACCAGCCTACCTCATTTCAGTGAGTTATGAGGAACTCCAGAAAGATTTCTCCTCCCACATCTGGGATCTAACTCTGAATCAGCAATCTGATGTCTAGTTTCCACCCTGCTCATTCCTTCTGCCAAAAGGAGCGGCTGCTTTAATCTTACCTTTTTTTTTTTTTTTCCAAAACATTAATAATAAGTTGTTTACTGATGATGATTTATAGATTCATTCTTGCCATCTTTTTATTTCATTTAACAAGAGCTGAGAGGGTTGGATCCTGCTGTGACAATCTGGGATTTAAGGTAGAAAGAGGATAAATGGCCAACGTTTCTTTCTTCACGTTTGTGCAACCCTACAGGACTCCAGCAACTCTACTGTTCGCCTAAAACCTAAACTGCAATGAATTTCTGCACTGGGCAGGTAAGCCACAAAAATTAAAAAAAAAAAAAGAAAAAGGTGGGGGGGATTTTCATGAGAGTGGCACGAGCAGGGCCACGTAAAATAGAAAGATTATACATGATAGCACTGTTTCATCTTTCAGGGCTAGGGCATGAAGCTTAAGAGAAAGCAGAAGTAGGAAGGACATCCAAGGAAGGCAGAATAGTTACAAAAAGCATATACAAAATATAGCTTGAAAGTTAACACTGAGTTTCCCTACAAGCCTAATTAATAGCACTATAATAGCAAGAAATAGTCGTATGGAGTTCTGATTTCATTTACTGGCATATAAAAGTAACACAATTCTCTCTTCACATCAAGATCTTTCAGATATTTTTGCAAACAGTGCATTTGGCTTCCACTGTCTCCTGAGAACAGTTTAAATATTCTTGAAAGGAAACCTAAATTAGCTACATTAACCTAAAGGAATAAAAAACAAAAACTCCATACAATACTGATACTCCGAAGTCCATTAAATGTTCAATTAAACCAAGATTTCTGACGAACTTGGGAAGTCTGAGGTTAAAAAAAGACAAGGAAGAAAAATCCAGATCTTGAGCCTGGCATCAGCATGTCATATGAAATAATTCCATTTGAATCCTGTCTCTCAGCCAAGTAGCAGGGTAGATCTTCCCAGATAGGATTGCTTTCGAGCCTAGGGGAAAGGAGTGTTTCTGGCTGCTTCCAGAGTAGCTCTTTGTGGTGAACTGGAAAGCAGCAAGCAAAAGGGATCTGACTGTTCTCCCCCGGTTGAGAATTACACATATTCCTGTGAGGATATTCAAGGCTTCTTTCTACACTGCTCTCATAGATAGAAATAAAACGTTATAAAATAGGAGTGATACCATTTCACTTTGCCCAGATGCAGATACAGCCTGTGGTGTAAGGCCACTGGGAACCGAGCACACGATACAGACAAGACAGACTGATTCAAAGGTCAAACTCCTAAAACGTTGTAAAATTAAAACTTTCACATCAGTGTCCCTTGAAAGTAAATCATCCTGAACAGGTTTTCAAGACATTTTAGATGAAGAATGAAAAACTACCAAGAGTACAAAATGAAGAGTTACTCAGCTGAGTTGTCCTGAAGAGTCTGAAGACTAATACATGTGACTTTACTGAGAATCTAATACACCCCTCTTGTAGGGCCCTCCAGGACAAGTTACTCTAAACAGTGTAGTAAAACATTCAGTCTTACAACATTTAAGACTAAAGATATTTCTAAAATTCTCATTACTTTGGAATGGATATACTTCTAAGATAGGAATTTTGTCACTGATTTCATATATACAGTTGAGAAAGACACAAATGTTTATTTCAAAAGCCTGTCTAAACCCCTTTTTTCCTCTTCTCACTCTTTCCTTTGAAAATAATGTAAGTGAAAAGGACTATACATAATATGTAAAGTGCAGTATAAAATACTGAATGTTATGAACAAATAAAAGGTGAAAAATGATTGCATGTGTGTGCTGGCTCGTGGGTTTTTTGTTCTGTTTGGTTCTTTTGTTTTTTGTAATAGTATATTGTTTGACATTTCACTGAAAACAATTAATTAATTAATTGTGGCATAGGTCAAATGCAGTAACTTATGCTCAGACTTATACTGAAAGCAGAGTATAAATATGCTATAATCTTGGAAAGGTGAGACATCTAGTGCAGTGTCTTTCAAACAAGGATAATTATTTTACAGTGAACATCTTTGATGTTGATCTCTGATTTACAAGTGCTGTTTATAAAAGAAGCTTAAAGCAGTGCACATTTATTTAAGAAAGTAAATGTAAAATCTGTCAGCATGGAAATAAATCACAGAATAGACGAGACAAATGAAAAAATTCTAATTCTGTTTTTTGGAATTAAGGACATCGGCATGCGTACATTCATGAGAAGAAACAAAAGAAAACTCCCAAATTAAAATGATGGCTTCAGGTATATTTGACAAACGCTCTAGATGTCTTTACACAGGGTATTTTCCTCCTTAGAAGATAAAAGTTATTTTGTAGGAAATGTACTTATGAAACCTATGAAATTTTGGATAGAGAGGCATAGGTTTAGACAAAATTCTAAAATAAACTTTTTGGTGTCTTCTTCAACTGTGTATAATGATCTCTGGATAATCAGCCTGACTCTTTAAAGATCCTCCTCAGGTCAACAATTCTGTTAACAAGGCTATGAAGAATGAGGCCCATCTCTGGAGGTTTCCAGAGCTTTATCAGACTTCAGGTACATAATTACAAATTTTACCATCACCAGAAAAGCTGTTGTTCATCCTCTGAGAAATAATGTTGGCTGTTAATCCCATCCCAGTGTATCAGTCATCTTCTCTGCTCGGACACAAGGATCAATTACTTAAAATTTCTTTACTCAGTGCCATTAATGGGCTTAAATTGAATTAAATTGTCCTTCTAGTAACAACATGCTAGGACCTTTCCAGTGCCATTATCAGGAACCTAGCAAGAAGAGAGCTTTTTCTTTGAAAGAAAAGTAAATGTGCCCTTTTGCAGAAAGATACAGAGAGTATCCCAGCTTCCAGAAAACCAGCAGATGACAAATGCCCACTGAAGAAAATGATGCAGCCTTCTGTGGTGGTTCCAGGAGCGCAGTCCTCCAGGCTAGAGCTAAAGACAAGCAACTTCCCTGCCTTACTAATATTTCAGGATTTGAGAAATTTCCTATTCAGCAACTTCATAGAGCAGCTCTAACCTCAGGCTCCTACAGTTGGTTCGTGGCAAGGCCCTGGCCATGGTGCTCTCCTCAGGATGTTCTTACCTCTTTTCCAAAGGAAATGTGATTGCTTTGACCATTTCTGCATAAAGTTTCAACCTTGACACCTCAGTTAAAGGAAATTTAAACCACAGGCACATCTTGTCACAGGCCCCTCTCTCAGGTATGGTTTTTGGGGCATTCACCTGAGCATCTCTGACCCACCGCTCTGCTAAGGAGTCTCCCCACCGCTTAAGGGCCTGGTGTGATCAGCCTTTACCAGAATAAACAGGCGTTTTATGACAGCTGCCTTCTACCAACCTTTGTATTAAGGAATTGTATCAAGAATAAATAATAATTACCTACATTAAGCAGTGACAGGCAATTATTTCATTATTAATGAAATTATAGCATTTTCCGTGGATGCAAAGGGCATCAAATTCAAGCGAAAAACAACCACCACAAGCATTGCTGCTTTCTTTTCTTTTCTTTTCTTTTCTTTTCTTTTCTTTTCTTTTCTCTTTTCTCTTTTCTCTTTTCTTTTCTTTTCTTTTTTCTTTTCTTTTCTTTTTTCTTTTCTTTTCTTTTCTTCTTTCAGAAAGTTAACTTCTCAGGCAAAACGGAGGCAACCCGCCCTCCGCCGGCCCCGCCACGTGCTCGGACACGCCTCAGCCTGGAGGACACGGCACGCGTGTCACCCCCGGCACCAGCGGGGCCGCAACGCCCCGCGCCCCCGCGAGACCTCGGACGCGCGGGGAGGGGGGGGGCAGATCGCGCATCGCGGCCCCGCGAGGGAGCGCGGCGTGGGAGCCCGTCCCCGCCGGCCGCCGCCGCTCCCGCCCGGCCCTTCGCCCGCCGCCTTCCCCCCCGCCGGCCCCCTCCGGTGCCGCGGCCGGAGCCGCCGCCGCCACCGCCGCCGCCTCCATTTCGCGATCCTCGCGCCCCCGTTTCAAACGCCCCGCGGCTCCGCACCGAGCGGGCCGTTGGTGGGGCGGGGCGGGGAGGGGAGGGGGCCTCCCCGCCGCCCGTCCGCCCGCAGCGCGGGGCCGGCGAGGGCAGAGCCTGCCCCTGCCCCTGCCCGGCCCGGGGGAGGCGGCGGGAGACCCACTTACCGCGCCGGCGCCCCGCGGTGGGGTGTCGCCTCCGGAGCGGCGGGGCGGCTGGAGCCGGCTGCTGCGATCGCGGCGTTGGCGAGTCACGGCGGCGCAGGGCGCATCGCAGGTACTTCCCGTCGCTCTCAGGCGCGGTGGGTGTGGAAACCAGTTACAACATGTCAGGACGGTGTCGCACCAAACCCGCCGCCGCGGGAGCGGGGCAAGGACTTGTCTGAACTGGGGAAGCCCAGCCCTCGCGCGGGGCGAAGGGCAGCGCCTTCCCAGGGGCGCGGCGGGGCCCCCCCGCATCCCCGGCCCGGCCCGGCCCGCCCTGCCCTGCCCTGCCCTGCCCGCCGGGCGGGACGGCAGCCGCGGGCGCCCGGCCGAGCCGCGCACATCGGCAGCCCCGCGGGGGGCCCCTGGAAGCGGGGTGTGCGGGTGCGTGGGAGAGAAAACTCGCCAAACTTTGGCTTGAAGAAAAAAAATAAACCCGTCAGCCTCCAGTCACGGTTTCCAGCTTAACTCCGGGGGGGCAAGTCAGGGCAAGGGAGCGAAACCCGTTTGAGGCCTTTAAATTAGGTTATGTGGATGAGCCCCCTTTCCAACTAGCTCAACTGCGTTAAAATGCTCTTTTTTTTGCTCGTGATGTCAGCGGTTAGAGAAATGGACCTGAAGACAGAGCCCCCAACCCCAGCTGCGGTGCCGGCCGGCCCCCCCTGCAGCCAGGGTCCCCCTCCTCGCCTGCCGCAGGCTGGACACGCCAACGTGGCCATCCCGCCGTGGGAGACGTCTGAGAGCCCTCGCTGACAGGAGCTGCCAGAACGCGGTCATCTGTTTAGCAGGATCACGCAACTGCCAACAGATCAGCACGTCACACCTGTGCATGCCTGAAGCACACTGAGGCTGAAGCACACCGAGTTTTCTTTGTCAAATTAATGGCAATAGATAGAAAACTTTTTATAGGCTTCATCCATATCACACCCTGTGATGCATAACTGCAGGCAGCTTTTTCATGAGCCATTTAAGACAATGCGGTGTAACCAGTGAGGCACTGGTGAGGCTGCACCTCGATTACTGTGTTCAGTTTTGGGCCCCTCACTACAAAAAGGACATTGAATTACTCGAGCGTGTCCAGAAAAGGGCAACGAATCTGGTGAAGGGTCTGGAGCACATGTCGTATGAGGAACAGCTGAGGGGACTGGGGTTGTTTAGTCTGGAGAAGCGGAGGCTGAGGGGAGACCTTATTGCCCTCTACAACTACCTGAAAGGAGGTTGCAGAGAGCATTTCTTTACAGAACGGGTTGATAGGCGTTGGAATGGGCTGCCCAGGGAGGTGGTGGAGTCCCCATCCCTGGAGGTGTTCAAGAGACGGGCTGACATAGCGCTGAGGGATATGGTGTAGTTGGGATCTGTCAGTGCTAGGTTAACGGTTGGACTAGATGATCTTCAAGGTCCTTTCCAACCTACATGATTCTATGATTCTGTGATTCTGTGAACCCTGACAATTACCCTTTATCATCAATAATTCATCCTGTCTGGCTTTAAGCACAAACTTTTTTTCTAACATTTACTGCCCGATAGTAAGAGCAGGGTATATCGTGCTTCCGAAGCTAAGCGTGGTTCTACCATGACTTTCTGATGATGGTTCTGAGGAAAAAAAAAAACAACTAAGATCTGCAATATCTATACAACAAAATATGTATATAAATATGTAAGTTTGGTGGCCACCAGGGAAGGACTTTCTGTACAGTTAATTCAGGTAATGGAATGCACGAGAGGAAGTAGTCGGTGTCAATATACTCATGGACTACCCTTTACAGACATAGGATCACCTGGATGAAATGATTAGACACTTCTCACACCCAAAAAAGAATTTCCCTGGTTTTGATGAAAAATAAAGGGGAAAGACTGCTGTAAAAAACAACAAACTTTAAAGTATTTATAGTTATTTAGTACACAGCACTTTTTATCCTATGAAAATGTGTGGTCAGGAAGGAAAATGTTTCTGTGGAAACTTGTCCATAAAGAGGTGGGGCCATGTAAATTTTCAAAAGGGCAGATCTATTTTCTAAAATTATTTTTGAAAGGGTAGGAAGGTAGATGGATGATCACAAAAGCGCTTCTGACCTTGACTGAATTGGTTGGACTTTTATTGCATAAAAATTACAAGGCTTACTGGGTCTTTCTTTTAGAGAAGTCAGTGGTTGAGTACCAGCTTAGCATAAACAAAAAGCTGTAATGGGACCAGTAATAGCTTTCTAAATAAGGAAATCTGGATGAAAAAAGGACCTAGGTTTTTTTGCTACATTAGTATCTGTACAAGAAAAAGTTTTTTTCTGTGACTTTCCAGTGCCCAGCTCAGTGGGAAACCAATCTAATACTGAGATCTTAAGCAACACGCACGCACACATGCAATACAAATGAACAATACAGTGTAAAACAGCAACAATAATATCAGCAATAATAAGGCATTATTATTGCTGTTGTTGCTAAGGAGAACAATGCGCTCTCTAAATAGCCAGTACATTGTGCCAACTTTAAAATTAATGGGTAAACAGAGCGATGAGAAGAAATGAAGAAAACTTAAACAGATCTTTTTAAATGCTGAGAAAGCCCTTGCATAGAAGATAGAAAAAGGGGATGGCAAATGCTGTTGGACATTCTTCCATGCAGTTGGGGGCTGCCTGAGTTTATCAGCTGAAGCTATACCAGACCAGACATTTCATAAAACCTAGCTTGGATACCTTGTTTTGGAAACCATCTATCCACAGTCAACTGTTAAAATAAAGAACATTTTTACTCTACAGGTAGTAAACTTCTGGGTCATGCAGCCACAGGAGGCAGTGGAGGCAGATGGTATGAGCAAGCTCAATAAGCGGTAAGACAAATTCTTAAACAATAGGTATAAAACTGGATTCTAAAAGGATGAGGCAGGGATATGCCCTTCAGCATCCTTCTCCTAGAGTTGTGGAGCTGCAGCAGTTTGAGGGGAATGGACTGCGGAAACTGGCCAGGGTCTCGTTTGCCTTAACAGCCTTTCCTTTTGCCATTGGAAGGGTAACGTTGGGCAAGACCAGTGAAGAATCCTATTGATTGGAATCGTTTTACTGGAATCCCACTGATTCATGAAGCCTCAAAACTACAAAAAAAGTTTTTATTTTAGACATAGTTTGTTCCTGGGAAAAAAGAATCAACTCCATATGTTTGATACCCCCATCTTGAGAATGTAATCAGAAAGAATTAGAATTAAGGTTGTCTTAAATGAGCTGGATACTCAAATGATGATGCTGATGGATGATCATCTCTGTGACTTCCATCAGTTTCCAGTTGTCAGTTCTGAGACATTTTTTTTTGTATTGACAGATCATTTTGCCACGTACAGGTCTAGTTGAATGCAAGCAGAAGATAGAAGATTGTTATCACCTATACAATGACACCAGTCCGTAAGTTTATGATATGAATAATTATTAAGGATAAATATTTATATGAATGATACTTATATTCCTACTGCATGCTTACTAAGATTTAATTTAGATTTAATAAAGGGGATATTGATTTTGAAGCAGTAGATGTTTAGACAATTCATGATATCTATGAGTTGAGCTTTATTAGATTTTAAACAGATGAAGAAGTACAGTCCTGAAGATTCATACTATTTGCAAATCAAAGGCCGTATCTCATCTAAAGCATAAACACAGAGACTTTACACACTAATCCTAAAATTGGAGGAAATATGCTATTGCAGGTATGGATATAAAAGGAGCTGCACTGGATTTACACAAAGCCTGATGAGTACTGTTACAAAACCCTCACCTTTCATAAAGTAGCAGAGAGAAAAATTGCACAGAAAAGTACAAATTAATATGGAAAAGCGTGTGTCCTGCTCCCAGTACATGCTTTTTCGAATTAAATAAACATAACCTACTCTATTTGATATCATATTCTTAAATCAGGGATACATTAATTTAGTCATAATGATATAATGGAAATACTTGGCAATGTCCAAACACTGTGTAGTTTACCAATTACCCCCACAGCTTCTCACAGGAAATGGCCAGTAGTTGAAATACAAAGAACTAAAATCAAGATCTTTTACTGAGAGAGGGTTCCTAACCCGTATATGTTGGCCTGGGTATATATGCTATATACTATATGGTAGATTTTTGTCCTAGGTCAGATCCTGTGTCAAAGCCTTGTGCAAACCTACTGAAATGACTTCAGGAAGTTCAATTGTGAAGAGAATCTGACGGTTTCCTGTAAGGAATTTATTGTAAGAGATTAATAAAATTATGCAAAACATCTTATTTTTGAGACACAACTAAATAAATAAAAATCCACCAGTCTTTATTTTCTGCCCCCAATATATATAGCTGAGAGGGTAAAAAAGCCAGGTGAGAGGGATGACTGAAGGTGAAGAACAGCTGCCATCTGTGGAAGAACCACTCAGACTGAGACTCTTCAGGTTGGGAATGGAGTTGGTGACTGAGGCTTCTTTATGTGGTTTGTCACATAACATGTACCTCCTCTGTAAAACAGGGCTGAATACAGAGAAGAAAACTCCTCTGGATCTGCTCTAGTATGAAGACAGCACCTCTGGCTCAGGAGGCTCTGAGACAAGAAGTTCCAAACTGATGGAGAATGACAAAGTATTCTCCACACCTGTGCTTTTTTCCTCTTCCTCTTTGCCACATTTCTACATGTGCTGCTAGTCATTGCAGGGCAGATGCAGGGCTGCATAGACATTTGCTCTGACTTCATACAGCTGTTAGCAGAGCATGCTAAGGCCAATGAGTAAAAAAGGGGAGGAGTACAGTTTCCTTACTTCAGATTAACTTCCTTCTTTATGGGTCAGAGAGGTAGCTCCCCTTGATCTTGCAGGCTCCTAGACCTCTGCGTATTCCCTTAGACATGGTTCCACCCCTGCCCCTGGGGAAGGATGGCTGCACAGCTAGCAGCAGGTAGCCCAGTTTCTCTGTTTTCTTCATGGCTTGTCAAGTTTTTTAGTTACAGTTAGGTATCTTCTTCAAGCTTACCAAAACCTTCATATTTTCTGAGGTCTTCTGATATTTTATGTGTCCTTGTGATTCAGGCTCAATCTTAGAAATCTTTTTGCCCAGATGGTATCCATGTGGTTGTCATAACTTCTAAATACATACTTCAGGCTGACTCTTGTCATTATTTTTTCTTTTCTCACTTGACCTTCTTTAACATCCACCTTTGCCTTACTTTGGGAATAGTACTCATTGTACTATTACTACTACAAGCAGGCAGTAATACAAAATTGACCAGAAAATAAGGCAAAAAAAAAAAAAATCCACTTTTCCAGTTGGTTAGAAATTTCTCATATCTTGCTCTCTACCTGCTGACTTTCCCAGGAGACTAAACGTTCTGGAATATCTTCCTTACTGGGCTTAGCCTGTCCTCATCACATCCTCCCAAGGGCTGATGCACTTCTGGAGTTTGGATGACAAAATCTTAACCATATATATTGTGATCCAGATTCAGGTCTTAAGGCTTTAGAGATTAGGGATGGATATGCTTGCCTCTTGAGGCCAGACATACTTTGGAATAATACAGAGATCAATAAAGAAAATTTTATACTAATTTAGTAAAAGGTAAACCTACAGAGAATTTTTTATACTATAAATTTTTAATATTATAGAAACTATTATATACAACTTCACATGGTGTATAAGTAAGAATCAAATTAGTAAAAGCTGGCCTTAGATCTGGGCTACAACAGTTGAACCAAGGTTTTGAGTACATCAAAGTCCAGTTTGCTGTTGATACATTAGTAATGGAAAATATCTCTTCCCATTTAAGCTGTTTCTCCTCAGTACAGGTTCCATGAGTGTTGAGCTCCCCATAGAAAGGGAGAATAATTCCCTTACACAATGGCAAGCTGTCTGCTGTTCTTTGATCTTAATGTTTTAATGAACTGCAGATCCAAATCCTGAATTAGGCCATAGCCAGGAACTTGAAACAAGTGCACTGGGTTCATGTAGACTCTCACTACATAGCCATAATGATCTTCTAGTCAAAAGGAGAATTCACAGCTCCTAGGTTGCTTCTGACTGAGAAAAAAGGCGAGTCCTGTAAATAAATGCATAGAAAGAGAAAAATTAAATAAGGCTAGAGGGAACAATTTGTTGCTCGATTTGCACATGGTTTGTTTTCAAAGCTATAACCACTTTGACAGGCCTGTGTTGGCCCTTACAAGGACCCGCTTTTGGCCTAGTGTTCACCTCTATTCTTGGAGGTGAGGTTGGCACAAGGATGAAAGGTCTTTGTCTCCTTCCAATCCCAGAAGGTGCCTGAAGCTAGTTTTCTTCCCAGTGCTGGTTACAGTGGATGCTTGGAGTCTTCAGTGTTACCCTAGTGTTTGCTTGGGTGCTTGTGGTCCCAATGAGCTTTGCAAACCCAAGCCCATCTTTCTTGTAACCTTTTCCTGACTCTAAAATTTGTGAAGGATCAAAGGTTTCACAATGCTTTTTGGAGGTCTCAAGAGTAATACTGGCAAAAGTAGAAGGGAAAAATAAACCAGGGAATAGAGCAGCCTATATCAGATAATAAAATCACATAAAAGTCTCAACAGCATAGAAAGTTACGTTAATGTTCCGAAGTGTCAACAACATTGTAAGACTGAATGCAGCTACTAGAAATGTCAGGCTTATTCTTTTCTGCATAGATTCAGAAGTTGTAGCCAAGGAAGTTATCAGTGGTATAAGCAGTAAACAAGTGCCATAAATATTCCATCCTCAAAGACAAGATTTTAGTAACTGTCCACATACCTGTCCAGAAAACACAAATGGCCTGTGATTAGGGACTGTTTATTGACTGAATGATACAAAACAAATGCTGGAGTTCACAGATGAGCTCGGCAAATGCTTTCCCATTAATTTGGTGCTTTACAATCAGTGTGAAGTTGTTAACTTATACGTACAATTAATGAAACAAGCATCATTTACTCTGCATTTATCAAGCTGTCTTCAGAATTAATGTAGAAGTAGTATTACTGGGACCATGATAAACTAAGGATATCAGTGATACAGATTTTTAAGTAGAGGTAATGTCTTTAATCAAATCAACTAATATTGTGAAAAGTAGACAAGCTTATGGACACTGAAGCTTCTCCAAGTCTGAAACAAACACAGCAAACTTCAAGTACAAATTGTGAACAGTTGCTCTGAGTTGAATTAGAGGTGTTTCAAGTACAGAAGAGAAAGAACATACAAATACAGGAGTAGCTATACTAGGTCTGTCTAATTCAGCATCACGTCTCTGATGGTAAGTGGTTAGACCAAAATATTTGGACAAGTTTGTAGTCTCCCATCTTCAGCTGCCAGCTCTTTCAGAGGCATATATGAGTTGGTGGGGATGACAGATAAAGTGTGCTGAAAACCCAAACATAACTGAAGTCCCAAGTAAAGAAACTACAGAGTCACTTGTTTCAATATGTTTTTGAAAACTCTTGCTGTGAGGTTGTGGGAGGAAGGCGATACATTGTGATGACACTTAGGCAGTGCTCTCCGTGACAATGAGACAACAAGATGCAACAATCACAAGTTGTAGCAAGGGAAATTCTAATTAAGCCCTGGGATGTGCTTCCCGGACAGCCTGTGGGATCCACCTCCATGGAGATTTTCAAAGCATGACTGGACAAGGCCTTGGCCATCCCCTTTTAATTTTTCATTTGGACTAGCTTGAAACAGGAGGTTGGACCAGATGACTTTCAGAAACCCTCTTTAACCTAATTTTTTCATAATACTGTGTTTCTATACTTATTCTCCTTCCTGTAACAGCTGTAATTCTGACAGAGTTTACTCCATCCCTAGAATGGTAAAGTTCTCACCAGAGTTTCACTAAAAGGCAATTTTCCTTTATGCTTCTCTGTTGTGTGTTAGATTATAGTCCCCAGTCTTTAACTGGAATTACCTGGTGATAATAAAAATTTTGGTTTTACAAGTTTAAGTGTTTTATATTATCAGCACATAAGAGCACTGTAGAAGTTACCTCTAGGAAACTGAGGAGTTTGCCAGTTCGTAAGAGAAGCAGCTGAGAAATAGTGAGATTATGAAATATTGTTGTTACCTGATTGTGTTTACTAATATTATCAGCAATGGAATGGCTAATTTCTCTGATACTTAAATTGGCTTTGGAGTTAAAACAGCAAGAGTAGTGGAGATCATTCACTCCCAACACTGGAGTCTTCAGTTAGCTGTTAATGTCCTTAAGGTCTGTCTTGAAGTCCTGAAGCCCAGAAATACGTATTATTTTTAAACAGAATCTTAGATCTGAAACCATAATTTCGTGATGCTATGTGGATTTCTTATGGATGGAGTATACATGATTATCGCTTATAAAACTGCAAGTCAAGCAAAACAAATACAGTGAGATTTTACTGGTTATTATTATAGCATCTCATGTGAGAGAGAAATTTTATGTCAAATGTTTACAAAAAAAAATCTGAAAAGTTTCTGTACTTTATCAATAAATAACATTGATATGGCTGCAAGAGATTGTTTTGTGCATCAGACCTTGAAATAATTCAACACTGAGTCTTCTACGGTATTTGATGGTTAATCTGAAATAGTCAAGTTCCCAAACAGTGTCTTGGGCAAAACATACTCATAAATTCAAACGTTTGTGGATTCTCCACATTCCCTTCAGCTGTCTGAAATGGAAAACTGTTAACCTGTATGATAAAGGCCTAGAGGTGGATTTGAGCTATCATCTTACATTTACCAATTATGAGACATCATATGCTTGCAATTCATTTTGATCAAACAAATACATTAATGTTAAGTGGCAATCCTAATCTGACTTGTACTTAATTAGTAAATTAGTAAGGGCAGTTCAACTCAGGATGAAAAATGCATAGGCTAAGGAAAATGGCTGGGTTATGAACATGGAAATTGGCAGTTGCCCTTGCCAAGAATTAAATGGAATCATTTACACAGAAAAAAAAAAAAAGTGTTTTGAGCTAGAAAATATCTAAAGTTCAGTCATGCTGAACTATAAATGTATGGCAAGCTAGAATGAGGCAGACTATCATAAAAAGGTAAGGCAGCATAAAAACCTTCTCCAAATGAAGTAACTGCTATCCTTTCATTTTTTATCAAAGCCTAGGCAACTTCTGAATGAAGTAGCCAAAATGATTTCAACTCTAACAAGGGACTTTTATGACTAACACAGGACCTCAGGCACCTGTGTTGAAAGTTGCTCATCAAATAAGCCTTTCTCAACTGTTATTTAAACTGACTCCACAGGGTCTTACTTTTCCATTTTAAAGCTCCAGGGTGCCTGTCACTCTGTGCCTGTGTATAGATGGATCTTGGCCCCTCTGGGCATCTTCACACCTAACTCATAAGCCTGATCAACATCCAGAAGCTTTGAATTGCTCCTCTTGCATCCCACATGATGCTCAGATCAAAAGGTTTTTAGGTACTTAGGTCCTCTGTTGGCTCTAGTCCTTTCGGCTATATTTCAGTTTTCATTACTGTGATTTGCAGTGAAATGAATGAAAATGTTCCAATTTTAATTTCCTTCAATCAGCTTTACTTCAGACCCTTAATAAACAGCACAAATCTCAGTGGAGACATGAGCAGAGCACATCAGGGAAGACTCGTGCATAGACTGCAGTGAGTAAGGAAGATTTCCGGTGACCTCAGAAACGTGCAGTGCTGGTGACCTTCTACATCATGAACCAGCATGCAACACATCCACACCCACAGGAAGAACAACCAATACAAAGTTATGTCCTGTTGTTATTATGCATATCTTAGTAGTAGGATGCATTAAAAGAATAGAGTTGGAAGACAAGTAAACAACACTGAGATTTTGATCAATAACCTCCAAATTGGCACTAACACTAGGCATTTAATTGTTATATTTTTCATGGCAGAAATAGGTTTTTTTGTGAAGGAGGATCATAATGAATCATGGTCTGAATTTGGGAAACTACTCCCTATGTCAAAAGTAACACAGGATGAGAGACAAAAGGATGAGTGAGAAATATCAATACAAGTAATTGCAGATGTGATAAGAACAAAAGTGTTCCTTGAGGGCTATTTTATAGGCAAATGACTTAATAGCCTCCTGTGTAATCTCCCTTATCCCCTTACCTGAGTGCGCACATGCATACTGTTGTAACATACCTTCCTAGTAATGTAGTTTTCACTGTCAGAATTTTGCTCTTTTCCTTGTCTTTGTTCAGTTTCCCAATAAAACTTGCTATTCCTGAAAAAAAAATGCAAAAATGCACATAGGACTGTACCTTGTCTATAAGTTTTGATTTAATTTAATTTCAGACTGGGTATTGCAGAAAGCCAGGTACAACAAACATCAATATTTATGGTAAGAAGTGCTTGAGGACTATGTGTTTGACTAAATTCTTCTTACTCCATTGCCAGATAGAAAATAGCACAGTGGAGATCATGTTGTCAACTGACACATAGGAGTCACACTATCCCTAGAAGAAGCCTTGAGAGATTTCTGAAAGGGCCTGGCTGGAAGGGTGATCTTGGCCTTTGAGACTGGAAATATGAAGATAGGGCAGAAAGACATTCATACAGGTTTTAATTGTGTAGTGTAAAATTAAAGTTCTAATTCAATGTTATAATTCATAACAGCTACTGAAATCTATTTTGTTAGCAAGTACATTCTGGACATGCATTAACCAGAATGCTGAGAAATGTGTAGGAGCAACTGGCAACTTTATGGAGAGCTGTCACAGTGGAACTGAGTAGATTACTCCAATGAATTACTGGCACCATAGTAAATGGAAATACAGCTGAAAATATAAATAATCCACACAGAGCTTAAAATATTCAGGGTGGAGCTTAAAATACTCGGATCAGCAAATTTAACACAAAAGTGAGGCACACAGCACATGTATTGAAAAGGAAGGGAAAAAAAAGACAATGATGGTTTATTTCATAAGAAAAAGAAATTAATTTATTCATAGAACTAAATGAATGCATTTGTCCAGCATATCCTGGTGTTCATACTTGGAATATAGTTCTTCAAATTAACATTAGTTATTAAGAGGAGAAACAAAGACTGTATTGCAGGAAAGATTGTAGTGAATTAAGGTCAATATTTTTGTGTATTTATTTACACTGGGCAGCTTTACATTTCAGATATTGTACCCTAATTGTAACGGAATTTCTGTGATATTAAATGACATTTAGTGCTAGTAAACATATTTAAGTCTGAATGCATGTGTACTACAGTCTGCATTAAATACTCTTAAATACAGTGAAAACAATATTCCAATCAATACAGATCTTATTTCTTATCCTTTGCCATTTTATCCATACCCCACCAAGTTTTGTCTACGCCTTGCCAATGGTATATGAAACAGCAGATACAGTTCACTCTGTTCCCTCAGAAGGAAAGTTGTTTACATTTTATACTGCTTGGTTTTGTAGGATTTTTCCCAGGAAGAGTTGAGGGATTTAAAAAACAAAAAACCCCAAACCAACAAAAAACTGGTATGTTTTTACTAGAAAATTTAAGACTGAAGAGACATGCTTGGCACCTGAAATGCAAATTGCTAAGCATGCAATGATTATTATTTTCTGTCCTAAATAATTTTAAACTTCTTGGAATGACCTACAAAAAATTCCTTCTCTTGGAGACTCACTTTACCCTTAGGCAGAAACTTGGACTGTTGTGTACATAAATTCATAAAGGCATTGTATTGAGCAACAAATCTCATTTACAACTTGTTGATATCAGTTGGATCTTGTTTGAATGAAAGGTGTTATTTTAATAAAATGTCAGAAGTCTATTTTTCCATTAACTTAATTGATTCCACCTACTTAATGCATTATGTAATTTAATGAACTGCTAAACTTCCTGATAAGATTTCAGTAATAATAATGAAAACAATGAATTATTTTATCATAATATAAAAATACTTACAAAGGAATCAGAAATTCATGGTAAAGATAAAAAGGACAATCAAAATAATTGTATGACTTTGTGTATGAAAACCAGAACTTTCAAACTTTTTAGCTGCTTCACTAGTTTATGCAATAAACTCTTTATGTAATTAAAATAGTCACCTACAGGGAGAAACCATACCAAAACACTGATGAGAATTTCAGATTCAGGTGCTTAAAACGTGAAGAATGTAAAAATAAAGGCTTCCTGTGCAAATTTCATCCTGCCCTTTTCATGTATACACATTATCAGACAGCTTTTAATTACATGATTGTATAGGTATTGTTTTTTCCTCTTTGGGAAATCCTGCCTTATTCAGTAAAGGGATAGTTATTCCATATTTCTTCTTCCTTTAATATTTGGTATCAAATCTTACTCAACATCCATCAGGCAGATCCTGCACAAAATGTAAAATTATCTAATATCTTCATGGATGATTGTGCTGTGCTCTCACCATAGCATATAAGTGCTTCATAAAATTAGCTAATCTATGGTTCCCAACAAAATTAAGTGCCACTATTATCCTTGTTTTATAACTGAAAATTGAGACACACAAAGATCAAAGTCAGAATTGTCAAAAGCATCCCCTAATTTTGGGTGCCCGACATGAGATATCTGATGCTTCATTTTCAAAGCACATAATACTTTTATCACACTTTTTGTCTTCAAAGCACAGTTTTAATCAACTTGAAGGTGATTGACTTTAAGAACAGTATTGTAGCTGTGTTTCAGCCTGGAGAGACCAAGATTGGATGTTTAGCAAATTAATTTATAGCTCTGTATCTGAGAGATGAGGTACACTGAGTGTCACAAATATGCCTTGCCAGAAGAGGAAAACAGTGCTTCAGTTCTGTTCTAGGCTTTGGAAGGGAGTGTGCTCTGATAGTTTTGGGCACACATTTATATGGAGTGGATTATAGAGATGCTAAACTACTGCCACTTGAGCTGAAATGACCACATGATGCTGTACATATTAGGAAATACAAGCACAGATCCTGTGCTATCAGATAAGTGCTATCTTTATATCAGCATGGTGACACACCTCTAGTAACAAGCCCCAATTTTCAGATGGATGAATTAGCTCACACGCAGTAACTTAATGGCAATAGTTGCGTTGTTTTGGAGCAAGCTCACTTGTCTCACTCCGCTAACAGAGTAGGCTGCCCATAGAAATATCTGTGCCTGCTTTCCCTAATCATGACTGATGCCACGCCATTGGTCCTGTTTTGTCCAAGTGGTGTGTCTGTAGTCCTGCCTCCCAGTTTTCCACCAGTCCCAGAACTCATGCCCCTCTCTACCATTACAGGCGATCAGAGTCCTGTCAAATTTATCTTCTCTCAGTATGCCTTATTCTGTTTCTGGTCTCAGTTTTCCACTAATGCTTAGTGGCTTCTTGCTCCAGTCATGTGGAGCAACCAAGTCCAGCCCCTGTGCCCCCTCCACCTTCTCCCTCTTTCATTGCTCCTGCCCATTCCTTCTGGCTCTAACACCAATTCCTTCCCATTGGCATTCTGAAAGATCCCATGCGCTCCTACTCACAGCTCTTTCTACTTGACCTACCAGCTGGCCAGCTGATATGTGAGTTTGGTTTCATCCTTTAGTTGCAGCCTCCTCAGAGCTACTGCACCGTGGTGAAGCACAGGGAGACATCTTTCTCCACTGGGCACTGGTGAGTGCAAGAACAGAGACGGGAAGGTAAAACATTATCAACAAGAGAGATATCTAAGGTATGAGATTCCAGCAAACCAGTTAACATTTGCAAAGTTGGAAGCAACTGAAATTAGGGTCTTTCTAGGGGAGATGCTGGTCAGCAATGTCTGTACCCAGAGTTGTTTATGAGACCTCTAAGGAAGACTTCAGAATCACATGACTGTTTGAATGACTGACTCAATCATGGTGTCCCATACTTAAGTCTTCTATTTTTGGTGTTGGAACTATTAGCAATGAGAACAGAACCTGTGCATAGGATAGATAATAGATCTCCTCAGGCAGTCTGCACACTAACCCTGAGATGATGTTTGAAAATTCTCTTTTTTCCATGAATCAAAACCAAGGTCTCTTATTTTCTTATGAATGACTCTTCAGAGTAATCTTCTTACAACTCTTATTTTTCAGTGGATATGTGTCCTATGTAAGGCTCCTTACATATATCCTATGTAAGACTCCATTTTATGTAATAACCTCAGCTCCTTTCTCAAGGTCTTGTGCTTTAAGTCTTTCTACCATACTGTGCAGACTGTCAGGGCAGGATCAGCACATGCTTCTGACAGACTGGCCAGGCTGCTCAGGTAGGGTAACACAGCACATGGGAGGATTTTGCTCAGGAAGAGCATTAATCCGTGTTCCTTTTCCCTCCCCAGAAACGAATTTTCATGAGATTCAGAGCGATTTAATAAGATGTTACCTGCAGGTTTGTGTGCAGTTGGCCAATGAACTAATAGTACTGTAGAGATGGAGAGGGGATGAGGACACCAGATGGACTGACAGACAGAATAATCACAGACAGACTAGTCCTTAAGTAAAGTAGTCTCAATAGATACTAAAGGAAATAAACAAAAGCTTTTAATGAAATTAGTTTTTCATTTATTATGACTAAGTTACCAACCTTTGAGGAAATAATGCCCAAAATTTAGGATTTCCAGAAGATACTTTCTGGCACCTGTGTTTACAGTAGTAAAGTGTAGTCACACTAAGGAATGGGAAATTTGTTAATGAAAGGGGAAGAAAGCCAAGAAGATGTCTCAATCCTTTTTTTAACTTGAAGCAGTGTATCAGGAAATTCCTGCTAAGGAAATACACATGCAAATGGAGAATCCTTTCTAAATAAATTAGTATGGAGCTTAATAACAATGCCTACATTTTAGTGGTTTTGTGGCCTTTAATGGAAACCAAAGTAACTGATCTGAAAGAAGATGATCTGTTGATAACTACTGTCCCAACTTGCATCTAGTCTAACCTTAAATTGAGTCAGACATCCTTAATTAGGTTAGCAGTCTCAATTGTTTTGAGATGTGAACTCAAACAGAACTGAACAGTCTCAATTATTTTGAGATGTGAACACCTTACTGCTATGAGAGACACTCATACCTTTGCAGCTTTCATGATTTGCCTGGAAGCAATCTTCTCTTCAGCAGATTTATTCACAGAAGAGATGTTACTACAAAGAAAAGTGATAGAAATGTATTCTTGTAACTGAAAACACCACCAAGGAGAAACTTTTTCTCTCTTGAATAAAGGAATGAATAATGCAGGCTTGAGATAAAGTATTTTCTCTCAGTTATAAGCTTCTTCATTCCCTCTCAAGAGAAAGAGTTTCTGTATAAAACCTTGTGTCTTCTTACAATGGTACTTTAAAAAAATTTATCACCTACAGGTGCTAACAATTTTGCTTTCCTTTATTTTCCTTACATTTCTTTTTCTTAGAATTCTGTACTTTCCTGCACTAGTAACCGTATTAAGTCCGTCTGCCATTCTTATGTCTTACCATTCTGTATACTTTATGTACATCTTTAAAGGTCTTTTAGATGGATGAACATGCATTTTGTAACTTTCTTTCTCATTTTTATTTCACTTACATGCATTTTCTATCATTTTTTATAGCTATTTAGCATGCCTATCTTTGAAATAAACTTTTCCTACAATTCTTTCTATCCTTGAAACACAACATTATGTTGCTACATAAAATAATCCTCGTTTTATTTGTTCCTTCTCCAAAACACCAATGACTGCATAGTGCTGTTGGCAGCTGTCCAGGAGAGGAGCTATACTGAAGCATACCACCTCAGGAAAAACGGTGGGAAGGACTTTGGCCTGCTTTCAAGGATTGCTCTTCTCTGAACCCATCACTACATACTTTTTTGGAGTACAGCTTGGTTTGCCTTGTGCAAAAAGCTGTCACTATTGCATGATGTTTGGGAAAGATTAAACCAAGCTCTTCTTTACCTCTTTCCACATCTCAATTGAAGATCCATGCTCCTAAATTGGACTAATAATAGAGTAGCTTCTGTGTGTCCTAAAGTTAACTGCTATGTTTGTTTGACCTAATGTAGGCCATGCAAGGTTGGTTCCTGTCCCCAGCTCCCTGTGCTCCTACATGCAGATGTGCACAAGGGAAGGGAAGACAATCCATAAGGAAGCTAGGAGTGGTACTTTTTCCATAAATATCCTGTGGTATCCTTCCTTTTATATGTTCCTAAATAATGTGTTGCTAAGCCTGTGTGATGATATGCAATCAGCCTTTAGTGCACTCCTCTGTAGAGTCCTATGAGATGGCTTTTATCATTGCTATTATTCAGCGTGAAGGTAAACCCATTCTTAGGACTGATAAGAAACAGTGATATTATTAACATGTTAATGATCATATCTGAGCTGTTACACAATAGGAAGGTGGGTTTTTTTCTCTGCCACTGCTAAGGATTTGGCTAAGCTTGGTCCCAGGTCTAGTCCAGTGTCCAGTGTAGAAAGGATTAATAAAAGGAAATGTCATACTACTTATTACAGAGTTATTTCTTGGATTTTGTTTAAAATACCTGAAGAATTTTGTTTTTAGTGACTGCTCCCTATTGAGTCTTTTACAACCATCAGAGCTACCTTGATGCTTTGCCAGGGTCGGAAACATTAATTGTGTCCAGGATGTTGACAGATATGGCATGCTGGAAATTGGAGTTAATTTCTGGAATACCACCAGGCTGTTGGACTCTATCATTGGTCTGTTCTTAATAATGTTGCCCAAGAATGGCAATTTGTAAACAAGGCAGAACTTGGAAAAATATTTAGAACCACTGGAGCTGCATCTGTGCTGTGGATTGTTCTCAACCCTGGAGATCTGGGCTCATTATTGCAATCCAAGCCTTTTGACAGGGGTTTAGTAAAATGATGAGCATTTAATTTCCATGTGAATGATTCCCTCTCTATGTCAGCTACTTTAAATTTCTGATTTGGGTCTGGTTTCTGAGATACACTGTGTCACAGGTTTATTTAGTTAAAATAAGCCTGTACAGATCTATAGATGCATTCTTACTGCGGTGGCAGAAAGCTTATTTTATCTCCAACTGCCAAGCATGGGCTTATAAAAGCATTTTGTGTTGCCAACAGGTTGTGTTGTTCAGTGCTGGTATTCCAGCTTTCTGCCTGGCTGCTTCAAATAACATAATTCATTAGTAGAACCAATGATCTCCATCAATGAGTAAACAACTCTTGAGCCTGTGTGTAAGTGTCAGCAGATAACAGGTGGTACTATATTCAGTCACTGAGGCTTTGCCCATTATCTGTGTAGCCTTTTTCCTACTGTCAAATTAACTCTTCAGGAATTCAGGAGTTTTGAAAGATGTGACCTTTTATCCCACTTCAGGCAGATACTTTGGTTTACACCAGAACTGGTAAAAGCTAAAATACGGCTGCCATTAAAAGGAACTTAAAATATCATAGAAATGTTTTACATTTATTCAGAGATCTGTTTGTGATGATTTTGCAGTGTTGAAATGCTGATTAGTTGTTATTTTGAAAATATAAAATTTTGAGATCATTTGATTGCTATGACCTTTTTGTTTTCTCCGTTCTTACAAGGTCACAAGGAAATAAGGACAATGTTACCTGCCCAAGCAAGATGAACATTCTTATTAACTTCAAGTGAAGTCAACACAAATAAGGACTGTTCTTAAGAGCAGAGATTTGTGAAACTTTGTTCTCATTGACTATGATGGAAAAGTAATGAACAAACACTAGTATTTAACAAGTAGATCAAATGCTGTATGGAATTTAATGTAGATACTCACTGTATGTTATTGTCTGTTTTCCTGTAGCTGGCATGAAGCCAAAATTAAAAACATTAATCTGACCAAATCAGCACACTATGTCTTGTGGCTGCTTGCCCATTTATCCTTTGCAGTGTGACTGTGTACCCCTGTGTGACCCAGGACAAGTCTGTCTTGTTCAGGGATGTGGTAATGCACGTCTGGTATTAAGAATGGTGAAATCACAGCCTCACTTGTTCCCTGGCTTGTGCTCTCTTGTGTAAATACTGAGTAGGCTTAAATTCTCCTTTTGCCCAGTATTGCAAACTAAGAAACAAAGCTTAATTTAAACTGCAAGAAGCATCTCCAAAGTAGCAGTGTGTCTAAGCTCAAGGTTATTAAAGCTTAAAGTATTTGAAGGGCAAATTGTACAAAGGCTGTTAGATGTTTTTAGGAGTATAGAACCATTTTTATAAGTGGTGATAAAAGTGATAAAAAGTGCAGTTTTCTGGCACTTTGATACAATCTGAGAAGTCGTATTGTTTTAGATGTAATAGATGAGTGAGATTTCATATATCTACCAAGGCCAATAGGTGACCTATCCAATGACAGTGTGAGGCTAAAAGACATTGTGTTTCAGTTTTAGATTGGCAGTAACTTACATGGCTTTCACTGCTTGTATTAGGCTGAAATAGTGTTTGGGTGTTGCTAATCCATTAAGAAATAAGTTTATTCTGCAAGTGAAATTTTTATGAAGTAAAGAACAGGGAAAGAATACTTCTGGCAGACAGAGTGTTTCCCAGTTTACACTGCTGTTTCATAGAATTATGTAAAGTTGGCATAGGCAGCTACTGGCATAGCTTTTCTCTGAAATCAGAAAACAACTAGCTAGCATTTCCTTCGGGCTCTGAAATGACCATTCATGCTTTCTAGATTTTGTGCTTTCAGTAGTGTGAAATAATCTTGAAGGAAAATCTCTATTAAATATTTTTTAGACAAAGAATGTAATTCACCACACACCCATAATTTTTAATAATAAAGGTCAAGGAGGAGGATCTGTGCTTGTCCAAGTCAGAACGATACATGGCTACATGTAATAAGGGTCCTATAAACCATGATGGCAAAAGCCTGTCTGTGTAAATGGAATATGATTATTCAGAATTGTGTAATTTAATCCACTGATCAAAGTAAGGTAATAACTGACTTGGAATACAAACTGAGGTCTATTGAGAGCTACTAGTGTGGGCATCAATGTCAGATCAATTCCATTGCAGTTAGGGAATCATATAATATAAACAATTGTTTTGTTTTGTTTCCCAGTAAGTAGGGATTTGCAATTTCAGTCTAGCACCTATAAAATGGCCTAATGCCTCCTCTGCTTCTTATTTTTCCATGAAGCTTAAATGCTGTTTATGAGTCTGCAGTCTCAGGAGTGCCAGTTGCTGTTGCACTGAGAACATCACTGGTTACTTCATCAAGCTCATGGGCACGTTAGTTCCTGAATAATTTTTACTTCCTTTAAAGGTAGACTGAATTGCACTCTCTGAAGGCTGACTGCAGTCTCAAAAGACATATCTAAGCTAGTTTTAAATGGATTAGATGGGTATTGGCACTCAGGTGGCATCAGTGTGGTGCAGCAGCATGAAGCGCTGTGTATTAGTTAACTTCTAAACTATTTATTCAGCTCTGGATTTTGCAGCCTCACTCAGGTATGTCAGCATCATCTGCAGTCACAGCAAAACCAGCAGTGTAAATATATCCCTAACCTGAAATTCTCTCCTGCAGCCAGGTAGGCAACGGGGTAACAATTCAAAAACAGGAGCTTTAGCTCAGGTAACATTGCAAAAAATAAATAAATATTCCTAGAGAGAAAAATTGTGTTTTCGTCTATTTAGTATGTGGATAACACTGATAAAAGACCCTCTCAAGAGTTGGTACAAAATGGAGATTGGTGGCAAAGAAAAGAGTCGGTCGCTGCAATAAAAAATCATTAGAAAGAAAGGAAATGTTTTGGGTCATGGGCCTTTAACACTGAAAAATTAAGAAATTCAGATAAGCTTTACACATTACCTTTTAGTGAGCAGATAATTTCAGTTAAAAACGTCCATCAATCAATTGAACACTAATAATTTCATAGTTGTTAGCAAGGGCTTCCAGGACATGTTATGCTTTTTATGAGACATTGTATTGTGCTCAGGAAAAGAATTTGGCTTAAAGCAAATAGACACATTAGAGTATTTTCAGCAGCTGTATGGTCAAATATAGACAGTAAGAAAGATATAAGATTCTTTCATTGAAGACCTCACTTCCTCTAGAAACAAGGATTTCCGCTTTGTCTTAAAATGTACAAAAATTTTGGAGGACAGTTAAATACACTGATAATAGAGTTAAGCTGAAAATTACTATGTTGAAATTATCATCTGTTGATTTAGATATAATGTCATCTATTTTAATACTTTTTCAAACAGTAAATTGTCAAATATCTACATTTATAACAATTGCTCTGGGTTTGAAAGAGAAGAAGTCATGACATTCTCATATGTTGTTAAAATAGAACCCGGCTTAAATAGAAATTGCGTATACCAGGTGAACGTATGTTATCTGCCAAGTTGTCTTTTATTTCAAATTCTCTGTATATACAATTTCTCCCCTGCCAATTGTATTATACATTCTTAACATGTCTATAACTGTACTTAAAAAATAAAAACCATAAAAAGATTTTTTCTTCAGCAAACTTGAAACTGGAAATAAACTTGAGAACTGCAGAACTGTATGGTAGTTCAAAAAAAATAAACTAGACCTAGAGTCTGTCATACCAATAAGTCTTATTGAACTTTTGATTCATAAACGAGGTACACAGGAAGTAAAAATTACTGAATTCCAACAGTAGTGACCTCCACTGAAATCATGAAATCTCACGATGTTGGCACATAAACAAGAATATTTTAACAGATGTAAAAATGTACATTGTTTTGTAGAATCATAGAACAGTTTGAGTTGGAAGTAACCTTAAAGATCATCTATTTCCAACCCCCCTGCCATGGGCAGGGACACCTTCCACTAGACCAGGTTGCTCAAAGCCCCGTCCAACCTGGCCTTGAACACTTCCAGGGAGGGGGCAGCCACAGCTTCTCTGGGTGACCTGTTCCAGTGTCTCACCACCCTCACAGTAAAGAATTTCTTCCTAATATCTAATCTAAATCCACCCTCTTTCAGTTTAAAACCATTATCCCTCATCCTATCACTACACTCCCTGATAAAGAGTCCCTCCCCACCTTTCCTGTAGGCCCCCTTTAAGTACTGGAAGGCCACTATAAGGTCTCCCCAGAGCCTTCTCTTCTCCAGGCTGAACAACCACAACTCTCTCAGCCTGTCCTCAGAAGGGAGGTGCTCCAGCCCCTTGGTCATCTTCATGGCCTCTTCTGGACCCGCTCAAGCAGGTCCATGTACACTGGGGGCCCCAGAGCTGGACACAGTACTCCAGGTGGGGTCCTACAAGAGCAGAGTAGAGAAGAAGAATCACTTCCCTTGACCTGCTGGGCACACTTCTCTTGATGCAGCCCAGGATACAGTTGGCTTTCTGGGCTGCAAATGCACATTACTGGGTCATGTTGAGGTTTTGCTATGAACAATGTAATTCTATTTATTAGACTTTTCTGCAGCTTTTAATCCACATGGTGTTCCAGATACTAACCCAGCAACATGATACTACTTGAGCAAGATGATGTAATATTAGCTAAATCTTCTGAGAGCACAGAAGCAATGCGTAATAGACAGACAAAACACGGCTTAAAGAAACCTATAAACTTCCCTCCTCAAGCATTTGCATGAAACCTGTTGGACATGCAGGATGACAGTGCAGGCTGCAGTGCCAATGGTTTTCCGATGTATTTGTCATTTTTAGTGGTGCAACCACTACCACTAAAAAGATACCACAAAGTCTTCAAGAAATTATTTCCTCAGAGGGGCAGCTGCCTGAATCTTAAATTGTCCAGACTCACTTTTGAACTTATAATAAGGAAATTTTTAGGGATGCTATGCTAGAAGCACTCCCTTCCTACCTTCTAGAACTAAGATTTTCACTGTGGTCAGTCATTAGACCAATTTTGCTATTTCTGGAACAGAAATCTCATGGTTCTGCATCTCTTCCTTGCTTGGGGATAAGGTTAACTGCCACATAATTCTTCTTGATCTCCAAATAGATATTCTGGACATATCCAGAACTTCCAAACAAGCAGTGAGGCTGTCCATGGGAGCCAATATCTGACACAGATTAAAATAAGAGCCCTTTTGCTTCTGCAGTCATTCCTCCTAATGTCTACTGCTGCAGTTCTTACTCTGGCCTGTTAAACAGAATTTACCTACCATCGCTTAGCATGCCAAACTGCTTGTAAAAATCTGGGATGCGGTGATAGGAGAGGGAACAAGTATGCGATGTTATCTCCTTTGCCATCGGTGTTGGGGTAACAGAGTCGACGCACATAATGAAGGGAAGTGGCAAACTTGACAGTGCCTGTAATCAATGTGATAGGCACCTCACTATAATTCCTAGAAAAACCTTAAAGCTGAGGAAGACATAGCAACAGTACATAACACTGGCACCTTTAACGTGCTTGTTTTCAGTGCATGAAAGACATACACCAGACTGATGACATTTAAAAGCCATCTCTGAGGCAAAAAGTCCAGAAAGGAACCAAAGATCAGTAAGGCTGGAAAGGACTAACCATCTACACTCCCCTGCTCTGTGCAGAGGAGGACTCTAGCCCTCAGGAGCACTTTCCCACAAGGCATTCCTGATGTAACCCTTTCCCCAGCACTGCTTTTTCTCCTTTCCCCCTTCCCCACAGCACAGGCAAGCACTGCAGTCAGCCATCCCAACCAGGCTGTGGCAAAGGCTTCAGTAAACACTCAGCAAACATTCAGGGCTCCAGCAAGTGTTCAGCAAACGTTCAGGGCTTCAGCCAACAGGCAGGAGTTGCCATACTGAAAGTAGGAGAGACCACCCCTGTGTTCTCCCCACTGCTCTTCAACAGTAAGCATTCTCTTTCTCCTCTGCTACAGAGCTGACCCACCAGCGGTCCAAGGGTCAGACTCATCCAGCAGGACAGTTTTATTTGGTAGTGAGTCAGCAGGCCAGTGACACTGAGGATACTGCTATATCTGTATAGCTAGGAGAGAAGTGCAAACCCAGGTCAAGTGTGACAGGATTTATTAGATTAATTAAATACTGTATGTATTGATCAGACCCATGAAATATGAGTGGCCCTGAGAAGGTGACCATCTTTATTTATACTTTATTTTCCTCATTCTGGGAGCCAGAAAATAAATATTCTAAATGAGGCAAGAATCTTTTGGGAGGGATATTACCTCTTCTTACCATCACATTCTGTATTAGACTACATGGATACAGTAGATCCGGATAAACTTCCAGTGCAAGGTCGCTCTGCTGCAAACAATACATGCGCTAACAGTAATAATGGAGGTCTCAGAGCTATAAGCATCTGATGAAATATTCCTAGGATTAAAACATGTAGGTGCTTGGTTATGGTTGTCACTCCCCCTTTTAACTATTACATCTACATGTATGTTTGTCTCTCTGCTGAAAAGACTGTGTACACCCACATGAACGTGTGTCTGTGTTAACATTCACCACACTCATTTATATAAGCTTTCAAATCCCTTCTCAGGTTTTACTGCACATCCAGACAGCCAGAATGATGGGTTCTTGCTCAAGGCATCTTCTAGTAGTTGACTTTTCCTGCACTCAAGCTCTGAAACTGTTATGTTACATCCTAAATATGATCTCAAAGCCCACTGTTGTAATTTCTTTCCCATTGGTATCCTGCCACCTTCAGAGCAAGATGGGTTTGACCACCAAACCAAATGAAATAAAAAGAAAACCCTTACCTAAACATTAATAACTGCAGCCTTGAGTATACACAAAAGCGGTGCCTCCCAAACACTGCTCCCTGACCTTATCACTGTGCTTCTTTCACCACCCAAAGATCTCACATGATAACACTTGCATGTGCTGTGCCGCACTGGGTACCATCAGTGCACTTTTATAAGTTTTTTAATAGTAGCTAGGTTTTTAGTAATAGTCATAGAGGTAGACTAGCAATAAAGTGGGAAACATACGCATAGAAATCTGAACCTGTAGCTATTTACATATCAAGCTTCAGGACGGTGTATAGCCCGACTAATAATCAATGGGATGTCTCATGATGTGTATATAAATCACTGCTCAGCTGCGTGTTGTATCTGATTTAGACTGGAAGTTAATTGGATGTGGATTTTATATGCCTTTATATTTGTGAAATGGAGTGCATATCTATGGGACTATCAGGTAGCGTAAGAGTGATCTGTGCGTGAAAAGAAGGTGTGGGCAAGTTTTGTACACACCAGGGTGTGTTTTTAATTTTATAAGTGTCTGTGTAGAATTTTGCATATCTCATCACCTCACCCCTGCTTTTATCTTCCTTCTCTTGTTCTTTTTGTTCTTCCCAATCCTTTCATTTTCCTGCTGCTTTTATCTGCTTTACTTCCTTCCTTCTATCCTACTAAAACACCATTTCTGCTTTCATCTATCAGACCCTCTTCTCTCTCACTCTGCAGTCTTCCCCCAAACACGTATCTCCAAACTAACTCTCGTCTTTATAATCCACAGTAATAATCTCACACCCTTACTTATTTTGGCCTTTAATCCTACGTTTTGACATGCTATGTTAAGGCTGTAGGTTCTTTGGGACAGGGAAAACACCTTATCTGTTAGTGCAGTACTGTACACAATTCACTACAAATACTGTGGAAAAACTACAATAGAGTGTACAATGATCTTGCACATTTTTTTTTCTTGTTTTAATCTGGTACTTGTCTGTTCTGTTTCATAACATATACCTTGAACTCAGTTAATTATTTTTAAAACCAACTGTTACTCAGGAACTCAGATGTTAGCTGGTGAGGAAGACAGCTCTATTTAACATCCAGCAAAAATACTCTATTTCTGTTAAAAATAGTTATGAGCTTGCTTCTTCCTGGAATCATCTCCTAATAGCATCATTCATAGAGAAAAAATGAGTGTGCCTATCATGAGCAGAATGTATCAGTCTCACCTGTGGGAGGTAATCAGAGACAGTTTATCCAGACTTTTGTGTTCAGATTGTGACTTGTATGGCAAGAGTGACACAAAACAAATAGTCGGAAAACTATAATATTTTCTTCATCTGGCTCTAATCATCTTCAAAATGTAATAATAAGTGAACATTCAAAGTTACTTTTGACTTTTTTGATCCTTTTTAATATGCCCAGGTACTTGACAAGTAAACCAGTTGGCATATTTTAGCAACATTTCAGATAGGTTATGCCTATCAAGTTGAATATTAGTCAGAAATTACTTCAACTAATTTTCTGACTAGTTCTGAAAGCTAGGATCACTTTTCTGAACATGTATGCTATACTCTCTTAGATGCTTTATATCCATCTCAGCTTAAAAATAGAGGCGAAATAGGAAGTTACAGCACTCCTCCAGTTGTCTAAATCCTTAGTTATATGGCAGAACATACAAAATTATTTATATGTGAAGATATGGCAAGTTGTGATCAATAATAACTCTCCTTCAAGGAAAGAAAATAAAATCCTGACATTTACTGTAGACCTTCTTGAAAGACTTCAGTTGAATTTTGAACATACATTTTTCAAAAAAGCAATGTTATCCACCTGAACATCACTACTTCTATGCTTTACTCAGAACATGAAAATATTTTCAGATCTCAGCAGCTGAAACATGACTTTTCTCACCTCTCCCTCTCCTCCAACTTGGGGCTTTAATCTTTCAGCAGAAGCAAATTCTTGAAACAAATTTCCAACAAATATGTTTTTCCAATTTTTGCCTAGTTTTTAAACATATTTATTTTTAAATTTCTGCTCAGCTGTGGTGAGCAGAAACAAAGAAAAGGAAGAATGTCAGGAAAATCGTGTTACTGTACAGATAGGTGACATAGTTGTGGATATATTTGCTGTCAGCTCAATCTGATCTCGAAGTTCTTTCCTGAAAAGACATCCCTGGTATCCCTGAGATCAGATTCAGCTGGTAAATGAAGTTTCCTTATCTCCTGTGCCAATGTGAAAATAAAACCAAATTCTCCTACTTTCTAATATATGATCTTTTCGACAGATGATGTGTCCTTTTCTGGGAAAGACCACAGTGGCACTAAACCTATTTATGCTTTTACACTACAAAGGGGTCCTTTTCAGGCAGTAGCCAGATGCTGGCTTTGCGTATTCTACCCAACCTATCTTACTCACACAGGAGGAAATTGCACTATAGGTTAGCCACCTCTCAATCCCTAGGTTTGAATGTGCAATTCATATCTTCTTTCTCACATCTGGCCTCAAGTAAGAAGTCTCCAGAGACCACATAAATCCTTAAAATGGCTGAAGTGTTCTCATCATCTGAGGAAAGCGTTAGGCAATTGGTGTATTTGGGGTAGGAATGCAAATATAGAAGAAACCAAGTATGAGGAAAAAATGTTTCAACTTGACATGTGTTACAATGTCAGATGCCACAAAACTTTGGGCGGGCTCTAATACTTTAATGAGAACGCATCTTTCATTTGTGCTGTATATACAATATTACTTTATTCATTTATGACAATTTAATGTAAATACTGGTGTTTTCTTAGCACATGTAGGAATGACATTAACTTATCTCTATTTCAGAGAAACAAAAATGATTGGGAAGAGTCTGCATGACACATTTATTTGCCACCAGCCATCGACTGCTGCTGCTAGAACAGACTCCTGCTAAAAAATGAGAACTGAAAAATGGTCCACTAGCTCTGACGCCCGTTGGCCATTCATCTGAGGTTGTCTGATTCATACACTCCTACACTGCCCCTTCAAACAGCCATTTGTAGAAGACTGAGCTTTATTAGGGCAGATTACACCTGTCACTGGCACAGTATCCTTAGGGATAAGAAATCACCTAAAGATAGTGGAATATAAGGACAGTCAAAGTTATTACTTTCTTTCCCTTTGTCACATTTTTACCTGATTCTTGAAGCCCCATACAGACCTGGTTCATACATGCTAGGAGAACTCATGTGCAGCTGAGTTTCCTAGACATGTACCAACAGCATTAACCTTTTTTTTTTTTTGGTGACAAATTTCTAGTTTTGATGTAGTGATATGAGCTGCCCACTCTTAACAGTCATTGTAGCTTTTAAAAAGAAACACCTTTCATCCAGAAAACAAGCAATTGGAAAAATCACACACATAACTCCATATTAGCCAATGGGTTATCAGAGTGTCAGGTTGTTCAGTTCTGCTCTCACTTGCAGTCTCAGAATGAGCAATAGGTTTTGCTGCTGTGTAAAATTGGTGTGAAGTAGCACAGATTATTGCCAAAGAATGTGCAAGTGGAAAGAAATTACTAGGTCATCTTGTCACCTTCCAGCAGTGTAGGATTGCTCTTTGCAAGTGGTTTCATCAGTTAAACCAGCATGACTGATTTTAAAAATGCCAAGCAATATAATTTTTCTGCTCCTCCATAATATTTTTCTGTATTTACTTTTAGCTGGATTCTTCTGGCAGAATGTCTAAATTTCCTTTTCCACCATTTTTCCCACCATTTTTCTAGCAAAAGCTGACTATGTTTCTCCATTTTACTTTTGGATGTGAATGGAATTCATCTGTGGACAGTGAGACTGATGCCATCTTCCTTACCTGAACCTGGCCTACATCTCCCAAGTGGCTCATGTAGATTGAAACTGCAGCACAGCACTGTCTGGAGGAGAGCAAAGAAACATTTTTGCACAGTAACTGTGTAAAGACACAGTCGCTTGGCTAAAGTGCAGCTTCTCTTTGCTCTCAGTGCTGCCAGCATGTCAGCAGGGAAATAGGGTGCAAGAGCTTAGGAGGCCTGGTCTCTAGGGACATCTAACAGCATACTGGTAAATATGTTCTCTGTTTACAACCTCTGAGTATTTCCAGTTTCTTATGTCCTTTATTCTTTCTCTATAACTTGTCCTTTCTCAGTAAAAACAAGTCCTCTGCCATTTCTCTGAACCATTTCTCGCTAAGGATTCTCTTTTTCAAGAAGAGATGAAGTTCAGACGGGCATAACATTACCATTGTCACCTCCTTCACAAACACTATTACCAGACTTCACTGATCCAGGCTCTGACACCCAGTCTCCAGGAAGCTCAGTTTACGCTAACAGGACTACTCACATGACCAGTGCATGTATATTTGTGCAGGCTTCAACTGATTTACATGTACAAATTTTACATGTCATCTGCAGCATAGCTGACTGTTTTCACAGAATGAAATGTTGGTGATGCTTCAAGGGCCTGTAGAAAAAGTTGCCATGTAAGTATGGTTCACAGTGGGGTGTTTATGTTTCTCTTGGAAAAAAGTACTACTTTTTAGAAATCTAAGGAACCACTGGTAGACTGCTGCTTTGAACAAAGTCATAACAGGTATCTAAATAGCAAAGGGGAAATTATTTTTTTCTTTCTTTTTGTCTCTGTTTCATCATTCACCTTTGTTTTATCTCTCCAGACTCATTTCCCAAGGGGATTTCCCATTCTAGCAATGTCTCTGGTGAAGGTTATGTGACATGTATGACACCAGGAAAAAGAATTTTCTTTGATACACAGCTTATGGCTTTGATGAAGACTTCTAATGAAATATGCATATAGCTATTATTAATACTTAATAAAAAAACATCTTGACACTCAACTCTCCAAAAATTTGTATGAACAGACACAAATACTTTATATCCCAATGTATCCAAGGTTAAAATCTGGTTCAAGTCATTCACAAACATAACACCTTAAGACTTTGTACATGCTGATCAAACTAATGGCTTACAGTGGTTTGCAATGGCTTCTGAGATTCCTTCTGCACAGTCCATGGATACCCTGTAAGTTACCAATGCTTCTTCTGATCTTTAGCTGGCATGGAAATCTCTCCAAGAACAGTGAAAATGAAACTTTCTTGCCCTTCTTGCTTACAGGGTTTTGGTACCTACAAATATGTACCCTGTTCCCTACCATATAGAGTTTGTCTCCCATGGGTCAAAATTACCCTCCATATGTATTCTGATACACGACAAGCTACATCAGGTATTTAAAAAAGTATATGTAAAGAGACATGGCCACATAGCTTAGGCATAGATTTGGCCATTTAATACTATTGTATTTTGGTGGTTTGGATTATATATACCTAAAAAATCTATCCCTTATTAATTAACCAACACTTATACAGGATCTGATTTATTTCCAATCGTAGAATATTTGGTTACCAGGAGGAAAACATTAAACAACATAGTTGCAGATGATTTTATTGCCAAATGCGAAGTTTGATTGGTGCTATTAGGCTACCAGGACTCCTGACACATTCCAGAGTTTTCATCAACACTTGTGTCGAGGCAGTGCTGGCAGGAAGGCAGGCAGAGGTAGAGCACTACGTTGTCACACCACAGAGGAACCCAGAAGGGTTTTGGTTATCATAAATGTCTTTATATCAACACCCCATCACTCCCTGGATAAACACAGTGCTCTAAGTTTGAAGGAGCCACAGATAAGAGGTATGACAAGGAATAGAAACAATACTAAGGACATCAACTTAAAGCAAGCACATACGCTTTGACAACCAGAGCCACTAAAGGTGTCAGATGTGAGGCAGGTCTTTCTTGGAATAAAGCATAAAAATATGCTTATGTGTCACACAGTTTTATTCAGAGATCCTTTGTTATTCTTCTTCTCTCTTACTGCTCAGGACAAATCTCTACATTAGAACATCCTATGCTCGTCAGTGGTCAGGGTGGGAAGCAGATAAAAAACCATGGTGCTTTAGCTTTCAGATGCAACATTTCGCCCTCTGGATCCAAGAACATGAGCTAGATCTGTCTGCAGAGAAGATGTATGCTATGGCAGTCTGCCAGTCATCACTATCAGGGGCAGTATGGAGGCTTGTTATCATGGGGTTCCTCTGACTGTGGCTGCTGGCTGCTTATCTGCATCTTCTGGGATAGAGAGACCATACATTGCATTTCTCCCAGTGCTTTCTCAACAGATTCAAAGAGTCCCAGCATAGGATGACAGGGGTGGTATATTTGCCTTTAGGTACTACAGAGAATGTGCCATGTCCTTGCTTTGAGATTCAGACAATCCCCTTGATTATAAAGCTTTGTTCACATTTAGATGAATTTGTGATTATGCTAGTTTACACATAAGGAAAGGAGCTAAATTTAGATGTATTTCAAGCCTCTATCTTCTTGCAAGTGGAAAAGGAGCAAATGTACTAATTTATGAATTTATTTCCAGGATTTGAAGTGACATTGGAATTTTTGAGAATGGAACAGTAAAAGAAGAATGAATTGTTGTACAAATGTCAGGTTGATTCTGAGGTGAATCACTTGAAATAATAATTTTAAGACTCAGTCTTTTCATTTTTAAGTTCCCCATGTTTGCAATCCCCTATAACTAATTAAAGGGTTTTGGAACCAGGTTAGTTTTAAAGCTATCCTTAGCCAAAACTATATATTTGCCACTGATTTTCTTGATTTAGCTGACTGAACATCAGCAAAAGCAGATAGATGTTAGCACCAGAGTCAACTCAGGAGAAGAGATAAAGTTTTAAGCAGTAGAGTATGCAATGGCCTGATACAAGAGATACATAGGAGCAGCAAATGAAAAGACAGAAGCCCTATCTTAAAAGCAGTCTTGTATTTCAGTCACTACTATTGTCAATTAATCCCTCTTTATAGCAGTATTAACAACTTCCTGGAACACCCACAAAAAGAAAAAAGAAAGACAATGAGGTAATCACATGAAGATGTTTAGTTTTTCATGTAAGCTGTTGTGTCTTAGCTTACATTTAAATGTATTTGGAACCAACAGCTTATTGTCAGTCCTTACCAGAATTGCATAGGATTATACTGTCATCTGATTAGGTGGAAAGTCATGCAGTTACACCGAGCAGACATGTGAGAAGATACCTGCTAAATTCTAGTTTTAGTAGTGAGTCACTCTTTTCATTATGGCTTGTAGCAAAGGTTTTCATTGTGTCACAGAAAACCTGGAAGTACACGGTTTGTGGATCAGCTGTGTCTGAATGACCATCTTGCAGATTTGAACCAGTAGAGTTCACCTTCACTTAGGCATGGCATCGTGGGCTGTATCTTTGAAGAGGACTGCAATGGTGGGTTTTTGGAACTAGAATCCTGAGAATATGAAATTAGTACTAACGGAAATGTACAAATTCAAGCCCTTTTCTGCCAGCTACAGTTTTCTGGAAGAATTCTCTCTGATAATGGACCTCAGTGTTAGTTGCAAGCAGCTTTGGACTGCATGAGAATGAAGCTAATTTCTGTCAAAAAAATTTCATGCTGTCCTTGAAGCATGAATTCAGACTATCCATGAGGATTTTACCATCCCTTTTTGTGTGTTGTACGAGTTGTTTCAATTAAAATGAAAATGACAACAAAATTATTAGAAATGGTGTGTCCTCACAAATGATGCCAAGATAGTTGAGCATTTATAGAAATGTATATTACCAGTAATGCAACCACAATTATATGGAGCAATCCCTAGAGCGTTTTGTAACTGGATATTACTGAACTCTGCCAACACAGTCAGTAAGCTTGTTTTTTACTGTAGTTTCAACAGAGTGTTGTTTTTTCAAAGCAGACACTGAACAGCTGTACCAAATGACATGAGAAGGGTACCCCTAAAATGTCACTAATGGAATGATTTAAGTTTATTATGATTGTTTACTAGGAACATTAGGATAATGTTAATTATGCATTTTTCTAATACTAACTATTGGAAAACATTCATTTTCTTGAACAATATTTACAGGTACTAATCCATATTTTTAAGCTTATATTTTCACTTCTATCAGTCTGGAAGTGTGAAAATCTATTCAAGAATACTGTACAAAACATGGATGTTACATGCTATGAGTGAGTTGACTTTTAGTGTTATTGCCAGTACAAAATGTTCACATAAGGTATAAATAGTCACAGTCATTGTCATAAGATCTCAGGATAATTCAGGTGTGAAGGGACCTCAGGAGGTCTCTAGTCAGGCCTCCTCCTCGAACCAGGGTCAACTGTGCAGTCAGAACAAATTGCTCAGGGCTTTACTCAGATGGGTCTGAAAACCTCCAAGGAAGGAGACTGCACAATCTCTCTCTGGGCCACATACTCTACTGCTGGGCTATCCTTATGGTGACAAAGTTTCTCCTTATATCCGCTCCAAACCTCCCATTTCATCTTCTAATTTGCTCTCATCCTGTGATACACCACTGTGAAGATCCTGACACTATCGCCTCAATAATCTCCCCGTAGGTGTCCCCTGGAGTTGTCTTTTTTTTGCTTTTCTGGGGGGAGGGAGGCACAATACTGGTTTCTATGTTGTAGATGTGGTCTAATGAGTGCTAAACAAAGGGGAATAAACCTTTCCCTGATCCACTGGCCATGCTTCTGTTAACACAGCCCCAGGTGCTGTTGGCCATCCCTGCTACCAGGGTCACTGCTGGCTCAAACTCAGCTCACTGCCCATCAGGACCTCCCAGGCCTCTTCAGCAGAAATGCCCCCAGGCAGCCAGGCCCCAACCTGGATTGCTGTCAGGGGTTATTTGCCTTTGTCTGTCATTGAATTTCATAATTTGTCCTCAAGGTGTAAGTTAAAGGAGTCATCCTCTGCAGTACCGTTCCAAGCTGTACACATGACTGTGAACCAGACAAACTCACCCAAGCCAGGAGACCAGGAACCATTCCCCTTTCTGCTTTTGGCCTTTGATCTCCCTTGGGCAAATCATGTCACTTCTCTCTGTTTTGATTTTGTCATCTGCAAAGGCATTTATTGGTATGTTTATTTCTCTTTGCAGAGCACTCCTGTCCAGGTTTATCAGCAATATTTAGGGGTTTTTCTTGAAATCAAGAGGATAAGGACAGTCCGTCACTGAACACTGGTTTTGATCTGCAGTCATTTATGAACAGCTGTTCAACAAATAAATGAACTTAGGATATAAATATAAATATATAAATGTCAGGCAGTGAATCAAAAATGAATTTTGTTTTAAACCTATTTATCAAAATGTCTAAATTTGAACAATAACACAAGCTTGATTTTAATCAGAAGCATCCCAGCAGATCTCTAAGTGTAGTGCTTACAGGCTAACTCTAGAGTGGCTAAAAAAGGATTCTGTGTGATTTATAATTAATTTTGTCTTTGCCATTTTTTATGTTTAATGTTTTATCTTTTAGATCATTTCTTCATCTTCTGCTGTAGATGGTCAGTTATCTGTTGATACTCTTCCCTTGATAGAGTGATTAATAGGATGTTGCAAAGTTTGTCCTGGGATTTACTAATTGCAAGAGTATCATCCCAAAGGCAATGTTTTCTGATAAGCTGAACATTACAGAAACAAGGAAATGTCCTCCTTGGGTTATTTCCAAGTAAAGTTTGCACATAGTTTTTTTCAACTACTGTGCAATATCTACACTCTGCAAAAAAAGCAGGCCAAACTTTCAAACTGTGTTTCCATCTCTGATTCATGCTGTAAACCCCATGCAGCAGGGTGTGACTCTACTTGTGAACATGTTCGTGCAGATCCTCACTGAATACCTTTAAAACACAACGCCTACTTCTGGCAGAGGAATGAACTTGCTCAATAAGTAAAAATGCTCCTCAGCAATCATAGTTTTCATGCTAAGTTTTTTGTTTTAAAATGTCCAGCAGTTGCAGACACTCACAGACAATACTTTGGAGGTGTCCACTGAAGACCAGGTTTTTTATGAGGAATACACCAGAAAGTATTCATTCCTTTTACCATTTCATCTGTCAGCCTGCTAGTAGTAAGAAGCTGCTACCCTCTAGAAATCATTTAAAATGTTATCTGAAGTGACATTGTTCTTCCACCTGATCTCTTGGCAATCTGTTATTCCTCCCAGAAAACAGACCATGCCACCAGTAGGTCTACTGGAACTTTTTATCTGTAGACTTCGAAAACACAATGTGTCTTCTTTATGTGATGTGCCCTTTTGATATTAGTGGCATCTGATACCAAGACCACATTCCCTCCTGAAAGCTGTATCAGCACTGGTGTCTAAGAAAGAGGAGTCAGATGGAGTAAAAGGCCCAGATAATCATGCAGGTTTTCCCTGTGGAGAATGAAAAGCATCTAGATGCAAGCTGTTCCAACTCTATCTTATCCACAAACACAACTTCTTTCATACATATAAATATGTAAAGAAAGAAGGAATTGGAATCCTTCCACAAAATTCCTCTGCGGGAGTTGTATACAGCAGCAGGTTTGTAAATGTCATTAGTGTGATAATTCTGATTTGAAAAAAAAGTGCATTCAAACTCAGTGAAAACATACAGCAGACATAAACTGTGGAAAAGAAGAGCTCCTAAAGGAAACATTGCTTGGCTGTATTTTTCTCTCCCACTCAAAGATGTGCTGTACTGACATTTTATAAATGCTGTAGGTGTGGTCAGCAGTAAATCATGACTCTTCTGGGGAGTTCACTCCTCTATACCTTCAGCTGTACTATGCCTCGAGGGTATCTGTCTCACAGCGTACTCATGCGTAACTCAATACTTAGGTAAAGAATCTTCAAATTCATGTTACAACATGGAAAAAATATTTCTGTAACATCCGTACTTTTCCAATTGAATTTTCCCATACCTGATGATCATCCTTATACTTAAGAGCTCTTGAGAATAAATGTCTTGGCTGTGTACACAACTAGAGCCTATAGGGCTTTGGTATTTCTCAGGAAAATGACATTTACTTTTTGACAGAGTGCCAAGTATTAACAAACTTCTTCCTGCAGTATTGCAGTTAAAGAAGGCAAGTTTAAAGGGAAAAAAAACCCAATCAAAGGCAACAAGACAACACCCCCTTATCCATTATCACAGTTTGCAAGCTTGGAAGAAGATATAAGACAGTAAATTGCCAAAATAAAAGCTGACAAGTTATGTATTTTGGTGTTTCAATTGACAGAAGGAAGTATTTGGGTATCTAATCTCTGTGATATCTGTATGATACTATAGCTTTTAGGTCTCACCCAGCAAAACATCTAGTCATTTTCAAAGTGTAAGTGTATGAATAACATAGCTGAAGTTGGTTTCATTCTTTTTAATGTGCCTTGCTTTGTTAAAGATAAGTGTACTCTTCTTATTGGCTTTTGTTCTTTGACTAGTCTAACATATTTTGCATTATGCAATGCTGAACTTAGTTTTAGGAATACAGATTTGAAAGTTGGCTGTATCACGTTGGTATACATGGAAAGTCTCAGGAATTCATCCAGTAATGAAAATGTAATAGGCCACAATAGCTATTCACCCAGAAACTGAGAATAAAGCTACACGAAATACTTGTGTCAAAGATACAGCTCTACCTTTGGTGCTTTTGACTGGTAATTAATAGATCAATTTTTTTAAAAGCTGGTTAACTTTTCTCCATCTGCTAATAACATTTTCTACATTTAAAATCAAAACCACAAACCAAATGGAGCAGTACTGTTATATAAGCTTTTGTTTTTGTTGTCATACTATGCATATTATAGTGTTTTAACCATTGATTACAATTCTTTTTCAACAACAAAGTAAGAATGAGGCAGTTTTACAAACAAAAGAATGTGACAGTTAGAAGATCCATGATAAACCTCTTGTTTATACTGTTTAAATCAAACCAAACCTGTTCCTTCATTTGTTGAGTAAAGATTGAAAGATTTTGGTGTCAAGTCCATAAAATCCAACTAATGCAGGAGTTAACTTTTAATATTCAGGATTTTTTTTAGATACACAGTAAAATTAATTTTCAAATTATTATGAAAATATGAGATTATGATGTGATTATGATATTATTTTAATGTGCCAGTAATAGAATTGGATATTTATAATTTCTGTAATGGTTTGTTAGGGTCAGTCTGTATTGCATCAACCTCAAGCACGTGGCTGGTTTTTATTATTGTCCTTCTGATCCTTTTAGTTTCAAGAAACAAACAAAAAAGGAGCGACAACTGCTTGCTATACAAAGTCTTGTGTTTGTTCCAGATCCAGGCTGAGGGCTTGGAATTTGTGCAGGTTTCTGCAGAATTCTCCTGCATTAGCTGGAGGTTCTTGTTTGCTCCTTGCTCATTTTGTTTTTGGCTTGTATACCATGAAAGTGCAAAAAGCTTTACCAGCAAGCTAGTAAATCCTATAACCAAACTCAAGGGTAACCCTGCAGTTTTGTAACAAAAAAAAAAAAAAAAAGAAAGAACAAACTTGAAAAACTAACCTCTCAAAGTCATGTTTTCTCTACTCTGCTTTCTGTTTCCAGTGAGGTAGGGGAAAAATGAGGAACATGCCACCTCCCAGGATTTGCCTTGATGTGATAAGAAAGAAAAATTACATCAAAGTCAACTATGGAATATAAAATTTAAAAGTATTCATGACTTTCCAAAATGTTACTTAAAAGGACCAGGATACTGACTTTGCAATATTTATTATATGCAGTCCTTCACATCTGTCTGATTGAATTTTAGGGACAAAAAAAAGTTCTTGTGATGAGGCTATGAGAAAAAGTCAGTTGTAATTACTCTCCCTTAGACTTACGCTTTTGCAGACAAGGGAATCTGTTTTCTCAAATTTATGCAATACCTAGCTCAGTAGTATAATCATAATGGAGGTTTTTTAGTACTGTGATGACAGAAGTAGTACATAGTAGAATTCAAGAAAAAAATGGTTTTGCTTTGTAGGTTTGGGGTTTTTTTAATTAATTTAAACTTTTGTGCCAGCAAAATGGGAATCAGTATTTTGCATTCAATGTTGCAAATGATATTGACATCTTAGTTTGCACAAGAATGAGATTTTACCTTAGATCAGAACATTTTTATTCAACTAGAATTGAAGTACCCTGAATGTTTAACAAAGGTTAATACTCTGTCATTATTTTCAAGGTACATATGGATTAGGCCTCATGTGGTGGACACAACACCTAACGTAAATCACATTGACTCTTATGAAGACAACCTGATAACTTCAGATTCCATGCACTATTCCTAAGGAAAACAAGAATGGACCTCTTTTATGCTTCTAAAAGTTGTCTAAGATGATCACCATAAATTCTTTTTTATACAGTTAATGGAAGAAAAGTTACACTTCCCATGGGCTGTACAGTTTATCCTAATGTAAGTGTTTAGGACAGGTGAAATGGACTGTTCTGTAGGAGCTCTCACTGACCAAAAGGAGAGCCAAGGATGGCTGTCTTTCATTTAGATGAGTAGCTCTGAAATGTATTGTATTTTATTGCATTGTATTACAAGAAATGATAAACAATTATTTCCCAGTCATCCTGTGTAGGCTACTCATGCCAGTTTTCTCAGAAGACATTTGTGCAGTAGCCAACCTTATTTTCATTGTTGGGAAATCCTTTGGATCAGGTGAACGGAAGTTTTTGTGTAATGTTTTTTTGACAAGAATACATGGCATCTTTTTTCTCCTCTCTGCATTTTGTGGTACCATATAAGAATCTCAGTCGAGGTGTATAAAGTGAATGTATTCCTGGAAATGCATGACAAGGCATCTGAGGAATTGTTCGAGGAGTAGCTCAGCTGCCTGGCTGGTGCAGACCCAGCACAGTCTGATATAGAGGGCAGAAGGAGAAAAGAGACAGCGTTGTTCTGCCCACCTGCTAGCACTAGCTGATATGGGGAACTTCACATTATATAGGTGTGAGAGGTTATGTCATGCAGCCCTCCCCTTACTTTCATCATCAACTTCATCTCAGCTTTAGCTTCAGCTTCAGCTTCACTCTACATTAGCAATGAATATTCTGAATCATTGCTTCCCACTGAAGTCTTCAGGAGCATTTCTCTTGACTCCAGATGGTTTTACTGGGCTCTAATTTGAATCTTTTGCATTACCAGGAGAACAATTTAATAAATTGCCAATAGGAGAATTAAGTATTTCAGCAATGGTGGGACTGGTTTGTTTTAGGTTTGGGGTTTTTTTGGGGGGGGGGGGTTTGTTGGTTTTTTTTGTTGGTTTTTTTTTTTCTGGAGAAATCTAAGCAAACACAAAATATAAAAATATAGCTTATATTTCTTGCATTTCTGTTTAAACATTTACCACTTGGAGCAAAATAAACTGGTCCTACATTGTAATGCTTCCTGTATTAAAAGACTGTTCCATTGCTCCTTCAACCTTTAATAAGGGAAAAAACTCATATCTTTCTGTTTGCTTTTCACTAGAAACATCAGCCTCTCTTTGATAAAGAGAGATCTTTGATAAAGGCAGATCACCATACAATTCACCTGAGATATCATGCTGCAGCTGTCATCCCTCAAAGAGATGAGTGTAATGGAGGACAAAGGTGAAATAATACTGATTCTTATGCTGCAATACTGGTATCCCAAATGTGAAAGAGAAATGGTGAAAAGGACAATAAATTTTATTGAAGTTTTTGGTTATTTTTAATCATTCACTACAAAGTAAAAACAGCAGGATAAAAAAATTGTTCTTGCTTTGCAGATAATCCATCCAAATAGCCATGGTTATTAGATATAGGGAGTGACTGACTGTCACAGCATAGACATCAAAATTTTCCCTATTTTTCATAGAAATTGAAGAGCAAAAACCAAATTATAAAAGGATACCTTTTACATGTCAAAAATATCTTCCTCAGACCCCAAGTTCTATACATCCTGAGAGAGTTACACTGGAGACTGATAAGAGAAAGATAGTGTTGGAGGTAAGTAATCATTTCATTCAGGGAGAAAACAGTATTTCAGAAAGAGAGGATGGGGGACTTCATACTCTTCAGATCCTAGTGGGGTTGGAACAGTAAATAACACGGAGCTCTCCATGGCACAGTGCCTTTTCTGGAAGAAGTCAAATAAAAATGAATGTAGTAAGCTGAACTTCTGTGTTCTTTACCTAAAGTCATCCTCACTGGAAAAAGAAAGCTGAGTTCTCTCAGTGACCTTCCTGTGTTACAGGTTGTAATCAGTCTGTAGGATCATCTGGGCAAGAGTGTTGTTTTCCTACCTGACCACAGTGTGTCTGGTGTATACATGTGGCTCAGGCACAGGTCTGCTGAAAGCAAAAGGACTTTTAACTCTCCCTCCTTTTAGCCAGCATCAGCCAGAGGTGCACCCTACAGTCACATAGCCCACCTGTGGGCACATGATTGCAAAGCCCTCCTGCCTGCATCCTTTCTCAGAGACAGACCCAGCAGATCTGCCTGGGCAGGTGTCTTTCTCACAGTGTATTCTGATTAACATTTCTAGAGACACATTTTGGGGAGTACTTTGGACAAAAGGACTTCTTCCCAAAGTGTAGGAAGCTGTGTATTTCTTTTCTTCAGAAAACTTACTTCACCTGATTCATATCAGTCAGATTTTTGCTAGAGGTCTCAACTGAAGCAAGTCAAGCCGTTAACTCCCACAGAAATGGATTATAATTTATTCCAATGAAATCTGAAAGCTCTGCAGAAGCCACAGCTTCTTATTGCTGTGCAGTGACCCAGCTGCTACCATGGATGGAAGAAAATAGGCTGTATCATAATTTGCTGTAAAGTGGCTACTTATGCAACACTAGACTCAATACAATACCTTAAAATGCCTGTTTGCCTATATAGCCTTCCTGCTCAGCTTCTCCAGCTCGCTCCCTTACATTGGTTTCCTCCTGCAGCTGTTGCATATGATGGTGATGCTGGAGTTCAAGAAAGCTTCAACTCTGACAGGGTGAAGGCAGAGTATTTTGAGTGAAGGATTTCTCCCTGTGGAGCACGCTGCTGCTGGAGATAAGCTGTCCTCCAATGTAAAGTAGGATTCAAAACCAGACCACTTTCTGCAGGTGCCTTACTAATGACAGAGTTGCTCCTGGGAGCATGCTGTGGGATACACTGTGCTGTGGATTATTTCCTCTTGAGGAAGAGATGAAAGCAAGCAGGTTCCTCTGTAATGAAGGATTTGCTGTTTGTACTTCATGCAGTGTTGCCTAGATACTGTAGTGATTGATATCTTTAAAACACAAAGAATCTTACACACAAAAGAACATTATTAAGGTTGCAGAGTCAAGTACTCAAAAGATAGGAAATGCCAGAATTAAGATTGCCCAGGAAACCTTAATTCAGCCCTCTTTTGCTGAATATACTATGACACTGTAATTACATAGGACTGCTGCTTCATTAAGCACAAAGAATAGACAGTATTCCAACAGTGAGCAGTTGTATATTATGTTTGCCTCTCAGTGTTCACTCTATACTCCATGACCTTATTTGCCTCACATTATTCAAACACCACTGTAAGGTAGAATTATTAATTTCCTCTAGGGTCTCAGAGTGCTTCGCAAACATTAGTTCATTCAGTCTCACAAAACTCAAATTAACTGGGTTTTTTAGTAAGAAAACCAGTACAGAAGTTGTTTAAGGTCAAAGGTTTCCAGCAGTTTGGGGTGTCAGTCTGGGTGATTTAACCAGGAGCTTTCAGAGAACTTCAAACTACATGTTCAGGAAAAATGTCTGTTGACTATAACTGCAACTTTCACTTACTTTATATGTAATAAAAGTTTGTCTCTAAATACATAGAGTTTGCACATACACATAAATATAATGTACCTAACTCCTGACATTGTAATAATATATATCTGGTCTATTCTGTCCTGAAAGATATTTTGAGCTCATATTTTCTGAGTCAGAGCTCATCATGTGCATTTGTCATTGGAGACTACAAACTGGCATCATCAATGCTAGAGATGCCTTCAAAATGCTGTGAAGACTGTCTATAATGCAATATTCTGAAGGAGTGGATTTAGCACAGGGATTTCTCATAAGATGCTGCCTTTGGATACTGAGTTTAATTGTGGTTATCTATTTATTTTTAGAAATTAAGGTCTAAACGTACAAAGATTTTTTTAATTGCTAGCCACCTTGACAAAAGGGTATGTTCCTCAAGTTGTCATGAGGAGACAATTCTGATAGTTACACATTCATTAAATACAGGATGTGCAAAGGAACCTCTGGAAGGTACTTCCCTACCAGAAGACATTTCAATCCTTTAAAATTCCTTGAAAATCATGCTTTTTTCCTCTTGCTGAATACCTTCATCATGACATTATTCATTATCTAAATGAAGTGGGTTTAACCTTTTCTGAAACTCCATTTAAATTACATTTTCATTAAATTACAGCAATTGAATTGTTTCTATGGAAAAATATGTTTTTATGCTCTCTGTATTTTAAGAAAATTGTATCCCCCATCCACACTGATAGAGCATAAGCTGCTTTATTATGTGAAATCACCTATTCTATATTTGAAGATCTGTTCTAAAATTAAGGATGAGAGGAGTTTCCTGGCACTTATAAAACCCACTTTAATATGTATTTGGCTGTTCCCATGATCCACTTATATTTTGGGAGGTTTGAGTTCTGCTTTTTCCATATATATTCTAGCATATGTGTGCCTGTGTCAGAAAATTTTAAGAAAACAAAAGATGAGAGTGCAAAGCCACCTTTACACAACCTCACAGGTCACAATATCCTGCCATGAAAATATAGTTGCCTTTTAAAGACATGGTGAAAGGGCTTTAGATGCTTGCTGAGCAATACAACAGTCTAACCATAGTTGTGACAGGCCTACTGTTAAAAACAAAGATATTTTGCAACAAAGAGCTCTGAAGTACTCATGCTAATAACAAAGAAGTTTTATATGTGGATCAGACACTAAACTGAGAGCTGAACAGTTGAGAAAGGACCCTAACAGGACTTTATTATATGATGAAACTGTGTTGGGGTTTTTTCTGATGAGCGACCTACTGAAATAACTATGTGGAAATATCTCCAGGATGAAGTTGCTTCTTTAACAAGAAAAGAAAATGTAACTACAGTCCTCGGAGTCACATGAGAACATAAAAGTAAAGCTTAATTCTTTCCGGTTTGCATATTGGCAATGTTATGTGAAATATAAGGACCTAATCTGAATTCCTTTTTGATTTTAATGGAAATTGGATCAGACACTTAGTTAATAAATCTACTAGTGATGTACAAAACTAGTATAGAGCTTTATTTGTTGCATATCAGTAAAAGCTTTATCTTGGTTTTTTTTGCTCAGTTATGTACACGTGAATTTGAATACACCCATTAAGATGTATGTGTCTAGATTCAAAACTCCCTGATACCATCACCTTTTTGATTATGACAGCTTTCTGAAATACTATTCTAATAATTTTTAATTTTGTCAGTCACCACAACATCTTTTTCATAATATCCAGATTTTTTTTTGTTCATTTTAGATGTATTGTATCATTCAGAGTTCATTTCCTGCAACTTTTCTAGGCAATCCACGTAATCATGCTTTGTCTGATATAACCTTCACATAACTACCCTTTGTTTGGTATATCCTTTCTGATTTATGGTCCTTTAACAGCTGGTTTTAAAGTGGAATATATATTGTTCTACAACTCAGCTCAGTGCTGGGACCAGGCAGTGTGAATCCAAGTCGATGACAATTGTTGTGCACGTGGAGGAGATTCTGCATACTAGAAGCTGTGTAACAGTGGCCAACAAATAATACATACAATAAAACCATCATATTTTCATTTCCACTAGCAGGACCCCCCCCACCTCCAGTCACTTCTGAGTTGAGGTGGCTGCTGGGGTGTTCAACGCATCAGGAGGCAATGAAATGATATTCATTTGCTGTGATGTCTTTGTGTCTGGAATTTTACTCCTGTACTGGGATGCAAGAGGATGGCCAAATTCTTTATGATCCTGATAATCCTCAACTAGCAACATCTTCACGTTGGTGTTATTTCTGTTCATCAGGTAAGAAAGCTAGAGAAGCGTTAAGAGGATCCTAGCAGAGCAGTTACAGGCTGTCTGCTAAAGATACCACTTGTCTGTTCTTTAAATCTGATGATTTAAATCTGCCCCTAAAAATGAGGCTATATCTTTCTTAACTTTACAGCGATTTTGTTAGTGTCAACTGAGAGAGATGAATTAGCAAAACTGGAAGTGTGAATTACTCCCATAGCATCACCAGCACTTGGATTCACTCAGAATTAGAAAACTATGAATGTCACTTAAAGAAACTTGTTCCCTGTTCTCCTGAGGTAGCTACAAGTTTAATACCACTTCAGTAATGTGGACATGTGAGGAGGGAGAGACAGAGGAGGTGGGAAGAGAAGAGGTAGTCAATGAAAAATAATGAATTAGGAGATGATTGCAGAATAAATATTTTCACCCTGCAGCTTCAGAGTAAAATATTGCATTTTGGTAGGACTGTCCACTGGTGTATTCTCCGGGGCTATGTTAAACATGTTTACTGCAAAAATATTTAGTTGTCCTTGTAAACTGTATTTAAAAAGATAAATGAAATGAAATGTCAGTCAAGGCCCTCACTAGAGAATTCTGAAAGGAAAATTGTAAGGGAGTTTTTCACTTCCAAGATTTATTTCCAAAGAATATTTTCATGCTTGAGAAATTTTTCCCTCATACTACTTATTTTTAACTCTAGACAAAACTGTCTTTAATATAAAATGGATATTTCATTGCTTAGTACAGGAGTGGTTTATTCTTACATTCTTTCTTTATTGTATTCTTCTTTTGAAAGAATTGACCATCATTTTACATCACTTTTAAAAAGTGCTGGATATTGTTTTCTTTTGAGTATTCAGGTTTTGTTCTTTTTTTTCCCCACAGTATTTGTAATCTCTCTGAGCCAATTCTTTAAAAGTTATTTTTGAATACTTTTCCAGTGTTTATTTTTCTGACTTTTATATCTTCCAGTTATGCTTTGGGCTCTCAAGCTATATTGCTGTAAATAGTCTTATTTTTATCATGGATAATGCATTTTGTCAAGCTATGCTTTCAAATAAATCCTACACTATACAATGCCTACTTTACTTTGTTAGAATAGATACCAGATTTCAGTACATATCAGACAACTTGTCCTCACAAACTGGTACTCAGAGGAGCTTATATTATTTTAATTTAAAGTGTTTAAAGTCCAGTTCCCTTCTCTCAGGCTTTAGATTGAGTTGGATTTATAGATTTATAACATAAGAACTGAACAAGAAATCCTACCAGACCTTGACACTTGACACAGATCAGCCTTGAGAAAATATAGCTATAAAAAAGACAACAGCACCATTTAAGAAGAGGTCCACACAGCTGTCATCTCTAAAATTAGCTGTGGAAAATCCACTTGAATTTAGTAATTTCCAAGGCAGGATTTTTAGCTAAACTGAGAATATCTGCAGATATTTTATTGTGCTTTAAAGAATATGGCTCTTTAGTGCCATAGTTCTGTGTTTTCACTTAGCTTAGGGCACTCTTTGCTGTCTAGGTTTTATTAAAAAAAAGAAAGGAAGACAAGAAAAGATGCAATAAATTTTGCAGCACTCTTGAATTTCCTTCTAGTCTGTTGACTTACACAGGTTTAAATACCCAAACATAAGTTAGTTTATTAATGATTGTTTCTGAAGTTCCATCCCCTCAAACAGGCAGACAAAATGTACTTTGAAAGCATTTATGAAGTTTGTCAGGAGAATTAGAGCTACTGAAGACCTGCATTCTTGGTCAGTGTAAATAAATTCCCCAGGTTTTGATTTTGTGGTAGATGCTGTGGAATTTCGGCATCAGATACCTGTTGCTTTAAGCACTATGAAAACTCAAAGTACAAGAATGTGGCCATTTCTAAATTAAAATTTTACAGAAGTTACAGAAAAAGATGTCCAGTCCTGTCCTGTTCAGGCCTACAGAGACAACAGAGTTCAGAGTTAAAACGCTCAGAAAAGTCATGAAGCAAAGGGGCAAAACTCCTTTAATCCTTTATTCATTTTGTTAATTCCTCTCCTTTTGTCCCTCTTCAATATAGCATGTTATATCAACAGTCCACAGCAGACACCATACTACTATAAGTTAAGGTGTTATTCCAATGGAAAGCACACATTAAAATCATCTTCCTATTTTTTTCTTCTGTTTCAACTGAAATATTTCCAGGGAATTAGACGAAGTAGGAAAGGTGGCTTGCCCTGATAAAGATAATTCTAAGTATATTTTATACATGAAAAGGTATGCAGCTGTAAGTGAAAAGTGGCTTCTGTGACTAAGCTACCCTTTCAAAGTCATTTTATATTTGAGAAGCAGATGCCCCAGATTTTTTGTCTTTTAACTAAAGTAAGATAGGGTTTTGTGCAGTAAATATGTAAAACTTACCTATTCAAAGCTGAAGGCTGATTAAATGCAAAGTTTTTAAATGTGAAGAACACCTAATGAAAGTCTCTGTTACTGGAAGAAATGCTAAAACCTGAAACATACATTAAAATGTGATAAATGTGATAAATAAGCATCAAGGATAGGAATAGATGGTTAAAATACAATTTTTTCCCCTCTAAGATTGTTGAAAAAAGCAAGGAAGAAACAGCATTATCCATTCCCATAAACCTATTTAACTCATAAACCTATAAACTCAGCAGGTGCAAACACTACTGTCCTTCCTGAATATTTTATTTTTTTCTAAGAGAGTAGAGCTGAGATTTATTTCTAGTATGTGTGGCTGAAAAAAATGGAAGGACAGGAATGTCAGGACAAGCAATCATTCTGTGTTATGGCTGGAAGAAAAAATACAAGCTCTTCATAGTTACACTGGCAACCCTCACAATTCAGTGAGGGAGATGGGATAATAAAAGGGCAGATAGCAATATGGCAGAGTAAGAAGAGAGAAATAAATGACTGGGGTAAGAATGGGGATAGGATTAACTGCATAGTCGAACGAAAGTCTTATGACCTTTGTCAAGAAGACTTAAAGTTCAGACTTGAAGAGAGTAAGTCAAATCTCTCAATAAGAAGTATTGTAAGAACAGGGTGAAGTTGTAGTCTTTTAATAAGAAATTTCCATTATGCAGGTGGATATCATATTTAAACATAAACGCTCTCAAACATATCTTGGAAAATTTGTGTAAAGAAAGGGAAATTGGGTGAGAAATATTTTCCAGAAATATAAGATAATGGATCATATATGCTCTTTACATTGTGTGTTATGCATAGATTTATTTTGTATTGCATATCAGGTATTATGGCAACTTTGACACGGAGTGCACAAGTTGCCATAAAATTTGGGGAAAAATGCATCTCTTGAATAAAGTGTGCGTGAAGCATGTTGGTTTTTTGTCTCATCACAAAGCCTTTTGTCTCCTTCACCAGAATCAATCCTGAACAAAGAAGGGAAACTGGTAAATGCACACTGATTGACAGCTTTTACACTTTTCAGCTTTGGCTAGTGAAATTCCCAGGATGCCTGAGTATGTACAGCAGGCTTGCCGATTTTCTCACAAATAACCTAGCAAATTCTCTGCAGTGGGCTGGGAAAAGCGTCTGTGAGCAGCTGCATGCTCTGTCCTCAACAGAAGAAGCTGCAAAAAGAGACAAACAGGTGAATAATGCAATGGTTGTTTCACAACTCACCACACTTGGGTATTTTTGTTATACATATAAAGCTATGTCATAGGTAAATTGGGATGTGACATTTTGGGATACTATAAAAGAACTAACTCAGCTGTCAGCAAACTTTTCTCTTTTTGACCAAGGGTTTCTTCATCAAGGAAACTAATTGGATTGCTATACGCTGGACCTTGGGAGTGAACTAATATGTATGCTGTGTAGAATGATCATTTGACTTGGCCCTGGAGCAAACAAGAAACCTGACAGTATAGCTATATTCAAGAGGGACAAAAGGTCACTTATATTTAGTTAAAACTGATTTTTCCATCAACAGATGACCCATCACTATCTCTAGGAGTGAACAATGGTTTCTATTTATTGAATATAAAAACTACTTCACTATATGCAGCATTATGAACATAAAGTTCATGTTGTGAGGACTATTTGTGGCAGTGAGAGCAGCAACTATCCAGCTTAGGACATGGTAACAATTACATCTCTAACATATATAATATATGTAATAAATTTTAATGTGTTCTTTCTGCACGGCCCAGCAGAGAGGGCACTGGTCTGGAAACCATTGGATGCAGGCCCTGTTCTTAGCTTTGCCAATAATCAGCTGTTGGAGACATAAATCAAAATCTATGGTTAAAGATGATACATTTTGATAACAGAAGTCCTATTGCCATAGGAAGATGACAAATTTTAGAAATTCATCCAGTTTATACAACAACTCTGTAATTTTTTGTTGAAATGGAGAATACCTTTCTTCTGAAAATAAGTAGAAAGATTGTATTTTTTAACTTCATATTAAAAAAAAACCCAACAAAATAATTACATAATTTCTGTTAAAAATGTTTCTAGTTTACATTGACACAAAAAATCTCATTCATTCCATTATTCACTGTCTATGTTTCATCATGTAGAGGGGAAAATAGATTACTTGAAGTTTTTTGGATGAAAAGCCTGTGCTAATGCCATTGGATGTGCTTAAAAAATAACTTTTAATCTCTGATGAAATTTATTCCAAACAGAATTTTGAAAAAATTTATTCATCAGCACTTTTCTCATTTGTTGAGTTTGTAGCCTCAGAAGTTGCAATGCTTTTCCTGATTAACAATCGTATTTTATATTTATTTTTATAGCTACGGGATTATGGCTAGGCAAATCCACATCTCTGTTTTTTTCTCTCCTGAAATATCCAGTGGCAGAATGGATCATGTCCTAAGTGAGAGCCTGAAGCTAGGAGTTATGTCCTCTATGTATTTCTTTGAGTACATCATAAAATGTGCTAGCAAAGGTTGAGGTCTGGTGACACAACATGCAATATGTTTGCAGAAAAGCAGATCAAACTGACCAAAATATACAGAGCACTGGATTAAGATTTGGGAAGAGTCACTGTATAGTAATGCAAGTAAGGCATATGTTTGGTTGAAGGACAGAACAAGACAGGCTCCAACAATCCTAATTTAAGCAGTTGGTACTTGACAGGTTGGTGAAGCCCAGACCAGAATCAATGGCACCAAAATGAAAGAAGATATAATGTTTTTCATGAGGGTCATCTCTGGGTCCCGAATCTCAAGCAGGTTACTCAGATGACTGTTAATAAACTGATCAGAGTTTTCTCAGAGCATGAGCAACATCTCTCCTAAATGGACCTTCAGACCTGGTGATGCAATCCTGAATCTGATTGCTTCATAAACATTATAATCAACATTATACCCACAAGATATTTGCAGTAAATTATCTCTATTATCACGACAGTCTTTCTCCTTCTACCTTTAAATCTGAAAACTCTAAATAGCATGAAACAGGAAATTTCACAGTGCATTGTTCAGGTAGGTGAGATCTCTTCAGGGAGGAGTCTACACCCCGCTAATTTGTTGCTACCTTTACCATAACTCACAAGTATCTCAGCTGGTTTAATAAAATGTATTTCTTCTTCCTTGCCTCATTTAAGAGCACAGCAATTCATCACAACTGTATAAGAAAACACAACAACATAGGACAAAACAGCCTATTAAAATTAGACCCATAGAACCTAATTACCCTAATTTGAGGTGGCTGACAAGTATAACAGAAGAGGAGTAATGAACTAGGTAGTACAGCAGGATGAAAACATCCAAGAAAAATATTATTGTGAGCTAATAATGAGTAAAATATTCAACAAATACACAAAATAAAAATTTGTATTTCCATAACGAAAAGAAAGATTGAAGTATGAGGCCATAGTTACTGGAACATAGTGGAAAAGGCCTTTCCAAAGATAAATTATGTTTGCAAATGAATGACATGATACAGCGTAACTGTTGAAGTCATAGAGGCAAAATGGCAATTTATATCTAGTTGCTGTTTTGTTTTCTGAGTTGTTTTTTTTAAATGTCTTGAAAGTGGTAAACAGTTCTGGATTCAAACTAGTCTTGCCATTTCATTCCCACCTGTGTACAAAATGGAGATATGATCATACTGATTCAAGTGGGGAAAAAATAGTGAGAAAACACCATTTTACTGACAGGGCTTTCTTAGTTTCATCTTAAGAGAAGAGAAAAGAATAAGGGAGTGAACATACCCTGTACCCAGTTCCTTCCAACACAAGTCATCTCCCCAGAAAGACTGCACTCCACTTTGTTCTCACATGTCCTACAAGGCTCATCTTAGCCAGCTAGCATGCCTTCCCCAGGAACTCCAGGGCCTCCTCCAGGAGCTCTCTTGGTCCTCCTCTGCCTTCATACCACAGCTTTAGTGTACTTTTCTTTCTATACAAGTTCTGCTCAGGTCCTTCTGAATGTAAGTAGAAGACAAGAGGTTTGGAGTCCTTCATGCAGAGGTCTAAGTCTAAGTCTAGACTTAGAATCATAAAAACATAGAATACTTTGTTTTGGAAGGGACATTTAAAGGTCATCTAGTCCAATATCCCTGAAATGAGAAGGGACATCTTCAACTAGATCAAATTGCTCAGAGCCCCATCCAACCTGACCTTGAATATTTCCAGGGGTGGGGCATCTACCACCTCTCTGGGCAACCTGTTCCAGTGTCTCACCACCCTCTTTTCACCCTGTGTCAGTGTAAAAAGTCTGGCACTGTCAGAGCTGTGGCCAGGATGTGTTCCCTCACTATTGTCTCCTGGCTGTGGGCTGGAGGTAGCCAGAGAACCAGCCCAATGCTGCCAGCCCAGTGACAAAGCGGTGTCAACGCCACATAAGCCACACTGAAACCACCCAAAACTGAGCATACACAGGCTTTTAATAATCTTGTAGGTACTGCAGTCAAGACATCTGGCAAACACCCAGAAATCAAGACTTTCCAGGCCAGACCCAGGCATCTAATAAGGCTAGCACTGGAGTGGTGGAAAGCATGTATGTGTACCTCACTCCATCAAATTTGCAGCCTGGCTTTCCAGCTTAAACTGCTAGTAGAGGTGGACATGAACTAAAATATCTAAGTTTTTTTGTACTGACATTAGCAGAAGCTTTGCACAGAGAGTTGAACACTGAGCTATGGATTTCAGAAGATGGAAATGCACCATGGGCTTGGACACTGCCCAGCTCCTCTGCATGTACTTCCCCATACACCAGGTTATGCGATCTTCCAGGCTTTCTTGGTCATGCTGTGTGAGCCAGGCAGAGCAAAAATAACAGAATTTCCACCAAGTATCAGTAAAACCTGATGCTGATGTCAGTAATTGAGCTGTTTCCAAATTGAGGAGGAAAGGGAGAAAATCCTGATAGGATGAAATGTGATCAGATTAACAACTCGCTGCTGAGCAGCTAAAACACAGGCAATGACTCCTGGGAAGTGAGAGAAAAGCTGAAAATACAACAATTAAGGCCCTTATTTAACAGCTAACAGGCAAGTACATGCAATACCATGTGCCTCTGCACAATCAAGTTCTAACAAGTTAAGAGATGTCCTTCAAAAAAGTGCTGTTGTATAGTACTTGTTGGGATGTGTGATAGGAACGTGTTGGTTGTTCCTGTTTTTGAACAAAGGCCGATGGAACTAGATCTGTGTAATGGGATGTGGCATGAGAGAAGTTATCACTCAGCTGAAGAAATTTTTTATAGTGGCATCTAAAAAGCAGTCTTTAGCAAGCACGGCATTGCTTTTCATTGTTTGGGTTTTAAAATTTAATCACTGATATGACTGAAGATCTTCATGAAAGAGTGAATCACAGAAGTTATACAAATGTTTAGTTTCTCATGCTTATTCACTTCACACTTGTCAGAACAGAGGGAGGGCTGAGTATGTGCCTGCAATGCTTTCCAGCAGTTGTATTGCTGTTGCAGCACCCATTCTTTCAAAGGAGCAATCTGGCCCATCCCACTGCTTCTGTCACTTTTCTTGTTTTAGGATCCCAAGGACAAGCAGAACTTATGGGTTGCTGGTCCTGTCTTCTTTCGACACAATGGGAAGACATAATTGAAAGAATCTCAGCTAATTTCATCTCATGAATCTTTCTGGTTTTGCTAATCTTTTTCTATAACACAGGGAATGGAGAAACATTAGGGCCCTAAATTAAGTACTGGATGAGTTAAAAACTCCTCAATGTCAAAAGCAAACAAACAAAATGTAGTGACTACAAATGAAAGCAAGTAAAACAACAAAACTGTGTAACAGCTGTTGATGTGGTTAGAAAAAACTATTACTCTATGAGAAACAATTAAATCAAACAATTAAGCTGGAGGTTGACATAAGGCAGCTAGGTAAAGCCTAGGAGTATGGGAAAGCAAACAGGTTAAGCAGGTTTTGCTGCTGTCTCAATATCCCTGAGGTACCAGTAGATAATACTAGGCTTGCTTTGCTCGAGTTTCATTGGAGTTACATCAGAGATGCCAAAAACTGGCATTGTACCTAAGAGAACACTCCCCCCCTCAACTTCTGTTATTGTTGATTACAAAGACAGGGAAGCCTTTAATAAATGTTTTCTTGCTCAGATTACATAAATGAGCAACTGCTGAAGAGAATTCAGTGGGAAAGCTGATCTGAGGTTCCCCTCCCGCATCTGGGAGAGAATCCTGACAACTAGTTAATGTCTATTCACTTACTCATTTGGTTCAAGATTTTCATCACTGCTACAATGATTGTTACTTCCTATTTTTCACAGGGCAAGATAACCATACATATGTCAAAACTATTCTCCCAGAGTGTAATTTGGATTAGCTGTTTAATATGTATGCACTTTTGAAATAAAAGCAACAATTCCTGTGCTCATTTTAAAAGAGAAAAGGCCAATCAAGAACTTTTAAATAAATATATATAGCTATCTAATCAGAGGAATAGAAAAAACAGGACAAAGTAATATTTGCATACTGAAGCTGTATGAATATTAAAAATATTCATTGTATACAGGGGAAAATATGCCTTCTGATTAACTCTACAAAGTGTTAGATAATACAAACATTCACCTCCATTCCTCATCATATGAGAATAATTTCCTAATTTATTTTATATTTACAAACCCTCCATAATTCCATCATGATGTGGGATAAAGCATGTAATGTTTTTATGGGATCTTCTACTCCATTCCCAGTCAATATTTTCTTCATTATTTTAAATATTTCTGTTATAATTGTACGGGCCTTATTCAGTGTTTAGTTCATATAAACTAGAGAGTTACTTTACATTTACTTCCCATAGCCATTTAAAAAAATAGCTGTAAACACAAAATAGGGAAAATATACAAAATATGGAATGGGGTAAAATGAAAACCAAATGTACATGTTCTAACTAGTGTCCATGTCCTATAATTTGCCTACAACTTTCCTGTTGTAAAATTAGTTATTTATGCCATTTTATTAGGGTTACGTTCATGAACAGAAGGCAAAATTGTTGATCACAGAGTCTTTGCAGTACTATGGAAGATAATCCCTGCTACAGGTGTAGATGGTTTTGCTTCATACAGTCATTAATGGTGGACATGCAGGTTCTGGAAAAGTTTAACAAAGCAGGACTTGGGACAGAGTCCCCAGGCAAGCTCCCTGTGTGAACTGGCAGGCATTTCAGCTCTTTCCTTTATGTAACTCTCACTTTCCTGGTGTTTTGTGCCCTGTTTTTATGTTAACCAGCTGGTTTTCACTTTTTGAACTGCATGGGTGAAAACAGCCATGTGACCATCCAATCTGAATGTAACCAGTATCAAAAAGCCAGCTAGAGAAAGAAAAGATAACTGCAATGTCCCTTTCCTGAAAATAGCAGCCCTACCCTCCACTGTTCCTCCAGGTTAGAAGTGTTCATATAAGGTGATGCTACCCTTTAAATCACATTTTAAAATTAAGATCTTATGAAACAAAATAAGGAGGATGATGTTGAAATGGAAATGACACATCAGAGTCCATATGTATATATAACCTTTAGTTATAACCCCCTGATTGTCTGCTCTTTGTCTCCAGGGTGCTCCAGACCATATTGCTGGGCATATAGGGCCCCCTCAATAAAAACCTCTTGCTCCAGCCATAACCCATTTTTCCTTTAAACATACATGCATTTTGTGCAGAACAACCCCCCTATACAAAAAAAGTCGTAGGAAGAGACGAATAAAACCTTTTTCTGAGATGTATTTTTTGAGACTCTCCTTGCTCCCTAATAGAACGGGGAAAATTTCTTCTGCTTCAGGGACACAAGGGCTCAACCACAACTTTCTCCGTAATTTTGCTGTTCTAGTTGTGCTGTACACCGATTTCTTCATGTTTGCAGCTGAGGAAATACTTGCTACAAGACAGTGTTCTAAAGATAATAAATTAATGCTTATAAAGCACCAAAAATTCCTGGAAGGTTTACATGTAGCAAGCACTTGAGATATGCCAAGTTTCTTGTTACATTGCAATTGGTTGTACAATGTATTTTAGAATTAATTTTTTTCTATCAAAGTAATAATGAATTTCAAGATAATGTTTTCTGTGATTTTAATTCCTAGGATGAAACTTTGTAGATTTTTCAAGTTTCAAATGTCCTCTTAAAAAAAACCCAACCAACCAAACAAAAAGAGAACTACTTCAGCAAAATATTTAAAATATTTCTTTGATCTTTGGAGAATGAACTGCCTAATTTTAATTTACACTCCTCACATATTATACTTCAACTTGTAGCTCAAGGTAAGTTTCTGATACCATTAGCCCAAGGTTGCTTATACTTAAAAAAAAAAAGAAAAATCATAAAAACGTAGAATTGCATAGGCCCTCAGCATGTTATCTGATACACACCTTTGTTCTGAGACTAAGACTATAGCTGCCAAGACTATTCCTGACAAGTACTTTTCTAATCTTTTCTTAAAACTTTCCATTTTGGTTGACTCACTTTTCAAAACTCAGAAATTATCATCCCACATTTGGAAAACTTATTTAAATAATTTAATTTGATAATTTAAAAGAATGGCCTAAGGGCTTGGAGGTGTGTGTGGAAAATGCAAGCAAATAAAGTATATTACAAAGTTGATAAGAAACTTGATAATATTGTAGATCTGAAAGCCCATTTAAAAACTGGCTTATCAGAAATCCTAGAAGCTGCAGCATATAATAACAAAATCCTGTTACATAAACCTTTAACAAAGACAGGAAAAGAAATATCATTTCTATATAATTCTGAAAATGTTACAGAATTTAAAAAGCTGTTGGAATCTTAATTTATGTTTTAGGTCATCTCTTAAATGCATAGAAATAATTATTAGATATGAGGTTTTATAAAAGAGTTATCTTTTTGTATTAAATTCATTATTTGAGAAAGAAAACTTTAATTTGAGGTCAGAATCAGAAAATAGGGATGAGATTTAAATAAGAAAAGCTCTTTCCTTCATTCCATTTTTACAAACCCAGAAATGATATTATGGTAGACCCGAGGAAGAGCTGAAATACTGGTATGATTTTTCTGAAAATATGGATCAAGTTGTACTGTTTGCTAAAGGTTTGTGAAGAAATGCTAAGTGAGAGATAATTCCCCTCATAAATTATATAGCTTGCTGTCAATGACTGCTAATCTGAGATGAAGGTTGCCAGTAGCAGTGGAATGTGCAAGCTGTAATGTCTCTCCCAGCATCAAGTATGTAGGAGGTGTTTAAGAAAGAGCCAGCTCTAGCAATGTTGGCACAGGGTGCCTTGTTCTCTCTACTTTTCCTTAATGATACTCTTCAAATTACTTGGAAGTTCAACCCACACATGATTAACCAGCATGTTCAGGACAATTAGATAAAGAGTAGGCTGCATCACAGTGCCTTATCCAAAAGTGTATTTCTAAATTATAACACTTTCCTCCTGAGCTGGACCTTGGCCTTCAAGACATATCCGCACTGTCCTCAGCATACTGTAAACTTATGCCATACATATTAATATATGAAAGGCATGTTGCTCGCCTACTAGTCTCTCATGCCACTCAAGGTGTGTCTTGCTAGTTCTAGCTTGCAGAAGCGGAGCTTTCATTGATATGCTACAGGGTGTTCAACCAGTTCTCACTGTATCTGCAAATAAACAAGCACAAGTACAGATATAGATACATACTTTATCCAAGTGGATGCTATCACATGATAATGCTAATCCTCAGAAGTGACAGTCACAACTCCTCTGTATGCTTTGATTTTAGAAGAATATCCATGTATCTCGTTGTATATAGTATAGGATCATCGGCTTCCATTTCACAATTAAAATGTGACATAGCACCCTTCTGAACCTTTACAACAATGAAAAACCTGGACACTAAGAATTAGTAACTGCTCAGTTAAAATTCCAACTCATTAATGCCTCAGAAAGTTATGACTGACTCTCTATTCTCTTTCATATTCTGGCCAACACAGTAGCATTGTAGAGAAGTACACAAATGCACTAGTGCATAGATGCACTATCTAAGCCCAAATCTGAGTTGAACCATGGTCCTAAATTCTCTTTCTAGGTCAGGCAGCAGAGTTGGATTAAGTTCCAAAAAGGTTCATAATACTTGTGCTCTCTAGGAATGCTGAGGGGGAAAATGTCATTTGCTGTGGATTCCTGTAGTTCCGCTATGATACAGAGTTGAAAATCATAGAGGATCATTACCATGAGATAAGTTTGCCTGTGTAATGCAAGCCATTGATCTTCCATGGCTCATCTTATGCTCAAGGTCCAACACCTATAAACAAAAATACAGCTTCAGAATCAATATCCAAAATTACGTAGATATATTCCTTTGTATAAAGCTCCTCCAATTTCCGTCTACCATCCATGGAGAGATTCTTCATTCCCTTGAGAGCTCCTCAAATTCTTTCTTATTTTGATTCACTGCCTTCTCATGAGAGCTCTGACTTGACAACACCTTGACACTCATTTAATCCAGTATTGGTCTGTCTTTTTTTCCAATGGTATAATTATAGCTTTCCCATTTTGCACAAAGGCATGCATTTAGGTCTTTGGACTTTCTGTGAAAAGAACTTTTGCCATTAAGCAATGAGTTTTAAGTGTACACAGTCAGCACTCAGTTATCATGGGTAATGGAGGATTGGGAAAAACTAGACAAAACAAAAATACAGATAATAGCAAGCACATGAATTACCCTGTGAGAGTACATTCAGTACATTCTCTTCTCAAAGCTTAAAAAGTCCTGTTTATCCAGTTTTTGCTCAAGAGAGGGGTACTTTTACATAACAACAGACAGAGTTTGACCTGTTAATATCAACCCCTCTTTATTATGCATTTTATGGACAGTTCTGTATGTGATATGTGCATGGGAGAAGAAGGAATGGGGGAAGGTGTGGTTAATATACAATTTAGATAATCCACTCTGAAGAATCAAGTTACCTGAAACCTGTGGTCCCTGTATCTCTTCCTTTAGTGCTGGTCCTGCTATTTCTGACATAACAAGAGTGTACTTATGCCCAGTTTAAAACTAATGCACACCACTTGATTTCAGGACAACTATTTTCTTCTTTGCTTGCAACTACCTCTCCCATGAGGAATTTCTGGGAGCCAACAGTGCTGCCACCCTCTTTGACCATGAGGCACATGCTCCCAGGGTCTTCAGATATCTCCCCACCTGATGCACATGGTTGTAGTGGTCACATTTGGATGATGTTTTGGTCAGAACATGGTGCTCTAGCTCTTCATAGGGAGCTCAGATTTTGAATTATTCGTGACTTTCAACCTGCTCTGACTGCAGTAGTTTTGGCTCTCAGTGTTGGTCTTCTGTCAAAGAGCAAGCTTCAGTCAAGACAGGGCGAGTTTCTTTCTCAGCACATTTTAACTCCTTGCCTAAGTGTTAATTCTGTGTTTCCTCAACATATACATGAGCTTTGGCCTGTATCCCAGTCATGATTTAGTTTGTTATCACAGACTCCATTAACCTCAAAAACTTGTAAGACTGGATCTGCTGCCTTAGAGTAGAGATGAACTGCTTTACAGGTGCGGTTTTTTGGGTCTCATCTCTTTCAGAAAAATCTCTGCATTTTACACAGAATATTGTACTCCCTGAACATTTCTGATTTCCAGTTTCATTGTTAACTCAGGTATAGATGGCTGACTATGCCTTATTAAGGGTGAGGCTATCTGTTGCCAGAAATCAAGCCATTTTCTGACTAGCTAGCACTCATCATTTACAGTTATGACATGGATTGTTGTTTAAGTGTCCACCAGTCCTACATGTTTCCAGAGAATGTCAATGATGTTTTCAACTGATCTACTAAAGGTGAGTTTTAGCTGCCTTTAATTACATCAATGTGCTTTGCTTAGTCAACATCCAGATCCAAGAGCATTAGACAGATCTGAACATGAGCTTGAGCACTGGTGTGCAATTGTCCATGCTGCTCAATTGCTAGTGTATTCCCTGACATGTGCCCAAACTGGCTGTGCTCGAAAAAGAAGAGTGCTTAGCTGTAAGTACACAAACCATGATGTGCCATTTGCTTGCAGGACCAGAGAAGAGCTTCTTGCATATTATATTTAGTAGCACATACACAGCTGAAGAATCTGACAGTGATCTGCTTCCTTCAGCCATTACATTTAGCTGATCACTGACACAAGCCACTGAAGAAGACAGCTAGTTCCAACCAATGAGGTCTGTAGCAGTTCAGTTCCCAACATCCACAACCTAGTCCCTTAAAATTAAAAGTGTTTATTTTATTTTTTGTCCACAAAATGGTGCCAGTGCTAGGCGGGGAGGGAGAAAGAGAAGCTCATAAGGAGGTTGAGGACTGACATAGAGGCTACCATGGAAGACCCTGTGGCCAGGACTGAGCCCTGTCTCTGATCTCCTTGCAGTTTGCACTTGCAGGTGGGGGAATTCAGGCTCCTCTTCCCCGCACACTTGCCCTGGCTCCCAACTGACGTGTTCTTTTTAACACTTAATAAAAAGTATGTCACACACTAATTACCATGGTTTAATAGTCAAACAATACTAAGAGACTACATCTGATAACAGTATATTGAATAAAAGATAGTGGCCATGAGTCTGGTTATACAGAGAGTGAACTGACAGTGTTCACAGTCAAGTTGCTGGTAAAAATATTCACTAATTTTTAGCCAAGAAATTATTCTTGGAATACCCTGCAGAAACATAAGAGTTTTCCCTTAAAATTACAGTTTAAACATACAAAGTATCTAATTAACACATATCCTGTCAACCTCAAATTCTTTTAGCCTGTTACTTCAAAAAGTCATGCAATGAAATTAAGTTTTTTATGTAAGTCCAAGTAAACTAAACCAACACTATTGCACTAACATGCAGTTGTTTGACTGGATATGCTTTCAACAGATAGGTCTTTAGTATTAGGTGATCATTGTTAACTATATTATCATCATCATCTAGCTTTCTATTAATAAAGGTTCAGATCAGCTTTTATGCCATTTTACTCACAATAACTAATTTTCAGGCCTGTCATTCTCTGGTGACATAATTCAGTCTTTCAAATACTGTAGAGCATTATTTTTCTTTGATTTCTATGATCCTTTGATCAATATCTAAAGATTTATCTTGATATAAAAAAGTAATCTATAAAATCCCTTGCTCCCATGCTACATACATTATCTCCTACTGAAGGTTATAACACAAGATAAAAGCTTCATCATCTAAATAACCATTCAATTACCAAAACCTTGCCATGCAAGCCCAATACAATAGTTATGATAAAAATATACCAGTTTTGCTATCAAACAAGCAGTGAGAAATATCAGTGTAGATTTGCTAATGAGAACCACAGTTCAAGCCTTTATGCTTAGTTACTTTTTTCAGAGACGAAGTTAATTCAATTAATTTTAGAAATATTTTTTTATTTTGTTCTTTCAACAGTAAAAGGACTCTTTAAATTTAATATGCAATATTTCTATTTATTCTGGTTTTGTTGCTTAACACCTCACTGGTTTCCATTCATCCTAACATGCCTTGCAGAGCTTCAAACATGCTTTTCTGCTGCTATTGCAAAAACTCAGTTGAAAAATCCACACAGTGATTTCAGATCATTTTGCATTTGTGGCTTGCTTTTAAGTGCTCAGTGATCTGAATTTTGCAAAGGACTCAGGACTGTAAGGTAGGACACTGTGGCAACTGAAGGACTTGTTGGCCAGGTGGCTCCTGAGGGTTTTCAAAACTGTGTTACGGAATAGGTTGTGTAGTCGCAGTTTGTACAGTAGCCTGGTGTTAAAAAGTTGGATTTTTATTGATCAATAGACAAGTAAACCAGAAAATAACTCAAATGATAACTAAATAGAACTATATGCAAAAAGCAGGAAGATGTCTAAATATGATTAGTTGAACATTGTCACATACATGAACAGACTAGCATGATGCACCTGTCTTTTACAAGTTAAGCTAATAAAGATGCACAAATAGATTGTATTAATTCAACTTACAGCACTCTGTGTCATTATTAGAGTTGAAAGTCGACAAGTCTTCCATCTGGAAAGATGTACCAAATATAACATAGTTCATGCAGCCAGCCTAACTGTTTTTATGTAGGAAGTTTCAGAGAGTGGTTATTTTCCATTTCCATAGAAACTGTTGCCTCGTTTAACAAGTGCCTTTCTCCACTCCTGGAGATCTTTCAGGAAGACACAGTTAATGAGAGAGGGCTTCACAGGGGCTTTTACCACATTTTGTGATTTTACCTGTTCATTTTGCACCTCACGAGGCAGAATTCCGTAGGTAACTTTAAAAATCAATGGCTTCTGAATCTTTTAGGAAAAAAATGCATGTTTTTTAAAATGCCAAAGAAAAGGAACTAGAAATGAAAGAAAAAAAAATAGCTACAGACCATTGATGCATGCTATTATTCTATTGACAACTACATCACATAGGAAATTCAATTAGAATTAGTTTAAACTGACTGTGAGGTTCATTACTGGTTCAACACAAAAAAATAACATAACGCTAACGTTTTCATCTATAAGAGTGTTTCTTTGCATGTATTTCTCAATTAATATCATACTTTTGTCTTCTTTTTTGGTCACTTTACACTTTTTATGAGGCTTTTTCTGAATGGAGTGAAAAATAATAAACTTATACCAAGATTTATAAAACAAAGCAAAAACTTAAATACCATTTAAAAATGGTTTGTAAATCATATGAAGGATGGCTAAGTCACAGGTTGCATATATACCCTGAAAAGTCACTTCCTAGTTTGAAAATGCCTAAATCTACAATTGTTATTAATTTGTTTTGAGAAGATAACAGGACTGGAGGAAGGAGGGGCACTGGAAGGAGCTTATTTGTATGTGGGTGGGCAAAGAGAGGGCTGAGAGTGGTACAGGATGTTCTGAGCAGTTTTGGGTGAGGGTGGCAGAGCAGATGGCTCTCTTAAAAGCAGAGTCAGAAGAGTCCAGGCATCTCCAGAGGTCTGGGTAGGAGAGAGGAATCTGGATAGTTTCAGAGACAGATTTCTGTAGCAAATGTCACATGTTTTTGGGGGAGAGGCAAAGGCAGGGGATGCTCTTTCTTCCCTCCTTTCCTCATCAGTTTCCTCCTTTTGTGCTCTTCCAGGGTTTAAGAACAGTTCTCCCCTTTCCTCTTCTCTTAGCAGTTTCCATCAGGAACAAACTCAGAACATCTTCTTGGTCCTTTGGGACCTCTTAGAGAGGGCAGGGCTGTTTCCTTTGGGAGGAAAGCAGCAGGATGCTGCCCCTCTGAGTGCATTGGGATGAGTGCTACAGTGGGGCCAGAGGAGCTGGGCTGGACCTGGGGCTGTGCAGGAAGACAGCAAGGCACCTTCTCAGGCAGGGCTTCAGCAGACGCCCTTCCCTGCACCCCAAGCCACTGCTGCCCTCACCTTGCCTCAGGTGCATGACAAGCCTGTTCTCCAGCAAAAATGACTGGAATGCAAATCTCCTGCCTATAGACTGATTCCCTGGCTTTCAAATTCCTTCTGTATTGCTAGCCCTTCCCCACAGATCCTGGGTCCCTATAGGGAGAAGTGACAGGGCTTCAGCAGCAAGCCCTGTCCCCTGCAACCAGCTGCTCACTCCACAGCAACAACTGTAACTGAACAGTGAAAAATGTAGGCTTGGATACTTTTGGACCAAGGAGAGAAGTCTTCTCACTTCTGGATGATAGTTTTAAATACTAAGCCGCTTATATATTACTAGTGAAGAGGGTAACTCTTCCTTATATATTTTGGAAAAAAAAAAAACAAACAGGAAATTTTAGATTTTTATGGAAGAGAAGATTTTTTTAACGCTATAAATCAAGAGTACAGAAGGCACCTTCTATCAGCAGGTGACTGGTCAATAAATGTCTCAGACAGACTGTCTTTGAAATCACCTGTCTTGGCTAATTCCAGTCTTCTCCGCACACTGGCTTCTGAACTCTGCTTCTGCAATAGACTGGAGGCACACAGGGGCGGCTTTTGATCCTGCTACAGCAACCAGGTAAATAAGTCCCTCTGGGGAACTTGGGCTCAGCAAAGTGGACATTAGTATCATTTAATTTTTACATTAGGACATATCTTAAAAGTTATTAGAAAAGCGATTCCTGTAGATTAGGAATTCCAGTCAGATTGCAGCTATTGCAGAAAACAGCTCTGAACAGGACCAGAAGCAAGCAAGACACTTAATTTTATCTACATAATTTCATCACCTATGAAAATAAAATTTTATTAAAAGAAATACAGTGTGCTGGTCTCAGGATGACTTAGGTACTGAGAAATCAACTTCATGCTGTGAACTTCATCCAGTGGAAGCTATTACCAATGTAGACAGCATTTAGTGAAAAAAAGAAAGCAATAGCGGCCCAGCTTAGCAAAAAGCCCTGCATGAATCCCAAGTTACTCCCATCTCACAGTCATAAATGCTTCCAAGCAAGCTAAGGCCAATCTTCAGCAGACAGCTATTGTTGAGGAACATTAAATAGGAACACTATTGATTTGAAGAGGTAGCCTAGCAGAAGGGACTCCACTTAACTATGACTTAGAGCTACTACTGCTCACAGCTCCCCATTTTCTCTCTGTTCCTCTTCTTTCTTAAAAAGCATGGGCAGGACAACAGTGCTTTGCTCATTATCCCTTTTTGCAGCAGGACCTGTTTGTACTGAGAAAGGTAAAGTGACCTCTATTAATTCATGACTCAAATAAGTAGTTACTTCATCAGAGTTTTGAGATGACTGGTGTTAGGAAAGCCTTTACATCTCTCAAGGGACTCTGTTATGTGAGCAGAAACAGCCTAAGGTAGACCCTTCAGAAGCTCTCCACTTGCTTTGCTCAGGGTATAAGTTGATGACTTATCATCTGCAATAAGTAAATCTTCATCTTTATTATGTTATGGACACAAATGATGTTTCTGACAACTTTGATGTGACCTAGACTATATACTTTTAGTTTCTCCAAAACAAACTTGCTCTTTCTATCCATACAGGATATAAGTCTTGAAATTTAAAAACAAAGTTTTAATATAGGCAGATCAGGTTTGATTGAGTATCAACATATTTGGGTTTACCTGCAATATCTATCTTCACAATTTAGTTCTTTCAAGTCTGCTCCCATCTGAAACATTACAGTATGGAAATCAAACTATACTGGCATGTTGTACCTGCAGGAGATTGTGAATGCAGCATTCTGCTCATGGGAGTGCTGGAAGTTAAGGAACTGAACTTCAACCATTGAAATTAATCACAAATTCATAATTCTCAGTTGTGCCACGTACCATATACACCTCAATGGAGTTTATTAAAATGAAGTAAATATGCAGGTAGATTTAAGAATAATTGTTTCTGAAATAAATCCTACTAAATATAATGCAAGGGGTAATTTATCTCCATTGGATATTGTATAGGTCTTTGTAACTTTGTGAGAGGAAAAGAAAACCACCCAAAAGGCGTCTTTTTTGAGTCAATTCTTTCTTCTGCATCCATTGTGAAATCTTTTCAGCTCTTGGTAGGAAGTCTGAAATTTGCATACAAAGCCAAAGAAAATAGTTACAATTTTATACATTAAAATAAGAAAGAGATGAGAATTATTTTAAAAAAAAAGAAATTTAGTATATAGTAGGTGTTAGACTATAATATGTGATGGACTGATGTTACAAGAAAATAGATGCAGTTCACTTTGAAAATCATTTGAATGGTCAACCTGAGAATTCGAAAAGATAGCAAAATAAGCCAAATAATTAAACCATTTCAAGCAATGCTCAGATGTTATTTCCCAGAACTGTGAAATCTAGAGTGTGAAATCTGAATTTTGTTATTAACTAAGCAAAGTCCTTCAGGACACGGTGTGACTATTTCTCAAAGTACTACAATAAACACAACCTCGTCCTGAAGCATCAAAAAATACCATCCTCAGCTTTCAGCTGGGAGAAGCATCTGAGCAAATGATGACTAAAGATCCCAGTAGAACTGAAAAAAAAAGAAAGCAAAGTCGAACATCATTTCATAACTCTCATGTAAAAAAAAAGCAGAATAGAAATAATCGGAAAGTGATTGTATTTCTGAGGTCAAGTGGAGGAAGGTCAAATCCTCAATAAATATCAAAAACAGGTAAGCTGATATTTAGAACTATTAAGAACTGAGGACATAACAGAAATGTCATTATTTTCTGCTAGTTTGTGATGATTCACACACATCTTAAAGATTCAGTACAATCCTGACCATCTATCTAAATAAAATAAATCAAAAGGATAACAATAATATCTGAAGATGTGAGAGAGCTTCAAGAGTTACTAAAAAAAAATAAAACTCATTGGCTAAAGGTGACAAGAAGATTAAGATAAAGATCCAGCAAATCACAAACAGCAGAGATTTGGAGGAAGTGAATAGGGATGGACAGTTCAGTATTTGTCACCATAACTTGGGGACAACTAATGAGATGATGAGCTAGCAGATTTATAGCTAAAAAGAATTACTTTTTTCCTGCACAATGTATAATAAAACATAGAACTCATTGACGGGACATATTAGAGAGGATAAATTATAATGAAATTCAATCAAGGAAATAAATGGAATCTAGGCCCATTGCTGAGCATTAAAACCATTGCTATTTCCAACATAAAATATCCTTGAATAACCAGAAGCTGGAAGGATTTTCTGGAAAAAAGATCCATTTATCCATACGTAGTACTTCAACACTCTTTCTCTAATCATGCACTTCTGACCGATGGATCAAAGACCACTAGGAAATAAACAATCTCCGGGTTTGTGAGGAACAACAGGACTAAACTAATTGACTTATGAGACAACAAATAAGAAGAAAAAAAAGGAAAAATCAGAGGTTTAAAATAGTAAAATCAGAGATGCATCTGCTCTGCACATATCCTTTCACAAAGGCATTGAAACAGCTAATATTATGGGCAAGCCTGGAGGCAAAACAGAGCAAAGGACATGCAGGAGGCCCAAAGGCATGTGCACATTGCTAAAATAACAGGTCCAGGACACCAGCTCAGCATTGTTCCTATCATCTGTACCATTTCGTTCCTAGCAGGCTTCCAGGCATGGCAGGGCTAGTTTTAGGGCTGTAGAAACTATCAGACAATGCCCAGGAAAGGTCTGAGGAGCAGCATGAGCCAGGGATTATTTCCGGTGTGCAATCTGGACAAAGCTGGCTGTTTGGATCAGGGAAGGGAGTTTAGCTATGGCAAGCTGTATTACACTTGCCCTCAGGGCCACTTAACAGGCCTTATTTTCTTGTGTGTTTATATGTGATCACAGGGATTCCTGTTAAGCTTTTTGGTAGAATGGATGGGCTGCTTGCTCTTCACAAACTCAGAGGAGGCTGAGCAAGGAATTCCCAAGACTACAAAATCACTAAGGATATAAGATGAAAAACTGAGAAGAATATAGCCAGGATCTCAGTATAATGTTATAATGGGGCTGAAAAAGAGGTTGCACTATAATATGTTTCTTTGTAGCTGTGTGCAAGCGTCTTCCTGTCACCACAGAAAACAGAACTAGAGGATAGAGGGGTTCCTTGGTATTATTTGAGGCTCAGTGGAAATAAAATCCACACTACTGTTCTTGCGACAGGAGAAAGGAGGATGGGCATGAATAGAAAAAACATGTTTTCATGGCTGACAGTAACTGGCAAGTGGGTTATTCTCACTTCAGAAAACAAAGTTGTGGGGTCTGGGTCTTTTTTTCTATCTTAGGCTGCACTGGGTCCTGCAGGTGTCCTAAACATCCCCCTAGGAGAGGAAGTAAAAGGCCTAGGCTGCTTCCACACTTTCTTCCCTCCTCTTTAAGATGATGCAAAGATGTAATTTTTTGTACAGAGCCTGTGCCTATTTACCTCATTTATCTCAGCATTGCCTTTACGCTGGCTGAATATCAGGCAGTTGTCCCACCTCCAGCCATAATATCTATAAGTATTTCTTAAATTCAAGGTGCAGCCAAGATGATAGATCTTTAAGCGAATATATAAATTCCTATATGTATGAAAAAGATTCATATAAACAGTCGTTTCTGTGTCAACGTTGTGTTCCTATTTAAAATTCACAGCAACACGCAAAGGAGATACAAGCCTCTCTTTGAGCCTCCACCCACAAACTGATGACTCTATACAGATCAACAGAAGAAAATCCTGTTTATAATGACATATAACAGTGGTGTATCAACTTTGACACAGATCTTGGTGCAAAGAACAAAATATTTCTATGCAGCCTGACAACTACCCAGGCTTGTCTTTGCCTTCTTTATCTTTACAGCTTGGGTCAAAACCACACATCTGAGAATCAGGACACTACAAAGAGGGTCTGCTGGGCCTATGGGCTCTGTTTTTAATTTAATTTCTTTTTGAACCTCCCAAGCATACTCCATTTTTAACATCAGGATGAGGTCACTAAGTCAGTTATGTCAATTCGTGACATGATTTCTCCTTAGTTCAAAGGGCAAAAATGTTTTACTCCTGTCAACTTTTAAATAGTCAACACTACTCATCAACAGGAATGAGTTGATATGAAGCACACAGAGCTGTTGCACAGTGTGCATTCCAGGGTTGTCTCTGCATCCCCACACTCAGTTAAGAACAGAGTTCTGTTGTCATCAGGATGGCTGCAGCTGAATAAAGCAGAATTAAAGCTGAGGTTGTGGAAAATCAAGTGGCAGCATCAGAGCTATACGTATGGCCAGCAGGCATCAATCAGCCATTTCCAGCAGAGATGAGCACAATGAGAAAAGATGTGATTTACCTATGTAACTGAGAGCATTTTTTAATTAAGATATCCATTGTCCTCCTTGTGGGTATGATGGTAGAAATGGACAGTAACAATTTAAATGGCTAACCTGGTCACACCTTGCAATATTATTAGAGAGTAATCTAAACTTATGAAGAACTCCTTTGACCTACTCACTCAGCTTTCTCAGTTCCAAGATCCATATAAAGGGGGAAAGAAAATTGCAATTGCATGTACTTGAAGTGGACGAACTGATGGATTTTTTTTTAATTTATTATGGATATTAGAGACATGCAGAGGGTCAGGTTGGGCACCCAAAGCCAAAGGAGTTCTTTCTCATAGGCCCACTAATTTGAGTAGGTTTTCTCTCTGAAAAAGACCTACCATCCTGAGAAATAAGTTCATGAACTAGCTCAAATTGCATCATTTTGATGGCTTCGGACAGCTAAAAAAAAAATGAAAAGGAAGCTATTTTCAGTATGTTTAATGTTCATTTCTACCAATAGGTGTGGGAGAAGCCATCCTCTGAGTACTTTTTAATCTGTGGTGACAAAAAATAACAAGTGCCAAATAACAAACATACAAATCTGCTGATGAAAGAAGTCAGAAGAGTCCCATTTTATTGAAGGAGAGGAGGTATTAATTATAGACCTCATGGTAACTAAGCTGCCAAGAACTAATAAGTATAATATTCAAATTCAAATGGTGCATTATTTCCTGGTTCTTACACACAGATACTTAGACTAAGGTCAAGATGGACAATATTTTTCATTTTACTTTAAAAAATGTTTTCCTACACTTCATGTTAAAGTCTGTTTTATCTGCAAATACAGGGGAGAACATAAGGCAGTAAAAAAGTCAATTCAGTCTTATCAGAATTAAAACTATTAAAATATTCATAGACCTAAAGACAAAAGCAAGCTCGAAGCAGACATGCTACATCAAGAGAAGCCAATGCAGTTCCAGTCATTAGTATCAATTTTTCATTAGTGTACAGCAGCAAGCCAGCTCTGGTTCAGGTGGAAAATGCTGGTCCGCTAGCCAGGTGTCGCCCTGGAGATCTAAGGCTGAGGTTAGGTGTCTGTTCTGCATTGGCAGGATTTAGGTGTCAGCCTTCCTTCACTGGTTTGGAGAAATGCCACTTTGTTGCCACAGTGGTTGCAGGCACCTACGTTCCTCTCAAACGACGTGCTTGGCTTCCTCGGCACTGCTAGTGAGTATGTTCAGGCATGCTTCTCTGTTGGCTGCTCTTTGCCACAGGTAAAGGTTTACTCTACCCAAGCCTATTTGGCATTCAGATGAGGCATCCCTGTACCCAAGTCTCTTTGAGACCTCAGACCAGTCTTCGAACATCTTTGACGCTAATTATGATATAACAGCCATGTGAAATTTAATCTATATTTGAGTAGACTAAGTCTATATATGAGGAGACTAAGACTAAGACAAAGTCCTGTCATTGAAATCCCTTGGGATTTTCTGTACACAGCCTGTTTAGTGAGCGTGGGATTAATTTCAACTTGTTGCAGCCATGTAAAGGTTAAACTGCCAAACTAAGCTATATCAACTCATAAACGCCTCCAGAAGATGATTCATTTCACATACCATGAGCACCTCTCAGATGCTCTTTTCTCCCTGTCAATGACAGAAGGAGCTGAGGTTATGGTCACTTAGGGTATGATCAAGTAAAACCAGAAGAATTTAATGTTACGGCTATTTGATCTCACACTTTGGTTTCTTGTAATTCATTATGTTTTGTGTATAAATTAAGTTCTGTATGGGAAGTGTTGGTTGTTTTGTTACCAGTGGTCATTAATATACTTGGACAAGTCATATGCTGTCATAACCTCAATACTAAGAAAAGCACCTTCACATATGGAAACTTAAACGTGTAGTGTCTTATTGATGCTGGCTTCGAATATTACAGCTGGCTAGAAGCAGACTATTTTAAAGCACAGTTTTTAAAAAGAGCAGAGGAAAGCAGCAGGTCAAACCACATGAGAGTGCAGTGAGTGGGAAGGATGCAGCTTTATGTTGATAATTTTATTCTTTCAAGCTCAAGTGACTTGCATTATCCTTTCTGCAGCTAAAATTCCATTATGTTTATGTTAGTTAATCAAAAAATACAGGACAGTTATTTTCCCCATAGGCACAGGATTTTTCATGAAGGCATTTAAGCTACATGCTAAAATTTCAATGCATTGAGTTACCTGTTGATTTCCCTTGAATATCTAAGCACACACACAAATTAGCTCAGAACCTTTTCTATTAGACAATGGTCACATAAAGTAATTAAAAATTAGTTATCAGAGCTTCATTTTGCCATTAATTTATTCTGTAATTCCTAATAATGATACAGTGGAAGAAGTTTATTAGTACATTAAATTTATTAAATAAATATTGCATATGTCATGTAACTGAAGTTTGAGCTCAGTTCAGATTTGCAGAGGTATTTCAATTCTATTTTTGTTACCATTTCTTCTGTCCTTATGCCGTTCTTCAAAGTAAAGTTTTAATGTACTACTACGGACACACAAAAAAGGAAAGATTCAAAATATGCAGATAGAAAGAAGGAGCATGATTCCCATTGTTTTTTAATAAATTTCATACCTAACTGATATGTATGTCTTTAAAGTATTTCCTGGAAGTGATTTAAATCAAAGAGAAAACAGAATGTTCAAACCCTAGTGAATACAAGCAAACTTTGTGCATGCAGGTGAGGATTTTAAACCTGCATGCTATTTTGGTACTTACATGACCTGCTTATGCATCATATCCAAGCATTTCACAACAGATATGGCCTTCTGTCCTTATGAAAGAAATAATCATGGGTTAGTTATTTTAGGTTTTCCTGTCCAAATGCAAAGTGCCTGAGAAAACACATGCTGAGTTTTTGGTTATCCTTTTTTCACAGGTAGTACCTACTACCAGTGAGGGCTGTGCCCTACTGCCTTGTAAAACAACTGTTCAATACCTCCCCTATTCAGCAAGGGCTGGGTGTTGAACATGGCCATGGTGATAAACAGCAGTGGAGATTTACAGGCAGCTGGGGCCAGTTTCTGTGGCAAGTTTGACACTAGACTGCATTCAGGAGAAAGAAAACTAGTGCTAACAGCCAAATGTTACCCAGTGCTTGGGCAAGGTCAGTAAGTTGCTGCTTTTTTCTAACAACTGGAGCAGAGACTCTATTGCTCTATCGCAATATCAGAAGCATTGCTGTAGTCCAGTTTGACCTCACATGTACATGAATCTCACTGGCTAGATTTATACGGTCAGATGTGCATTATCAGGACTGCAGACTAGCAAAATGCAAAGTCAGGTGCCATTGTTTGGGGAACATGAGAGCAAAAGGTTCACCCCTTTTTTTTTTCTTACTAGTATTTCCTTCAATCTAGCTGACATATGGCTTGAGGTATCTATTCTTTCTCCAGATGTCATTCTATGCTGATGTGTCATGAGTGTTTTGTGGTTATGATTTAAGTGCATTTACTATCAGAGGTCCGCTTCTGTCCTTCTAACTCTGGACAAATAACACCTGAACTCCCCAAAATCTTCTGAGAAGGCTCAAATAATATGGGAGATATAACTTATTTTTGTAGTACTTTGCAGAGGAGGTTTTAGAAAACAGAGTAACTTCAGCTCCTAACAACCTAGATTTTATCCTGAAAGAAAGTAACTGAGAGCTCCCATTTGCCTCAGAAGTCAGAAAAAGTACTAGTTATTAGCAGTTCATAGTCAAAAGAATATGGCCATGGTCTCCCACCTAGTCTTTTCTGTGATGTCACATTTCAGACAGAAGATTTTAGGATGCTAGCAGCTGGCAGAGGCAAAAGATTTTTTTGAGGAATTATGTATATACTAATACATTGATTATTTTCATTCTTCAGGATTCATTGTAGAGTCTGCCATCCAAATAGAAGGTGATAGATCTGAACTAGTAATGTCTCGTTTCCTGTACTTTATATTTTTTAACTAGTAAAACTTAATAAAACCTAGTTGGTGTTAGTCTACTGATAATTTTAAGAGTAAAACCTCTCTATGGTCAAGACATCTGAAATGGCATGAGAAAAGGAAGGAAAAAAGGGTGTGATGAAGAAGAATAGGTTTCTACAGCCTTCAGGTCCCATGGTAACAAAGGGATTTGTACCAAAAGTTCAGAGTAGGTTTCAGGATAGAATATGGAACATCATACAACATTTCAAAGAAAGTTTGAGATGTCAGAAATGCATTATCAGAAGAAATATGATAAGGGTTAATCGACAGATCATTTTTCTTTCAGATGTTCTTGATCTGATTTGAGACATTACTAACAGAAAGTGATATATTTTATTCTGTATAACCACATTTCCGTAGCAACAGTTTTAGACCCACCCCCATGCCCAAGTGGGCAGTTAGACCCCACCTCTCCTTTACGCTGAGTCATTGTTGAGTTCCCCCTGTGATGCGTATCAAATTCTTTATTTCTCTGTTAGATGTCTTGCAGATACTGCTTTCTCACTAGCTATTTAGCATGAACTAGTTTCCTGTTTTACGTGATTCACTTTATGAAAATTATTTATTTCCTATTAAATCCTTTCTATCAAAAAACTCGAGTTAATCATCATACCATCAATTTTATCCAAAGCCTGTGGTTTTGACTGCACAGTGTTTAATAAAATAAAGAATGGTATTTCATAACTAGTGTTATTTGAAATTAGTCTGATGAGCAGAGCAACTGGAGGAGCCAGAGAACAGAACAATAAATAGGAAAGGGTCTTGTGACAAGTAACGCAAGGAAGTAAAGGCTATGATTGAAACTGAGACAGCAGTGGAGGCAACCCAAAATTTTAAAGATGTGTGTTATCCTTGAGTAGATGCAAGCTAGTCATACAAAAGAATTATCACCTGACACATCTTCGATTTCCCTGTGTTCCGATAAATAGGGATAGAGCTGAAGAAGAAAGGGTATTTGAAGAAACATCAGAGAAGAGATGAAGTTTCAGGGACAACTGAGCCCTTGCAGATACCTGCTGAAAAACAATGCCTGGAAAACAGATATGTTTTCAAGAACAAGATTTATGATCAATGCCAAGGACTGTGGTGGCTGGTGGAGCAAACAAAGAGAGATGTTGACTGTCAGATTAGATAAGAGGATTAATCCATGTTATTTCTGCTTTGTCACAATCACAGTGAATCACAGAAAGCCACCAACTTCTGCAGCAGTCAAGACAGTAGTAATATTTTTAATGCCAAAAATAAGCATTCTGAAACACAACAGACCTAAAAGGATGGATAGAGATGGAAACATACTGCATGAATAAGCATGAAACTGCCCCTTAGGCATACTCTTATTTTATTTTATGTGTATTTTACACTCCTATGTGTATATCCCCAATACATTGGAGACACTTTTCTGGCTAAACTTCATTCGTTGCCTTTAAATCTGTTGTATATTTGAAACAACAGTAGGAGTTTTGTGCTCCTTATAAAAATTACCTAAGCATCACAAAGTATCCTGTCAAAATACTTGGTATCAAGGCATTCCAGTCTCATAAGTATTTTGTAAGAATACCATAATTATCTTTTAAACTTCTTTCAATTCAAAAAAGCAAACACACCAAGTTAAGCCTGTTAACACAAGGCAGATATCTTGTGTCAGAACCAAGTAATTTCTTTCCATTAACTATCCACTAAACTTCCCAGTTACATCTACCAAGAGATCAGATTCTTTTCTTTTACTTCCAAGCAACTAACAGCACAAAAGAGAAAAAAAGGTAATAGAGAAAGTTGGAGGGTAACATAGGTTTCAGGTCAGAAGTGAAGGTGCTTCTTTGGAAGGTCTGCAGGAAAAAAGTGAACTTGAAGGGGGAGAATAAGTTTTGCACAATAGTATGGCCTCTGAAATGAATTTGAGTCAACAGAATTCAACAGGAGCTTCAAAGGATTCTTTCAGTGATGACCCACTGTCCTGTGAAATAATCAGCTGGCTAGTTTTGCAGGAGCTGTTAGTGTAATTCTTCTTCAAAGAAACTAGGACTTTTCAGTCAAAATGTATTTACTGGTTACTGACTCACTGACTGATGACAGAGAAGTGAAGCACACACCAAACTCATCAACAGACAATGGTTTCCCTATGAAACAGGAACATAAATACCAGACAAATGATAGAAAAGTCAGAGAAGTTTCCTACTTTCTATTACAATGAAAGAAAGGAAGCAAATGTTGTTTCTGAATAAAATTGTGTTGGCTCTGGTATTCAAGAAATAAGAGTTTTCCACATGCGCTGTTGAACTCCACTGCCCAAAAGCCTTGGAGGAACTCAAAGTTAGCCAGGTAAAAGTGTTAGTATTATGTAGCCTTTTTACATAAACACTCATGTTTTAACATGCAATGAAGCTACAGATATTTAAATTACTTCAAAAGTTCACTTAATAGCCCATTTTTTGGATATGACCAAGAACCTGTTATAAATTTCTTCCACTGGATCTTTTTTGTATAATATATTAGGTTTAAATAGGACATTATTATTGTTAAATGCCACCCTTTATCTACTTAGAACATTACCACGGACTTTGCCTGAACTTCCCTCTTACCTTCTTGTACGAGTTTCTTACCATCTCCTATAAATCCTTAGATGCTTTATTTGTTTATATATGGATTTTGGTTCATTATCTGTCAAAAACCCATGGATTTCTTCATCCTAAACTGTCTTCTCTGCTATGAGGTATTCCGTCAGTGTTTTTAAAATAACACACCTACTTCTATTTGAAAAAATGCCCATAATGCTTAAGATTAACAAATTTCCAGTTGACCACTGCATTCCCAGAGGTATTCTGTGCAGTTTTCAAGTGAAAGCAAGAGTCAATTTCAGAAATATGCAGCATGGGAACAAAATATCAAAAACTAAGGTGGTCTCAAAGGTGCAGCTGCTATGTCAGCTTGATTTCCTCAAAAAATGCCAGATATTTGTGTTTTCATTGCTGTTGTGTTCAAAGCTTCTAAAAAAGGTTGTTACAATTATATTTGGAGAGAGAGAGATGACGTACAGGGTTTTTTGCATATTAACTTTAAAACTTTGTGCATACTACAATGCAGACTTCGGCTTCTGTTGGGAATTTTTCTGTCCAGCTGGGAGTTAGAATTCCATTTCTTTAGCCCAAGTTCCCTAATTATTTCCTCTGTTTCCAGTTTTCATAGTTCTTCTGCAACTGGCCCTAATACTAATTAGGGTGCTCTCTTTAAAATCTCATCTGCTCCACCAAGTGTTTTAAAGGGTGCCAAGCACACCGTCCAAATTTTGTGTGCTTCTTCTGCCATCTCCTGTATATCTGTTTAATCTCTGACAGGTTTGCAAAAAGCAGGAAAGGAGGAATAATTTATTATTTATCCACAAAACCAGTTTAAGAATAGCAACAATACAACCAACTGATTCTTCCTCCAGAAAAAACCAAAAAAACAGCAAAGCAACACAGAACTCCTGCTCATCATGAACTAATTGTACAGATTAGATATTTAGATGAAGATAAAGCTTTTCATCTTATACCATGACATTTTTACAAAGTGTAAGTATTTAGCAAAAAAATGCAAGATGGGAAATGTTTGAAGAATGTCCTGGTTTGGGAGGTCAGCATTTTATTTACTTAGTGCAGGACATTATGGTAGAGACTTTACATACAATTAAAAGAACAATGACTCTTTGAAATAAGTGCTTATAGCTAATGCAGAGATCTTTCTAGAATTTAGTTGTGATTGGGTTTATGAGACCTTTCTGGTTCTATTAAATGAGCTACATACAGACTAAGGACTAACCTAAAGCCCACTGAAGTTATTATAAGTTATTTATCTACTGAGGCAAGAAATCTGACCTCTATTTTGTGTGCAGGTTTCAGGTCACCTACAAAATGAGCTTTTTTTTGATCATTTACAAGAGTTCTTATGAGCTTACCAGGACAGAGACAATCTTCCCTCCCATTAATCAGCTTCTCTCTGAACCGAGGGAAAGCTTGCATACTGGTTCCTTCTGAGAACCCCAGAGACATAAGAAAAAAATGCATTAAAAGGAAGGGGGGGAGGAGGAATTTGTAGGTACAGGGAGGACCAAGTGAACAAGTGTGAAACTGCAGCCTCCTCTTCTGCTGCTGCTTCCTGAGGCCAGGCCATGTTGACTGGCGTTAGACCGCAGATTGTCCTGCTCTTCAGAGAAAAACAGGGAATAACACTAAGCATATAAACAGTAATTCAAGAAAAAAAGGTGAGTTGAAGATGCCACTATTTTTACATAATAAAAAAGGCAGTCTCAAATGGGCTGGAAGGACTATATGATTACTGATGTCGTACATGCTTCAAGGATACCAGAAGAAATCAAGTTTTCCTACATGAGACCCAAAATCTGCAGGAAGTTCATCTTTTAAAACCCAGCTTTTTCAAAAAAGCTATAAACAGAACATGACTCACCACCACCTAAGTATTTTAAGAGAAGAAGTTTAAAGAAAAAAGCAAATGAAGAAACCCAAGCCTAGTGTCTTGCTCTCATTCCCCCCACCCCTCTGTCTTTCTTCCCCTCTTCCCAGGAAAGATTCGGAAGAGTTTATAATGATGAAGAAGCATAGCCCTATAAAACTTTAAAGAAGCCAACAGAAAAAGCTGCACTGAATGTCTCCATAGCCCCCTTTAAGTTCTTAATTGCTAGTCATGTTAAAAGCTGTTTGTACAGACTCTAATTGAAAATGAAGTGTAGAAGTGAAATCTTAAGTCAGTGCAAATCTTATCATCAACACTGACAGGAGTAGAATTTCATACAGGATATTTACTGTTGCCATCCTGATAAATAGCTCAGCACCTTTTTTAACACTCAGCTGGAAACTTTCTAGCAGCGCAGTACAACCAAATCTTACAGCCTGATCCTTGCTGTGTCATACAGTCACAGTGAATGTGAGCAAATTTATATAGACAGAGGTGATAGTTACACGTTTGTAAGATCACTTGGACTTTTACAAATGGGAAGTACTAAGAGACTCATATGAGCATTATTACATAGTGCCTTGCATATAGGTGATCCCTAAATTCTCTGCAACTTCAGTTCTATGAGAATTTAAAATTAAGTTTTGTGCTGTTCATTTTTCACAGCCATCATCCTTGCAAACATGGAAGGGTCCCTTTCGAGTCTGAAGCACAGTGGAGATAATTTTGCACTTCTTTTGCTTCTTCTTTATATCTACTTACTGTAATTCCTACTCAAATAATATTGAAATAAAATCAACAACCTAACTCGAATTGTCAGTTTAACGTTTGCAGCTTTCAAAAAAGCCAAAAGCTGCAAACAACTAAGATTCAGGGGCACAAAGAAATTGTGACAAAATGTTTTGATCAGAAAGTAGATACTGTGAGGTATTAAAATTAGACACCTGTTTATTAAATAGAAAATATGCTATCTGAATGAAAATGCATTATTTTCCTTTCCTATACAGCTATGCATGAGTGTGCTTAACATCTTTGCCCCAAAACAAGACTGAGAAGGAGCAGTTACGGTATCAGAACCAGTATTCAATAGCAGCACAGAAATACTGGAGAACTTAAACATCACAAGGGTATTATTCATATATATTTTTGTGCCATTTAAAATACACAAAAGCTGGAACACAGACAGCAGTTTTATGGTTCTGATTAAGATCATTCTTTGTGTTATTGCTGTAACCTGTACTTTTTATCCACTATGGTGAAGTTCTGTCAATACTTTCCTTTGAGCCCAGCTAGTGATTTTTTTCTAGAGTGACTCCAGAAGGGCATTCTTGAAACAGGACTGTACTCTGTATTTGATACACAAAAACAAAGAGCAAGCCAGTCATGAGGGAATGCTCTGTCTTCATCTGTTCCGCAGACTGTGTTTTTCCCTGCTTTCTCTCTTTCTTTTCCTATTCTGTTTCTCCATTTAATTTCTTCATTCTCCTTTCCAGACCCCTACTAAATCTTTATTGAATAGAAGATTAACTATACCATCTAGATTGCCTCTTGGCAACAACAGAGACATCCTTGCCCATCTGAGGTTAGTAACTAAAAGGCATAGTTCATTTCAGAATGAGTCATGATTCAATATATTAATTCAATCTATTAAAATGGCAGTGTATTTGACTAAGGGTTTTATGATTTGTTTTTCCTTCTCAGTTATGATAAATCTTTTCAGGTTTTGTAGCATTATCTTCTTTAATAAGATTTGTTAAAACATGTAAATCTAAATGACATTTTCAAAACAGAACCTAACTGCTTTTTCACTATTGACTGTGAATATCAAGTGTTGGGAATGAAGTTCTTTGAATCTCAGTTTCTCAATTGCCTTGAAGGCAGATATTGCTGATATATTAAAGGTATTCTATTTTCTGTCAAGATAGACCCCAACATTTTCAGAAAACCAAAAAACGGATAGGTTAATCTATTTTTATTTATTAAATGATAAGACTAAGATTTAAGATACAAACGAGTCTGAACTGTGTGTGTATGCAGGACACTAAATTGTGTTTTATCATGCTTAGTACTGTTTGAACAAACAACTCTGTAGCATTCACCCAGGGTGAATTCATTTAGTCTATTGGGCCCAGTATTAGTCTACAGAATAAAAAAGAAATCCTGTATAAAATAAAATTTAAAGGAAAATTATATGTGCAGGCTTGCAATGTATTTACTATATAGAATACAGCACTTCATTGTGGCAAGGCTTCTGTAAATGAAGATAAAAGAAATGAACATCAGTTTCCTGAAAGGCAATATGCAAATAAATATAAAATTTCTTAATGGACATATTATATGAATGTATCTTCATATATATAACCCATGGTCATATGTTACCCATTTATTTGTTGCTCTAAGGTAACAACTATCATAAACTAGAATGCAGGCCTGGGTAAACTAGTATTTAGCTAGATCTTGTAAGCAAAGCATGCTTCAGGGTACAATGATGGTATCCTCAAAGGGACCATCACCAAGGTGGACATGGAGTGGAAAAGAACACTCTAGAGCAGTCATTGCCTTTGAAAGATCTGGGTTTGTGGCAAATTGCTGCAACGGATTACCAAGAGGAGACAATTCTGCAATTTTTGTGTTGTAGGCTCAGCTTGTCCCATTGTATTTTTATTCCATAATACAATATAAAATCAGATGCTCCTTGAAATTTTCTACATTGATTTGGGAATTTATACAAAGTAGTCTATCTTCAATTCAATTATCTTAATTTTATGGGACAACAGAAATATGAATACAGACATCATCTTCCAGCGAGTCTCTACATGACTGGGTCAAAGCAATGAAGGGAAGTAAATTTAGACACTATCCCACTCCCTTATTGACAAACCTTAAAACACAACACATCCCTGATTGAGCTGCCTTGCTGCACTAAAATCAACACATAGGTAAGAAAAATGGAGAGTGGTTTAGTTAAATAAGTTATTATAGTGCTAGTCAGCAAAGTTAATGATATGCAAATGACCACCTTTCTAACTACATATGAGGGAATTAGATTGCTGAAATGTTAAAAGCTTCTCTCATTTTTAAAACCCATCATTGTTTTGGAACTTCCAGAATTCTATACATCTCATGGAAGTCCACCCCCATCCCCCTTTACCCATACCATTTCCTTTAAATAGAAAAACTTCTTGGGAAAGTGAGGACCTCTAAGTTTCTCTATGCACTTGCTGCAGAAAACACTAAAAGGTAGCAATGACAATTACATTAATTTTCAAATCTGGCAGTTAACCCATTAGCAAAAATGTACTATTGTTACCCCTGTTATTCATAAAACCCATGCTTTCTGACTAATTTGTTTTTTCTGCATCTATAGCACATTTTAACATTGGTCTTGAGACCAGATCCACAGCGCATTATTTATTTGACAAATATGATGACTGCTAGAGCAGAAGAAAGCTAGATACAGAACACCGAAAATGAAACTTTCTAGCTGAATATCATATATAAGTTTTATCAAGCCTATATACTTGCAAAAGAAAAGGAATTTCAGGCTCATTGGCTGCAGTATTGCAGAAGGATCTCCTTATTGATTCCTGTAGGAATAAAGACAAGTTTCCAGGCACTGCTGGAGATCTGGTCACTTAGAGATAAAAAAGCAGCAAGAGCTACAAATGTGTCTTTTTCCTGAAGCCACAAGAAGTCAAAGTTAGTGAGGGAAAATAAGAAGGAAAAGGAGAACTCATCTTTTAAAGGCTTACCTGAATCCCAGCTCGGAAGCAGTTAAGTCACCTAACTGTTTTTCTTACCTGCATTTTCTCCCTTTGACAGATTAGAGCTGTCAAGAGATAATGCAGGAGATGAACCATCTTTCTAAAGCACAGCAGAAAAGCTGATAGTGATTATAGCAAGCAAAGGGACATCACTGAAAACCATCTGCAACACAAGCACCCACTTTACTAGTCAACAAATGGCATGATTGTGCCTGCTGGGCCACAGTATTTCCCTGCTGCCCTTTCTGCTGTGATTGACCACAAGTGCTGTTCTAATTCAGGAAGTTGTCAAGGGATACAAACTGTTATTTATACACACACCCATGCTGCTGGAACAAAGCAAGCATCAAGGAGAAATGAGTCGAACCAATGCAACTCAATTTCAAAACCTTTTTAAATGTCAACCAAGAAAGATTGATGTTGGAAACCAGCTGCACATGTGTGCACGTAACCTCCTTTCTGTTTCAGTTACTTGGATGAGAGGGGTTTGGAATGTGAGACGTGAAAACTGGAAGTTCAGTAAAGAAACTGCCACGCTTGTTTTTGGGAAAGCACAAGGTACTCTGTTGGTTTCTTTGCAGAAGATTAAGCACAGATGTATTTATTGCCCGTGACTTCCCACATGAAAACAACTTAGAAACAAGGAAGGTAAGTTTGCTTTGTGCTGGCTCCTACTCTCGTTTAAAACAAAGCTAGAGAGTTGAGCACTGTCTCTCCTCTGGCTTCCTCACTTGTATTTTGTGTACAAATAGGTGGCCTCCTATCCCAAGCTGACTCTTACGGGAAACCGTAGCAAGTACCGGTGGGCATAGCAGGGGACCAGTTCTAGTTTTATGTTCTTTTACAAAGGAACAGCTGCTTCCACTCCCCCTGCCTTAAAGCCCTTTAATCACTCCTGTTTAACATCTTTATTGATGACCTAGATGAGGGGATCGAGTGCACCCTCAGTAAGTTTGCAGATGACACCAAGTTGGGTGGGAGTGTTGATCTGCTCGAGGGTAGGGAGGCTCTGCAGAGAGATCTGGACAGGCTGGAGCGATGGGCTAAGGCCAACTGTAGGAGTTTCAATAAGGCCAAATGCCGGGTGCTGCACTTGGGCCACAACAACCCCCAGCAGCGCTACAGGCTTGGGGAGGAGTGGCTGGAGAGCTGCCAGTCAGAGAGGGACCTGGGGGTGTTGATTGACAGCCGGCTGAACATGAGCCAGCAGTGTGCCCAGGTGGCCAAGAAGGCCAATGGCATCCTGGCTTGTATCAGAAATAGCATGGCCAGCAGGGACAGGGAAGGGATCTTACCCCTGTACTCAGCACTGGTGAGGCCGCACCTCGATTACTGTGTTCGGTTTTGGGCCCCTCACTACAAAAAGGACATTGAATTACTCAAGTGTGTCCAGAGAAGGGCAACGAAGGTGGTGAAGGGTCTGGAGCACATGTCGTATGAGGAGTGGCTGAGGGAACTGGGGTTGTTTAGTCTGGAGAAGAGGAGGCTGAGGGGAGACCTCATCGCCCTCTACAACTACCTGAAAGGAGGTTGCAGAGAACTGAGGATGAGCCTCTTTAACCAAGTAATAAGTGATAGGACAAGAGGGAATGGCCTCAAGTTGCACCAGGGAAGGTTTAGACTAGATATTAGGAAGAATTTCTTTACAGAACGGGTTGTTAGGTGTTGGAATGGGCTGCCCAGGGAGGTGGTGGAGTCCCCATCCCTGGAGGTGTTTAAGAGTAGGGTCGACATAGCGCTGAGGGATATGGTGTAGTTGGAAACTGTCAGTGCTAGGTTAACAGTTGGACTAGATGATCTTCAAGGTCCTTTCCAACCTAGATTATTCTGTGATTAACATACATATATATGTATATATATGTGTGTGTATGCATATATATGCATGTATATGTATAGATGTGTATATATGTATGTGTATACATGTACACATTCTATTCTATTCTGAAGGACAGACCTCTATATAGACAGTCCCAGGGGATGCACAGAAGGCAGGGAAAGGAGATTGAAAGAGGAAGGTGTGTTGGCTTCAGGCATGGATCTCCCAGCCCCAGTGTTAGGAATGCTTGGGGAGGCTGGAGCCAGTGCAGGAGCCAGGGAGGCCCTTGGGACTGGTGGAGAGCACCAGGAGGAGCACCATGCTTGGAACACAGGTCTTATGAGAGTGGGAAGGCAGCAATTCATCACCCAGCTGCGGGAGCAATCCAGGACAAGGCTGAGCATGGGGCCAGTACACACAAAGATGAAAGCTCTGTAGTTCCCAGAGAGGAGTGTAGGGGGGTGAGGCCCTACAGACATGATGAGTCTGGTCACAATGCCCTGGCAGAGCCTAAGCCACTCAGTGACGTGATGGGAAAAAACAACACCAGCAAAGAGAGGCAGATTCAAGATCTACGTAAGGGGTGCCGTCAGGCTGCCTGCCTGTTCTTATGTGAACAAGATGCACTGAAACCCTAACAATACACACACAGTCGCATCCCATTTTATCCTTTTCTTCAGGTCCTTTCCATCTGCCATGCAGAGCTGTGAGATCTGTGTTTGACAAGGAACTTGCCTTTGCAAAACCCCTGCAGAGCTTGGTCACCCAAGGTCTGCTGCATTAACCATGGGCAAGGTCCATGCAGGTTCCCTCAGCATTCATTTCCCCTCAAAATACAGCAGATATACCCAAAGATTCTGGAGATGAAGCATGGATCTGAAGCCTTTTCCCTGAAGGGGTTGCTACTGATCAGTAATCATATTGCTATCAAGCCCCCAAAAATGGAGTTCTGATTTAACCAGCAGAATAAGCAGTTGCTTATTCCCTTCTATTGCTGTAAAAAGTCCAGGTGAGTTGGGTTCCACAAACTGCATTAAGGTGTTTTCTCTTCACTGTATTCATGAGATAAATGTAGTACTAATTTTCATACTACTATTAAAGCTTAAGCTCCTGCCAATATCAGTTCTTCCATTCACTCTATAATATATATTAAAAGGAATGTTATCTATCATGTCAGAGGAATGCAAAATTGTGATGCATGTGGGAAAAAAACCAACTATACCTTGTCGAATGAACTGAAAATAAACAAGGAGAAGCTTTATTAATACATAATTTAGTTCAAATCATCAAAGGCTCTGATTAGTTTTTTCTTCCAAAAATAGCTAGGAAAAAATTTAGTCAAGGTACTTATTTTGCAGTGGCGTAAGCCAGTATCAATGACTAACATGGTTTCAGTACTATCCAAAAGCTTAAAACAAAATTGCTCAAGATATCTTGTGGTCACATCTCATGGAGTACAAATAGTTCAGTTCACATATTCTTCTACCAGCTGATTCACTTACCTGATCCGCAGTATTGACAATAGACTTCAGTCAAACACAAGCAAAGTCTATTACTGTTTTCCTAAGCATTACTTGCCTTCCATCTGTACCAAGCAAAGGCAGGACTAATATTATAGCCAAATTATTTTAAATATATATATATTTTTATATATATAAAATAGAGCCAGGAGATGCTATCTAAGAAATAGTAGCTACCTATATAAAACCTCAGGCATGCAGAGCTCAGAAGGTGAGTTTTCACTGCTGCACTGGAGGTGTGAACTTGAGCATAAAGCCTAGCCTAATCCTGTGAATTCTTTGTGCTGATGCTCTGGTTTTTTTCATCACAGTCTTCTTTCATGGTGTAAAATGCAGTCCATGTCAGGCACTCCTGAAACTCAGAAGACTCTCACTTACCGGCTTCTCTTTGAACCCTGACATGAATGCTTGAACAGTTATTTGTGGCGGCACAAGCTTTTAAAATGCCTCCCCTTAGATCCTGTTTTGTGAACAGTAATATTCACACACAAATCTGTTCTCAGGATCACAGTCAGTTGGTAGAATCTGATAATGTGGAATTATTCACAGAGCCAGTTTCCCTTGTTACATGAGTTTGTACTATATTGTCTTACTTAGGTTCCTGCTAGTAGCTGGTATTAGATGTGATGTGTAGTGATTAAAGATTTTAATATGCATATTTTAAGTTAGCTTCTAATCTACTGTTCTTGAATGATCTCACACTTTTTGCTCACTCTCTTTATACATTCATATAATGGAAATTAAGTAACTGAGTGATAATACTAGTGTTTTCCTCAAAAATTATGTGAGCTTTCCAAGGCAATTTAGTTATAAATAATTACACCCTGAAGTTTTCTTGTTCATCATTATGATAATTTACTTGGATTCTTCACAAGTCTTTAACTGTGTAGTATGGATCACTGCTTCTTCATAGATTTTGGAGGACTCAATAATTCTTTTTTTATTATTATTTTTTTGTTCTTCTATTGACACTTATTTGCTGTTTGAGCAGACAAACTAGTTTAATGGCCACTTAACAAGTTCAAAACATTAGGTCATTATTTTTAAGTACTCTTCTCCTTTTCTAATAGTTTAAATCATTACATATAGAATAACAAAGCCCATTTATTTAGAAGGTAGAAGGCTAGGAAGGCAGAAAGAGAAATGGAGATTCAGTAATGTGAACAAGTAATGAGAACAATTTAAGCCAAAGGACAATACTGAAATAAGAATAGATTGCCCATGAATAAGATTAAATGTTAAAAAGTGACTAATCTATTAATAGCTATTATAATCTCCACCGGACCCCTTAGTTTCTGCAGATGGTTGTTAGTTTGTACCCATAAGAAAGGTGGGATCTGACAGCACCAGCTTTCACACCCAGATTTCTTTTGACAGTTATTTCTTACCTCTCTTAGCATTTAACTACCTTAATAGTAAACCAAATAATTGTGTACTTGAGGTAACTCTTTTTACAGCAACATGTGCAAGGAAAAATATTAAAATTAAGAAATGTAAGATACAATTTTAGCCCACAGGAATCCTTCCCAGCTGCTTTGGTACCTCTCTCCTAGATGTCCTTCCATCTCTCCAAGCATCTCCTGGAGGTGCAGGACTCCTGGAGACATTCTGCTTCCCTAGCAGCTTCCCATTTCTGCTTACTCCTAACTTGCTTTCCTCTAGGGTTAGATTTTGGACACCAATAGAAGCTTTCTTGACTGGAAGCAGGTTATACAGATGTTTTAAGTGTGGTTTCTCAAAACTGACTAGCAAGCAGATACGTGAATTCTATAAATACTATTGGATAGTTCTTCCTGGAATGGGGAATTTCAGATACTTTTCCATATGCTTCTGATTATGTCTACCTGCCAGTTATCCCCATCCAATCTGAACTACTTACTTATCCCACGGGCATACTTGGCATGAGTAATATACTCTTAATAAATTTTACCATGATATAAAATCTATACATGTTCAGTTAATACTATAATCTCTAGTTCCAACACAAGCTTACTAGAGAGTGTCTCGTCCTATGTCCCTATCCAGTCATCAATAGCTAAAATTAAACTATGTAGTGCTGTCAGGCATATAAAAAGAAAACACAATCAGTGCTTTGCATATTTTATAATCAAGAGAGCTAAGCCCTCTGTTCAGCATCTGTTAAAGCCATCATCTGCATCACTACATTTGTTCATATGATAATTGTAGATGCACAATTAGTCTGAGTCACTCAATGCATTCTGTTGGTGAAAAAGTAGTTCTTGTCTATATTCCAGCAGAGCTAACAAAGTTAGCATAGAGTTCAAGAACAGCTTCAAAGTCCATATACAACTATTTTTACAGTTTAAGATTTCTATGACATGGAATAAAGAAAAACATGTTCATTATTAAGGATCACAATTATGTCAAGGAATAAACAATAGTTCTGTGAGACTATGCTATTCATATAGACTGGGTTTAAAAAAAAATTGAACCTAGTGAAATTGGTGATATTGGTATACACATCTGAAGTTTTTTAAACAAGAGTTCTTGCTTATATGTGAACAAAGCCTAATGCAGCACACACAGTATTCACTTCCCTTACATCTGCAGTTCTTTATAAATTGAAGTAATACATTTTTTACATAAAATTTAACTTTGGTTTTATATAATTTTTCTATCTAAAAAATACATTTTGAATACTTTTGAAAGCAAGAAATTGATACTTTAGTTGTAATTTTTAAATTCTTCTGAAAGCAATAAAAAAACCCCCAGAAAATTAGTTGAAAGGAAAGAAAGAAAGAAAAAAAAAAAAAAGGAAGAGGTTTCGCAGACATGGATTATAATTAATTGACAGTTCTAAAATGCCTATCAAGCTAAGCTTCTGAACTGCTGTAGTCTAGAATAATGGTCCTTGAAAAAGAAAACATATGGACAAGAAAATCTGGTAAAACAAAATGGTGTCAGCAAAATGATGGGAAAAAAATATTCAAGACTTACACTTTACACAAAACTGAATCTATGTAACCCATGCTTATATAAACAAAACAAACCTAGATCAATAGTATTTTAATTTCCCATATAAACAAAATTAACTGAATGCTTCTATGATATCACATAGCAATTTCAGAATGACTAAAATGGCATTCTTTGGAAAACATATTATTTGCTGCTATAATGACTACTGCCCCATGTGAAGGTCATGCATGCAGAAAGTGATGCAGTAGAGCTGTTCTCCAAAATAAAAAAGCAAATTTGTCATAGATTTGAAGATTATTTGCTTGCTTCTGATAAATTTTAACCTCTCGCTTTCCTTATATTTGAAGACAATGACTATGCTTTTATGCTTCTCCCCATGGACATTTTGACTTTTCAGGTATGACTGTCACAAAATTAATGTTCCAGTTGACTTGCTCTTCTAGGAGGTTAGCCATCAGGGCCACCTGTTTGTGTGATATATGCTTGTCTTTTCTCAGGATGGTGGTCATCTTTAGGCTTTCTAGTGATTTACTAAAAGTATTTTCCCCATGTACTTTCCACATTTTTACATCATGTAGCAAGGTGTAGGAAAAAACTGTGACTCTGACACTTCTGCTGCCCATTCCCAGTGACCTCAACTTCCTGACTGCAGACATCAGTCACTCTGTCACATACAGCCAGGAAAACCTTATTATCCAGTCGAATCACAACTTTTTCTCATGGAAGAGATTCAAATGAGGCTAGTATCTTAGCCGCTTTCTTCACCCTCCCTTTATTGCCACCTACTGTCCTTCCTTCCTTGTTCACTCATATGCCTATTAAACCTTTTTTTCATACACGGTTTTCTGATTTTATTACACTAGTTTCCAACTGCTGATTTTTAAGACTAAATATTTTTCATTCAAACGGCAGTCTGAATGATAGTTTGTGGGGTTTGCCTGCCTTCCTCTCCTGCTGTATATGTACAGTTTTTAAATTTGTTTTGACCTAAAGAAATATATATCTTTGTGAAACTACAGCTTTCATGTCTTGTCTTCCCTATTCTCCTCCTCAGTGAAAGTCTTAGTCTGCTAGGTAGAACTGTTTTTTAGTGAACCAGCCCTTTCTATTCCCCAGGCTTTCCCTTGGAGCATGATTATCTGCCATTATGTTTAACATTTTGCGTTGTACCATTACAAATCGGAATGTTATAGGGAAACAGAAGTTTCCTTCTATTCCCCTACTGTAAAGGCTAATATAAGAATTAATGCTAATGTAAGAATTAACGTTACTTCTAAAAGTTGTTGGGGTTTGGGTTTGGGGTTTTTTATGCATCAAAAAGCATAAAGTTGGTGAAGTTTGAGGTAGCATATGCAATAAGCTTTTTGGAATTTAAAAAGTCCTTGTTTGACATTAAACATCCTTTCTGATTAATGCATGTTCTATGAAGAAGTATACTGTATCTTACTGAAGAGGAATGAAATTTAACGATGGCATTGTTCATTTATATACTACAGAAGAGTAAGCATGAATTTTCTTCTTTTTAGTATTATGGGTTGACTCAATCACCAAAATCTAAGATTATTTGCAGACTATCCAGACCACTTGTATTCAATACTCTGGAAGTTTATTCTAATGTTTTAAAGAAATAGCCAGTCTATGTTTGCCCACTAGCAGCTCAGAGTGAAACAACTGGGGGATATCAGCAAAAGTTGAAGCATCCACAAGCTTAAGCAGCCACTCAGGGAAGACACTCTGAAATATAGTTTTGGTACTACAATGGATGAGTACACTTACACTCCCTTTTATTCCTTTCACCTCTGGACTTAATTGACCACAAAAGTAATACCATAAAGCACACATTAAGAAATATCTACTTCCAGTATTATTATTAAAGAGAAGAGATAGAAGTCAATGAAACAGAAACAATTGGATGAAAATTCAGATATTTCACATAGTTGCTAATATAAGAAAAGCAACATTGAGACCTGACTCAGTGTCTGAGCCCTGCAGTTAAATTCATGAGAATATCACCTGATTAAGCAATATGGACGTACAACCTAAAGATGTAACAACTCTGCTTACAATCTAGGGGTTTTTTTCATAAATCAGTTAACTTCATGATACCTGAGGTAGGCCATCATTGTGTTTGTGGCATGACACAAACTGCATAAGCTTCATGGGAAGGGTAGGATGACAGTTGAGGGTCTGCCATCAAAATTATTTTTACAAGGCAACTTTCGTTAACATCAACAATATGAATCATTATATGACAGCTTGCATACAAACAGCTAATTGCTTGCATTTGAATGCAAGACCGTGACAGGCTCCCAGCTAACACAAAACTGTTGGCAGTTGCTTATGACATGATTGCTATGACTATGAGAATTGATACAGCCACTGATTCTGTTTGTTATAATGTTTACTAAAATCCCATTCCATTTAGCACTGAGATGCTCAACCTCGAACATAAATCAGACGCCAGATGTTTCAGAGGTAAAGATGATAATGAGGCAGATGTGACAGAACCACTTCTATTGTGTCTCTTTAAATGCATATTCTGTTCCACCCACCCACCCACTTCACTCCAAGGATTATCTACCATCACCAGGTAAAAGCAGGAAAAAAAAAAATAAAGCAAATCCTCTGAAGAGTTTGTGAAGTCATACTGTACCTGAGAAAATCTCGCTGCATTCTTTTTGAATCATAACCTCCAGGAAAACCTTATTCTGGTAATTTTCTATGGTAATGCAGTGAGAATTAGTGAGTCAGTAAAAGCTCCTAGTGCTTAGTGCTTTTCTCAGAAAGCTCATGTGCCTTGTAGTACAAATATCACCACCTTTCAGCTCACAGCCATAGATGAGCATGAACACAGTCATTGCTCTGCATACATTTTGGTACAGATATAGATTTTAAAACTCTTTGCTGCCTTTAAAAGTACAAATGTCTGTCAATTAAAAAAGGACAGAACAATAAAAAAGTCTAAATATAGAAATGAAATAGAATACTTCCTCTCATCTTTTATGAAGGTCTTTCTTTTAATTCTGAAAATCCCTTTTAAAAAGGTTAATTAATCAGCTATGACTGTTCAGTTTTCAGCTGAAAGGACTTTGCAAACCTGCTTCTGAGTCCCCTTTCCATTTCCATTTCTTCATAGACCGGATTTCTTTTCACAGGCATTGCTATGAGGTGAAGAGACAGGGTGCCAGTGGTTCTATCCACTTGTATTGCAGGTCATGAGTGATTGGAAGAAACTGAAGAAAGTATGATGCAAATAACTTGTGGAGAAAGGCACGTCTTTTTACATTTCATATCTCTGTAGTGCATTGCTTCCAACTGCTCTCAAATTCAGAAGTGTTTTCTGTAGGCTGTAATTGTCAAGGTCAGCTTCTACCTTGTTTTGGAGAGAGAAACAAGAGAACGCTACTCTTTGTCTTCAAAACAATCTTTCAAATTATGTCAGGTGGATTTTAGCTTTTGATTTGATGTTCTTGTAAGGTCACCTTTAAGGTAGTTTTGTGCAAGGCAGTATGTTCACTAAGCAATTCTGAGAGGAATGAGAGAGGTGAAAACTATACAGAAAAGTTTTCCACATTGCAAAATCAAGAAAATTCATGACATTTTATGTTAATTGACACAGCTTAAGCTCCTTATTTTTATCTAAATAATTAAATGTTCAATGTGGGTTTTCAACTACCTATTAGCACAGTAAATTCTGGTACAAAAGGGGTTTTTGCTTGGTTTTGTTCTTTGTTTGCTTGTTTGTTTAATCTGACCCACTGCAGTTGCGATTTAATCATGGGGACTTGGCAGTGAACCAGTTGCTTCTCAACCTGAGCTATGGGATCTCTAACTCATGAGGTTGTTCTGTTCTTACTAAGTGGGTCTGTCCCTGACAGCCAAGTTTAAAACCACTGGTATGTTACATTGTTAAGTTAAATCATGCAAAACTAAAGGTTACATCAGATACATGGATAAAAAAAAAAAAAAAAAAAGATACATTACAATTTTTGTCATCAGTGAGACAGATGTGGAGCTTCAGCATTAGCTTCAGCAGGACTGTCCAGTATATACTGGCTGCAATATATATATCACAATGTAGTATATAGCCTACTTATCAAAGTTAAGGTCAGTGACAATTGATAGCTCTTTAAATTATATGACCGTAAGTCTATGCAAAAGAAAGTAAACATGAAATTCACACCAACTTGTCTGTATGGCCATAAATCCTCATTTCTCTGAGACAAAGGAGGGAAAGAAGATGCTGTACTACTGCTGTGGTTTGAAATACTCTGCTTGGAAGCCCACTGGTTCACACTCATTTTTTCCACTTCTAGTTAAGTTCTGGGAAAGGATTTGGTTTTTTTTAAAAGTGCTACACTGGCATTTTAACTGGAAAAGCTTCACCCTTGTTCAAACATATCCAGATGTGAGATCACTTGCTGGTAGTATGTGAGACCATGTCCAAGGCCCTTCCTTATCATACTGACATTACTGTAACTAGCCCTAGGAAGTGGTCATCACTAGTGTACCTGATCTGCCACCCAGTTCTGGAATTTAGTCAAGGACTGAAGAGTTCTCTAAATAAAATCCACATGAATTTGAGCTCTAGAATCCTTAAGTCACTCAAAGCTATAAATATCAGCAACAATTCTTTGAAAGAACTAGTCAGAGGTGCTCCATTTTCGGATTAATCTGTGTAATTAGCTGGAGGGAAAGCGAAGCACAGGTCCTCAGCTTGTCCTGCTTTAGTCAGATACCATCTTCTTCTTCAGCAAATGCCCCACGGGTGCAAGAGGCAGTTACTCCCTGGCTGGGCACCTCACCCTTCTCTTGCCAAAGGTGCACCATTATGCTGTGTGGAGAGCAAGACTCATTGCACTGGGGGGGAAGAGTGGTAATTCTGTGAGTGTGCTGCATGAATTTGGTCCCTTGGAAATTTAGACACAGTGTCATTGAGTTTATAGTGTCTAATGAGCCTCATTTCTTAAACCAGACTTCGTCTGGGCATGTATTTAACTAAGAACTCTTGAGAATTTCATTCACTTCGGTGTAAACAACTTATGTTCTAAGTTAAGCAGCTCATGAGTTATTATTCTGAAACACAATTTTCGACATGGATTCCTGTATTTTTAAGTTCTACTTTAAGCACTGAAAGCCTTTCTTTGGATTTGGCCCTTTGTTTCTTTAAAGTAATCAACTTTGTTGGTAAAAGGGGATGTGGTTTCTCTATCTCAAAGGCATGCAGTAGGTGTAGACATATAACCATGATGAGATGATCAGCTGTGATGTGGCCATAGAAGCATCTAAATGGCTAGATATACTTGCCTAAAAGATGTTTCCAAAAAATTATCAAAGTCTATAAAGTTTCCAGCAAGGATTTGTGGCATACTAAGGTAACATTGTCTCAGTAGGAAATGAACCTTGCAAAAAAAAATTGTAATTAGTACTCTGATCATCAGTGTTCAAGACTCCTATGCTTATCGTATATTCAAATATTGACTGAAATGCTTTATCACAAGAAAGGGTCTGCTTTCAATGCAACACTACATACAGGTTTTGCTAAAAGATTCTGATCTGTATTGTGACCACCATGTTTAATATGCATCAATTATTCATAGTGAAGTCTGGTGGTTAATTGATTGTTTTGAAGACAAGAGGCAGACAATGTTCTGATCAATTTGAGATTTTGAAAGCAGTCTCCTATATGTATTGTTTTGTATCTTCAGATCAAAATTATCTCAGCTGTATTTCCCAAAAAACAGGTGAATTTTGGACATTTATGACCTTTTATATTCCAAGATTTTTTAATTGCTGACTTTTCATATATTAAGTTTATTGTTAAAAATAATATAAATACAGCTCTTTTTTTGCTAAGACATTTAAGTGAATATAAAGAAACTTTAGCACTACAGAAGAAATTGGCATACCTCAGGAATTTGGTTCAGAGGGACACCGTCATTTAAATGCCTTATGCTGCCCCAAAATACAATCCACTATCTATTTTTAAGTCTAGCTTTTCAGTTTTCTAGATGACTGGGATGCTGTAGATGAGAGAAGAGATTATGCATGCATTTTGATACATAGGTGTCAAGTAATTGTATAAAAATGAAATAAAGGGCAAATACAAACTAGTTGTTGCTTTGTGTTTGTGTTAAAAATAGGACAGCAAACACCATCTTAAAGAAAAACAAAGCAATATTCAACTGGTCTTTTATCCTGTAGAGATATTTGTAGCTTTGGAAGGATCTTAAAAAATGATTGCATGGGTAGCATATGAAACTAAATTGGATAAGCCTTCAGTGAGATTTGAACTGTTTCTATAGCGTTTGTATGTACGTTGTCTACTTGAAGAATGAAGGAAATTGCCTACTATGATTGGTGCCTGTCTGATCTCTTTTCAAATGGGCATTTCACAATGTAAGCAGCTGTCATTTTCCAGGTAGATGACACAGCAAGTGCTATATGAAATATGATGTCCTGTCATTTTCCATGAGGTGTAAAACCATAATCCATTCCCTTATAAACCTCGCTCTCTTGGCTGGATGATCAGGTCCACAGGGAGTGCTCAGCAGACTCGTCCTCAGCCTGGCTGAGGACTGTTTTATGTCTCTGCTATGGCTTCTCCCGTCCCTCTGTCATGGTTTAACCCCAGCTGGCAACTAAGCGCTGCCCAGCCGCTCACTTGCTCCCCTGCTGGTGGGATGGGGAAGAGAATCGGAAGGGTAAAAGTGAGAAAACTCGTGGGTACAGATAAAGACAGTTTAATAAGTAAATCAAAAGCCACACACTTGCAAAGCAAAACAAGGAATTAATTCACTGCTTCCCATCAGCAGGCAGGTGTTCAGCCATCTCCAGGACAGCAGGGCTCCATCACGTGTAACAGTGACTTGGGAAGACAAACGCCGTAACTCTGAATGTCCCTCCCTTCCTTGTTCTTCCCCCAGATTTACATGTTGAGCATGACATCATATGGTATGGGATATCCCTTTGGTCAGTTGGGATCAGCTGTCCCAGCTGTGTCCCCTTCCAACTTCTTGTGCACCCCCAGCCCACTCGCTGGTGGGGTGGTGTGAGAAGAAGAAAAGGCTTTGACTCTGTGTAAGCACTGCTCAGCAATAATTAAAACATCCTTGTACTATCAACATGGTTTTGAGCACAAATCCAAAACATAGTTTCATGCTAGCTTCTATGAGGAAACTTAACTCTATCCCAGCCAAAACTAACACACCCTCTCACTGCAACCTCCAGACACTGCTAACCACAGACACTTCAAAAAGGAAGGCCAATACGTGCCAAAGCCCCCATCTTTTAATTCTCTCTATTGCCTCTGTCCTATTGCTCTTATTTATGCCCTGTATACCCCAAATTCTGCAGCTTTCCAGCAGAGCTCTGCCTCCTTCCTCCCTCCTCCTGACAATTCTGTTATAATAATGTGATTATTTAACACTTGCATATGAGAAAACCTAACTATTCACACTCAGAAACACTCTGTCATACTTTATTGAACAAAGTCCATCTTCATCTGCATTCCTGAAATTGTTACTGCTGCTTCTGTAATTTTCTCTTTCCCTTCCTGTTATTTTAATATGTATGACAGAGAGGTGAATAGAAAGATGCACATAGAAGACAAATGGAAATAAGTTCTCATGGAACAGAAGCAGGAAACAGTCTAAGAATAGATACTGGTAACCAACACCAATATTGGTCACTGGAGTTCATGTAATGTCTAGAGCAGAAATGGTGATTTAAATACCTGTGTTCTTAGTTATTTAATCCCAGTTTTGGGATATCATTGACATTTATACACTTGTATGGCACATTTAACTCTTGATGCACTTAGAATTCTTCAATGTGTAGAGTTATGCAGATAAAATGCAGTCTGTGTAAACATAGTCATTCCTCCAGAAGATGTTTTGGTGCCAAAAAAAAAGTTAAGACACATGAATATTCACAAAAAACCCATTTTCCTGGTTTCCTCATTTTAAGAATCTTTATGATCTCTGAAAGCATGGACTTTGCAGAAGGCAGTGATTTAGAAGGATCATAAAGTGATATATGTTCCTGTGATCGCTTGCTGATTCTTTTGTCTCAAGAAGAGATTGCTTGACCCTGCTATTGAAATTAAATTGTTGTAGAATGTGAGCTTAGTTGTGATTGTTCTGTTCATTAATGCTTCTTAATGTTGTAAATGAAAGAAGCTTTAGATTGTGCTAATAGGAATTAAACTCAATTACAACTTATCGATAGACATATTGGAGTCTAATCTGAGTTTTGTAGAACAGACTGGTTAAAGCTAAACTTGTAAAACCTCTGTTTAAATCTACCATCTTTTGAAAAGCCGTATTTCTACAATTGTCTTAAGTTTTATCTTTAAGATCTGAAATTTTAAACACAGTTTATATGGTAATATATTATTCTGTAGATTTCTTTTTGCAATATGACATACTGCAAAAGCAGTGCTAGTGTTCAGTACAATTTTTCCACACTGCTTACAATACTGAGCATGGAAGAAAAATTGAGCTATTGTAATTGCATTATATTTCACTCTGCTGCATATTATAGCTGTTACTCACACACTTCTGTGTAGAAGGAAAAGCCTAATTGTTGTCTTCTTAGCTTCTTCTATGAGCTCCTCAAAGTCCCTCTTTATTGCACACACTTGTTGGTCCTGCCAAAAGCTTATATTACCACTGGTACTTCTTATCATCTTCCAAGACTTTGCTACACCCTGTCTGGCTCACAGTCTGAGAGGAGCTGTTTTCCTGAGGGTTTTTGCATTGCAGGCTTGAGTCCTGCAAGAGGGCTTGTGCAGAGTCCTGGAAAGCGCAGCTTCTCCCTCTCAGATGTTGAGGGGTCATCTAAAATATGAGACATGCACAGGCAGGCAAAAACATACAGCAGTGAAGGAGAAAAAATACAAGACAAACTAAGATGAGTCGCTATGCACTGCTGCTTTGTGCAGCTTTTACAAATGCAGCATCTGCAGACACAAAGAACAGGACACTTGACAGATAAGAAGGCAACTGTCTGAGCTTTAGTAAGTTCTGTGGAAAAATGTAATCCTGGACACAGGAAAATGAAGAGGTACTTGAAAGATAATAATGGAATCGATAATTTTTTTGACCAGAGGCACTAAAATGTAGACAGTAATTACTAATATTTCACTAGCGCTTAGAGACTCCCATCACACTTCAGTTCTGTTGAGCTATGTGTCATGTGGTCTGACAGTAAGAAATACTCCCTTTCTCTCCCCCAAAGAATGTGCAAAGTATCTAAGAGGTGATCTGGCAGACAGCTGAGAGAAGGAAAGGTAGTGGGACACAGCTGTGGGGAAGAAGATGTGGTGCAAACAGTAATAACATTTATCTTGGAAAATGTGATGATAGATACCGAATTATTAAGGTTGCATCCACACCAACCTTGGTGGTTCATGAGAGATCGCTTCCAATCTGAGCAGGTGGTGGTGTTTTATAGGAGAGGTGGTATGGCATAAATTCAGGAAACACAAAGCAAGTAATTACTACAAATAGTCAAAACACTAGAAAAAGAGCTCTTGACATAGCTGTCAGATTGCAGAAGAGGGGAGACTGAATATAAGGTGGGATAAGCCAATTCAGAACTAAACATAGAGTGACAGGATTGTTTTTGCAATGATGCAGGAGCAAAAAAAAACCCTGAATCAAAACTCAGCTAATAGCAGAATTCTGGACAAGGATTTATGAACAAAACAAAATTTTAAGATTTAAATAAATGGAGAAAAGTCTACTAAAGAAAGTGACTTTTTTGTTTGTACCGCAAATCCAGAGCACTAAAGATTACTGAGAAATCATGATGAGAGTCATAATAGGGTGTTAGTACTGAGTGCTGAGCAGAGGGGAATGATCATCCTCTGGACCTGCTGGCTGCACTTGTTGATGCAGCCCCCAATGCTGTCGGCCCTCTCTGCTGCCAGGGCCCACTGCTGGCTCAGGGTCACCTTGCTGTCCACCAGAACCCCCAGCCCTTTCCCACAGAGCTGGTTCCCAGCCTGCTGTGGTGTGTGTGGTTATTCCTACCCAGATGCAGGACTTTCGTCAGGTTCCTGTTGGTTCGTTTCTCCAGCCTCCATGTATTGACCATTCTCTCTGACTTGGGGTTGTCCACAAACTTGCTGAGAGGGAAACCCTTCCATTCATCTAGGCTGTTAATTAAGACATTAAACAAGCATTGATCCCAGTATTGTGTTTATTTCTGAACTGGGATAAACCAACTTATTCTTGTTTGCTTTTCCTCTGCAATCTGACAGCTATGTCTACATCGTTTTTCCAGTGTCTTGACTGTGTATAGTAATGACTTGCTTTGTGTTTCCTGAATTGATCTCACACCTCTCTTATAAACCACTACCACCTTCTCAAATTGGAATTGAGAGCTATTATTCACAGCCTGACTTTAGCCAATCTCTTCTGCTGCTCAGAAAAGATACAATTGTGATTGAAAATATACATAACCAGCAATTGCAGAAAATGTACATTAAGCAGCAATCATTTTATCCTCATTAGAATATTAGATGTGGAATAAAATATTTCTGAATATAAATCATATAAATGATAAATGTTTATGCCAATGGATTTACAAGTGTACCCTTAGAAGCACTCAGAATTAATCTGGGAATCCTTTTCAGAGTTATCAAGGCTTACAAATAGCAATGCTTTACAAATGGACAAGTTGAGGACAGAAGAACTAAAAAATATGGCCAAATTCACCCTGTGAGGCTATGATGGCATGAGACATGTTTGAAAATGCCTAATCATACTAGGTATTGGCCAGCATTGTTTTCCCACACAGCAGCAACCATTTAATGTAACAATATTGTAATGTAAGGTTTCTATTTTTCAAACACGTTAAACAGAGACACTTTTTGATATTACACTTTATAAAGCATGTATTTGAGATTCTTGACAAGGAATAAATTTTATTTTCCTAAATTACAAATCAACACAGATCAGTCTTGTGGTATAAAGAACGGTATGTAGCAAAGGTAATAAACTAATTTTGCTTATTCAGAAAATGTGAAAAGCACACACCTGTTGAGCCTTTGATAGATACACTAAATAACTTGAAAGGTTTTATTGTTTGCTGACAAAACAATACAGGTGCTTGTTGAAAAGCCTCCCAATATTGTGCTACATTAAGAACAAATAAATGCTTCTACCCCTTTTTTTAAATTCTCCATCTTTTCACATAAACCACCATGAATCAAGAGCATGTCTATGGAGTAACAGCTAACAGAGAAATACACTGGGTACAGGCAAAAATGAAAATGTAGTGTAAAGATTGTGTTCATGGCACCAGAGCATAATAACTAAGGTGTGAGCTGGTTTGACATCCTCTCTCTGACAACTCATACTGATGTTTATATTGGCACATTCAATCAGTAGCCTTAAACAAGATCTGGAGGAGCAGAACCACCCACTCAAAAGTATATAAAAAAATTAAACATGAAATTAATGTTTATTGAGACAGATAAATTAGTGACTATTTCTACTCTTAAAGAGGATGGATGGCCTTTGCCTGGCAAAGCATTGTCAACAATCTACTATGTCTAGCAGTGCATCTGAATGCGTATTGTGCCTGTGAAACATCAAAAGCCATAAAACAGATTACAGTCAGAGATTTGTGGTGATGAAGAGATTTTAAATAACTGTGCCAGGCAGTTCGAATCTGGAGAATATATTTTCTGACCAGTAGTACCAGGCGTTTAAACATGCTACTCCTAAACAGCAACAAAAATTTAGTCTACTCCAGGACTCCACTATCATTATAAAATGTCCCCTAGCATTTAACTGATGTTATGCCAAAGAGGAATAGTTTAGTCTGAGTCCTACTTGGGGTATCTATGGCTGACATGACTGTATGTTTTAGTTTCATTGCTATATATGGAAACACCTGAAATCTTGCTCAAATTTTTCACTCTTCTGACACTCTTAAATGCACAAAATCTGGTTTTATTCCTATAAATGTGTACGGGGCGCAAGTGCCCATGTGCTGGCAGCGGGGCTGCAGGGCGGCCTCTGTGAGGAGCGGCCGGGGCTGCCCCGTGCCAGACACAGCCGGTTCCAGCCGGCTCCAACCCACCCACAGCAGGGCACGGCTGAGGGAAAAGGTGTTTTAATGGTTATCTTCTCATTTCTCACTACCCAGATCTATTTAAACTGGCAATAAATTAAATTAATTTTCACCAAGTGGAGTCTGAGTTACCAGTGACAGTAACTGGTGAGCAATCTCCCTGTTTATCTCAGCCCACAAGCTTTCTCACCCTATTTCATCCCCTGTCCTGTTGAGGAGGGGAAGTGAGAGAGCAGCTGGGAGGATGTTTGGCTATTAGCCAAGGCTAATCCACCAAAAAACTTTTCACAAAGAAGAGTTTCTGAAGACACTTCATTTTGGGGGAAAAACAGAAATTCTACATTGGAAGAATATGCAATTTTTGAAATATATTTCTTGTCTTTATATTAATTATTATTGCAATATTTCATGGCATGTATGCATTATTGCTGTATAATGTTACATCTCCTGTCACAGTAAATTTCATCTCTTTGTGATACATTATACCAGCAGCAATATAATTCAATATATCATTATATACGCAATACTATACTACAGCATAATGTAATTTTTTTTTCTAATTTTTAAAATTATTTTGGCTAGGTATTTGTAAATACTGCCTGAAAATATTGAGTATTTACACTGCCTACATTAAGCATTTCAGTTTATATCCCTAAATTGGCAGCCTGTTTGTCCTAAGATCTCTTTTCAGTAAATAATGATCTAGGAGCATTTTACAGAATTTCAAGATTCTGCTTGTAATGACTCTCTGAAGTTATGCATCTCTGCCCATAAAGTATATTGACAGAAAGATAGACTGGACTCATAACTCAGGGTTTTAATGATACATACCATGAGTACTCCAGTTATCCTGAACAAAGTGAGATAGATGCTGAACATTTTTCACTATAAAAATTAAATAATCCTCCCAAAAAAAGGTACTGAAAGTTGCTGTTCACGTAATTAGTATATTTTGACTAGATCTTCTGTGTTTGAAGAGCCAAAGTGTTTTATTACTTAAACAAAGGAGATGATATTCATGTCTAGAAAATCAGTACTTCCAATCAGTAGTAACAGCTGCCCTTTAAAGTTTGCAACATGTAATAAAGTCTAGCAATATTTTTATGTTATTGTGAATTATTGCTGATTGATGCACTACTTCTTACTGTCATGAGAAAACAGAAAAATAACATAACTGAACAAAAAAAATATTTCTTTTTAAAGGATTATCCCACAGAAAAATAGTATTCTTTAAAATAAAACAATAAACATTTTTATCTCAAAGTATTCCTCTAAGAACAATTTAATTTACAAAAGAAGAATGAAATCAGTATAACTTTCTGAAGAATGAATTGATGAAAAAGGTTTAATGAAAATTTGGCCACAAGGCTTTGTACAGATCATCAGTCAGGTTGACACCTCAAATAAATAATCCAGTTATTTTTAAGAATGTGAGATCCCAGTCTTTGGAATGACCTACAGTTTTTTTCTAGTAACATGACATTAGAAGTTTTATATGCTTTTTATGCTTGTGTTCAATTTATTTTTCTTTTAATTTCTTGATTGTCAGGAAGTTAATTCTGTGCAAATTTGTTTCTGCGTATCATTATGCCCTCTAAAATATTACTGTTTATCTTTCCATGCTCGTCAAGTTTTACAAATAAACTAACCAGAAAAAAAAATCAACTCACATGCTTGCTTTTGTTTGACATATGTCTTTCTATAGAACAACCAGATACACTTAAGGATCTGGATTTTCTTTTATATATTGCTGTAAAATGCAGTGGCTTATTGTAGTCCCATGAGCACAAAGGGGAGCAATACACAGAAGCTGCATTAGGACAGAGATGCTGGGTTTCCAGTACTGTACGGCTGAACTAAAGCAGATAAAATAGGCTGTAGGATTTCCAGGTCACCAGTTATCAAAGAATATTCAATAGGTCCTAGGCTGTTTAAGAATCTCATATAACTGTTTTTTTCTCCTTATAATGTCATTCATTTATTGTTATCTATCTCCAACAGAATGTGCTTACTGTACGAGACCATTCTATAACCTTTCCTGGGTTTTGTTACATCTTTATTAATCTCTTTCTTTTTCACCTCCAGGTTTTTCTTAATTTGTAAAATTATGATATGTGAAACATCATAAAAATAATAATACTCTCACTTTCCTTATAACACTCATTTCGGATTGCTACAGAAACTGCAGCATCTTTTTTTCTTCTTAGTTTTTCTTTTCACGTAAAACACGTAAGAATGACTTTCAGCATATGGTGGCTGTTTCATTTTGTCTAGAAATTGTAAGAAAGGCTTTTAAAAATTAGTAAGTTATTTCAGATAAAACCATACAAATTTCCCAATCGTATATTATTTTGATAGCCCGTGTTGTTAGACATAAGAACACAAAGACATTTCAAGCCTTAAAATCTCACTGAGTGGAAGATGCATCCTGTTTGCAAAGTACGGGCATTTGTCTCTAAAGTGTGTTTAGGCAACGCAACCTGCAATCACTACCCAGTGTGCTATTCAGGAGCATTTTCATGCTCCTGCATGTGCCCTCCCATTTCTCCTTCATGTGCTGTGCACACCTATTGGATAGGTCTGGCAGGCGTGAATAATTCCCACCACCTGTCTGACTGTGCCCGGCTTTGTTCCAAATGGAAAGCCAGCACTCACAGCCCTTTTCTTCTGCTCAATGCCCTGTTTGGTGTTTTGATTTTTCATTATGCTTACCAGTCTGCCGTGGGAATTTCAGACAATATCTCATCTTGCAGCCTTCACACCACTGAAAACAAACAGAAGTTAAAAGCAGAGATTACTTTGACCTCCCTTCTGGTTCTGCAACTGGAAAGGTGGATTTTTACACTGTGGTATAATCTTGCAGTATATGTTGCCTCTGCTTCTGTGCTCTTTGGCAGACACAGTGTCAGGCAGCAGTGCTGCCTTTCAGCCAAATGCTCCTGGATGGTGAGCCAAATACGAGTGGCAAACTGTCTGCACATTGTAATGATTATTTTTTTTAAAGGCAAGATTTTGCCTTAAAATAGTGACTCTTTTTTGTCTTCATTCTTTAGTGAGTCAGGCAAACAGTTGTAAATGTGTCATACTGTATGATCTCACAGCCCAGGGCTGTACAAGCTGTGTGTCAAGGCACAATTTGGCCTTTAAAAGTATAATCATCTGAAATACAATGTACATGAGGAAAAGGGCAACAGTAAGGGAAAGAGAGAGCAGATTCATTCTGTTAAGGCAGCAATGACTGGCATATCTTTAGAAATCAGTAATTTACCTATGCAAATGTATTGCTTAAATCTCTACCAGATTATACTTGAATGTACTCACTGACAAGGATGGGGAGCCTTGGAAAACCAGTTAAGAAAGGGATTTTTATAGAACTGGACTTGCTTTCCACCTATGACTGAATAGTAGAGATACAATAAAACAGTCTTGAAAAGAAGGAATATAAAGGAGAAAAAGAAAACAGAGGAGTTGGATTAGTAGCAGCCAACCCCAAAAATTCAGGTTCTGATGAGGCAAATATTTACATCCTGGATACTTATTCAAACCTTGGACACTTTGTGTGAAATCTGGTGAAATCTGCAGAACATCATGCTCAGATTTAATGTAAAATATAGTTTACAAATATCTGACATAAGTTACTTAGAGAGCAATCTTCAACTTTGCATGAGCTCGTTCCTAAGAGTTAAAAGATCAAATCCATAAGTGACAATATATTCCACCTCAAGATCCTAGTTGACAGAAAGGTACAGGAAATTAAGGGTCTGAAAATGAAGCTTTCAGCTATTTCCAGAGACCGAAGCAGTATTTGATTCAGTTCTACTTTTCAACATGGATAAAAATTGAAGATGGTATTTATAATTTTAAACATATTCTGTCAGTCTAGGAAGGCTTTGATATTAATAATTTTTCACCTCAAATGTAAAACCAGTGACTTCCTTGAAAAATTCATCTAATGATTATATCAGAGAAAAAAATGAAGCTGACAATTTTTTATATTTAATGGCATCAGTTACAGTATGATTACCAGTATGTCATAAACATTAAAAAAGGACTGTGCTAACATTTTAATCTAGAAAAAACAAAAGATAACAAACACTCTGGCCAAGCTTCAAGGATATTCGAGGCCCCTCAGTGAGTGACAATTGTCTCCACATTTAGATATTACATGTATGTGAAAACAAAATGACCGCTAATATTTGCCTAAGTTGTGTGGGCCACTTTTTCCTGTGAAAATGGCTAAAACAACAAACACACAAAAACCCCAGAACACCATCAAAAAGGTTTTGTATCAGTTCAGAGGGTACAGTCACTTAGAGGGCAAAGTTTCATTCTTTGCAGAAGACGATAAAAGAATAGGTGATTAAAAAAAAAAAACCAACAAAAAAACCAAAGAGTATTAAGTGATTAAGCTTAATGGTTTCATTCGGAAATGGAGCTCCATGAAGTCCCCATCTTTCCATTCATTTTAAGTCCTGTGATGATCCAATCTAATCTTACAGAAATGTGATCTTTACACTTACTTGTTCGATAAATAACATTATAACTTTGTTTAAAAGTATATACTGAATGAATGCAGTTATATCAGAAGTGTGTTCACTGGCCATAGTTCTAGCTGATGACAGTATCTCACCTTGTTTAGTGTTGCAAAATTAAAAGGAATGAATAAAGAGCTGTAAAAATTCATCAAAGAAAGATAGAAGTGACCAGGTTTCAGTGGAACTAATACATAGAAAAAGGATTAAAAGTAAATAATTAAAATCATAAAAAGGGAAACAGAGCATATTAAATTAGAGAGGAACACACAGTACTTGACTCTGCCTTATGAAGTGATGTAATGATTGTTATCAAAAGTTTGAAAGAACCAGTAGAGAAAGACAATTTTAAAAGGTAGCTCTATGTGAGTAAAATCCTATAATTCTGCTGCATGTAGCTGAAAATTCATTAAACTTTAAAAAATGGATACTGAATAAAACACAGTACAGCCACCATCCCACTTAGATTCTTATTTATTGCTGTATCAGGGGCCCTCCCATTTCCTATTAGAAAGCATGAGTAGAAAAAAGATGGTTACAGTGGAAGGAAAGAAAGGTTAAATAGAAACACTGACTGAAGGATGTGTGTCTGTTTTCTCATTTTATATCATATGTGACAAAGCATTCAAATAAAGAGAAATTAAGAGGTCATTATGTACACTCATCTTCTTTCAATGTCAAATAATGTCTGGCTGCAACAGGGGCAAAGGCCAAGGAGGCTTGGAGCAGGGATGGGCGCTGCAGAGGTTCCCTACACACTTGTTACACTGCTTCAAACAAATCAGTTTCCTGTTTTTGCAAACCTACTGCTGCATGAATGTCAAAGACCTTTTAGTATCTCAGTTAAAAACTGCTGACTGTCTTGTTGGTAATTATATTAATACATTTAGATAACACTATGATAAATGATCTAGAAGACATCAGATTAAGGAAGTAATTTCAAGGTGTGCTTTCTCTCCAAAAAGAAACATGCCTTCTATACCTTGAACAGAAATAAAAGAGACTATGGGCATTTGTGTGCCTATTGAACACTTATGGAACTTGTGAATGTAAAAGAAGTTTTGCTTGTGATTCCAGATGAAGGCCTAGATAAAATGGTGAAGAGAAAATTTAAATTGTTCTACTTGTCTTAATCACTTGTAGTTTGTTTCTTATCTTTCTTTCAGTGAATTTACAACTCTGATATCTCTGTTAATTTTAAAATGAAATCTTGTAACTGATTTTAGTCTGCAATTCTATTGCAGAAAGCTATTGTGTGCAATGATACAGACATGGACTAATGAACTGAGGCAGTTACTAACAGCCATACAACAGTCCTAAATCCAGAAAAGCCATTTAAGCACTGAAAAGAGAAAAAGTGAAGAGGAGTCACTAATGGAACACTGTTTCCACTAGAATACTTATTTTATCAGTGTTTTGGAGCGGGTCCAGAGGAGGCCACAAAAATGATCAGAGGGATGGAACACCTCTCCTCTGAGGAAAGGCTGAGAGAGTTGGGGTTGTTCTGCCTGGAGAAGAGAAGGTTCTGGGGACACCTTAGAGCAGTCTTCCAGTACTTAAAGGGGGTTTATAGGAAAGATGGGGACAGACTTTTTAGCTAGACCTGTTGCAATAGGACAAGGGGTAATGGTTTTAAACTAAAAGAGCTCAGATTTAGACTGGATATAAGGAAGGAATTTTTTACAGAGGGAGTGGTGAGACACTGGAACAGATCTCCCAGAGAGGTGGTAGATGTTCCCTCCCTGGAAACATTCAAGGTCAGGTTGGACAGGGCTCTGAGCAACCTGATCTAGTTGAAGATGTCCCTGCTCATTGCAAGGGGGGTTGGACTAGATGACCTTTAAAGGTCCCTTCCAACCCAAACTATTCTATGATTCTATGATCTTGGCTGTCTTTTTTCACGTTAAGTATTTGCTTAAAACTTACATACCCTGAGCTTGATACATTGCAAGCACAGTAGAATAAAAATAATAATAATAATAGAAGAAGAAGAAGGAGAAGGAGGAGAAGGAGAAGGAGAAGGAGAAGGAGAAGGAGAAGGAGAAGGAGAAGGAGAAGGAGAAGGAGAAGGAGAAGGAGAAGGAGAAGGAGAAGGAGAAGGAGAAGGAGAAGGAGAAGAGGGAGAAGAGGGAGAAGAGGGAGAAGAAGAGGGAGATAGCGCAGACAGTTTTGTTTCAGCCAGTTCAGACCTGGACTAAGAGAGCATGAGGTGAGGAAAGTCCTTGCTACGTCAGGCATTAGGGGTATGAGTGCCAGACCCTTAATTCCCAAAAGCCCATTTCCACCTCTTGTTTGTCAGAGGAGAAATCCCACATTAAATTAGCACCTGAACTGGATAGTTGCTACCAGCAAGGTGTTTATAAATGGCTCTTTTATAAAATGTTAAAATTTATTCTTATAATATTACGTTGTTATATTTAGCCTGCCTTTTTATTGAACTTCAGATGTCATCTATTTCTGTTTGTACCCATGAAGTGAAAGACTATTCAGTGAAAGAATAGCTGGCGCTGATATTGCTGGGATTTTATTTATTTATTTTATGAAATTGCATGGGACAACTATGTTGTCTGGTTTATGATTCCTTCTACTCCAATTTTAAGTTTCAAAGGAGCTAACATTCTTGGCCATAAATACTCACAAAGACTCAGGAAAGCAGGTTTTGTAGTTCTCAGTTTGCATTAATTTTTCTCTACTGTTTTAGAGCATTTAGTTGGTTATTCAAATTAATATGTAATATATGCCACTGCAAATCACAGTGCATTGCAAAAGGTTACTTGTACAATTAGGGACTATTTTGTCAGTTGTCAACCAAATGGCAGGGACATGTCCCAAGACACCAAAGCAATGCCAACCTGGAAGTATGTGAGAGATATAGCTCAAGAGACAGTGGTGAGATAAAGTTATAAAGCTCTGCCACATCATGAAATTTAGTTGATTTTCTTTTTCTTGTAGAGATGTTAATGAATTATTCAGGGGTTTTGGGTTGTTTTGATTTTGGTTGTTGAGGTTTTTTTGTGAGGGTAGATGACAAAATGATAAATTTTGGTCATGTCTTAAGTGATAACAAATAAAATTTATGAAAAACATGGCTCATCTGACATTTTATAGCTCCAGAATATTCTAGAATAAAAATAGCCTTATCATTTATGGCTTAAGGTGCTGAATCATGTTTCCTTTCAATGACTTATTTTAGAAAAGGATGCACGAACTGATTTCTGGTACTCTGAAAGAGATTAATTTAATCATGTTTTAATTTCTTGATATAAATGGCTTTCCTATTCCTGAACAATCTCAATAGTGGAGTTTTTGTAAATAATGGCTTTTTAATACTTATTTTGATGTCATAACTTCAGGTCAGATCAGTATACTTCTCTTTACAAATTCTCTTAAGTCATTCATAAATATTCTAATCAGAATTTCCCAATCCTTACATGGAATTATACAGCTGAAATTTCCCTATCTGTAATATTGTAAGATAACACTCAACCCTAATTTATGAAATAAGGAATTTTTACCTTATTTTGAAAGGGAGCTATCCTAAAGGAATATTCTCCATCAAAGTTCTTAAAGCAGAAGTACCAAAACGAGACTGTAGTCAAACGAGCCAATCTTACTATCATCTACTCTTTCGGTCTTCATTAGCATTTTCTTTCTTAAACAGTAAAATAACGATGATCGGTAGCTTTGATTACTGAATTCATCTGCAGTGGAGATGTTCTCTATAATTTGATAAGGTGGTCCAAGAGATAAAAGAGGGGGACCTTCTTTAGCAAGTGGATTATATCAGTTCACATTTGTGAGGTTATTTTCATGGGGAAAAGATCCAAAAAAAGGACTCTGCTAACTAAGTCTTCAGATGAGTCACAATGATTCTTTTCCCTCCCCTCCCATCTCATGGATTTCTGTACAATTAAAAGCCAGGCACTCTGAGCTAAATCAAAGCTGAATCAGTTATATAATAAACCAGCTATTACAGACTCAGTGGGTACCAAGATCTGGTCCAAGGTCTTTGGGTAAAATCCCAATATTGGTGCTTTCTTCGTAGAGTGATACATGGCAGGAACAAACATTAGAGTATCCAATTTGGACAAACATCTCAGTTGCTAAGTGGAAGTAAAACAAAGATAAAGTAATCATATTTTTTTCTTTCTGTGACAGAATGAAACAAATCCAACTAGAATGGAAAGAGAAAATTGTGAGTTTCTATTCAGTAGCTGCAAGCACTGATTAAGATGATTGACACATTATTGTGTGACCCCAGCAACCTTCTCTGAAATAGAGTGCTTGAAAAATCATGACAGTTTGAAGTTTTTAAAAAACGTGAAATTTTTAATGAAAAAAAAGGGCTTTTTTCCTTTTATTTTTTTCTCTTTTTATTTTGTCCATCTTGCTCTGGCTTTTAACAGGGTGGATTTCTTAACTTATTACTGATCTGGAGACCAATAACATATTGTCACAGGGTGGCCTTTAAAGTAGAAGATACGTATTCATGTGCTATGTCTCTGTAAATCCAACAGACATAAAGACTGCTGTGAGGAAAAAACCCATGTTTCTCAGATACATATTTTACAAAATATTGCAACTGTGAATTTATAACTTCAATTTGGTTGATTTCCTAGGAGAAAAATGTTTATATAGGTAGAGGAATCAGCATTAAGGAGAGGAGAATCTCATTAATTTTCAGATAAACTGAAGAGCAATCCTTAAACTGTTCACAAGTGCCAGATATCTAAATGAAGGCAACAGTACAGATATACCCTAGCGAGCAGATTAATAAGGAAGTTCTGCAGATGTGATGTAAGGAGCAATACAAATGAGTTGGGCCCTTGTGGCCAGGAAAGGCATCAGAGAAATCCCCTACAGCAATGAGAACAGGAGGCTGAGATCTGGTGCATTTTGAGTTTGCAGGTTCTTGTGTTTTCACAGGATCAAAAGATAATTCAGGTCAGAAGGGACCTCTTGTCACCTACTCCAATCTCCTGCTCCTGTCTTGTTCTTTCTTTCTAACTTCCTTCTAACATTGTAATTAAGTGTTTGACTTTTTACTTGCCTCAAGTAACTGTTTTCTCTTTAAGTTCCGGCTACACTGCAAAGATAGGACAGTAAGTGGGAGGGCACAGAGTGCAGCTCCTGTTTGGATCGGGAAACATCGGGTTACTCAGTGTTATACCCTTGTGTCTATTGCTGGGACATACATTGTGCACACTGATTTCACAGCATCATCTCTTTGTTCACATTTATTTTCAACAGAACCTATGGAAATCTCTTCTGTATAGTGTAACTCCCTTCAGCTAAGATGACAAATAGGAACACTTTATGAGAAAGTATTGCAATAATTGTCACTTCCCTGGTTTTCGAAAGGGTGTGATTACAACTAAGCATTTTGTCAAAACTCGTATTTTTTTTTTGTTTTGATATCCTTTTATTGATACATAGACATGTATAGAGCTTATTTTCTACTACGTATCTCCATACTCACCCCTTGTAACTCAAGCTCAATCTTATTCAGCAACTGACATTGACTCTGTCTAAGCCCTTCACTCAGAGGTGCAAAGATTGTACCACAGTGTTCCAGAAGTAACTATGCATGGGAGGAAAACAGTTCTCTTTTATTAGCTTTACATTTGCAACTCTCAGTTTCCCAGGATGACCCTGTTTCTTGTATTATAAAAGCCCAGCTCATACAGTGCATGATTCACATTCTGTGACTTGATTGCTTTATATATCCATATCCTACATCCTCTTATTCATCAGCTTTACAAAACCAGGCAGTGAAATCCTGACCTGATTGAACTCAGTGGGAGTTTTGACATTGCCTTCAATAACACTGGGATTTTACCTAAAATCTTTGTAGACTTTGAACGAAAGAGCCTTTGGTCTTTTCCTTTTGAAGGGGAGGAAGATCACCAAGACACAGAGTGATGGTATTTATGTTTTCATTAGATGTCTGTCTTCCATTTGTGAGATATAACAGTCAATAAGAGCAGAGAGGATGTAAAGGTGAAGTAAACAGAATTTTCCAGTGTGGGAATGCATTGGCTGAAATCTGCATAAGCATTTCTTTTGTCAGTGTGTGTAAAGACCTGGATTTAAGAGACCACACTGACTCATTTGGCTTGCTAGCAATAAGCATAAATAAGTTACAAAGAAAATGTAATTCTGGCCTCTATTAAAGAAAACGCAGGCCTGGTTAATCAAAGTTTTAAATGAATCAGAGGCGAAGCAAAATTATCCAGAGGTTTAATTTTATCTTGAAATTAATGTAATTTCCATTCCCCCTTCATTCATTTATGTCCCGGGAGTGATGGATCACTTTCTTCCCTCCCAGTGAGTGTGAACACAGGGAGTAGGAGCTCCTTTCATGTTGGCTTTCTGTTAGAGAGCTTTCTAATATCCCTTTCAATACTCTTTGTGCACTGGACTCCACTGCAGAGACATTGAAATGTATATAGGGTTTCAGAGATGGAAAAGAAAGGTAAGCTTTATACTTCAAATGTAGGAAGTACAAGCCTAACAGGAGCCAGCAGTGTTGGCTGCATGTTCAGTACAGGAGACTTGGCCAGTGCAACCATATTCATAAAACTGGTGTCATCACTGGGATCACACTCCAAAACACGCTGCTGGAACATGCTAACTAGAAAGACCATTACTGCTGCATTGCCTGTTTGCTGATGGAAAATTGCTGACTGGCCAGTTTTATGACTTATTCCCTATTTCCACTCTCTTTTACAATTTCTTTTTTCAGTTTGTAACTGTCAAGGAATACACTGAATTTGAATAACAGTGCTCTATTGTTGACCTGACACATAGAAGTTTCATATGACAGTAGTAAAAAGGTGTCAAAATCAAGCCTTGGAATGAATCCAGAGAAATAGTTTTTCAATATTTCTTCCTTCAATTTCCCATATACAGTCTGGGGAGTTATATCTTGACTGATTAAGCAATGAGCAGCATTCAGCATGAGGTAAGCAAGCTTCCAACAGCTCCCTGAGCTGAGCAGGTTAGTCTGTATTCCTCCATCTGTTTTGTTAAATTACATTTCTGTGTGGCTCTGTCACTCCTCCCATGCTCTCACACCACTATTCCATTCCACTCACATTACTTTTGACAGTTATAGTCTCTCAAACCACAGACGTATGTGTATAAACATCTCACCAGCTTTATTAAACTTAGTATATACTATGCTTCTGAAATATGAAGGTTTTCCTTATATTATAGAAAGGAATGAAAGTTCACACATATCAAACAGAATTTGCTAGCCTCCTTTGAAAGCCAGGAAAATAATATGCTTCATAAAGCATCCTCTCATTGTGCCTTGTAGAGCCCAGGAAATCCTGAAGTCGCAACAAGGTTGCTCCTCCTCTCTCAGACCTGGTGCCAGTGAAGGTTCAGCATGACTCTGCTCTGCCTTCAGCAGGGGACAACATGGAAAGAGAAACCCTTGAAAATGCCTGTCCTCCAGCTTTCTGCAATCATGTCAAAACAGAATTGTTCCTGCTTTACAGAGGAAAAGTTATACTTGCAAGATTTCCAACATCTTTTGAAAGTCACGTTAGTCTAGTGACTACCATTCAGGCTTCCAGACTCCTGTGCTTCTGGCAGTAGGTCATCAGATAATGTTTGGTTTTGTGCTATTATTTACTGCTTAGATGCCAACATGAGAGACACATCTTAGGACAGAAAATCAAGCAATTATTTTTCAATGAAATATAAACTCCTCAGACTTCTTAGACAAGAAAATACCATTAAGGATGCAATGAAAAATACAAAACTCTTTATCAGAAAGGGCTGAGGGTTTGGATTTTTTGAACAACAAAAATATCAACCAGATAATCAACTCCTCTTAGCAATTTAAAAGTATTTTCTGTTAGATCTTAAAAATGACATACATTTTTGAATTGCTCTTTAAGTGTTTGGTATAGGATGCTAAACTGGGACATAAGCTCTCTATTTGGTGAATGGGAAAAGAAACATACCTCCAGATAGAAGATAAGCTGAATGAAAAACAGAAAGCAAAACCCCAAAGAAATACTGAAAATTAGCAGCTGTTTTCCTGCACTCAAGTGCAGAATTCTCATACTAAGATAAATGCCTTTCCCAAAAAAATAAAAAAGAATAAAAAAAAAAGAGACCAGCTCCAACACACTTAGTTAGACGGTGTATACTTAGAACTTATGAAGGATGCAGGAAATTTATAATCTACATTCTGAAAAGGAAACTAGTCACTATTTTACATCTCTTTTGTCATCAGTCTTTAGGAGAAGATTGAAGCTATACTCCTCTGTCCCTCTTTAAGCTGTTCTACTGGCCATTGACTGAAAAAGTCACAAGATAAGATATGTAAAATTGTGGGAATGGAAACTGGGTTTTGGGGCTGCTTGTTTCTTGAATGACTCTCCAAACTATTAGGACAGAAAGTCATACCTTTCTCCTAAAGCCGGGCCAACTTTCCCTCCCAGATGGAGATACCACTCAATTGCATATGAATGCCAGTCCCATGCATGTGTGCAACAGGGTAGGCTCTGGCAGCAGCTCAGAGACTGGAGACCTGGTAGGCCGTGGTGGCCCCTTCTCTACAGCTCCAGAGCAGGATGAGGAGTGGGATTTGAGCACCCAACCCCTCAGTCCTGTCAGCAAAGGTGATACTACAAGTAACCAGCAATAGACCTTCTAGTGGTTGGTTAAAGAATTCAGCAGTTTGGTTTGACCGTTGAAGTCAAAGTGCTTGTCTTATCTAGGTACCTTCAGTGTCCAGTAGCAGTTGAAAAAGACATTTTCAGGATCAGTTTTGGAGTCTAACTCCAAATTCAGATTAAATCCTCTGTTGGTCTTAGTCCCTTGTGTACGTTACTGCTTGCCTCCTTTATTCTTCTCTGTGACGTCTGAGAAAAGTCCTTGTTGTGTCTCTTCATTTTGGGAAGACACAAAGTATTTGCCACAGCTTGTAACTATTTTAAGGGCTAGTATCAAAGCCCTACAGTTAGAGGTCTTTTTATTGATTTCAGTAAACCAAAATAAATTACTTATCCTTCAGTGATTTTTAATAACAGTTCATCACTTTCCCCTATTTCCTGATTAACATTACTAGTATAATTGAGATGTTGCCTTTAGAGATTATAAAAAAACAATACTTTTCAACTACCTGCAGTACTTGGACAACTTCTGTACTGACATATTTCCCTCCCTATTAAACTTGGGATTCAGGTAGAAGCACTTTGCAATACCTAACTTCTAGCTACCTGGGTCTGCTGGAGTGGAAGCATGTAGGTTTTTATAAGAAGAAGATGTGCATATTTTGTCCCTCTAGTTGGAGTCTCTGGATGAAGACGGGTGAGAGCTCTCAGTGACCTATAGTGAGCCTCAAGAAGTTACTGCAGTTGGACATTTCTGCTCCCAGCTGCAGATCCTGTTCTGGGAAGCTTTCAGTTAAAAGTGGGTGGCAATGATACCAGGAAGAGGGAGTTGGAAGGAAGGAGCCCTGATCCTCTGCCTGGGATACATTTCACATTAGCAGTGGATGAGAAACACGAAATAATAACAACTATGGGAGCTTGACCTGTGTGCAAGACTCAAACTTACCATCTAAGAGCTCTAACCACTAATTCACTGATTCATATTCCTTCCTTGTTTTTCCTCTAAGTCCTAAGTATGCTTCTGCGTCCGGCTCTTAGATATCTAGGACATACTTAGTAACATAACAGCTATCTGAGGGGCTCAAAATGATAATCGTTTTGACCTATATCCCAGTGACAGTAATAGTTATTCAGAAACCACTACAATAAGTGGCTGAAGTAATTTGTACTTTTGATGTATGCCTGCTGAGCATAACACTTATCCTTGACCTTGACATCAATGAAAGTGTGACAGATCCCAGAGGTTATCAAGCATATGTTAGCTTGTGTGAAATTATTACTGCAGTGACCTCTATTTCCAATAATGAAGCATATTTTCTGCATGTTATAATATCAGTGGATTTTTTACATCGTATTCTTCATCATTTACAACTAGCTCTTTTTAAGTCTACTATGCATTTCCCTTGGCTATATTCTGTGTTAAATCAGTTACTACATAAAAAAATTATAACCAGACCTGCTGTGTATATTATGATCTTATTTTACAATGAGGAATTGAATATGTCCAGACCATAGGTTCTATTACATTTTGTTTTCATTGTTTGTTTCTCAAAAACAAAAGTTATTTCATTTACATTAATGCAGCAATCTGTACTGTTGTAATAAAGAAGCATTTATCAGCCCTCCAATATGAAATATTATTATTTATATTATTTAAAATTACAGAGAAGTCCTAAAAGTATTTCCAGTAAGTTTAGAGACTAAAACACCCTTCGGAAAACAAAACTGAAATATATTGTATTTGTTTGTAGGTATTCTCTTTAGGTGAGTTTTAATACAAATTAACTCATGTTTACAATCTGAAAACAAAACAGAGTAATGATATTTTCTGTAAAGAAATCTTCTATCTTATGCCATGGAGTTATAACTGATAAGGAATATCAGTTTTCTAATTGATAGTCAATCATGGCTAATGGCTATCTCTTGCAGTTGTTAAATGTTTGCTGGTTATTCTCATCATTGGAATATTACAGATTTCCAGAAATTAATTCTTATGCTCTCAGATTTGAACTGTTTTCTAGGTCAGTGTTTCCCATACTATTTGCTCTAAAACAGTAATTTAACCACATCAGTGGATCTAAATTCACAGTTTCATGAGGAAAAAAAAAGATTCTCCCCTCCCAGCCCCATGTACTATACAGTCTTTGACCATAACACATTACAATGTAGCTCATGATGTCACACATTTCTGTCTGAACGATAATCTAGGCTGTCTTCAATTCTTTTTCAGTAACTGCAAGAACATGCATTTAAATTCTTCCATGTACTGATCCTGCAACAATAACGTTTGAAGTAAAGTAATCATTCAAGTTTGCAAAGACTCCAGGACGAAGAAGCAGATTGACTAGGTACTGCTGTATTGTCAAAATGCCTTCTGTCTCACAGAGAGAAAATCCTCAGACTGTGTCCTTGTCAAGGTTTCCACACAATGTGTCTTCCACTTTCCTGCCAAGAAAAAATGTCAGGAAGATCGCCTGGTGTGAGAGGTGCCTCCTGTCAGACCAATCAAGTGAGAGAGCTTGGATGATTGAATTAGGTTAATGAGTTTCAAGGAAGACCAGGAACTTATCAACATAATGCACATACAAATCTCTAGTGGAGGGGAAACTGGTTAGGTAGGAAAAAATGCAGCAGTATCAGGAAAATGAACCTGCTATTTAACAGGTCACTTGCTTCGCATCCAGCATACACATCGCACCACCAAAGATGATGGACAAGGAGGAAAAGTGATTTGCCCCTGAAGAGACTTATGACTACCATGGAAAGTGGAAATAAAATAATAGTAATAGTTGGCTAGTCTCCCTTTAAATGTATGGATGCATCAAGGTGCTCCCTGCCAGGAGCTCATACCCATGACAGTATGAAGAATTACCAAGGCTCAGCCAGGCTCACTCTGACTGCCATGTTGTGGCATGGATGACACCTGAGCAGAGGTGACAACAGGCTCTGAGTCTGAGGGGAAGAGAGTCAAGGATCTTCCATCCCTCTAGTCCAGCACCACAGCCACATAGGGACAGAGCCATAAAAACATAGCTGCAGAGGTAGTGGCTGCTTGGGACTTTTTTTGGGGTTTTTTTTCCTTCATCATATGCCAGTGTCCTAAGAAGGAAACTGTTCAGCAGGAATTAAGTCTTTCTCACACAGAAGGGAGAAGAAAAAATCTCAGGCCTGGATTTTCTCACCCAATTAGGAGAGCTAGGATGAGGACTGATGGCAGCTCATGTCAAATTTAGAAGTAGCCTAGATAAAACCCTGAAAAACTGAGGGAGTACGGTAAGGGGAGCAAACAGGTCAAGCAATCTACTGAACATTTTAGATGCACCTACACTGAAAAAAGAACTGTGGCAAACAAACAAGAAGAAACAAAAATATGTATCTGTAATCAACATTATTGCTTCACCGAAGCTATCACTCAGTTAATCATTTCTACAACATGAATGCTGATGAAGAATAATGCGACCTATTAAGGAATTGATAGAATTTTGCGTATCAAGGGCATATGCACTTTCCCTGAGTCCAAACTGTAATGATTAGACTCATTAGACCTCTGCACAATGACAGAAGGAAAAAACCCAATAGTATTGCTGTTCAGTTATGGTCTATTGCTGGCCTCTACAATAACAAGATCAAGTAGAAAAAACCTTTAGAAAAGAACAAAAAGAAAAAAGTGTTAGCACAATCATCTAACAGATAGGCTTTTATGTTAATGGCAGGTTTCTAACTCCCCATCCACTGAAGAAAGAGAACAAGACTATACAACAGGCAAGTGGGACATGGCTAAACATCTTTAGATCCAGTAAGTTAAGACAGCACCTGAAGAAAAACATCTTCTTCAGTTCCAAACAGCTTTTGAAAACTGGCAATATGGGAGACAGTAATAATGACATCATGCAGTGTTTCATTCCTAGAGAAAAAAGAGACCAAACAATAAGATAGGCCTAAAAGCTACTGAAATCAATGTAACTTCAATTCTTAAAGAAATAGTAGAGAAAAAAAAAAAACTGGAAAAGTGTAGTTATCATCTAGAAGATACCAAAATTATAAGCAAGTCAGTATGGGTTTGTCAAAAAGAAATCCTGTTGAACCAATTCAATTTCTATGACATGACAACAAACCTGGTAGTTAGGTGAAAGCAAATATTTTTAATTGAATAGGACTTTTGACCCTGTCCAACAGGATATTCACTTGACTTCCTCCAAACGCACACTCACGTTTATCACAAAATGGATAGGCAATTGGTGAAAAATTTTTCAAGAGGTCAAAAGTTAAAGGATGAATTAAGTACTGTAGAAGGATCTTGCAGGTTACATAATCTTAAATATTTTCATTAGGGACCTGAACAAAAGACTATGCATTAAATGTGCAATAAGTGGTGAGGGGCTGTAAGCTTACTCTAAGAGGAAGATGAGAATGAAACATCCTGACAAATGGGAGAAACTGTCAGAAAAACAAAAAAAGAAGAATAAATACCAGTCCTAGACAGGAAATAGTGACAATCAAAAATCAGTTAGTTACACATAGCAATCAATGGCATGTAGTATCAGTTCAAATAAGAATTTGGGTAATGATTGTTTACAAACCAATCGCAATTAAATAGTGTTACTGAAATACTGAAAGATAAAACCTGAATTATTTAAAGTGAATCACAGGATGTAATCATTCTGCTCTACTCAGCACTGATATGGCCTCCCCAGGACTACTCTTTCCAGTTGTGAATATTACTGTGTGAGCCAGCATAGGCAGGATACAGGAACAACCACAAAACCACAGTTTAACTGCAAAGAGCACATTTATTTTTGTTACCTCACCAACCAGGGGATGTCCAAGCAGCACCCAGGCAGAAGCACACAAGTGGGGACATAGGCACCGCGGACCTCCGTCCATGCTAGAGGATCACCAAACCTGCATTTTTGCCTGTATTTCAGGGATTCACACAAGCATAATTTACCACTGTGCTTTGATCTTTCCCACAGCAGGGCAGGAATCTCAAGCATGTTCAATAGGGTGCCTCTAAGTCTATCACAGGCCTATGTTATCTAAACACAGATGTTCTACTTGTCCAATGCACAAGACCAAACATCAATTAGTATGATATATGTGGTTTTTGACACCCCAGCTGCAAGTCATTTGAGCATATTTACAATCTTCCTTGTCAGTCTTTGGATATTTTCCCACAGTTGTACATCAAAAAAGATGAGCCCATAGGAATGATCACAGAGACAGTAAATGTTGAAACATGAAAACGTGATTTGGTTTGTCAAGAGGAAAGAAAAGTGTGGGGAAACACGATGCAAGCTTAAAAAGCTGATGAAAAAAAGGAAGCGAATAAACTTTTTTCATGTCTACTGTGAATGAGACAAGTAGTATGGACTAGAATTGCAGCAATGGAGGTTTACATCAGGCAGGTGGAAAAGCCTCTAATGGGAAAGGAAGGTAAGTGCCGGGGTAGATTGCTTAGGGATAATGTGCAACATCTTCCTCTGCAGGTTTTAACAACTGACCAGGGATCTGTCAGGAATAGTTTAGATATAGCCAGTCTTGCCTCAAATGGGGGAGGAAAAATGAGATGGACTTTCTGATTCCCAGCTTATTTTCTGTGATTCTGAGCAAAATTCTATCCAAAAAAAGAGTGAAGAGTGCACAGGTTAATACCAGTAGGCTGCATTGGATAACTAGTGTCATTATAGGAAATGCTCATTTCCTGCATTGCTTTTCTACTAAGATTTGTGCACTTTACAGCTGTCTTAGATATAGTTTCAAACCCAACATTTATTCCTGGGTCTCCAGCACATATTCCCAGCTGCTCAGTTCTGTCTTTTTAGCTCAGACCAGTTTGTGGTTCTGAAAGCTTGATAATATTTCTTGTGCAATACAGCATAGTGCTTGTACAGCGTACCTAATGAATCATACTGCCATCTCAAATGTTCTCAGAAAGACTTTTACTTGAATTAAATATCCTTGAGTCTAAAGCAATATTCTCTATTACTGCCAGTCCCATTTAAACTTGTTCCTGTGCTGGGCTAAGGCCACTTGTGACTCCCCAGTTTTGACATCATGTTTTGGTTGGTTTTTTTTTTACTGGAATACAGCTGGAATGAGCTGTAAGTTCTACTTGCTTAATGGATCACAAGGAAGTATGGTCACTCAGCTGGAAATATGTTTCCTTATCTTAATAGCATGCAGGCAGCTACTGCTTTTTGAATACGAATTCTGTTTCTGTACCTCTAATGTGTTTATCCTGATGGCAATTTCATTACAGAAACAAAAAGCTTCATGCATTTTTTTAAATTAGGAAGAATAATGTTCCACATTTGTTCAAAACCCTTAGAATATTACTCACTGACATAATTTGACTTGTGTTTCATTCTGCAGAAAATGGCATAATCCAAGCCAATGAAGTTTTCCCACTCATGTTTTATTCAAATGGATAATGCAGTTTTAATAAGTATAAAAAGAAAACAGTGTTTAGGGTGAATGAATGTGTTTCTCTTAGCCACAGGAAATGCATAATGGAAGATCACTTAACTATCCTATATACTATTTTTTATGTTCTTAATGGACCCAGCAGATTGCCTAGTGCAGCATCTTGTCTCTAGCAGGAATTAGTACAGGTGCTTTAGGAAGAAGCATAAGAAAGAGAGTATATACAGAATGATCACTCAGATACAGAAATATCACTCATTAACATATTTTATTCTCTTATTAATTTTATAATTTATAGTTATATTTTAAAATATTTATTTCTAGTTATAATTATCTTTAAAAATAGTTGTCAAATACATCCTTTCTAAAGAAATAATGTAATTGTTACCATACAGCGGGGGGAAGAGGGGAAAGATGCTTTAACAATGGGATGAACTTCAACAAGGCCAAGTGCCAGGTCCTGCACTTGGGCCACAACAACCCCATGCATCGCTACAGGCGTGGGGAGGTGTGGCTGGAGAGCTGTGTGGAAGAGAAGGATCTGGGGGTTCTAATTGACAAGCAGCTGAACATGAGCCAGCAGTTTGCCCAGATGGTCAAGAAAGCCAATGGCATCCTGGCTTGTATTAGAAATAGTGTGACCAGCAGAAGCGGGGAGGTGATAGTCCCCCTGTACTCAGAATCACAGAATCATCTAGGTTGAAAAAGACCTTGAAGATCATCCAGTCCAACCATTAACCTAACAATGACAGTTCCCAACTACATCATATCCCTCAGCGCTATGTCGACTCTACTCTTAAACACCTCCAGGGATGGGGACTCCACCACTGCCCTGGGCAGCCCATTCCAACGCCTAACAACCCGTTCTGTAAAGAAATGCTTCCTAATATCCAGTCTAAACCTTCCCTGGCGCAACTTGAGGCCATTCCCTCTTGTCCTATCACTTATTACTTGGTTAAAGAGACTCATTCCCATCTCTCTGCAACCTCCTTTCAGGTAGTTGTAGAGGGCGATGAGGTCTCCCCTCAGCCTCCTCTTCTCCAGACTAAACAACCCCAGTTCCCTCAGCCACTCCTCATACGACATGTGCTCCAGACCCTTCACCACCTTCGTTGCCCTTCTCTGGACACACTCGAGTAATTCAATGTCCTTTTTGTAGTGAGGGGCCCAAAACTGAACACAGTAATCGAGGTGCGGCCTCACCAGTGCTGAGTACAGGGGCAAGATAACTTCCCTGTCCCTGCTGGCCACACTATTTCTGATACAAGCCAGGATACCATTGGCCTTCTTGGCTACCTGGGCACACTGCTGGCTCGTGTTCAGCCGGCTGTCAATCAACACCCCCAGGTCCCTCTCTGACTGGCAGCTCTCCAGCCACTCCTCCCCAAGCCTGTAGCACTGCTGGGGGTTGTTGTGGCCCAAGTGCAGCACCCGGCATTTGGCCTTATTGAAACTCCTACAGTTGGCCTTCGCCCATCGCTCCAGCCTGTCCAGGTCTCTCTGCAGAGCCTCCCTACTCTCAAGCAGATCAACACTCCCACCCAACTTGGTGTCATCTGCAAACTTACTGAGGTTGCTCTCGATCCCCTTGTCTAGATCATCAATAAAGATGTTAAAGAGGAGTGGCCCCAAAACCGAGCCCTGGGGGACACCACTCATGACCGGCCGCCAACTGGATTTAACTCCGTTCACCACAACTCTTTGGGCCCGGCCATCCAGACAGTTTTTTACCCAGCAAAGCATGTGCCCATCCAAGCTACGAGCAGCCAGTTTCACCAGGAGAATGCTGTGGGAAACAGCGTCAAAGACCTTACTGAAGTCAAGGTAAACAACATCCACAGCCTTTCCCTCATCCATCAACCCTTACTCTGCACTGGTGAGGCCACACCTTGAGTATTGTGTCCAGTTTTGGGCACCTCAATACGAGAGAGTTATCAAGGTGCTGGAGCGAGTACAGAGGAGGGCAACGAAGCTGGTGAAGGGCCTGGAGAACAGATCCTATGAGGAGAGATTGAGGAAGCTGGGACTGTTCAGTTTGAGGAAGAGAAGGCTGAGGTGAGACCTCATCACTTTCTACACCTACCTGAAAGGACATTGTAGAGAGGTTGGTGCTGGTCTCTTCTTACAGGTGATTAGTGACAGAACAAGAGGGAATGGTTTTAAACTGCAACAGGGGAGGTTTAGACTGGACATTAGGAAAAAATTTTTCACAGAAAGAGTGGTCAGACAGTGGAATAGGCTGCCCAGGGAGGTGGTGGAGTCATCATCCCTGGATGTATTTAAGGGTCGTTTAGATGAGATGCTGGAGGATATGGTGTAGGAGAGAACTTTGCAGAGTAGGGCTGATGGTTGGACTCGATGATCCCAAGGGCCTTTTCCAACCTGAATGATTCTATGATTCTATGATTCTATGCCCCCATCAAAACATTTATCTTTTATATTACTCATTACTAGAAAGGGGAGGAATATCATCTGCATCAAAACCATATTCTTCAGGATAAGATTAGAGAGAGCAAAAGTTTCTTTTCGTTGTGCTTTTAATACAGTTAGAGATGTTCAGCCCCTAGGCCTCTGGTCAAATCCTGATGAATACAGCATCTAGCCATGTTGCTGGCTGGCTGGGCACCTCTCAGAGGACAGCCCTTTGCTCTTTCTGGAGGTGGGCAGAGCAGGGCTGCCCAGCCTGGCTGGGCATACAGAGCATGCCTTCAGAGGATGCAGCAGCCTACCTTCTCCCTGCCCCAGGAACAGGAATCACCAGTTGAGCACAGGAAAGAAGTGCTGCCATCTCCCACACACTCCTGACAGCTGCCTGTATTTAATTTTTGCAACTACATCCTTTATATTTGCCATAAACTGACTTGCAGGACACTGATTTTGAGACAATCAAAAAGGAAAGGTTCTCACGTTACCCAGTAGTACTCTTCAGGGCAGCCAAGGTGTGCAGCATGCTCAGGTTAGGAGCTCTTTGCAAGAGGGTGCTGTGTAAAAGAAGAACCTCCTGCTCACTGTCACTAGCCTGAGGAGTTCCTTGTCACACAACAAGAGAGGGATGGACGCTTGAATATTTGTGATCCCTAGGGATTTTGCAAGAGCTGCAACAGCACAAGTCAGACTTCACTGAACAAGAAAGAAGGAAAAGCGGTGACTAGAAATGTCACTTGGCTATGTCTGCAAGAGAAAACAAACACTTCTGAAACACCCTCAAAGCTTCTTCCAGATACAGACTGGAAGAGAGATGCCTGTACTTTCATACTCCTGTAGTACAGCTCTAACTACTGTTTAGATGCCAAAAAAAACTACAAAGACTAAATGCAAATAATTTTCACAGACCTGAGGCAACTGTTTAGGAAGAAGCAGCAGCACTGTTGATGCACACTAGTAAGTGCACCAGCCACATTGACTGGTAACCACATCGAAACACACATCTGCCTTGCACAATTTGAATACCTCACACCTACACACCTGAACGGTTTTTATCAACACTTCCTCTTAGAAGAAAGGTGAGGAAACAGCTCGTAGCATGAGCTGCACATATTACTCATCTGGAAACTGCCTCACTAAATTAATGATTGTAACACAGGAATGAACTTTAATAATTACTATTGCTCACAGTGCAATCAGCAGTTCAATTCGGTGGTTCACATTTTTACTGCACAATAGGACTTTCTTAGCAGAGTGATTGGCAGCTACATGGTGAATTCTGAACTATGGAAGGCTGAGGAAAAAAAACCAACAAGAAGAGTAACTATATGGAAATGGATTAACAGAGCTTCTAAAAAGGACACTGTGACTGAAACTATGCATGGCTTGAAAAAAACAAATTACTTTTGAGAGAAGTCTACTGAACATAACTTTGCTCAGGTTACTAAAATGGTTCTGGGATTTTTCTGCAAATGCTTGACTGGCAGGATGAGAAGTGATTGAAATTGCATAATGAGAGGGAACAAAGCAGCTGATTGGGCTTAACCCAGCAAGAGTCTTCTGTCCACAGAATTACTACACCGTGATTTATTATTTAAATGCAAATGCTAGCATTTTAGGTAGCACCTCAGTTTGCTGTGTATTAGCCACATGTTCTTTATTCAGAAAGACAAAAATATCTGTGCAGGTGGACTGGGTGTGAACAATAGAATTAGAAACTTTTATTTTCTTTGGATTTTTTTTTCTTAAATTCCTTCTAAAAGTATGTGTGAGATCCAGCAAATGCTCAGTGAAAGATCTTGAGGCATTTTCAATAGTTTCTCCCCAGTGTGGCTTATCTGTTGTGCAATAAGGGGTGCTTCAACCCTAGCAGGGAGAAAAATAAGGTCTGTCTGTGCCTGCATCTCTGGATTAAGTTCCTACATATTTCATGAAAATATCTGTGAGTCTTCTACCATTGAATTAGGCTGCAGCTGGCAATAAGTTATTAAGGAAAGAGTTGAACTCACTCCTTAGGAAACCAGGGTAAAAATCAGCAACAGGACAATGGCTTTTTAGTGAAGTAAGAACTATTTAAGAAAACACAACACTAATAATGTTAAAGCTCAAAGGTCCATGATAAGTCTGACTATTTTTCTTCTAATTGGCAGATCAATTCCAGGGGTGTTCTATTGACAGTGTACCCTCCTGTATCAATACAACAGGATCATCTATTTGCTACCAAACTTCTGCATTACAGGACACAAGTCACTTTTTCCTCCATTTTAAAAATAACATTCATGTTTCTGTACCTTATGAAGATTAATTCATCAATACTTTTAAATATCTTCAAGATATTCTGAAGGTTATATAATTGGCATTTGGTAATTTGGTACATTTAATTAGTCAGCATGAAGAAATCCCCATGGGATTCTTAGATACTTAGATAGTCAACTCTCCATCCAACTATATCAGTCAATAAATTCTCAAAAATATATCTACTTCAAAAATATATATTGCTCTATATCCTTCCCAGGCACATAATATTGCTATTATCAGAGACAAAATCCATCTGACCCCGTACAGCTGTTCTTGTGAAATATGTTCTCATGTTTCTGGACTTTCAATTTATGCTCCTAATTAAGAATTTTGAAAGTTAAAGGATATACATCTTAGTGAGTCACTCAGTGGCTTTTGGCAATCCCCTGTTTCATTAATTCTGTTGAATATTTCATAATGATGAGTTGTAAGAGCTTGATGTAAGATAAAAATCAAGTTTCAAATTTTTAATACTAAAATATATATTAAACAAGAAACACCTCTCTTTATTAGTTGTCAGAGCTGTTGGATTTATACAAGTTATCATATTTTTTTCTACTTTGTTCAAAGTGAGAATATTGAGAAAAATTATGCCCAGTTGAATGGCAGCAGACCTAGATTACCACTATCAGATAAACCAGGACTGTTATGAGCAAGGATTATAATCTGGTGTGTATTTGTGCACGTTGAAGTACAGGAATAACAATTTATTTCTATACATAGGAAACCAAAGTGCAGAAAAATGCAGAAACTTCCTCAGGGTGGCACAAACAGCACCGAGAGAGATGAACTCCAAGATTTCCAGTTGATACCTGGACTATATATTTAGCTTCTAAATTGAAATGTAACTCAGCTTGCCATCTAATGCCACCTGTCACAGGATAGTTTTATTACAATGAGATGAGAATGAAACTCCCAGCTATAAGTGATTATTATATTTTTATAGGAAAGTGTGAACCAAATATGATCATGGTGATTAAAAAAGACCTTTTCTATTCCAGTAAGAAGTCTTCTGTTAACTACAAGCCTATAGGAACTTCTAATAGCAGTGTGTCACCTTTGATTGGTCCTGGAGAAAGGTTAATGTGACACCACTCAAAATAAGGAAGCACATCAGAAATAAATTTCTGTTTATTCAATCTTTTAATACTAGAACAAGTGGAAATGCCAATAACTATTGACAGCAGTAAACTTAAAATTGTCAGAGCATATTTCAATATTTCCTAAAAACATGTCAAATTCACTAACACTCAGAATGCTATCTTTACTGAATCTATAGAATAAATATGCATATAATAAAAGCACATATCATTATTAGATGCAGAGTGATATATTCTTTTAAAATTAAATTTCACATCCTGGACACTTAGCAAGTATTTTATGTTTCTGATGTCAAGTGAACATGGGAGAGTTTCAGATAAATTTTACCATTTTTAAAGGTATTGCAAAGCTCACATAGCTACAGAGAAAGGGTGTGAAATATGTGGTCTGTATGTAAACCAAAAGTCCTTGAAACTGACCGACCCCCCCTTTTTAAATTTATTTATGATTAACATCCATCTCTTGATTCCCTGAGGTCTGACTTACAGTTATTTAACTGTAGGATTTAGCAAGGCACTTCTGCTAAAGAATGCAATGGGTGAATGCTGCTTTTACTTTGAAACAGACATTGATTATTGTCTTCCCACCACAACTACATTGAGTGTAAGCTGCAGTCAAGCTAAATAAAGCCCAGCAAACCAGTGCCGTTTTAAATGATGCACATCTAAAGAAGCTAATGAATGAGATGACTTCATTCTTTCAGTTCCATTCAGCTCAGACAGAATTACAGCCATCCTGAAGAAACTCCTAATGAAATTTACAGCCTTTTTAAAAATAGAAATCTCAGCTTGAAATCTAATGTCTGTGTCTCTGTAGAGTCTAAAGAGAATGGAAATGTAGCTTTAAGTAATTTTTGGAAAGACATCACTGAATTACAATGTTTACTGATATTCAATAAGCCTATATTAGCCCTTTTGAAGGACTCTCTATACCTCTCTATGATAATGAGATTAATCTGTTGAAAAAAAGACAGAACACAGAAGTTAAATCCTTATGTCCTGTCACCATTGCGGGAATTGCATGTGTGGGATTTAACATCAGAAACTGCAGTGGGAACAAAGTGCTACATGAGGCTCAGAAAACATTACTTTTTTAAAAATTTATTCCATACAATTCATTTTGTGGGAAGTTTAATTTCACCTGGAAAAGGATATCCTGCATGAAAAGATTTTTTTTCTGAATGGTTACAATCTTAAACAATTTATTTTGCTTCAGGCTCATATAATGAATAATTCCAACATCTTAGATCTCAATCAGGACCTTATGAATTGCTATGGATTCTTCACACATGTTCATCTTCTCTCCCAGCCTCCCATAGCTTAGATGAATGTACACTGCATGTGTGTTGTAATCAATCTAGTTCCTTCTGAGGACAATAATTTGTAAAAGCAGGCACAACAATAATTTCAAAAAGTATGTATCTGCAAGTAAAGAGCACTGGTAAAGAGGTGGAAGAATCTAAGACATACCAATTTACTATGCCTAACAAAGTCAACGTAGGAATAAAGAGAAAGTGTGTGCTCTGTATGCAGCTGGTAAAACAGGGTGGATACATAATCCACAAGGGGTTGTATAAATGCCTTCATGTATTTCAGTGCACAATACTGTTTGTTCAAAGACACAGTCACGTTTCCTTTACTATCCCTCATTTTAACCAGTCCTACATACACGTCTGTATGTGAATACAAAACACATAATTACTTACCATCTTCTGCAGAAGTAAACCTTGTTCTGGTGGATCACGGGAGATCTCACCTAGCTGACCTTGGAGCAACCCTATGTAAGATTCCACCACTAATACAAGAACCTGCATGTAAATTCATACACAAAATTGTGTACCTCTAAGATTAAATCAGGTGCTTAATTATGATCTGGAAATCATGTATCAATTTCTTCATATCGAAAGAAAGCACAGTGTAAAGTGCAAAGTAAAGAAAATGAGTGGCATTACATGGTAATTCTAATGGATGAAGGATTTCATGACCTGATCAGTCAGAATATCTTCCTTATTTTAGGCACTATGTTTTGTGCCTTTTAGAAAGCAAAAGCTCTCTCTAAGAGAAATGAAATATTGATTTTAGGTTCTAGCTAGACTCCATTAAGATGCTCTTTTAAGTCACATCGTGTCTGCAAAAAGTGGAGTTTTATAAACATAAATCAGTTTTATAATACCCATAGGTGGGTTTTTCATAAACACCCAGAAATAGTTCCTCCAGCTTCCCTGTGCATCAATAGAATTTGACTCGCTGCTTTCTTAAACACTTTCAAAAAACCTTACCTGCATGTCTGGTATTGAATGTGTTTATGATAACTAAGTTATACTACAGACAACCTGTTTGAATACAGCAGCAATAAAAACAACATTGTGAAAAAAAGACAATCTATAACTCACAGACCATTTCTCTATGTGTTGAAAGCAGATGGTTGGAAAGTATATTTGAATAAAGAAAGAACTTCTAACTAGTGTGATGGTCATGGTTTGGGATCTCTCTAGGTCTGTTAGCTCTGTCTACACTGCCAAATGCACCAACCCTCAAACTCCAAAAGGTGTTTTAATACAACACGCCTGAAGCCTAGATAGGTGCAAAACTCATGAAATAGGGGTCTAGCACTTACACCTCAAAGGTGCACTCCAGGCAGGGCCAGGTCATACCATCTTGGGCCTTGAGCAAAGGCAGTTCTTCATCCTCCTCTGGGTGAACATCAGCTCTGGAAATCAAATTGACAGAAAGAAACTACCTATTCCTTGATTACCTCACTCTTTGAATGGTCCAAAGTTTTACTGCATCTCTGGCAATTCTGTCCAGTTAGTTAAACATGGGAAGGGGGAAGTGGATTACAGGTGGGCAGGTCAGCCTGAGGGAGGCAGTCGAATATCCAGAGAAGCCTGCTTCACTTAAAGAAGGGGAAAAAAACCACATGGACTGCAGTGGGACAGAATTTATTTGGGAAGGGTGGATTTCTTTAAAAGTAATTTGACAGACAACACATCCGGGTCTTCAGGTTTTTTCCATGGACAAAAGTAGTACTCTTTACAATATTTTACCTGCTACCAATATGAAACATATTTGATAATGACCTTATGCAAAGATCATAGATTTCTCACATATAGATAGCCACTGATCAGCAAAACTGAAAGGTTAAGGAGACACTAAAGGACATTTGTTCAGTGAAGAGTCTGGAACAATTTTATTTTTCAGCAATTACAATGTGACATTACTTGCGCCATACTGTTATGGTGGTACTGTGTTTTCTTAGGAGTTGCATCATAATTGAAAAATACTATGTCCATATAGAAATTTGTTATATTCTGCTCTATTGAAAATAAAATATAAAGGTAAAGAAATTATTCCCCCCCCCCCCCGCCTCCTCCCGAAGGCATAAACAAAGGCATTAACTTCATTTCATTGATCATATAAATACTTACACATATCTTTACAGCATTCCCCTGGAGATAGCTTTCACATGTGTAGATGTACACAGACCTACAGAGATGTACACAGGCCTACACCTGGTTCTGATAAAAAGTTTGACCCCTCTGAATAAAGACAACTACTGTCACCCAGGCTGGTACTGCTCTAAGGCCATATTTGGACAGCATCCTAAATGCTTCCATGGGCAATACAGCTGAATCCCTTCAGAACAATGTGAGCACTGAGCAGCACCAAACAAAAGTGTTTCAAGAGCTTGAAGAAAGAAGACTTTAAAAATAAATAAAAAGAAAAAGCAATTATTTTTCCCAGTTTATCTAAGTCTGCATTCAGGCCATCAGTCTCACCAAAACCTAGGCAGAGAATAATCTTTGTGCACACTCAGTATGTCAACACTGCTCCTCTGGGTTTCTGCACACATTTACAGAGGGGAAAGGAAGCTGGTGAACAAAATAAACCAATGCAAATCTCTTTCATTATGACACCACAAGAGTTCAGATCTTTGTATTCAAGAACACACATGAACAAAGAATATATGCATGATTTCTTTCCCCTTTCCCTCCTGTTGTCCTCCTGTGTGAAAGAGAGCATCACCACTGATACTGAAGGGTGTGATACATTTGCAGAGCTATCCCTGTGGTAAGAAAAGGTAAAGTTCTTGGCCTCTTGGCTACAGATTAATTCATGTATAATGATACTTTTTTTTTGAAAAAAAAGATATTACAGGAAGAAGTGATTATACAGTCCTATCTTGTTTAGTCGGTGTTCTCAGTAAAGCAACTTCATCTGTTCTCTACAGATACCTTCACGGTCTTTAGACTAACTGAGCAACCTGCCTTTATAATGAAAATTTAATTCTCTTCCCCAAGATTTACCCAGTTCTGAACACCCTGACTACTTGAATTACCTGTCATGGGGATTTAGCTCTCCTTCAGAACAGCTCTAGACCCAGGACAGTGCTATGGAGAAAAAATTCTCACTGTGTTTATCCAGACACACAGATCCATGCATCCACAGATGCACACATGTTCTGTAGCTATTGTCATGTCAATTAGTGCAATCCCTTATTGTTCTCTGCAGCACAAACATCCCAAACAGCCTTTATCTCTCCCTAGAGCCACGCTTACACATGTGAAAACTTAGGGTATCTCACACAGAGGAAATTGGAAGTAGCCTTAAAAGCCATGCATGCACTATACTGTCCTCGGGCATCAATCTGAACTATTCAAGCATCTTGCTTTCCCAGCATCAACATGGACTTTCAGGCTTAAACAGAAGGCTTAACATCTTTACCTAAGTGTGACCAGTTTCTCAAGATTATCTATTCCAGTGACTAATAATTTACCTCTTTTTTAGGGTGACTCCCTGCTGGAAAAAAGCCTCTGCTGTTGGAGCTACATATTGAGTGAGCAGAGTACCCCAGGGAGGACAGCATGCATTGCCATGCATAGAAGGGAAGCTGGCAGAGTCTCAGGCTGAAAGAAGAGTGGAACAGAATCAAACTGGTAGGTGATATCAAAACTGCTGTTATGCCCATTTATATTCTTCCCCTCTCTGCTATTGCCACTTGGGTGGTCTGTCCATTAAGAAAGTTCAGTACCCAGGAATTATATTAAATCTCTTGTTCTTCTGCTCTCCTGAAGTAAATTCCAGCAGCCTGTCTGAAACACTGTGGAAACTTATGGGAGCATGATATTTTAAGTGTACACAGATGGTTTGCCTGCAACCTTATTTAAATACCAGATTCAATGCCCCAAACATAAGCATGTCAGTAATGACAAAGGTAATACAGAAATGCAAACACATTAAGAGGCAACACCCATGAGGAGGCAGAGAAGCATCAGAACAATGAATGAAAATCCACATTAAAACTGTGTAATTAGTGAAATGCCATCTGTTCATCCAAACTTCACTCAGAAGCAAGACATTTTCCTGTTTAGTGGAATAATTAATTCTTCAGGATTTGGAAAAATGAGTGGTTAGTTGCAATTTTTTCCCTTCTCTGTGGTCTTTTTTATTGCACGAATCATTATGTGATTATTTACCTTGAAAGTGCCACTAGGGCAGCCACACCCATGGTGCTCTAGTATTTTTGTCTGTAGCAGTGCTGTATGCAACTTGGCAGGATCTAGTCACTGGACATCAAACACCCTTTTTTTTTTTTTTTTTAATTCTGATGCCCTCCTTCAATGCAGCTATGTCAATCTCCTGTAACAGTTCATTTGATTTGGGACAGTTTTCCGGCAAGGAAATCAGACTGAAATAGGTGTGAGTCCAAGGCAGGCTGAGTGGAGTAGAACCATTACAATATAAGGACAGACCTGCTTGAGCATGTCCAGAAGAGGCCATGAAGATGATCAGGGGGCTGGAGCACCTCCCTTCTGAGGACAGGCTGAGAGAGTTGTGGTTGTTCAGCCTGGAGAAGAGAAGGCTCTGGGGAGACCTTATAGTGGCCTTCCAGTACTTAAAGGGGGCCTACAGGAAAGGTGGGGAGGGACTCTTTATCAGGGAGTGTACTGATAGGACGAGAGGGGCAAGAGTTTTAAACTGAAAGAGGGTAGATTTAGATTAGATATAAGGATGAAATTGTTTACTGTGTGGGTGGTGAGACACTAGAATAGATTGTGCAGAGAAGCTGTGGCTGCCCCCTCCCTGGAAGTGTTCAAGGCCAGTTTGGATGGGGATTTGAGCAACCTGGTCTAGCGGAAGGTGTCCCTGCCCATGGCAGGGGGGTTGGAACTAGATGATCTTTAAGGTCCCTTCCAACCCAAACCATTCTATGATTCTATACGGCTTCCAGTAGAAACATACTCTTGCTTTGGGCTTTCCCAAAGCTTGGCCCAGACTTGATGAAAAATCTTTAAGTATGGCCTTAATTTTACTTTTAAAGTGAGGTGAAACCCAGCAAAACTTGTTGAGTTTTGTTTCCAAGACAAAAGTACAATTAGTTTTTGCTTCCAGACCTGGCGGAAACCAGAAAGAATAATTAAAACTCTTCTCCCCTTCCCTCTCCATCTACCGTTTTTGCCTTTCTCCTAATGTCAAATCTTTCACAAACTTCAGCAATTTGAATTCTATTGAGGTCACACACTTTTAACACAGTTTTCCACAGGCTGTGGATCATGCCAGCTAGGAGTACAGAGTACTTTTAAAAAACTGCTTGTGTCGAGTAAAAAATAAGACATATGCAGGTTCTAAAACCTTGATTGTCCAGTTTCCCTGCTTACAACTTTCCTGATGAATAGAAGCCCCGTCGGCCAATTTATGGCATCTCAGTGAGAACAGTATTACCGATACATTTAATAGCAATATTGCCAATGAATTTGGATCATCAGCTGAGACCTTCACACTACAACAGTACAGCACGCTAGTGCTAAATATTTGTCTTTCACACATAAACTTTCTACAAATTTTTCTTTGATAAAACATTGTGTTGTGTATCATGATTTAATAGATGTAATGCACTAAATTGGTGTTTTTATGCAGAGAGAAAGAAAAGAGGATAGTCTTCAGAATTTTGCAATGGAAATATGGTTATGCTTAGATTAAGGCAGTAGTTTAAAGTCATGAGTTCCTATCTATGTGTTTATGTGGCTGTCACTGTTGACACAGCTGAGTGAAACCTCCAGATAACCCTACAATATTTTATATACAGCTTGAGGCAGTCCATAGCTTCAAGTGTCCCCCAAAATTTTAAAGCACTGAGGATGTCAGTGGCAAGCAGAGTCTGACCTCCTGCCTCAGGCTTCTCCCTCAGATAACTTCTCCAGGAACAGCTTTGCATGGTGCTGTTCCATGATCAGGATTTCCAGACATAGCGATAAACTGTTACAGATGAAGTAGTAACATTCATTTGTGTAATACAGTATGTGTATTTGACAGCTACACTCTTATAAAGAAAAGCAAAAATTTATTCCTTTCATTGCATTCATTGTACCTTTAATATGCCTTAACAGCAAGTTGCTGCTATACAAAGCAGAGGTTCCTGCTACACAGCCCCTGCTCACTGACCTCTCTCTTTGGTTCTGAGTGACTGCTGAACAACACATGGGACTGTTGTCCCAAAAATGCAGGTTCATCACCTGGTGTGCAGATGCCCAATTCACACACAGGATGGAGGTATTTTCCTTTATTCCTATGAATGTACATGCACAGGTGCCTGTCCCAAGACAGCACACTGTGGTCCCAAAAATTACGATTATTTATACACACAATTTATATATATTCAGCACACTGATACATATTTACTAAGTGATTGCTCCTGATCTCTAAGCTTAGCATGTAAATTAGCACTCATGCCTAGTTTGCTCTCTCCACCTTTTTCTTTTGAGTCTGAAGTGTAATTAGAAAAAGGCGGTTAATGTGTCAGTGGTCACGATCTCCCCCTGCCAGAATTACTTTTTACCTAGTTTCCTCATAATTTAGCAGACATAGGCAGCTCATTGCAGTTTGTTGTCTCTACTTCCCATTAATCCTACCTAGGCTCCTGCTTTTTGTCATGCATATACAATAGCAGATTGTTTCAAGGTTAATCATTTGTTTCTACCATTATCCTAATAACTAATCAACAAAGCTGACCTCTGACCTTTTAACATTCCTTTTAATAATCTGACATCATGACCAGGAGTTAAAGACGAAGAAAATTTCAGCAGCTGGGAGTCCCCACATTAAATCTGTCTGGAAATAAACATGTTAACTGGCTATGGGTATATCTTGGCTGAAGGGACGTAGGAGTGCTTCAGAATAAAGCAATGTTACTCACAATCTGCTGTTAACTCAGACAAAGACAGTTATCATGCTAAAGGCTTAATCCTTGCAGTGTGGAATGGGTGCAAAGATGTGAGCCAGTTGTTTATACAGGAAATATTTACCAAATGGTACGTGCAGCATCAAATGCCCTGGTGCAAACTTCTGTCAGGTCTCTAGTAAAACATTAAGCTGAAAAGATTTACAAGCAAATCTCACTCTCTCTCTGGTTCCTAGAACTGTAGCTCCTTTTCTTCAGGCTTGCTCTCAGAGTAGCAACTTTCCTTGATCCCTGGAACTACAGGAAAATAGTCCCCTTGTCATTCCTCTCAGGGTTTGTCTAGTCCCTGCTCCAGATTCATGTTCCTTATGTCCCTTGGATTTCCCTTTCTGCTTGCTTTAGGTTGCATTCCCCCAGAACACATCATTTGTTGTACTGTTACTGATTGTTACTGATTTGTTATTAATTTGAGTTGATGAGTTTTGGTGATTTTGCTAAGGAATGATTAGGACTAATCAATTAAATGGAATCTCACAGAAATATCTTTTTTTATAAAAGATAGTAGTGTAATGTTTTAATAACATCATAGAGATGTTGTGTTTAGTTTAAAGTAACCATACAACCATTTACGCTGCTGGACGAGGTACCATTGTTAGACTGTTTGGTAAGGATGATTTATTGTCCTGTAGACCAGGTGTTTTAAAAGTTGTATTGTGAAAGGGCCTCAAAACATGTTAAAATTGCAATGTGAGCCAAATTCCTTGGGTCAAAGGGTGTTGGAGGGTTTTTCTTTTAGGTCAGTAGTCCGTGGTGGTCACAGAAACAGCCTCCCAACTCATTTCAGGACTCAAGTGCACATGACCAGAAAGAGGTGAGAATAAGAAAATGAGCTACGGGAATTATCATGTTTATGCATGAGAACTTGATTTATATGTATTACTGTATCCTATATAATCCACATGTTACACAAGTTAGGTGTGCGTTGTTGGTGAGACGACTTCCCTGTGCACCTGGCCGTTAATAAAGGAGTGTCTGCTTATCTACATCACATTGGTGTTGATAAGTTCTTATATCCTATTTTGGTGACAGTACAAAACTACACATAAGGCTGTGCAGTGTTGAGTCCCAGTGCTGGCTGCCAGCTTGAAGCTCAGAAGTCTCCCTAATCTTAGCATACCCAGGGGAAGCTCTCGTGGAGGGATCTCACTCTGGGCATTCAGAACAAAGCAACCACTCTAAAAAAAACCTCACCGTAAAAAAAAACCCCACTTCTTTTTTGCCTAACCACAGCCTCCTAAGGGAAAGGTAGAGGCAGTAAACAGCAGACATGTGAAATCCAAGCCACTTATTACATCCCCCAGCTAAAGGCAGGGTAGAAACAACAGAGTGCTGGTACATGGACTTCTAAGTAAGTTCTCTGAAGATGACATTTAGGAGGATGTCCATATGCCCTACTTCTCCCATAATTTGAAGTGTTTAAATACCACACTGGCAAAACCTTTCCCTCTGCTCCAACCTCATTTTGCAGCCTGACTGTCCTCAGCTTTTTGTTTTCAAGCAATTGTGCTCATTAGGTTGGATGTTCAAATGCTTCTCTTTTCACAAGTAATTTTAGCAGGAATATGCGTAAACTGTGCTTTAATGTTATTGTATGGCTGCATAAAAGCATTTTCACTATGCATGATTCTGAAATAGTAACATAAAATGAAAATGCCTATTATGGCAAGCGTCATCAATTTTTCAGACTTTCTAATGATGATGAGCAAACTACGGAGCTGGAGAAACCTGGTCTTGCCAAGTTGTGTGCACCGATTGGTGGTGAGGTAGGAAAGGAACTTTTTGTGCTTCTTGGCCCCCCCCAAATCTCTGACTGGAGCCAGGTGTAGAGGCAGCTTCCTGTGACTCACGTGTCTGTGCGTGACAGAGCAATTGCCTTCAGGAATTCAATGCTTGCCAGGCACTTCTATGCAAACAAAATGATTCACTCATAGATTATTACCAGGCTTGACAGTGCTTTCCATGGAACAGGAAGCCAATCTTCAGGGTGTGATTTGTTATCATTTAGCAGATGGGTGATGTTTCTATGACAATAAGATGGAAAAATAGTGTGAAAATAGCTTGGGGCCTTTATTGGCTTATTAGCCATTTTAATTTTAAAATGAATTTTAGGCCATCTCAAAGGACGTTAACAGTGATCATCTACTAGATACTGTCAGTAACATTTAGGATCTGATTGTGGGAAAGCCCTGAAGGATGGTCAATAAAAATTGCAACAGGAGATTGTTCTGCTCAGTTAATATTGGAAAGATTCAAACTCCTCCAAAGTTCATAGGTATTTCTGTCCAGAGTTCCATCTGAAATTGTTTCTAAATATATAGGAATTCAGACAGTTAGTTATGAATAGTCAGGTACCACGTCCCAAGACATATTGTTCTAGTTATTTCTATATCCAGTTTTAAAGTTTCACAGTTAGACTGACAACTAATCAAAACTTGATATAGCATATTATTAACAAGAAATATTGTAATGTGTAATCTGAGTGGGATTTTTTTTTTCTGCTTGCCGTAAAAATGTTACCTTCCTCTTTTTATGAAAAAGAAATTTACACCATGTCACAAACACAAAGGCTATTCCTGCATTGCCTTCCCTTCCTGGTGCCTCCCTTTTCTGCTGTTCCATTACTAATACTAGTGATTTAAAGATGATGAGCTCTCTATTGAATTAACCTTAGTGACATATTGTTCCTTTCTAATCACATAGGAAAAAGTTCCAGGCTAGACGACACTTTTAGTCCAAGCTAGCAGTCATGGCTGAGCATTAGTGATGGAGAGGCCAAAAAAAGAGGAGACAAATGAGACAGGTGGCATCTTAATGAAGAGCAATTTTCCTCATCCTCCCACCAAACAGTGTACTGGAAAAGCTCAAAGCCCTTCTGATATTTAAAACCTGTCTCCAGGTAGTCTGCATGAGGCAAAGCTACCCGTGGCTCCCAAGCCCCACTGTCTCTTGATCACTGTAAGTGAGAAGACCTGCACCGGCAGGACACCCTTTACTTGTGCTCTGAGTAGCAGAATAGCTGCTTCAGCATCAAGGTTGTTTTCAAAGAGCAAACTTAATGTGACAGCCCAGATCCTAGAAAGATCTTGCAAGCAAATCAGGAGCAGCAACAAGCACTGACAAAAGTAAGAGCTACAGCCGTCCAAAACAACTTCAAGTTGAATGAAGCAAAAAACCCTAGAGTTGCCTGGATATGTTTTTACAGTATCATATACTTCAGAGCTAAATTCTACTCTTTTGAAATCTTGACGTTTATGTACATACCAAGAGGTTGGGAGGTAGCTGTGTGGATGGCTCAGTACACTTTCCTCTCAAGTACTGGTTTAGCTCACTAAACCTAGAAAAGTTACTTCTCTCAGAGCATTTAGCTCTTCTAAAATTGCTTGTGTTATGATTTGCTATAAATTTCAAGTGATGAAGTTTTTTATGTCTAAATTCAGTTTATTGTGTGACACTAGAAGCCACAGAAGACCTTGTTGTGCAACAGTATGATACTAACATTTTAATAATAGCTCTTTCAGTATGATGCAACACAAATTGTGACCCAAGTTTAGTTTAAGAGACATAATCTCAGTGGCAAGGGCATCTGTTGTATAGCACCGCCATGAAAAGTTCTTGAAGGAAAAGCTATTACTCCTTTGCTGATGATGTTAGAAGTCAAGTTTTTAATTTTTTAGAAAGAATGAAGCATAGTCTATTAAAGACACTGAAGGTGTCATTTGAAATTTTTTGTTCACTGGAATTTCATGACAGCTTTTCCCCCCCACTTATTTAACATGCCAGGGTTGTTTCTTTCATAGATAATTTTATGACTGATGATTCCTGGATGCATGCCAGTAGGTTTTTTCTTCAGACAGAAGCAGCTACTGGAGCGTTAGGAGTGAAAGGGGCTCTGGGTGCCTTGTCTTCACTAATGATCCTGCTGGCCAACACTGGGAACTGTACCTGGACTACAGATATGTCAGTGGAGACAAACAACAGAATGTCTTTCCCATCTTTATGCATTGGAAACACACTTTTGGGAATGGTGGCACATGGCTGTTCCCAGTTTAAACAGTGAGTGGAAGGCAAGCAGTTCAGGAATTAGGCTAGTCTAGACTTAACTGAGGAGAAATTACATTTTCTTCTTTATTTTTCTTTAATTAAACAAACTATTAAAATTGTACATTTTCAGTTGTGATTGTGGGAACAGGAATATGCTGTTTCACTGCAAGTAATTTTTTTATTACTCTAAATGCATTGACTTTGTGGGATCTACTAGTAAAAATAAATTTCCTGGAAGAGATAATGATACATAGATTCAAATTATCTAAGTTAAGATAGAAAATAATTATTCTGCAACAGCATCAGAACTCTATTTACATATCTTTGGCATTTTTTATCCAGTATGACCATGAGCTGTCTGAGCCAATTCTCTGTGGAAAAGCACACAATATTTCTAAAGTGGTTTGTGACCAGAGTACATATTGTAAAGACATTAATACTAACAACGTCACTCCATTTATTTCAGGCACTGTTGAATTAACCATTAGTAATATAACAAAATAGTGGTGAGATGTAGTAACAGAGAAGAGAACTTCCTGCTCTGTGAGACACCAAGGTTTACAGTAGTCATAGATACAACCTATTATTAATATAAAGGAGTGTTTGTACCAGGTGAGATCTGAGACTGTGTGATGGCTGCAGTGTGTTCAAGTCAGGAAGCCCTAATGAGCCATAATAGAAAGAAAAGTAACTTACAGAGAAGAAATTTTTATTTCTCTGGAAAGACTCAATATGCAAGAATAGAAAGAATAGATACCTAAAGCAGAGTATGGTACAATACAATTAGGGTAGAAGACTATGGCTATCCCAAAGTAGCTAAAATCAGCTTCTCAATATCACACTCATTTTGTCCACGTAGAATCCTAAAATAACCATTTTCTCCCCAAGATTTTCCCCAGGAATTTGCAGCAATCTAAAAGAAAAAGAGGAAAAAAATATCTATTTCAGTTTTAAAGTATCATTTAGAAATAATGCACTTCAGCCACAACAACCCCCAGCAGCGCTACAGGCTTGGGGAGGAGTGGCTGGAGAGCTGCCAGTCAGAGAGGGACCTGGGGGTGTTGATTGACAGCTGGCTGAACATGAGCCAGCAGTGTGTCCAGGTGGCCAAGAAGGCCAATGGCATCCTGGCTTGTATCAGAAATAGCGTGGCCAGCAGGGACAGGGAAGTGATGTTACTCCTGTACTCGGCACTGGTGAGGCCGCACCTCGATTACTGTGTTCAGTTTTGGGCCCCTCACTACAAAAAGGACATTGAATTACTCGAGTGTGTCCAGAGAAGGGCAACGAAACTGGTGAAGGGCGAAGGGCCTGGAGCACATGTCGTACGAGGAGCGGCTGAGGGAACTGGGGTTGTTTAGTCTGGAGAAGAGGAGGCTGAGGGGAGACCTCATCGCCCTCTACAACTACCTGAAAGGAGGTTGCAGAGAGCTGGGGATGAGTCTCTTTAACCAAGTAATAAGTGATAGGACAAGAGGGAATGGCCTCAAGTTGCGCCAGGGAAGGTTTAGACTAGATGTCAGGAAGTATTTCTTTACAGAATGGGTTATTAGGCAGTGGAATGGATTGCCCAGGGAGGTGGTGGAGTCCCCATCCCTGGAGGTGTTTAAGAGTAGGGTCGATATAGCGCTGAGAGATATGGTGTAGATGGGAACTGGCAGTGCTAGGTTAATGGTTGGACTAGATGATCTTCAAGGTCTTTTCCAACCTAGATTATTCTGTGATTCTGTGAAATGTAAGGTGTAAAATACAAAATGAATCTTTTGTGTTAGTTTCCTTTTTAAGAAACGGTTTCTCAACTTTGGTGCCTGAGAATCAGAATGAATCTTTTGTGATTTGTAATAATCTGTTCTTCTTTTTTTGATCAAAATTTCAGTTTCAAAACCAGAGTTAAGAAAAATGGTATACTATTTCTACAAGTCAGTTTGATAAATTGAAGCCGAAATCATTAGATAATTCAACTATTGGCTGGAGAAAGTGGTCAATGAAACAACAATGGTCAAAATTCCAATTACAAATAATCTGTTAAAGAGAAACACAAAATACAAAAAAGCTGACTTTTAATAAATTAGGTATAATAATATTGATTGTCTTTACTGAATTTCATTTCCAGGCATCAAAAATAACTGAGTCTTCATGGGAAATTTGAATAACATTTGAGAATTTGAATAAGATTTGAGACAGAAAAGACAGTGTAGGAAAAAACCCAGATATAGGTGGGAGATCAGAAGAAACAGGCTTTGAAATTGAGGTAGATGATGCTATAGTTCAAGGGTCAGCATGACCATGACAAAAGTTGCCAGAAAGGGAATAGAATTATGCAGGAGACTTTAAGGTGAATTTAAAAAATAGATGCAGAGAGAGTGAATTAAATAAAAGAAGTTGGTTTTAGATATTTGTGTTGTAGATAATTTTTCTTCTGCCTCAAAACAGAGTGCTAAGAATTCACTTACCCAGAACTTCTGTTTCTGTCCATTTTTGTCAGCTAATGCTCCCCACCTGTTACAAGAGATTGTAGTAGTGAGACCTTTGATGCATATGTTCACATTTTGCAGCTTTAAACAAGCAACCAGAAAAGAAAAGCTTGTCTTAGTTGTCCTAATACCAGTATCAGAACAAAGAATGACTGATAGATGTTTCCACATTTAAATAACAGACTGCTGCTGCTGAAAATTAAGATAAGCATTCTGCTAACCACAAGCCAAATTGCCATCAGGGACTACAAAAATTTAACGCAAGCGTAGTTTTAGTTTGTCATTGCAAAAACCTATTTTCATTGACAGAATCTTTCCTCTGGAGAGCTTGCCAGCTGAACTGAATTGAACTGTGTAGGAGTATTGAAATTAATGTAAACATATTTCTTCAATTCAGCTGAAGATCCCTAGGAACATTTTTGTTAAAGATCTCATCCAACACCTTTACAAAAATAGCTGGTGATTTGGGAGTGAAAATGTTCTCAGCTTTTCTCAGGTCAAATTAAATTGATGACAACCTAATCAACACTTACTGCACAGTGTGTGGGATGACCTGTAAACTTACTTGATGTTTCTTTGACATGTTTGAGGACATGCTAAATGTTATTGCAATATCTGTGAAACCACACAAGAGGTTGTCCCCACGTGCCAGGTGATAGGACTTTCATAATAGTGTAGTTGTAGATGAACTGTACAGTGCTCTGAGTTGTTAAGCCTCACTTTGTATATATACAGGGCAGAAGAAGTTCCAAGACTGTTGTCTGGATGTAGTTCAATGAGCAAAAGCTGCACTGCACACCTTAGGTAGCTATATATATGGTATGTCTACTGATTGCTTAAAGAGCTCTGTCTTGTTTTACATTTATGCAATGAATGGTTGTCTAGTTACTGTTCGCAGGTCATGATGCTTGGGTGCCTATAAAAGGGCACAAATAGAGAACCAAAGATGTGAACTTTTATAGGTTTTTCCTCAGCATAAAGTTAATCCTAGAACACACAGAATGCCATTGACAGGGTGTTTATGGGTATATTTCCCACCAATGCCACGTGTTTGAGCTATATTTGCAGTGCTCCATTCTCTTTGAAAGGCAAGCAGCAAAAATATGATGAGAAATCTCTCACTGTGAATGGGGAAATGAGGATTTTTCTGTCATCTTTCTAAAAAATTTGAACACGGTGGCATCAGCTGTCCTTGGTTTACAGTGAACACTAATGTATATGGAATACTTGCACTTCCAGCCAATGGGAAAAAAGAAACCAGACAAATTGGTGACTAGCAGAGAGGTGAAGTCTGGATTACAGTTGCAAGCACAAATTGTAGCTATTAACCATTAAATGAAGGGAATCATAAAAACAATGCTGGTCATAATGACCACTGAATGGAAGTGGTTTTTTAAAAAGACCTTATGATGCTTTTTATTTGAATTACCACATGAAAATCCTGTAGCGATTATTAATAATCTTTGCCATTTCTTTGCCAAATGTATTTCAGATACAGTCTGTCATAATCATAAATTTAAAAAAAAAAGATATAATAAGCTACCTGACTTCATTTTAGATTCAGATTTACTTCTTTTCTCATGACCATTTTACTAAAAAAAAATATTTTATCAGCTGCAGTGTAAAAGTCCAATATTTACATCAGTCTTAAAGGCAGAGGAAAATTGCCTCAAATATCTATTTATGTATTCCTGCATTCGGTACTACACATTATCTCTCCCACTTTTTTGAGCAGGATGATGACCAGTTCCTACAGACTCACATTACTGCAATTAAATATTTTTCTAACATTTGTTATTTTTCTAACAAAAAAAAGTCAACTTCTAATTTAATACACTGATAGGAATTTATTGATTCTCAGAAATGTTCTAAATGGAAGAAGACTTAGAAACAAAATGGAAAAGGATCCTTTTTTATCCTTGACTATAACATATCCATGAATTTAATTTCCTATGTTTTGTTCCATCACAGATACAAACAGAGGTACTTGACATATGCATTTTATCTTACTGTTTAGAAAGAAGAGCTCCTTACTCAGTAATCCATGCCCATGGGCATTCATTAAAATACTTTAAATTAAAATACATTAAATTAAAGTATACAAGAATGCAGTCAGGGGGTCAAAAAAAAGTGACTAATCCTCTTTATTCAGGAATTTCTATTCTGTGTCTGGAGCACTGTGCCCAGTTTTGGGCTTCCCTACACAGCAAAGACATTAACAGGCTGGAACCAGCAGAAATCCACTGAGATATTTGGGATCTGAAGCACATGATGTACAAGGAGAGGCTGAGGGTGCTGGCTTTGTTCAGCCCTCAGGAGAGGTGGTTCAGGGGAAATCTGTTGTCTTCTGTTTTACAAAGGGTGATTATAGAGAAGATAGAGCAGACTCCCGTGATATATGCACAGCCAATGGTCAGAAGATGACAGTCACAGTTTCAGCAAGGGAAATTGCAATTGCATGTAAGGAAAAGAAATATTTTACAACAAGAGTGTTTAGGCACTACTGAAGTGCTAGGTTGTGGAATATCTGTCCTCAGAGACATACAAAACTCAGACCTGAGAAGTCTCATGACCCTTAACTATGAAGGTGGCTCTGCTTTGAGCTGTGGGGTAGATGACCTTCAGAGATCCCTTCTAATCTATTCAGTGATCTAAGCACCTTGATCTAAGATGGCCCTGCCAGTTTAGGGTGCAGAGAGTTGGACCAAACAACTTCCAGCCTCAGTCTACAGTTCTGTGAATTATTAAATTCTGTATTCAATGTATAGTTTTTGTGTAATAGTTAAATAACTATGTATATTAATAGATTGTGATGGGACAAGTGATTTTGCCTTTTTTTTTTAATGACTGCAGTCTAAAGAGCAGATAATAAGGTTTACTGATCAAAACCAGTCTTGGGGTTAGTGCATGACTCTGGAGCAGGACTTAGCAGGAAAGGTGGAAGGGAGTGTCACCTCCACAGGTGCTGACCTCTACTGACAGCAACTGTGGCATGAGGTCCTAGGCCTGTTTACCAAGCCTTTCTTAAAATTTGGCACAGTTTGTTCAGACTTGTTCCAAAGACTGGCTGAGATTCGCTGATTTTCCTTTCTCCCAGGCTAACGTCCTTCTCACAGTCTGAAAAATCACTCAGCTGTGATGGAAACAGCTGTTGTTGTGAAGCATGCTCTATATGTATTGTTCAATGATGATGCAGTGTTTGTAGCCACATGCCAGTTTGATTTGCCATCTTGCCCCTGGGAATGAATGCCAGGCCCATCAAGAGCATTTCTGGGGATTTCTTGGCTGTCATACTAATATACCTTCTAAACAGGAAACAATTATTTAAAAAAACTTGTAAGTGGAAAGGGTTTCTGCAGTAGTAGCTTTAGTAAAGGAAGACATATTTTCTAAAATAGATTTCTTGGTTTTCTAAAATAGATTTCTCAGTACAAGTATTGCATTTGATGTTTGCAATTTCTGGTTTTCCCTTTTCCTGCCTATAAAGTTATACTTCAGTAGTTTGCATGATTTCAGTCTTACTGATGACAAAAATTCATTCTGCATTGTATCCCTCAGTTGTACCTATCAAACATGTTATGGCATCCAAGCACAGCTTCCACTTTAGGTTTAATTTAAGTTTAGATTCCTCAGAGAAAATAGATCTCCAAATGTCCTTTCTGTTGCTAAGCCAGGCATCTGACAGTGATTTTTTTTTTTGAGTTGTAAAGAAAGATATGATATAAATGAATAATATTAAACTCAGTTTGAATTTTAACTGCTGTTTTACTTGCTGCTGTAAGTATTAGTCCTCGAAATATGAACAAAGACTGACTGAGAGGAATTTGTTAAAATGATCAGGTAGTATTTAGTAATCTGAAAATAAATTCAGAAGAATGTTAACCTTCTAAAACTCTTAGCCATCCATTAGGCTGAATGGAAACTGGATGTCATCTTATTTCAACAATTCAGAAAATGGTCTTGTTTCAATAAAGTTCATGTCCTGTATGTCTTCCTACAAAGATGAGACTCTGTACAAATATCTTTTCCTGAATCTGAGTAATCTTTGAGATTTGACTTCTTAATTTATTTCATATTTTAAAATAGACATTTGTTGCAAAAGTTTATTCATTAATAAATTAAAAAGGAGCCCTCATGGAAGACACTATGGGAGTAAAAAGTAGCCTGCTATATTACTGATAGCAACTGTGGAAAGTGATAGCATTCCAGATCATTTTCCCTGGAGCATAGCATCTCAGAGAAAGTGTTGATTGGTCTGTCAAAACCTTCAAAACCAAAATTAAAAAAATTTAGTAACTAGAAGTATAATCCTGAAGGAACAAAATAAGCCATTGGGGTTTAAAAGCAAACCCCATACCACCCACTTCTGTCCCAGAAAAGTGAAAGATCTGTACAGATTATGAAAGTCACCAGTAGTGCAAGGATATTATTAATCAATGCAAATTTTTGTTTTGGGTATACTGTGGAAAAATAGAATACATAATAGTTCTGTTGTAATATTTTCCAAAATGTAGTTAATAGTGTACTAATGTTTTACTGGTCTCTTCTGAGATTAACTAGTACATTGGCATTATTATCCTTAATGTAGATGTTAACATCAGAACTGAAATCAGAATTTGTCTTTTTCCTGACAGTAAAAGACTGTGGTATTTAGTTCAAGATTAAGATATCTAAATGTGTCCCACAGTAGAAAACAGAGCATATTGGGATCCATTCACGTGCTTAATTGCAGGTGTCAAGGGCTATTTGAGATGCCTTAGAGTACCTGAGACATCCACACGTTTCTGGCAGGCATGACAGAGGACCTATGAGACATCCCCATCCTTTTGGAGACACAGCCAGCTGGGAAGCTCTTCCCACTTCTGATAGCACCAAATATTTGTGTGAGGGCAACTAATGAGCACTTGTAGCTGAGTTGCCCTCCAGTCTCCACTGACATTGTTGACTATATCATCATCTCTGTGATGAGAGTTTGGATATCTAGCACATCATACCTGCCTGAATCTCAGATTGAATCCTGACATAATTAATTGTCTACTGAAGCATGAGATCAGCAAAGGAGAAGAATGGAAATTATTAGGAAATATACAGTGAATAAAGTGTTGGAATGGGAATCAGCAGACAGTAGAATGTATCAACTTCCAGAACTACACAACTGTAACACAGGATTTCAGAATAAATAATGATGAAAATTAAGACATTGCAGACTGAAGGACTTGGATTCTGTCCATCTTAAATTATCAGGCATAAAATCAAAGAATTGAAAGAAGAGGGTAAAGTATCACAATAAACAACATGGAAATTGCAGTTCTGATATATATCAGTTTTTCACAATATAGCACAAAATCATAGATGCTACAGTTCGGTTGAAAAAAATTAAAGCAGGAATCTATTGTCTTAAAAAGGTTGTTAAACTGATCTGGGATGCATTTTATCTTCCTCTGTGGCTTGGAGCAAGAGCTGGTTTAGGGACCAACAGATTGGAAGGGAAAATGACACCCCGGTTAATTTTTCCTGTAAACCAGCTGTGCTTGGAGTCTTAATTGTGGAACAGAACCCCTTTGTGCTGGGCATTGTAAGTGAAAATTATTTAGTAGAAGACCAAATCCTGCTGCCATTATTGGCTTTCAGAAAGTAATCTTTAAAGAAAAGAAATGGGAATCTATTCATGAATCTGAGAAGTATCAATATTTTGACTGTAACTTAAAATCAATGGAAATTAATAAATGATTGTCACTACATAAAAAAATATGACACTTTCAGAGTTGTTAGCTGATATAATTTCTTTAATACAGTCATTACTGTATCTCCTCCTACAGTTCTTTTTCTTTCTCTGACGGTTCTTGTTCCTGAGATCCTGTAGTTCATGTAGCCAATGTTGTCATTAACCAGTTTTCCTAAAGTAGATCTATCAAAACTACATGTTCCTAACTAATGACATCCTGACCTTGTTGAAGGTAATCAGAGATTTTCCGTGTCTCCAGGGAAGTCAAGGCCTTGGAAGCTAATACATGTGATATAAACATAGAGTCTGCTTTAGGTATGTTAACAATATTGGAAAGAAAACCTAAGAAGCTGGGATTAAAAGTAGGCAAGATCATGCATGTTTTGAGTAAAGAATTATACAGTGTATGACTGGAGTGCTACACTAAATCTGATAAGTCACTGCTGGGAATAAAAAGAGCAACAGTAACAGGTATTTGTGTGAAAAATTTAGAAAATAGTAAGTAAAAATATATAGACATTACCAACCTGGATGTGTGTAGGGCTCAAATGTCAAGCAGAAAGATAAAATTAAGTGTCATATATTAGTCTATAGATAGAATAGGGATAAGAAGTCCAAGAAAGAAAACATCAAGAAAAAATATCCCAGCAATGAAGTAATTTAACTCCCAGTGGAATTAGTTCCTATGTGGAAATGACAGGGACTTAAAAGTGAGTTGACACATACTTGGACAACATCTGTTAGAGAACAATATAACATTTTCTGGAAGATGACCAAAATAATCTAATAACACTTTCCTGTCTCTCGCTTTTGTGATTATTCCAGCTTGATATTTACTTCAAATGAATGACATTTCAAAAGCAAACAGATGCTGGACCTCATTACTCATAGAAACAAGGAATCTATTAAGGTTATTTTTACAAAGCTTTAGACCACTAATGTCGCCACCTTTGGTATTTTTTAGGAAAAGCTTTCAACCTTACCCCCTCCAAAATTTCCATTTTTATTACAAAGAAGAAGAAGATATTTTAAGGAACCATTAAGGAGAAGGTCTGCCTATCAGTTACCAAAAATTACTTTAAAAAGGGAGTTTCCTTCTGTTTGACAGAAATATTCTGTAAGAAACACACCACTTAGCTTTTCCAGAAGCAGCCACCATGATCTTCAATCAAAAATAACCTTGAATAAAAAGATGCAATTTCACCAAACTGCATTCAGTCTCCTCCAGGAGAAAAAGTAAACAAGGTATTTCAAGGGAAACCAGTTCCAACTGACTCTGTAAAGAGATCTCTGGTGCTCTTCAGATAAAAGAAGGAGTATTTGTGTGCTTCCATAAAGGATTTTCATAAATTTGTGTCTAATTTTATATAGTAGAGGCACCTTAGTTGTTCTTTTCAGTAATAACCTTCCCTTGATGTTAACTCTGTAGGAGTAGGCCCTTGAATGCACAACACTGCCTGGCAGTTAAAAAACTAGAATATGGAGGCTGTTTCAGTATTCTTTCACAGAATGGAAATTTATTTTGTTTGAACATTTCCTAGTTTCTTTTTCAAGAAACTGTATCACTACAATGAAGGTGGACTTCACAAAAGAAGTATAAAGAAAATTTTCAGAAAAAAATATAGTAGTTGATAATTAAATATCATTGAATAAAACAGTAAAAAAAGCTAGAAATACAACCTAACACAACAAAAAGGGTTATTAGCAGTGGCTTCAAAACGGAGACATTTTGTAGGAGAAGAGAAACTGGATTGTAGCGTGTTTACATTCAGCTTTGTAGGTAAAAGTAGGTTAACAACAAATACAGCAAAGACATCTGAACAGTTCGTTAAATAATATTATACAAACTGACTTTTTAAGACTGAAGATGTCAACTAAAAAGAAATAAGGCGTTAAGAGTAAAGAAAGACACGTCTCAGATCTCAAGATATTAATCCCTGCAGATCTGTTGATGTTAGTGAAAGTCAGTGCTTTGTGTTAACCGAGGAGTTAAACTGTTTACTGAACACCAGTGCTCTAGGAATCAGCATTCCAGATCATCTTTCTAACTACTGCCATTCAAAAATTTATATGTAGAACAGACTATTCTCACATGCTGACAGTCCCCATCTATCAATCAAAAATACACAAACAGCAAAATACAATTTTAAATAATTTGTGCAGTTCTTTTTTTTCAACCACTTCAACTCACAGTTGCAGTTTTCAAGTTATACAGTTTGTAGGTTGAATGTTGGATTCACTGACATCCCTGGCAAAACTCTCAGATTTACAGTAATAAAGCTAGCATTTGTCTCTGGTTTGTTTGTTTGTTTGCTTGCAATGGCACCTCCCTGCCTTTCTATAGTGGGGATGCATTGAAGATAGGATGTGTCACATCCTGTCTTCACAGACAGAAGCAATGAATTTGTTAAAAACCAGCATACATTGAGGATGTCTAAAGGAAACCTGTATTCTGTTTTTAAAGTTATGGTCTTTACTCTTCATCAGTTTTTTCCTAATTTTCTTGTTTTTTGAATTTTCATTTCTGTTAATTTCTGCATTCACAATGACCTTTGGGTCAAATAAAACAACTAGAAAATCTTATATAATGCAGTTTATATGACTCAGCTTTGAACCATTCCCACACATCCTATCACTGGATAACAGGCAGAAGAGCACTGCACCTCCTCAGGAAGCTGTAGAGCAAGGAGGTTGCCCCTCAGGCTCCTTTTCTCCAAACCAGACAAGCCCAAAGTTCCTAGCTGCTCCTCACAGGACATGCCTTCCAGCACTTTCACCAGCTTTGTTGCCCCCCTGTGGATGCATTTAAGGACCTTCTCATCCTTCTTAAATTGTGGGGCCCAGCACTGCACACAGCAGTCAGGGTGAAGCTGCACCCGTGTTGAATACAGTGGGATAATCACCTCTTTTGACCATCTGGTTATACCGTGATGCACCCCAGGTTTGCCCTCTTACCTGCCAGGGCACATAAACCATGGCGTTTCCACGGTTATATATTTAATGAGATATTTGTGACCCTTTCCATCTCTGAAAAAAAAAAATGCTTGTGATCAAAAAAGACTTGGTAAAGTCCAGATCAACCAATTCAACTTTCGGAAGCTGTAACATTTGGATTAGGAAAAGAACAACTCTCTAGTATCAAGAGAGAGGGATACCTCCTGAAGATAATACATCCCACCTGAGTGCTGACCACAGTCAGTGCTAACAAACAGAACTCATTTGTCTCTCTAATACTGTGTTTTCTACGTAGGCATCGCGAATTTACTATCACCACACTGGCTAAACAAACAATTAAATCTCTTGGGCAAAAATACTGTCTTTCCATATATACACACAGCAACAGGATACCAAGATTACTCGGTTTCTCTCACCTTGACCTGGTTTATTTTAATACCAAATTCTGCTTTTGTAAAAGGCTCACAGTACCTCTTCTCCAGACAAAAAGGAAGTGGGACAGAAATATATGTGGTCTGAAACTTTTCATCTCACTTTCTTCCCTGCACTTGGTCGTATAACTGTCATAATGCTACCAGACAAAAAAGGTGTAATTGTTGCAGGTTATGTCCTATTCTTAGTGCTGTAACACAAAATCCTAGTACCTTTCAAAGTCTAGGAGTTTCATCTACTCAATTAGGCAAAAGTTTAGTTCTTAATTTTTTATTAATAATAAAGCTTAAGGTCACTGACTAGTGTTCTCCAAGATACAAAACATCTTAGAAAAGGGTTGCTGGAATTTGAAACTATGGTTTTGTCTGGTCTTTCCAACATGAGAGATGAGTCAAATTATCAGTGAGTCAATAGTTAAATCATTCCCACAAATCTACCATAATGAATTATATGGGAGAAAATCTTATGGATTTAACAGCATGAGTCATCAGACACTGTGTAACTTTTCACCATGATCTTCTAATGTATTTCTTTTTGCTGTAAAATATTTTGGGGCACTGCTGTTTGATTTTAAACTATAATATCTGATGTTGATTGTCTGACAATAAAGAAATAGATTTTTTTTCCCCATGAAAGAAAAAGGGAACTCAACCCAAGATTTCTTCAGTCAGGAAGAAAATAGCTTGGGTCATGACTTTTGGTGGTTTAAGATGTTACTTGTTTATTGTTATTCTGAGTCTAAGCTCACGTGAGGACAAGTGAAGAGGAAAATTAAAAGAAAACAGTGTCTTCAAAGCCAAAACCTGAGATATCACTAACAGTAGTCACTGGTATCATTATTAAGCCTTTGGACTTTGCACAAGTGAGTCATTTAATTGTGTATTAAATCTTAGAGTGCTGTTGCTCTGTCTGGTTATCCCCTCAACACTAAAACACAAGTTTTTGCCTCCCATCTCAATTTTACCTGCATTAGTATGGCTTTTTGTGTTAAGAAGCATTCAACCAAAGTTTTTCAGAACATAGATATTTCAATGTCATTTAATTGCACTATTGAATTTAAAGCTGCCAGTGAGTCATTGATAAAAATAGAAGGGAAATGTGTTTCCAGTTAATGTACATGTCTCAACATTCTCTTATGAATGCCCTTTGTCATTCTGAGCACCTTCCAAAACTCTGAAAATCCATCTTGTTCATTAATTTAATAAAATTATTCTTGTCCCTTTCAAGACTTAACGTGACAGTCCACAGATTTGATTGTAGAGAAAGACCTGGGCTTTTGGAGCCTTTCTGAATTTTTCAGTGTCAGTGGATCAGCAGATACAGCTTTTTGAGTGAAGGTACAGATCAGATATTGTAGCTTGTCACTGATACTGAAGTGATGCAGAGGAAAGAGTCTGAGAGATTTGTCTGAACAGGTTGCAAACATTAATGAGGGATACTTTACTTCACTATGCCTAACTTTGAAAGGGATATATTTGAACTAGAACCATAGATATTTAAGCCAATGTACTTCCTCTGTGATGAAGAGACTTTGGCATCTTTATACCATCAACAAATCTGCCTCATATTTTCTTTCCCTATGGACACTATATTTCTCTTCTGTCATATTTTCCTAGGTGGAACTAAGAAAGCCAGAGTAGAAGAAAAGATGAACTGATTTTACAGAGAATCTGCTATAGAATATAGTTGACAGGTTTGTTCAGCATCTCTAGCTTAAATGTATAGATCTGAGAGATAAATCTGCTACCAAGTTCATCTTTGATGTGAATTCAGTCTACTTTCATTATTAAGAGATTTTAAGATAAATATGACAGTTTCACGTGTCATTTTACAGTCATTGGTCTTCTTAACAGAGTGCAGCTGAAAAAGTGACAAAGTGAAAATTACCAAACTTTGACCAAACCTTAGTCTCACTTACCATTTGCAGTTTCATTGTGCCTCTTATCTTGTTTTTATTCTGATGTCATTATGAGTTTTAACTGTATGTGTACATACACATAGATCCATGTGTGTGTGTGCATACATATACACAAACATATATATAGAATCATAGAAACATTTAGGTTGGAAAAGACCTTTAAGATCATCAAGTCCAGCCATTAGCCTAGCACTGCCACGTCCACCACTTGTAACCATGTCCCTAAGCACCACATCTACACATCTTTTAAATACCTCCAGGGATGGTGACTCAACCACTTCCCTGGGCAGCCTGTTTCAATGTTTGACAACCGTTTTGGTGAAGAGATTTTTCCTAATATCCAATCTAAACTTCTCCTGGAGCCATTACCTCTTGTCCTAGCACTTGTTACTTGGGAGAAGAGACCAACACTCACCTCGCTACAATCTCCTTTCAGGTGGTTGTAGAGAGCAATAAAGTCTCCCTTCAGGCTCTTTTTCTCCAGGCTAAACAACCCAGACACTCCTCATAAGACTTGTGCTCTAGACCCTTCATCAGCTTCGTTGTCCTTCTCTGGACATGCTCTAGCACCTCAATATCTTTCTTGTAGTGAGGGGCCCAAAACTGAACACAGTATTCGACGTGTGGCCTCACTAGTGCTGAGAACAGGGTGACAATCACTTCCCTAGTCCTGCTGGCCACAATATTTCTGATACAAGCCAGGATGCTATTGGTCTTGGCCACCTGGGCACACTGATGGCTTGTATTCAGGTGGCTATCAACCAACACCCCCAGGTCTTTTTCCACTGCACAGCTTTCCAGCCACTCTTCCCCAAGCCTGCAGCGTTGAATAGGGTTGTTGTAACCCAAGTGCAGGACCCAGCATTGAGCCTAGTTGAACCTCATAAAATTGTCCTTGGGCCAATGATCCAGCCTGTCCAGATCCCTCTGTAGAGCCTTCCTACCCTCAAGCAGATCAACACTCCCACCCAACTTGGTGTCATCTGCAAACTTACTGAGGGTGGACTCAATCCCCTCGTACAGATCATTGATAAAGATATTAAACAGAACTGACCCCAATACTGAGCCCTGGGGAACACCACTTCTCACTGGCTGCGAACTGGATTTAACTCCATTCACCATAACACTTTGGGCTCTGCCATCCAGCCAGTTTTTAACCCAGTGAAGAGTACACCTGTCTAAGCTGTGAGCAGCCAGTTCCTCCAGAAGGATTCTGTGGGTAACAGTGTCAAAGGCTTTACTAAAGTTGAGGTAGACAACATTCACAGCCTTTCCTTCATCCACTAAACAGGTCACCTTGTCATAGAAGGAGATCAGGTTTGTCAAGCAGGATCGGCCTTTCATAAACCCATGATGACTGGGCCTGATCACCTGGTTGTCCTGTACATGCCATGTGATGGCACTCAAGATGATCTGCTCCATAACCTTCCCTGGCACCAAGGTCAGACTGACAGTCCTGTAGTTCCCTGGATCCTCCTTCCAGTCCTTCCTGTAGATGGGCATCACATTTGCTAACTTCCAATCAACTGGGATCTCCCCAGTTAGCCAGAACTGCTGATAAATGAATAAAATTGTCTTGGTGAGCACTTTTGCCAGCTCCCTTGGTACCCTTGGGTGGACCCCATCCGACCCATAGACATGTGTGGGTCTAATTTTTGTAGCAGGTCATTAACCATTTCCCCTTGGATTACGGGGGCTTCATTCTGCTCCCCATCCCTGTTTTCCAGATCAGGGGGCTGGGTACCCAGAGAACAACTGATCTTACTATTAAAGACTGAGGCAAAGAGGCATTAAGTACCTCAACATTTTCCTCAGCCTTTGTCGCTATGTTTCCCCCTGCATCCAATAAAGGATGGAGATTCTCCTTAGCCCTCTTTTTGTGGTTAATGTATTTATGAAAACATTTTTACAGCAGTAGCCAGATTAAGTTCTAGTTGGGCTTTGACTCTTCTAATTATCTCCCTGCATAAACTCACAACATTCTTGTAGTCCACCTGAGTTGCCTTCCCCTTCTTCCAAAGGTCAGAAACTTTCATTTTTTTCCCTGAGTTCCAGCCAAAGCTCTCTGTTCAGCCAGGCTGGTCTTCCCCACTGGTTTGTCCATCAGCACAAGGCGATGGTCTACTCCTGTGCCTTTAAGATTTCCTTCTTGAAAAATGTCCAGCCTTCCTGGACTCCTTTGCCCTTCAGAACTGCCTCCCAAGTGACTCTGTCGGCCAGTCTCCTAAATGATCGAAAGTCTGCCCTCCGGAAGACCAAGGTAACAGTTCTGCTAAACCCCCTCCTTACTTCTCTGAGAATCAAAAACTCTATCTATGCCCAAGATGGCCTCCAAGCATCACATCACCCACAAGTACTTCTCTGTTCACAACAAACAGGTCCAGCAGGGCGCCTTCCCTAGTTGGCTCACTCACCAGCTGTGCTAGGAAGTTATCTTCTACATACTCCAGGAACCTCATAGACTGTTTCTTCTCTGGTGTATTTTATTTCCAGCAGACATCTGGTAAGTTGAAGTCCCCCATGAGACAAGGGGTAGCTATTGTGAGACTTCTCCCAGATGATTATAGAATATTTCATCTGCCTCTTCATCCTTGTTGGGCAGTCTGTAACAGACTCCCACCATGATATCTGCCATGATATCTGCCTTGTTGGCCTTCCCCCTGATTCTTACTCATTCAACCCTATCATCACCATCATTAAGCTCTAGACAACTAAAACACTCCCTAACATACAGGACCACCCCACCACCTCTCCTTTGTTGCCTATCTCTTCTGAAGAGTTTATAGCCATCCACTGCAGCACTCCAGTTGCACAAGTCATCCCACCATATTTCCACGATGGCAACTACATCATAGTTTTCCTGTTGCACAATGGCTTCCAGCTCCTTCTGTTTGTTGCCCATGCTGTGTGCACTGGTGTAGAGGCACTTCAGTCAGGCTACCGATCCTGCCACCTTTCTGGGGGGAGAAGCACTAATTACTATGTGACCATTCCCAGGTGTTTCTGTGTTTTCTAATGCATCAATGACCCCTATGTCTTTGCTGCTGCATGGATCCCCATCCCCTACCTCCACTGAGACAGCAGACCAAAGGACCTTGCTAGCACACCATCCCTCAAACACTGGTGTGCTGCCACTAGGCTTTTCTCTGATTTTATCCCTTTCCCCCTTCAAATCTAGTTTAAAGCTCTTTCAGTGAGCCCTGCTAACTCCTGCTCAAACATCCTTTTTCCTCTTTGAGTCAGGTGTACCTCATCTTTTGCCAGCAGGCCTGGTGTTGTGTAAACCGACCCATGATCTAAAAACCCAAAATTCTGCCAGTGACACCAGGCTCAGAGCCAGGTATTGATCTGATCGGTCTTCCTGTTTCTTCTCTCATCATTACCTGCAACTGGAAGGATAGAGGAGAATACTATTTGTGCTCCTGATCCCTCAACCAGTTATCCCAAGACCCTGAAGTGTCTCTTGATTGCCCTTGGACTTGTTGCAACTTCATTGCTGCTTACTTGAAAAATCAGTAAAGGGTAATAATCTGAGGGCAGTACCAGGGTAGAAAGCTTTCTCTTCATATCTTTAACCTGGGCCCCAGGGAGGCAGCAGACTTCCCTAAGAAGTGGGTCTGGTCTGCATATTGGGCCTTTTATTCCCTTCAGAAAGGCGACTCCTATGACAATGACCTGTCTTTTTTTCTTTATGGAAGCAGTTTTGATGCAGGATGTAAGCCGACTTAACCTCGGTGACACCTCCAAGCTAGAGGAATCATCATTCCCATTATTGTTTGGTTCCACTTGCAGAGCCTCACACCTATTATGCAAGGGCACCTGGGAAGGTGGGGTACTCACAGAGGAGATGCGCTTGCTGTGCTGGGCAGGAACTTGTCACCATTGCCCCCTGTCCCTTAACGCACTGTGTTCAGCCAGATGGGGAGAGGATAGGGAATGCATTGTATCATGTGTCCCATCTGCCTGTTGGGCCTTTCCCAGGGAATAAGGTAGGGTGTGATTCCAGCAGTCTCCCTATCTCTTGCACTCCCTGATAATCCTCAACCTACACCTCCACCCGGAGCTCTGCCACCAAGTGGAGGAGTTCCTCTACATGGGTGCAGCTCCCACAGCTGTGCTCACTGCTGCCATCCTGTACTGGCATAAGAATAGGGCCCACGCCATAGCATGTTCCCACCGGACCTGCGTCCACTGTAGTGGGTACAGAGCTTAGAGAGGCCATGGCTGTCTGCCAGGTGGATACCATTGCTCCCTGGTCAAGCTGGCAGGGCTTCAGCGCCCTTCCAGCACACCCTTCCTGTGTGAACTGACAAGCAAACCACTGCACCATGCCCCTGCTGACGTGCCACGCCCTGTTTGCCTGCCATGCTGGCAGTGCTCCTGGTCACTGGCGGTCCCTAAAGACTTCTGTTATACATGGAGGGGGCTTGGCCGCTGTTGTTCCTGGCCCTGTTCAGGTCCCGTCAGCCACTGTGGCTGAGCTGCAGGCTCTTGGCAGCTCTCTTGGCTCCCCCTGGGGCTCCCCCATTCAGGAAACTCCCCTGTGCACTGCGCTGGAGTGCTCCACTGTGGGCTGTGCTGGCACCAGAGCTGCACACCTCAGCGACTGAGTCAAAACATTCTGAAGATACTACCTTACTATAAAGACCAGTCAGACAGTCATTTTGTGTTTAAGCTACTTCATGATGCCATTACAAGTGGATTCCTCTAGTCTAACCTAGACCTTTTAATGTTAGCTATGTAAGTCTGATGTTACTCCACAGGTTCTTTTATAGTCCACGAAGAGAAATAACATCCAACAAAGCAATTCAACTCACCTTAAGATAGATACCTAGGATAGAGCAGATGGAAGATAAAGGGAACCATGGCTGCCTAACAGAGACATAGGAATCTAACTTTTACATATCAAAACTCAGCTGTTATCAATCCCAGTCTTTTTCTGCTTACCTCCCCATCTCTGGAATACAGACACAGAAGCTGCTTGAGAGATCCTATTCTCTCTAAATGTCAGTGGGGTCAGTCCATCCTGCCTTCAGATTGATGAAAGCCCTATTTTACTGTCCATTGTGATCAAACCCAAATGGTCTGCTACCCACAACACCCTCTGCCTGACTGTTCCACATTTTCCTCTCCTGCTTCCATGCAGTTCTGTGTTTTCCCATTCTCTCCCTGAGCCTGAGGTCACACAGTACCTCACTGGAGATAGACTTATAGTCCTATCAGAGCTGATTTTATAAATAATAAGACTTCATATGATAGAAAATAACTAGTAATTTCAAGGGAAGCCAGTCAATACACTTACAATCCTTATGATCCAATGATCAATTAGGCAGTTTATATGTGCATTTCTGGTTTTGTACAAATAGCTCTTGCAAGCTTCACAAAAATTTATTTCCATTTTATGACGCCACCACCTTATATGCTGTACAATTCATGGGCAGTTTAAGACTTTCTCAAAAATGTTTCTGAGAGATTACAAATATCAATTCAATATGGTCATTCATTATTATGGCTGTCTTTTACAAATATTGAATCTCTTTTACAGAAGGGGTTATAAATAAAAAATCAGATTACAATAAACATCAACCCACACAAAACTACATTTTTTTACCCTGTGTGTCAGCATATGTCTGCTCCTTTTTCTCTCTCCAGTAACCATCTCAGCTAAGCAGAATGCAAATAATCATCAATATTTTTATTTCAAATTTAATGAGATCCTCATGAGTTTTTTATTTAGGTCAAGAAGTTTGCGTTATCCTTTGCTCAGAAAAAACCCACCCAAGCTATATGGGCCACATATTTTTAATTCAAATTAATTCAAGCTAATGAATGATATGAAAAAAGTGATAGCTTAATCCTGAAGACATTAAAATACAAAAGAGTGTTTTAGACTTTATGGTGCAGAATCCCATTTTATGACTGCATTTATCATTGCTAGAAACTCAAGTACACCTAGCCTTGGGCTCAAACAGCCTCCAAGTTGTCAAACTTGAATTCTATTTTTACAGTTAAATACCTCTGAAAATATTTTTTTTTTGCATAATCTCGGAGGTCAGAACACTTATGCATTAGACAATGAAAGGATGAGTAATTCTTATATTATTGGATCCATTGATATTTCAGCAATGTTCAATGAAAGTAAGTTAGAAAATGCATTTCCCACATATTAAACACTGAATCAGGCTGAGGTTTCTTAAATACCATTGCCTTCAGTTTTCTTTTTTGTCCTTCACTTCTCATGTCCTTCTTCAGTATATCAGACCACTTAGCATTCCTCCTACTCAGTGTTTAGCTCTGATCATTCAACGCAATCCTCTGCAGAGACCTGCCGTCTCAGTCAAGACGCTCAGTTTTTTGTTCACAAGTGGCCTAAGGGCTACTATCTTTTCCTTGAACAGCCTATCAGTTCCCATTTAAATCAGCATCCACTTCAGCACATTAATAGCCCTCCTTCACACTCTCTCCTCAGCCATCACTTTGTCCCCCTGTGCCATTCTGGTTTAATCACTCACCTTAGTAGGTTATTCAGCATATATCTGGGGCAGCATGTCTGAGGGAATATCTGTCATCACCCTACACTTGCACCAAGCATGTTTCATAGTCCTCCCAACCCCTGCACTCACAGCCTCACAGCATCTCATCCCTAAACTGAGGTATTCAAATTGCATTGCAAATTTTGCTGTCTAATTTTATTGGTTTCTCATGGCCCTTCAGATATATACCTTAAATACATATACATAAACCAATACATACCACCTGTCCTTCATAAACATCTTTTCCTAATTCAGTCCCCCATTTTCCATGACAAATTCCAGTTTTTCTCTTTCATTGCTTCACAACGTTCACTGTAAGCATACCTCAGGAGCTTTCCCGCTACTAGTCTGAGACAATACTTTTTGCAGCAGTACAGGGTCAAGGATGATCTTGCATAAGCCTGCTGCTTCTCTTTGCTGCTGTGTCACTATCAGGCACACTCTTGTAATTCATAGCCAGCAGTTTCCACAACCATAGGCATTTTCATGTTCTTTACAAGAATATCTTCACTAAGATCATAAACACAAAATGTACTTTATTTCATGACTTTATTTTCTTGTACTACATGTTAAAGATACTCTCAGTAATCTTCCTAGCACAGGCTTGAATCATTATTTATTTGATATTCTAGATCATCTATAAAATATCTGTTTGAGAGTCTCCAGTCATTTCTCTGTGTAACTACTCACTTGGGTGATTTAATAAATTCATCTTTGCATATTCCCTCCATGTCAAAGAGTAAAGCCCCATGGTGTGTTCTGTAATTTGACTGTATGCAGTATTAGATACTTGTTATCTTAATATAGTGGCACTGGTTTATATCTGAGGGGAAATCCACTAATGTATCATACACATTCTTCTGCAGTAGTTTCAGTACTGACTGTCTGTTCCTTGTGCATCCCAAATAAAATCAGATGCATCCCAGCAACAGCTGATTTCTGTTTGGGGTGTAGAGAGCCCAGACTGCTGTGCCAGTAAGCTGTGCTTGTTAATTAGGAGGTCACTGGCAATTTTTATGTTTCCATTTGCATTCTGCTTAATGGCATGTTTGGAGGAAATTGTGTCAGTTTTGTTCACAACTTGATGTGTTAGAGCAAATGTTAGAGTAGATTAAAAGACAATAGGTCTATACCTCTTTCCAATGTTCTTTAAAATTCTCAGATACATGAAAATGAAACAGCAACAATCTTATGTTGGGAGCTAACAGTGCTCCACCTCTGACAGTGAAATCTTTGGGTTCCAAGCCAGTCATTGACATTTTACTACATTCATGACTGGCAGAGGAAAAGGGTAAAAGAATACACTTTACTCACCCAAGGAGTTTGACTGAATGTGTTTTCCATTTAGATCCTGCTTTCTGAGAGTGTCTGTAGATTCCCTCTTTGTAAAGGAAAAAATCTTCATACACTTTCATTATAGCTAAAAAACAATAGGAAAAATCAACACAGTCAGCAAATGTTGCTTCTATTCTTGTTTGCTTCTTGCATTTTACCTGTGAGATTTTTGTTGTGTGTTGGACTGCATAAGTGTACTTTGTAATTACACTAAATTCACTAATCGCTCAAAAGTTCTTTGCTGTGAGTGAACCGAGAGGAATATTTCAACAGAGTTCTCTCAAAGGTCTCTTGTTGAGTTAATTGGGTTTCCCTGTCATGGAAACTCTCTGGACTTCTTCCTATCATGGACTTCTTCCAATACATTAATAGGAAATATTGCCTCGTGTAGGCTTACGTAAGTTTTCTCAGTTCTGGTGAAATCCAATTCAATAAAACAAATCTCCTCAGGGTTCATGTACCCTCAGGTCTGACAAGCATCTGCATATTCAAGAAAAGTATTTAACAGACGATATAGATCCTGTGAAATAGGGTGGAGTGATAGGTATTCTTTTTTCTGAAACACAGATAGATTTCATTAAGTACACAACAATCTCCTTATGGAAAAGTAGATTGTCTGTATATATGTTAATCCTGACTTTCAGTTAAAAGTGTAGAAAAAAACTCAACCTTTGTGTACATAAAAATGTAAGGCCAAAGAGCTGATGAACTGGAAATTTTGTGCAACAGAATGAAGATTACGATTTGCATTTTATTTCTATTCATTATTTCCTAGGAATAAAGTTTTTGGCTTCTTTTCCTCATTTGTTCTGCCACCTTAGTACCATTTGCTTTTCTATATAGTGGACTACTAGATCCAGAGAAATGCCAATATTTTCCAGGTCTACATTACCTTTACGTTCCAGTGAATCAAAAGCATTAAATACAAGCTTAACTTCAAATTATTTTTAGCTTAAGATTTTAACATTCTTAGACTGCCACACAGCTTGGAACATGAGAATTAGTGAAAACCCGTTTCCTAAAGTCTTGCACCTTGGGAGTCCAATAAAGTACAAGCTTCGCTGACCATTTTTATGTAGTTGGAGCATTTATAACATATGTGCCTGGTATAGTTCTGCAGTATCCAGTAAGGTGAGCTCATGCTTCAGTTTCTTCTGTCTGGCACAATTTCAGATTTCTTTTTACTACCCGAATATTTTCATAAACTTGAAAGAAATTAATTATCTTTACAACCTCTTGACCTCTGCATACTTGGCTGAAAACAGAAAACTTTCACAAATTTTAGGGGATGAAAGAGAACATCTCAAAACATGGTCAAATGAGCTCATTTGCCCAGGAAACCTGGCTAAAAATATACTTGGCTAATGAGCTCACTCACATAAAAAATGTATGCTGATAGCAACACACAGGGAATAAGCAGCCATGATGCTACCTAGGTGGCAAGTCTGGGGGACAGCTATGTCAGTCAAATCAGAAAAAAAGTTAAATGCTTTTAATGAATAATGTTAAAGCTTCTGCTGAGCTGCCTGTAGAACACATATTGACAGCAACAGGTCAAGTGGAAAATAGCACAAACTTTATTCTTGGTTTCTAGCTGCAGGCTCAGGACTCCATCAGAGCTCTCTGCAAAGGTTTCCCCCTTCCCTCTGTCCCCAGGCTCACTAGTGCATAGAGCTAGGAGTTTAACTCCTTCGGATGTCCCTGTACCACTATGTAAAATACCAACTGCTGAGGTTTCTGAGCTGCAGAGGAAGCTGTGGAGGGAGAGCTTTAAAGCTGTACAAAGGAACAGAAAGGGGGAAGAAGACTCCCACTGGCCTTAGTCCAGGTGAAGGTGTCAGAGGGGAAGTGAAAGGGATGAGTCATTCAAAAAATTACTGTAGAGGCTTCCCTGGATCTTGTTTTGATACCTTGGCCAAAGGGAGGAAAAGAAACAGGGTTGAGTGCAAGGACTGCAAAATTCACTTTTCCCACAGGAGGTCTGAGGTTAGAAGATCTCATCTATCACCAGGCTGAGACAGGAGAAGGTAGTTTCATTTCTAAATCACATTGTTCTTTGAAATCAAGGTCCATATGTTCAGTTTCAGAAAACAATTTATTCTTTATCAGCAACTCTAAATCAAACACATGTTCTTGTCTCTGTGAAGAAACATCATACCTAAATGATTTCCACTGAAATGAAATAGAAAATTTTGAAGTGTGGTTCCACAATAATTTTAGCCTATATGACAGGATTTTATTCATGATTACATATTATATCTACATTTAGTATGTGTATGTATATATGTATGTATATATTTGTGTATATATGTAAATATATATACTTATGTATATGCATATCTATATGTATGTACCCTGCAATCAGGAACTAAATAATGGTACAGACTTTGGAGTTAAGTGGGCTGGGTACACGAAGTGTTGGGTGGACAGAGATGATAATTCAAAATCAAACGCTGAGATATTTTTATTTATTCAGTGATTTTTGTCCTGATACAGACTGTGACTTGGACAGGATGAGATGATCACTGTCTACCGGCCAACTCTGTTCCCTCCCACATAGAAGAAAGAGACTTTGCATTTTCCAAAATGAATGAATTAATTATTAATGAATCAGAAGACGTAGCAATTCTCATAAGGTTGCCTGTAGCTCATGCATGAGCTACCTCAGTCATGCTGAGCTGTCAGATCTATGCATATAAATGCAGCTGATTATAAGATTCATTCCACTGTGGACTCTTCTGCATAAAGTTCTTAAATAAGAATTTGTATCTCTAAGACATACAAAGATGCAAAAACCTAAAAGCAGTTCCTACAAAAGGAACTAAAGTACATTAATGTAACCTAGTGCTTTCTCCAGATCTTTTTCTTGTCAGAAAATCAAATACTACCTTTTTTCCCAAGATCATGATAGCTGAAATTACAAGTTTTGTAGGGTCAAAATTTTAATGTATTACCAGCATATTAGCTTTTCTTTTGATTGAGACTGGCTAATGTGACAGAAAGGATTATTTTCCTACATTAGCACTATAACTATTAGATTATTTCCTAAAGTCCATTAAAAAAAGATGAATGAGCAGGATTAGATTGTCCATTTGAGTGTTTTCAAAGCATTAATGAAACTTCACTATGTTTATTTGAAAATGGATTGTTCTGGTTTCAGTTGGGATAGAGCTATTTTTTTCTTCCTAGTAGCTAAAAACTAGTGTTTTATTATTTGCATCTGAAAGTACTAATTGCTTAGTTCCTGTACCATATAAAACAATGACGCAAGTCAGAGAGAAATTGTCATTCAAACTTAAAAGCTGTATAACAGAAAGTTTTCAATTACATTCCTACACCTACTGTTTCACCATTGTTAAAAAATATATATTTTTCTTAACTTTGAATATGGCCAGAAATCCAAGTACATTCATCATCAAACAAGATAACTTTCTACATCATGATCTTGAAAGGATCTTGAGTGTTTTCCAGCTATTAAGCATTACTTAGTACATTAGATAAGACTGTCCATGAGCACTTTGTAAGTTCTTGAGGAATGACAAGTGAATGAATAATGGAAAAATCTCTTTCATTAGCTGAAGATCATTTGCAGGACATTTTGGAAAAAAAATTATGATATGGTTTTATAATTAGAATTATGTATTTGTAGTACAGGAAGACAGAGGAGAGAATCAGTGACAAATTATTGGGTCATAACTGTGACTCATTTAAAAATCTCAATATAACAAAAAGAAAAAATGGGAAGTGTTTTCACTCAGTGATATACATTATTGGTTATATACTCTTCTTTAGATCTTGATTTTTCCACATACAGCATTACCTTAACCTGATAGACATTTTCTCTGAAAAAGCATGGACATTTCAAAAAATTGTATGAATTATTGAGTGGTTAAAACCTAACAAATGGCTGAATATAGATTATTTTATATGGAAGTTTTAGTAATGACAGATTAATCCAGCAAACTGTGTATACATGGACCACAACTCCAACATTAGAGAGAGGTCTGAAATTTTATGTTGAAGATCCTAATTTTTTCATTTTCTTAAAACCAGTGGAATTACTGAGTTCACTTCTAGATCAAATGCAGGGAAAGAGTATTTTCCCTTGAGCAAACAAACTTGAGCAGAACAAAGAAGACTGATAATGTTGATCTTATTAAGTCTGAGCTTCAGAATAATTTCAGCTGCCCACATAAAGAGCTTTAAGAAGTAATTTCAACTCCATGATGCACTGACATGAATTAAATCTAATAAACAAGACCATTCCAATAATAAATTGGAGTTTATGATAGTTCATTATATAATTGAGGGTAGTAGAAATCAGAAGTCCCCTGAAGTAGAATATTTTGGTTTTGTCTCAGCCATCCATCCAGAGGGTGGACATCCCACACTATAATCTTTCTCCATCACCCCAAACTCCACATGCCTCAACCTCTCCAGTTACACTGGCTTGGAGTGTGAGCAGGAACCTGCATTTTCAGGTGTTGCCAGCACCATTCATGACTGCAAACAGACAGTATTCAGGCTAAACAACTCTTCTGCAGTCCCTCACTTCCTGGTGAAGTCTCTTTATTACTCTAAGAGGTCAGGGATCTTCGTTGCAGAGTTCAGCAGAAAAATTAAAAACTGATAGCCCTCTGCAAGAGCAGCAAGAGCATTTGGACTCTGAAAGGGGAAATTCTGGGAGTATTCCAGCACTGAATGATTTGCTGGGGGGCCCATATGCTGCAGCACTGCCCCCAGAGGATAGCAGGCTTGGGGGGTTGGCTTCATCTGGTGGGGGAATCAATCCTAACCCTAGAGAGTGGAACTTTGCTAATATTTAACTCTTCCTGCACAGCCCCAAATTGCTATTTCATTAATGAGCAAAGAACTGTCATGGGGAAAAGACACATTTCCAGCACACAAATTTTACACATATTTTCAACAAATCTAGCTCAAAGTCATTTTACTCATTACGGACTCTGATGCAGTATAGTAGCCTTTAGGAGCACTACTTGCTCACTAAACATTCCTGGATGAACTACAGTCCATTTATCTGTTTTATTCACTGTGGAATGTCATTTATGTTTTCTAATATTTTTATACAAGGACATTACACACGTTAATTATTTTAATAGTAATATTATCATCTTCTAAATTTACCATACCTTGCACTGGTCCTTTGTCCATGATTTCTTTCATTATATCAGTTTCCTGAGGGAGAGTGAGAGCAGCAGCAGAGAAGGCAAGAGGAGATAATACATTATATTAAATAAAATTAAAACGCATACTAATTTGTCATTGTGTACATACATATAAATGTACCATTATACATGTATTTCTGCTAGAGAATATTTGGTTTACCAAGTGAACAAAACCTTCAGAAACATTTTTAAGAAGCACTAATGCACAGTTATGACTGCATACTTTCTTTTCTATCCCTGATTTCTGATAGTACCACAAAGGAACAGCTTTAAAGAGATGATATAAAACTGAGAAACCGTAAATAATTTAAGCTCTTCTGAAAATACAAGGGCAATATAAAGGAAAATTCACAGCTTTAGTCTTCAAGCAAAGTGAACATATTTCCATCTACCAAGTAATTTTCAAGCCCCAAAGGAGAAAAATGGGTGAGACAATGGGTCAACAGCATGAACTTACTTTTGAGGAGACCCTGTAGTGAGAGGCACACCGGTATAACCGATTGGATTCTTCTAAAGCATTGGGACATGGCCCATTTGTATAGTTTTTTCCATAGTCACTTGACACATAACAGTGATTTTCACCTGATGGCTTCAGGTGATCATTCCAAAATGATGGATAACAAGCATAGGATACAACCCTGTTCAGATATTAGAAAAAAAAAAAGCTGATAAGAAGCTTGCTTAAACATTTTTACAGTTTATTTCAAGCTTTTATCTATTGTACAACTGTCATATTTCAAGTAAATTAACTGAGTCCCTCATTCTTCAAAAGTGTGAATGTCTCATCTTCAACTGTTTGCTTCAATTCATATGCATGATGTTTATGATTAAGTTTCAGTTGCAGTAGTCATCTCCCCACCCTTCTCCAAAGAGAGATAGGGTAGAAAATGTGTTGCAGCACTTGTCACCTAGTACATTCATCTCTTTAATGATGCATGAAAGTTCACATTGAATAAGATCAATAAATTACCAATGCTGTGAACAGGATCCATTTAACAAAAATGGCTTGTGAAATGGGCATATTTGCAGCAGAAAATTTTTAAGGGAAATGAAGCATTTTCTAGTTTTATCTACATTTTCTACAGGAATTCTGGTGAAAAGCTACAGGTCTTTTTATTTCTTTTAGCTAAAAAGTCCACCTAAGGTTGTTAGGTTGTTAAGCTGTTATTGCTTAGGTCTTCAAATGACTCACTGGCAACCCCTTTTAATCCCTTCTGAATGTCTGAAGGTATTCTGGACTCTGGGGAATGGTAAGTATTTAGGCCAAATATACACGGGTTGTCGTTATTATTCATTTTTAAAAATATAGTGCTTTGTTTCTATTGCTGGGTAGAAGGAAACCCTTGGTTTATATGTGTATACATATATATGTTTATAAAATTTATCTATCTCTATATGCATAATCATTCTAGTCACCACTGATCACAGATTTCCAAAAGAAACAAGGGATTGCTGTGGACTGCAATCGGGCATGCAAGGCAGGTAAGGTGAGCAAATACAGTCCTTGGAACACAATCTAGCATAAGCAGGGCAGGAGCAGGTGGTTGCAACACAGTGTAAGGAATGGTATGACACCTATTCCTCAGGTGTACTTAGAAACACCTCAGAGGGAGACAACAGAGGAGAAATTAATTCCTGGGATAGGGATTTTTTTTCCCCCTCCTTTCAGGTTCTGCACAGACGAGTCTTGCTTCTGTGGCAAAAGAAGTGAAGCACCAAATGACACACTGGCACAGTGGAGTTTTGTGGTAATCCAGACATGATGACTCATTCTGAACTAACAGTCACTTTTGAATCTTTTCACTAACCACAGTTTCTGCAGTCATGATTAACATAATTTAACACCTCTTTTCTGAAACGTGAGTTTGTACATGCTGAAGCATCAGCACAACAGTAAATATTAAAAACATTTCAAGGAGAAGGCCTTGCCAGAAGGGTCATAGAAGAAAAACAGAAATTAAATGTGAATGTGTTTATGTGCACATGTATATACACATATACAAAATTACCACTAGGAGCGAGCAGCATCTGGGGAGAAGCAGCAAACTCCACGGTGTGTTCATACATTCTTGACAGAATTCATCTGAAGTCATGTTTATGTGTTCAATCTAATGAAAATATTTGTGGTTTTATTGTATTTATATGTTTGAATTGTGAGATGAGAACATAATCTAAAACTTATGTTATTAGCAAGTTGGCCAAAACTAATAACAATAGTATCCTTATCATATCCTGCAAAAGCTAAGAGCCCAAGGTACAAATCAGATCAAGTCCTAATTAGAAGCAGTATTTGCATTCAAATGTGTAACCTTTTTACTACCTGAAAAAGACATATTTCTTCCTCAGTCTTAAAGGCTATAAGCTTTTACTTTCCCTTAGCAGATAAAATAGATGTTTTGAAAGCACAGTAATTCCTCCCAAATTATAGCTTGTAACTGAAATGCCCAAATTTAATAATATTTAGAAATGGAATACAGATTTATTATTTAATTAATGGAGGAAGACAGAGAGAGAGAGTTAAACAGCTTTTCAGCAGATTTCACTGTTAATTGGGTGCTCAGTGATTCTGAAAAGTCAGGTCTCAGCACTGACCTAACCTCATTGAGCTTTATGGAAGTCTTCCTTTGACTTCACTGGGGATGGTTTAGGCCAGAACTCAATTTTCCTGAAAATCTATCAAAAATGTGAGATAAGCACACTTCAGAAATCAGAAAACCAGAAGGTTTAAAACAGCATTGAACACCTGCTGTGAAAATTTACAACCCCCCGCAGAAAATCAATGTGCTTTCTCCCTATCATAGTGCATTGGAACTAACAAAAAAAAAATGATAGCAATATACTGGCTCATAAAACAAGAGTCATCTGAAAGTATGAGAACACAAGCACTGTTTAACAGGGCTCATTCAAAAGACACTTCAGACTTTTATGTTATAAATTTTCATTTTTTTCCATTGTCAAAGGTAAAGAGCTGAGGATTATAGGGTTTCAGCCGCAAATATTATTCAGTTATCAGTCCAGTGAATCAAAAAGGTTTGGGGTTTTTTTTGATACTCTTTGCTCTTGGTCATTGTCAGAAAAAAAATATTGGGCTAGATGGACTCTTGCTCAGATCCAGCATAGCTGTTCTGGTGTGCTTCCAGTATCTGTCCTCACAGATATCGGGATATTTTCCTTAAGGTGTTTATTTGTGTCTGGAACAGTTGGAAGAGGATTTGAAATATCATTTGAACTTCAGGAAAGAAAATCAGGATTTAGAAATGTTGTTTAGAAAAATAGGTAAGTAGAGATATTTTTGTGTGTGTGGTACTTTGATGGTGAACTAATGGGTAACAGACAAAGGTCGGTAAGAGCACAGTGCTGTTGTACATATTGGAGCTGGCTCCATGGGGACAAGAAGCTAAATGAATGACTGAGAAAATGGGCTGCAGAGATTTATTGATGATCTAGATAGTCTCCAAAAATTTGTGATGATTCTCACAACTGCCCTGAAGATTCTTTATTCAGACCATCAGCTGCAAGAGGCTGGTGAATACCATGAGGCATCTCAGGTGACTGAGCAATAATAATAGAATGGTTTGTGTTGGAAGGGACCTTAAACATCATTTAGTTCCAACCCCCCTGCCATGAAGAGACTTAGGATGCAAAAAGACAGTTCACAGGTGTGCTCTGGTAAGCTGAGGTGCGCTCTCTGTATGCTTGCAGGCTTATATCAGTCAGAAAGCCTGCTCTGCATACCGCTTTCACACTGGTACTCACTCTGTGGTCAGTCAGGGAGCAGTCTTCTCACTACCGCATTTACACCAGCATGAGCTCCTGTCTGGGTACAGCTAAGTTGATAATGAAATGCCTCATACAGCTTCAGCATGCTTTGCTTTCCTTACAGAAATAAGCTAACTGTTGTATACTTAAACTACCTCTGCAGAACAGACTGCATCACTAACCACACTGCTTCAGGTAAAAAGAAATGCAGCTTTCTGGTATAGGAAGAATCTTATTATTATGGGCTCACGGTGCTTATGTCCATACAGGGATAACAGTCAGAGGGAACAAAAGACTAGGAGGTTGTCCTATTGCTGCATGCTTTAGGGATTTTCCACTAAAAATATCTTGCTCCAACAGTTCTGGAGATAATACTCATTAAAATGGATCTCTTATCTACACTGGCAATTCTTGTGTTCCTGTCCTTAACATGGTAGGCAAGAAAACAGTCCAGTGAGAAAGAGTTGTATTTACTCACTTAAGAGCATGAACTACTGATCAAAAGAGCCTGTTCTTTTAGTTACAGAAAAGTATTGCTTAAAATGCTAAGCTATAACTTTAATTTCTTCATGAAAGAAGCCTTTTTCTTTCCCCCATGAGGTGCTGAGGGGCCTTTGTTAGATGGAATCCATTACTGCCCACTGCAATCACTCACCTAAAGGGTCTTGCACTCAAAACCTAGGTCAAAACTAGTTTAGTGTTTAAACCCTGAGACAGAAAGACAGAGGAACACTTGATGTAATTTCTCCCCATACAATACAAAATCCTTGTCAGATCAGAAATAGTTTGGTACACTTGAAGAAAGCAGAATGGTCACTTTGTATTCTGTGCCCATGTGAATGACAGCTCTTTGGTTTTCACCTGGATCCCCAGGCTGCCATGTCAACTATGATATCTGATGCACCGCGTCTGACATGTTTTTGCTCTTTCTATGGTTTGGTTGGTTGGTTGGTTGGTTTTTAACTGAAATTAAAAGTTGGTAGCACACCTAAGAACTCTCTGTCTGCCAGTATCAGGTATATCAAAGACAGAGTAAAGGATGAAAGTGTATGAAAATGAGAGAGGAAATAGATTTTGTTACGGAACAGGAAGTACAAAACATTTTCTGATAATGTGAGAAACAGCAGAATGTAATTATACAGTATATAAAATCTGGTTATTGCAAATTCTCCTGGAAGCCATTTCCAGGCACATGAAGTTCAGGAAGTTCACTGGAAATGGGCAACAGAGATTTACCATGGCACATTATGCCTCACCATGATGAGATAAGATGAGATGATCTGTCCATGATGAAGTGACTGGCTCCATTGAGAATTAGAAAAGCAGTGGATATCATTTACCTTGACTATAGCAACGTTTTCAGCATGGTCTCCTGTGGTGTTCTCCTAATTGATTAGACTAGATAAGTTGCTTACAAGGTCAGTAACTGAACTGGACTGGCATGACCAAAGGTTGACAAATCAAAGTGACTGGTGTATGTTTACTAGCAGCATTCCTCAGGAGTCAACACAGTGGCAACACAGTTTTGCATCTCTATTAACAATCTGGACAGTGGCATCCTCAGTAATTTTGTGGAGGATGCCAAATTGGTGGGGAGTGGTTAAGTATGCAGGGCTGCCATTCAGAGCAAGATTAACAGGCTAGAAAAATGAGCTGACAGAAACCTCAAGAAGTTCAATCAAAGGCAGAAGCCAAATGCTGTCTCAGAGCCAGAACTGCCCATGCAGCAGTACTGGCAGGGCACTGCCTGTGTGGAAGGAAGTTTCACAAGGAAGGACCTGGCATCCTGATGAGCAGAAAGTTGAACATGGATCAGCAGTGAATAAATCCACTCTTAGCAAATGTGCACAATCAATTCTGGTTTGTGTTAGTGAGAACATAGCCAAGACATTGTGAAAAGTGATTATTCCCTCAAATTGCCACTTAGGTTATGTCTGGAGTACTGTGTTCAGTTGTGGGATCCTCAGTAAAGACACTGATAAACTGAGCAAGTCCAGTGGAAGGCACTTAGGGGGCTGAAGCATATGATATGCAAGGAGGGGCTGAGGCAGCTGAATTTATTCAACCCAGAGAAGAGAAGGCTAAAAGGGGATCTAATTGTTGCCTTCAACTACATAAGGAGAGGTCATAGAGGAGAAGGAACAAGACTCTTCTTGGAGATGAACAGTGAAAAGCTGAAAGGTACCAGTCACAAGATGTACCAAGGAAAATGCTGATTAGATGTAAGAAAAAAATGTTTGACCACAAGAGTGGTCAAAGTGACCTGTTGCAAGAAAGGTTGTGGAACCTCCATCCTTGGAGATACCCAAAATGTGACCGGGGACAAGGCCTGAGCAGCTTGATCTAAATTCAGATTTAATCAATGCTTTGAGCAGAACACTGGACTAGATGACCTCCAGAAGTTCATTCCAACCTAAATCATTCTGTGATTCTATAAATTATTATGTATCATTTTAAAAAGCTTCTAGCTCTTCATATGGAGTTTGAGAACTGTTAACTTTGGTTAGTCTGACCTGAAGGAAGAAGGGTCTAGGTATAATCCTTGCTACAGTGTTGCATTCTGACACAAGCTTGGGATGGGATGATTACAGTTTGCTTTATAGAAAATGTTTTATCCTTTTGAATATTCAAAATGTTGCCTCATGAACCTGGCTGCTTATTCAAGGTTGTTTGACATGAAAAGCCTGTATCCCAAGAACCACAGAAGTTTTGTGTCCACTTACAGTATTGTCTTTGACATAAAAAACCCTGTTTTGTTTGTCTTTCTGTTAGAGAGGTTATTATTTTTCCCAGTTGTATTACAGCTAATGACAACATCTAGTTGTAATGAGGCTTAAATGGGAGTTAGGTAGTTGCAGAGTTTTCTCACTGAGAGCCCTTGTACAAAATAGTCTTCACTTATTTCTTTGGGAATGCTTCATATTTCCTGGGCTTCATGAAGGTGATTTAAAGAAGGAGTAAATGAGAGAGTGGTAGTCTTGATGAAGTAATACACTTAATCTGTCCTAGGGCAGAACTAAATGCTTCTTTTTTGAAAGGTCAGAAAGCATCATTGTAACAAAAGCAACACTGTAACTTAAGCAACTGGTTTGAGTTAAAATAATTTAAGCAGATAGATAAAATATTTACCCATCTGTTTTCAGATATCTCCAAGCACCATCAATACTTCCACCATTACACCCATGTTGATTCCTGGTATCACAAGAGATCAAATTCTGAGCAGAAAGATTGTCTGTGATCTGACCCTCGGAATGAATTGCTATTCTATCTGCCGCAACACCTGTTTTGAAATAAATTTTCTGTTATCAAAACCAAATAATTAGTCACAACTTCACACTGGTTATTGTGAAAGAGGGAATGAAATACAACTTCAGTATTTTCTGTCTGTGGAGGTACCTTTACATAACAATACAGATATAATCTGTACAGAATTTCGAGAGAGAGGATTGTGAAACCGCAAAGCATTATAAGCAACTTTGCTTTCATATTATAAATCCATTGATTTATGAGTTATCATAAATTCTCACATATCTAAGTATCAGAATAGGAATTTATATAATTGTTTCTGATAGACTCTACCATGTTTGTAAATGCATATTTATCTCTGGTTGACTTCAGCAGAAGATGCAAATTGCTCTTTTCATTCTTTTCTACCTTTCCTTCCTTTATTTGAGAAAAAAGAAAAACAAAAATTAACAGTTCTATGAAGAAAAAAGTTCAAGACTGAAAGTTTTACTGGAAAGAATATTTGGAAACGGTTATATTAATGTGTAAATGTGGGATTCATTAGACCTTCTTCCTTTATCACACAAAATTTTTCTTCTGAGATAGACACCTTAGATGTCTGAACTCAAGCAGATAGTCATAATTCTAAGTACTAATATATTTACGGACTGATTTAAAGGCAGACTAGGTTAACCAAATTGTAGGTAAAATTAAGCCACTTCTTTCTTTAACAAGTGACAATGAAACAATTATTAAGCCCTGTGCTTAAATTGTATTTTTATCATTGTTAGCCCTTCATTTTTGAACATGAAAATAATTTTTTTAAATCCCTTAAAATCTAAAGCCCCATCAAAATCAACACTAACTTCAGTGAACTTTGGATGAGACTTCAGAAGAGTGGATCTGCCGATGGCAGCTGACAAGGACTGTCTTTCATGCTTTTGTGAGGTGACACATGATAATGAATTTATTTTCATAGATGTAAAAACTTTACTGAAGAGTTTTAGAATACTTATAGGAATTACTCATGAGAAAAAATGATACAGCAGTGCTTGTTTATTCATTGAGCAATGAATAATCTTACAAAAAAGGATTGAAAATTCAGACTGAAAATGTTAGATGGAACTAAACAACATGGGTAGGCATCTCATAATATTTAACATTGAAAATAATTACGTGAATTAAAATCAAAAGATTCATTTATGAAAGGAAAACTTTAGATTGAATATGTGGAAAGCTTTCCCTCAGTGAGCTCTGTTCATCTCTGTAGTAGTCTGTCAGGAGAGCTGTCAGAAACTCTCTTGGTTTTCTCTTTTAAAACTACACTAGACAAGACATATTAGTAATAGAGAGTGTTCAGTCTGGCTTTGGCAGGGAGCTGGGATTAACTGACCTAAATGCTGCTTTCCTGCTCTTACTGCTGTGATTTAAAGAAGCAGTTGCAGAAAACTGCACCTGTGAAAACCCACTGGCCGGATCAAATCATAAAGATTGATTGCATATTTTTTTCTCTATCTTTATATATCCCAATATGAACTGAGATTTATTACATCATAAGAAAAATGAACATAACTGATCACTGTAGCTTCTCTGGAGAAAGTGACATGAACAGTTCTGTCCATTTTTCATAAAACCAGAGATTGTAGCACATGAGGTTGAATTGCATTACTGGTATTTCTTTGCTTAGAGAATTTGAAAATAGTTTATTCCACAAATATCTGACCAGTTTCTGGGTTTTCTTCTCAGAAAATTATTGAAAAGATTATACTTGATTTACTTGAATAACAAGGGTTGGACAATAGCAAATGCATAAATATATAAATACATATAAAAAGAATAAAACCACTTGTTTTAAGCTTTCAAGTATATAGTTGTACAAGCAGAGGATGCAGGTTTTTTAAAAGTTACTCTACAAGTTATGATAAAGTGAATTAGTCAACTCATTTTCTACTTTCTGTCACCAAAAACCTCCCTATGCTTCACAAACTTATGAAAAGCAAACAAAGCTCTACAGCTTAGATTGACTTTTTAAGACTTTGGGAGAAATTAGAGGGAAAGTTGTAGCCATTTTACATGTTCCTATTTGTTGATAAAAAGTGAAAAGCAAGCTGAAATTACTTCATTACTAATCACTACAGATTTTCATCACACATTAACATCAATAATATTTTTAAAATGAAGAAAAAATAATAATAATAATATTACTTGCAGTTGAAAAAGCCCAGGACGCTCCACAGTTTCGTTGATCCAGAGGATCATGAATCCACTCAGGCCATGCATAAGTGGCTGCAAAAAATGCAGGAAATTTTTCTTCTGGAAGTGAGTTTCCCTAAAACAAAATGTAGGAGATCTGTATATGCTTCAGTTCCTAATTTTGTCTTAAATTTTACCCTAATTTAGTTTTTAAAATTCTTTGTCTTTAAATTGAGGAAACCTAAAACATTGGCACCTGTGTCTTCTCAAGATCCCTGTGATGGTTACCCTGTGGCTGGGTGCTGTGGACCCCCTGAGAGCAGGGGGGTTCTGGCACTCCACTAGCTGAGCTGGAAAGCTGAGCTCGGCAACTGCCAACTGGAATAACCTGTCCAGTTTCTCTCTGCTTATTATCTCAAACAACAATTCCCTATGAAACATGTTAATTATGACCCAGCTGGCATTTTTTGAAAGAAAAGCCTTCTGCTACAAATAGCAGTGAAGTTAGATATCTGTTACCCTATTCTCTTTGACACGTGGCTGTAGGTAGGAAATTTTAGATACCATGGGGGACGCATCAGTAGAGTGTATCATTGATTTGTTTTTTACACAGAGGTTTTTCCATCTCCAGCACTTACTCTCATTCCAGAACAAAAATCAGTGATTTTCATTCTGCTTTACAATCTGATGTTGAGTTGATGAAAATTCATGGTCTGCTTGCTAAAGCCATTTGGACAGCCTTTTTTGGCACCTTTATGTCTCAGCCTTAATTTATGTCCTCCAAGCTTTGCACAAATATCCGCATATGCAAGAACCATCTGGTCCAATTGCTAATAATCTGTTCTGTGTTCAACATATCAAAATCATCGACCCTTTTTTTTTTTTTTACTGTTGAACTTTATGGAATGATTGCTTATGTTGAACAGGGAAATATGAATGGCCATACAGAATTGCAGTATTAGTCCATCCAGGCTATCAGTTTGTCTCAAATAACTGTTGATAACATCTATTCCAGAGGAAAATACAGTGTACAAAATATGATAATCTGTTCCTAACGTTCCCTGATGCTTCTTTCTTATAAGCAAGCTCATACCCTCAAGCCCAATGGCTTCTATGCTGTCCAAAGTCCTTTATTTTACTTTGATTTACTTAGTCTTCTAATTCTGGGTGTCTTTGCTGTACCATTTTTCTAAATTGCTTATGTGACATGAGACTACATACCTCTTCCTAAGATGATTTAAATATTTGAGGCCAGTTCTTTCAAACTATTTCAGGACTCTTGGGGAACCAAACTTTACCACTTTGGCTGTATCCAGATCACTTTGTTGCATACACTGGGAAACAGCAGTGCCTCCATCCAGCTTGTACTCCTGGATTTCCCACAGAAAACCCATGGTTGAGAGGAAGTGGGTAAGGAAAAAAGAAGCTTGTACCTCAGGTCTGTATCTGACATTGGATTAGGATACAGCCCCAACAGACAGATTGTTGCAGTCTGTGCATATGCCCAGACTCAGTAACTCTCAAGTGATTCTAGGTTCATTATGTTAGATGCAGGCTGTGAGTCCTAACTGACATTAAAGTATACTGCAAGCTGTTAAGTCACTTAAGTGCTTTTGAAAGTCTTACCTCCACCCATAGCAAGCCAGTAATCTTTTAAATCTTGCTAAAATATTAATCTCAGTATTTTTATTAATCACTTTCAAAAGTCTGCTTTTTCAAAAGCTTGTTACAACCTTGTTAGGACTTGCAACCTCAAATGACACACAGAGAGCAACAGCTAAATTAAAGAATATCTTGTGAAATTATCATGATGTTCATTATTAATGAGCAAGAACATGTGCAAGATTTACTTTGAAGATGAATCATATAGGCAAAATCCCAGACAAATAGTGTTTCTTTTACATGATAAGACTGCTCATTATCAACAATGAAACAAGCAAACTTTGGCAAAGGTTATTTACCACACTTATGAGGGTAATGACCATTTACAATGCTACAAATGAGGCAGTTGAGAAAAGCAAAATTCTAAAGACATCTTTGGTCTGAGACAATGTGTTACTTTACGTATTCCTAAATTACTGCCAATGTATTTAATAGCCTCATACTGTAAATCCCAGAGCAAATACCTCATTAACACTCAGCCTTGTCATTTAGAAATGCAGGATTGACTTGCAGCCAGAAACATTAGCTTTTTGTCTCAGAAATTGCTACCCTGATATTAAGAAACACTGCTGTTCTGTGTCAAATAGTAAGTCTAGAAAATTGTTTCTCAACATATGTCCCATGGACCAGCATCAGACAGCACAATGTAATCAGCAAAATGACTGGCAAATTATTTTTAAACCTTCATATGTATTCTCTGCAGTGAAGCTAGCAGTCTGGCCAAAGCAGGAAGGTAAGTGGATACAAACACTTGTATTTCAGCTATGACTTCTTCAGAAAAACTAGATGGCCCATCAGAGAAAAAAGGCTGAAGATTACTGAATTTGCAAATGTGGAAATAGTTTTTCTGAGGGAAAGCAATATTTTTTTTAATGTAGGGAAAAGGTTCTGGACACCACTTGCTTCGTGAAGACAAAATGGACATGCATGACCTTCAGTCTGCGAAAGGGAGATCTAAAACTCCTGAGCATTTTTACTATGAAAAATCATACATCAGTGGAACACCTGGTGTATTTTGTATACCTTCACATTGTCTTTATGAGTTCTTTGATACTTAATACAAAATGATGCCTTGTTAGTATCCCCGTTTAATTTGAAGCAATGTTATGAAGCTATATTTGTAGTTGGATATGTCAGTCAAAGAAACAACTAAAAAGCCTCTCCTCCACAACCAAACTTTTCAGCACTGCTGAGAACTAAGAATCTGCCACAGAAGTAAAGTGGTTAACAGAAGGGCTTTACATTCTTGAATTTTTTTTTCCATGCAATTAAGTAAGGACCCCCTTCTACACTAAAACGTTTTGTCAAGCATCCCCAAAAGACAGTAGAAAATAATCAGAACAGTAGGCTCTTAGGTACCAGAAACTGTCATTTATTCCCTAAACAGTAGACCAGTAGCATGCCGAATAAGTATTTGTTTAAAGTAAACAAGAAGTTGTATTTAATGAATGAGTAGCTATGGTTTTCTTTCTACATTAACAAAGATACCAAGTTTTGATCAGGTAAGCACAAGATACAGCCAAAAACTCCTGAACACTTGTTGTAGCATTTTTATCAACTAAATATATGACTTTGGGAAAATGACTTGCAGTTTTCTTACTTGCAAAATGGGAAAGGCAGTAATAATCTGAGAGAATGCATGAATATTTAATTAGTGACAATTTATCCACAGTAAGTAACTGCAGGTGAATTGGTACTCAACAAGGCCACATAAAGGTCAAGCCATTAAGGTTTGGAGAATGCCTCTGAAAAATACTAAACAGTCATTATTTCTGAATTTTATCATTCATATCCTTTTACTGTCTTGTGAACTGTCACCTAGTTACAGGTAAAGCTTAATGGAAACACTGTCATGAAAACTCACTTGTTTTTATCACTTAGGACTTTGTAAATGTGTTAGTATGCTTCACAAAATATCAGCGACAGAAAATTATTCATGGAAGGCAAAGCAGGGGCAAATGTCTCGGAAAATCTGGGAAAATACTTATCTTTAAAAGTGCCTGGAATTTAACTCCATGGCTACTATTTGCTTGCCAAATAGAAGAATATGTCTATGTACCCCTGGTGAGCTCAATCCATGCTATGAAATTGCTGGATCATGCAGGGTTGGTAGATATGGAACTGGCTATGAGTGAAGAAGACCATTTTTTTTGTATGTTTTTGTGAAGTATTAAAATGTGCAAGATAGGAAATTTCCCAAGGCAGAACAAGGACAATAAAGACATGATATTCTTGTAGAAAACTATAGAAGGGGACAGAATCAGGGAGATTTTCAGCTTCACAGGAAGCTTCAGAGAAAAATATTTTTACATCAAGACTAGCTAAGACAGAAACCACTGGGGTAAGAGCAAGAAAGGTCTAATAATTCTGAAGAGAAGCCATAGGTAGGAAACACGCTTATGTACAATTCAGAGCAATTTTCTGCAAGTTCAAAGAATTCTCCAGAAGCTAAGTCATACAGACATTATTATTTTATATTTTTAGCTTTTTTAAGTAGAGAGAAAGGTTTCTTAAAATCCTGTGCAAAGCTTGTGCTTCCAGCAACATGTAGGACTTCCTGAGGGCTAAATGCATGAATGTGCAAAGCTGGATTTCTGAAGAAGAAAGAATTGAAGATCCTTGGGTGTCTGTCAGGGCCAAAGGTAGTTGGGTTTCAGCTCAGATTTCATAAAAACATAGCAGATAGGGAACATATGCCTGAGAAATGCATTGGTGGAAAAAAGGCTGTAAGTAGTGCAGCAGTAAAAGCAGCTACAGGAAGCTTAATAACAGTGATTCAATAGGCTGGACCAGCTACCCCAAACTGAATGGAAAAAAAGGAAATATCGTAAAGAATTTCTTGTAAACTTCCCTTTCTCGTTTTCCTAGGTGGGATTTGTCTCACCTAGTGAGATATCTGGTAATATAGATGTCAGTCTCTGAGCTAGGTACATAATTACTTTTTGCTTCTGCTATATAAGCATCACAATGTATTCCTCAAGGAAAAAGCCAACGACAACTCTCTTCAGCCTCAATGCAGTTCACTGGTGATTTGTGGCAAATACGTACTAACTATTGCACTAAACGCTTTTATGTCATTGTCTTATTTTGACTTGCCATCTTCAACTGAAATGGATCCTTCTTTGGCTCTGAAGAGTACTCTAGCAAACCATATGCAGCAAAACTCCAAAGCTTAATTTCTGTCAACTTCTTGCTCTGACAACATTCCACAGTGTAATTTTGAGCAAGCTGGCCAATCTGGGCCACAACTCAATATCTCACCACACTGGTGCAGGAAGCTGACTTTGTGTGGGACGAAGAACCAGTCTGCATCAAGGAAGAGGGTTAGGATTATTAAAATTCTTGCAGAGGCACATGGCCCTCCCCCTCTTTCCAAAATCCGCTGTTAAGTGGTAGCTCTGCACAGCTGTCCCCACAAGGCCTTCTGTGATGTGGAAACCCTTCTGCCATACACATTTACAAGAAACATCAACAATTGACTTCAGATCGATAATAGTGTCATTTGCCTGAACTATATAGAAGATTAAAACCTGCTATATTTAATGTCATTTGCAAACCTTGGATATATCTACTTATTTTCGCAATTTTTCTAATTTCACTGTGGTGAGGAAGGTAGTGTTTTCAGTCTATGATTTCCATAATCCTGGATCTTCTAAGAAAGAAACTAAGTAACTGATCCAATGCATTGGAAAATCTACTTTGGATTCAATAACTACGTATTTCCTCTTTAATTCCTTAACCTACCTACATAATTTAAAGTATATTTGCTTTGCTGCAGAACTAATTTGAGCATAAATATATGACAGGAAATTTAATTTAGCTATCATGAAAATGGCCATGGCCAAGAGGTTTAAAAAGCTGTTAGTAGAGAATCATCTCATTTTGCCATGTTCCCCATCATTTTTCTTTCCATTTGGTCAGAACTCCTACTGCATCTTTACATTATTTTATCCTATAGGATTTCAGAGCTTCTTTCAAAGACTGCTGTTTAGTCTCAATTGTTAGCCTTAATGCACTATGCTCAGATTTATTTTTTTATGCTTACGGCTATGTGTGCAATGACTAACAAATGGAGAGGATAGTATGTAACCATCCTAAAGAAGCAAAGATCTACTGTGATAAGTTAATATTGGTGCACAGCTTCCCAATGGTTAGCATTTGCTTTTGCTCCTCCTTGTTTGATTTCCATCAATAGGACCATATACTCTATGGTTTGGAGAACTATGTGAGAGCTTCATCTTCAACATGGAAGCGCTTAGTGTTAAATCCCTGAATCATCATCTTATAATTGTCCACATTCATTTTTTCATTTGGTAAAGTTATTTAAAAAATTAACGACTGTACATGACACTTACTGGAGCTTCTTTCATATTCAGCAAGGTATGAGATGGAGGGAAGGTGCCCAGACGATTTTTGAAACCTTCTTCCACTGTCATTCCCCAGAACTGACTATAGTTGTCAGCTTTCCATCTTCCTCACAGACAGAAAACAAACAAAACCTGGGTTAGAGATGCTACTCACATTAACACCTTGTTCCTTTGTAAGAGCACCACTAACAGCAATATCCAGAAATAAATCTTTCAAATTACATTTCAAAACCTATATTTAATATGCATGAGAAAATATTCAGTATGGGCTCTTCCACTGCAAATAAATGTAGGATGGAGCAACACAACAGTATATGAAAAGTAGTGATTTGAGGCCAGCATCGTGTCAGCCTAGAGGACATGAGCAAAAACAAGATGTTCAGTCATAACAATTACTGTTGTCTTGCAGTTATGCTCAAATTATGCTTTAGACCAGATGCCCACAGAGAACTAATAGCTTCATGTAGTGAGTTATAATGCTTCCAGGCTTTGGTGCACCAGCAGTGAAACACTGTTGAACCCAGCAGAGATTCCAGCTGACACCTTCTGCCTGAGTTTTACACCAATAGCCAAGTTGAGAGAAAGGACTCCCTATGGCTCTTTAATTATTCCTTCCCTACTCTCAGGTAGACTAGACTCAGATTGTACCATTAACCCTGCAAACTGTATGCACAACAGAAAAAAAAATACCTTGCAGCCATACACATTTGGAACACATGGAAATTTATTACTACTGTAAAAGAGCTGAACCACAGGGAAGAGCATTCATTCTCTCTACCTGATTCTTTCTTACTTGTGTATGAAGAACAAGGAGGTGAGATTCATGCTGCCCAAATGAGAAGCCTCATTGCTCTTGGTCTGCCTGTAGTCAGTGAAGAGTACAAATACCTGCAGAAGTTGAGTCATATCTCAGGTGGGCTTAATCACCATGTGGGAAACCTTACCACTTACCACTGACAAGAGAGAGGTGAAGGGCTCCAGGTGCCTAACTTAATTGTCTATCCTAACTCCATTGGTTTGAATGTCTCTCATGAAGTATAAAATGTTTCAGCACTCAGTCACAGCTTGAAATCTGAGCAGGCTTCATTAGTGGATTTAGCACCTCATCTTCTAGAGAGGCAACACTTGTATCTCTGCCTGTAAATGGCCAGCAGGTTCCCAAAGCACAGCTCTGGAACTGGGGTGTCCCTAATCCCTCTGCACTACCTAGGAGGAATGAGAACTAGTAGCAAAAAATATACCAAGCCTCACAAAGTTCTGATATCTTTGTCTCCATTTGGTCCAGTGTCTCCTTTTCCAATGCTATATAGAGGCCTGTTATGTGGAACAATGCTCTTGAGGGAGCAGAAAAAATTACTTTAAATATCTATCTAAAGAAATAAAGTGAAGAATAAGGGAAGATGATCTAAATAGCGTTTTGTGAGGGAAAAAAAAATGTACTACATTTGGAGAATGTTTTAGATAGATGTTTACAATGTCAACTCTTACCAGCATGAGACTTTCAGTATCTTTTAATTTAAAACTCTATAATCTTCTAGAGATTTAGGGAAGTTTCACAGATGTATGTTTACTGTCAAACTGATGTAATGTAATTGGGAAGGAAGGGGTGGGGAGGACTGCATAACTTGTAATTTGCACATACATACAATGAGCAATAAAGTGGTCTGCAACGAAACCTTAAAATAAAAGTGTTCTCACCCATAATCTCCAGAATTGATGTGCTGAATTAAGTCTTGGCGAACAAGGCATGCTTCTTTTGAACACTTCCAGAGACTTTGGATGCATTTGCTAAAAGGGCAAGAATACCACTAAGCAGAAAATGAATTGTCAAAGGAAAAATATGCACTTTAACAGCAGAAGGAAGATGAAGAAAAAAAGTGCAAACAATATAAATGTCGCATAGTATTTATGAAAACATAATGCTACTTCTTGCCACTTCACCACCTAATGAATCTTAATTGGAACAAGGTGCGAAGGTTTACAGCCTGTAGGAAAGGTCATACTTGGAAAATTTTGCTTCTATCTTTGTGAGATGAAACCATGGAAAAAGACAATATCCTGTAAATGAGATGTTGTGAAAAACTTTCACTCTGGAAACCCAGAAAGGAGCCATGTGGCCATAGACACCTTGCTTCAAGGGCCCTGGGCTAAAGTCAAGGCTGTGGGGGCCCCAGCCCTGTTTGGGTGCTGCTGGAGCCCCCTGGGCTGCCCTGGGGTTGGAGGGGAAGGGATGGTTTTTGGAGAGGCAAAGCAGGGAGGTGGCTCAGGCAGCTGACTGTCAGGGCCGGCAGCAGAAGTCCCCTGCCTGCACTGTCTGCTCTTGTCCCAGGGCAGAGAAAAAGGTGCTCAAACAGTTCATTCCTTTTCTACATAAATATACATATATATATATATTCTTCCCTTATGAAGTAATGTAAAGTCTCATCACTCATGCCAATGAAACAGAGGAAAACGTTCTAAAATAATTCCCTAAACTTTAATGATATTTGATTTGTCTGTGTTCTGGTCAATGCCCACATCTAGGCTGAAACCATTTTGACTTGGGTCAGAGCCAGCAGACTGACTGAGCAGGAACAGAGTTAGGCCAGTGAGGAGGAGATTTTAATACCATAATTTTCATATCTCAATTAGAAAGCCCATTGACCTCCTACCATTCTTCTAAATTGACTGTAATCTAGTTCTAGAATACCTTAATACAGTACTACTCTTCCAGTCCTTTTGATTTGATTACATGTTTAATATGAATTTAAGGATGCTCACTACCTTAATTCCTGCTTCATGACATATGCTAAATAAAATTCAATTTGATGTTCTCTGAAACGTTACCAGGAATTGCAGTTGTCTTTAATTATTGTTCCTTCTCCATAATATTGGCCATCTTTATAACAACCTGCCAACATAACATAGAGATGTGTGAAAAAAATAATCATTTTTGAAATGTATTAAGTCAAAACTCTTGTTATTATTGAATTAATTGGTTGTATGCAGTATGCAGAAATTATTTAGTTGACAGTTGGCAAAATCTATTTCCAGTTTCTTCCAAGAAATGAAGGCAGTTTGATGTATTTTATTTTTTTACCATGTACATTATCATTCATAATAAACAAAATCAGCAACAGATTCAAAACACCCGCTGAAAAATTATTCTTACATGTAAATAATTCTTCAGATAAAGATATTTTCCAGTAATAAACTTAAAAAGAATACATTTCTAATAAAAGTCATTTTCTAATTGGCAATCAAAATAGAAATGTTTTTCCAGTTATAGAATTTAAAAAACTAATAACTACTCCAAACCTATTGTAATATGTTCTTTTTTCTCACCAGTCTAATTCCTCTTTGAAAAACAGACAGATCAATTACATTTCAAGGCAAATGTATGTTTCATATACTCCCCAAAACCCAGTATAAAACCTAAATTGAGTGATGATCTTTCCAAACTAATACACCCCTCCTAATTTATTTTTTTATAACACTTCACTGAGAAAAGACTTTATGTGTGCTTTAAGTTCTTCCACATAAACTGTTTCTTTGGTGCGCTCGATCGTCAAAGCTTCAATAAAAGAAAGATGCAGAATGCCTGCGCAGGCCTTTGGATCAAGTCTATAATTAACATTGTACATTTATCACATGGGTCTTTTTTTTCCAGCCTGTTCTCACAGTTCCTCCACTGGTGAGCCTACAGGTAGAGTTCATATTCCTTCCCCCACTCAAAGGGTTTGGAGCCAGAACCCCCAAGCTCTCCTTTCTCCTCCACTTTCAAGAAGCTTAAACCATATTTCATATTAATATATTGTTGACTTGCATTTGTATTATATCATGCTTTTTTTCCAACCACAAGTGTGAGGAAGATCATCCCCCTCTCATGGGAAGGACTGAAGTTTGGGTCCCCAGTCGTACAAATGTATGCCTTAGCTGCCTAGATCTCCTGTATTGGCAGAAGAGCAATATGCACTTCTAAGTCATAGCTAATTTCATAACAAAATACAGAAGTAGACTAGAGCTGATGAATTAATTATAAGTGCCTATCCTTCCCTGTTAGTTAAACAGCAGGCTGTGTTAGCTAGCATAGGTGTAGGTGAGTTATATCCTACCTAAACAGTCTAAAGCCCAAGGTGTCTGCTCTAATTCTGCCTCTGCTAAGATCTAAGACATTTTTCAGAGAATACCCAAAGCAAATTTTTTAAGTGTCACAGTTTCTCACAGTCTGCCACAAAGTCAGCATCAGACAGTAGCTGGAAGGAGGCATCAAGCAAGATATTTCAAATATATCAGGGGAAGGAAGTATTGATGCAGCATCTGAGTGACAGGTCTCACTGCCCATGCCCAAGATAAAATGCAAACCTGGACAAGTACAGAAGAAGCTTTCTATTAATGTATGCTTAGGGAATTGAAGATTAAGACTACACAGTTTCTTTAGTCTAGCCAAACTAAGATTTAGGAGGCCTGGAGTGTTGCCTGAGGCGTCAGTGGCAGAGATCAGAGATAGCTAAAAGACACTGTTTGCATGAGAATACAGTGAGATTGTCTGGCTGTAAATATATTAGCTTGGAATATTAATATATTAAGTGGGAAATTACTTAATTTGAACATGCAGCCTGATGACTTTATGAATGGGATTATATGATGTGAAAATCATGATGGCAAGGAAGAGTATTTGATAAATGAGGACTTCCCTCCCAGTCCAGCAACCCTATACCTTTACAGCTCTTACTCCTTTTGCCTCCAGTACTGATGTAAGTACTTCTGTCAGCAAAATGTCTTCAGGTTTACTCACTTGTAGGCCAGATCTTGGCTGTGTAGTATAAAAGCAATTAGCAAACTCTCTGTCTGTCACTTTTATACCACCACCAGGGTGAGATCCAGTGTGTTGACTGAGGGCTTTTTGTACCATCAGAGTAATTGAAACAAAAAGATAAAATAAATAATAAATATAGTCAATAAATAAAATTCTAACAGTTCTTCTAATCACAAAAATTAAAATAATAATAAAAATCCAGAACTTCTATTAGGTATCTAAGGCAGGAATGTGCACAGTTTCTTCTGAAACTACACAGAAAAGCCACCAAAATGTATTGAATGCCGGGCTCATAAAGACAAAATCGAAGCAGTTCCACATAGTTAAATCAAGACTGGCCCTCAGCATGGTGCACACCCATCAAAGAAGTCACAGCGTAGCTTATTGCTGCTGTGCACCAAGTCAGTGAATAGACAGGGATCCAAAAATAAAGCGCTGAGCAGTTTTATTGCTGCTCATTCTGGTCTATGTAAAGCACTTCAGTTTATTGGTTTATTTAAAGAAATATGACTCAGGAAGCACTGACAGCAAAACCACAGGCAACCAAAGGATCAAAATCTTCCAGGTGAAAAGTACTTGGGTGTATGTGATCTTCTAGTCTTTAAATAATTCTTAGCCAAAGGCAGGAGTGTAGTCTAAGTTACTAAAAGTCAGCTAATATACTTATGTAATTTCTAAAAATGATTCATAATTTGCTTAATCTTCAGGCATTCAGTCCTTTTTGTTTCTCCATTTTTTCCTTCCAATTATATTTTGTCTTCCCTGTTCCTCAGACATTCTAGTTCTAGAAAGTTCTTTTAGAGGTTTCTTTTTTTTTCCCCTGCTGTATTTTGGCTGCTTTATTATTCTCCTTTTACTCTCTAAATTACTTGCATAACAAATACGCAATACAGATTTTAAAAAGCTGCAGACTTTCCATCAGGGAAGCACTTTAAGAATCAGAAAAGCAGGATCTTGCTTTGAGATGAGATATTAAAAAAAATATAAGCTCACCTATAGGACAAATAAAGGTGCTTGAATAGGATAAATATGATTGCTACCTCTGGCAGGTATGTACAGTCCAGAAGGTACAAAACAGTGAACACGCATGCAAAAAATTTGATTAAGACAGTAAAAATATTACCCCTCACCTATTCCCTTATATAAACCTTCTGTTACACTTTTACCTTTTAGAGGTAGACCTACAGCAGGGCCCACATGACAAACTGCTACAGGTTTTGTAGTGATTTGTTTCCATGAAGGAGTTTGTCAAACTAGACCCACAGGCTGACAGCTCTGGAGCAGAGATGCTGCTAAACGTTTATTTAGAGCTTACAACAACACTGCCCTGATCTGTTAGAAATAATATACACCACTGCACCAAATAAATATGAAACAAATGTCTTTATTTGCATAAATCATAGAACATCCTTTTCGATTATTAGAAACACTTTGGAAAACTAAATTTGTTTCACAGAATTTCTGTCACTCCCACTTATCAGATTTTGGCTGCGTGCCTAGCTTAAGAGCACAGCATCCTGAAGAGCTTGAATGTAAGCATCAGGGTTATTGCAAAGAAATGGGTAATTTTAAAAGGTCACAGTAGTATTTTTGTTGATTTTAGGCTTTTCAAAGTTTGGAACAGTCTCCACATTTTCAGCCGTATTTAGTCTACCAATAGCAAGAAGCAACATAGTGATAAAATCCACAATTTAAACTTTTCTCACAGCAGAGATTTGGCCTATGCAGAAGCCAAGAGATGACCAGCTGTTTGTAGATCATTATTTTGCAATCTCTAGTTCTAAAAAAAATAGACTGAGTTTAGAGTAGTCCTGGAGGAAATTCCACTACAAACTAATAAGTAAAAAATAACATATGTCAGAAATCCTTGTTCTAACCACACCCCTTCACCTATTCCTGCACCTGAGCTGTTGCAGGAAAAATAGTGTCCCAGGGGAAAGCTATGCTGGATCAAAACCATTGCAGAGTAACTCAGAGCAATATAATTCAGGATAACCCTTGGTTTTCTTGACGATTTATTTCTGCTGATGGATACAAAAATTTAGAGCTTGCTGTTCATCTCATGTTAATATGTGAGGTTTTATTGAAACTGTTGAGATTACACTAATTTTGATGCAATGAAGCTATCTCTGAGAAGTTTCAGGTTGGACAGAGGTTCTGTCTAACAGAATATGATCTAACCTATGCTAAAAATATGTCCCTAGAGACAAAGAAATAACAGCCAACATAATTCTTACTCCATTTTCATAATCAGTGTCTTTGTCTATTATCTCTTTAGTCACATTTTTAGGATGTATAAACTCCACAGAGTAATCAGTAATTTTACTTCCAAGTATATTTTTATCGTGATGCACTAATGCCAACTGAGCATTTTCTCTGTACTTACCTGATGTTGGAGGTGGCCAAGGCTCATCGGACCTGGTGGGCTCAACGGGGTGGTCACAGACATCCCAGTAGTCAGCACAACAGTCTACAGGGCCAGGAGAACCTGAGGCACAGAACTGGTCACAATAACATATAGCTGCTTTGGAGACAATGTTAAAGCTGCAGTCATCATCTCTTCCTGTGCAACAGCCTCGTACCCTGCAGGACCTTCCCTGATACAGACTCCTTTTCAGCCTGTTCCACTTTGCAGAACCATCATCTTCAACAGAGTAAAGTCCTCGGGAGAAATTTCTTCTAGAGTCAAGCTGCTTTGCCATCCAAACTTCACTTGCAATGCAATATAAGATCAATATCTGACTTTTCAGCCACATTCTTCTGCCTCTAGCAGCCTTGACGGTTGCTGTGCTTCACTTTATCATTAAATGTTCATTTACTGTAGATGTAATACCGTCAGTTAGTATTCAGAAAGAAATCTGAACAGAAAGCTGCAGACTATGGTTTTCTAGGAAGACTTTGTATGTGTTAATTATTAGTCAGACATGTTGTAAACTCATTTATTTGCCCAAGATACAAAGATACTGGAAACAGAGCCGCAACTATGTATTCAACATTATGAAATGCTGAGTGCATTCTTTTGCAAGTGAGAAAATTTAGAGTAAAGTTTTCAGAATATATAGAATATACATGGTCCAATGTATTAGTTCTATACTTTTCTAAAATCAAAACAATGTGAGGAATGAGTACGTGGTGTCAAAGAAAGTTCTCTTTTGAGCTTCAGTTACCTGTGACTAATAAGTTCTTCATATGATTGGAAACTATGCAACACTTGGATTGCATTTCATCTACTTTTTCCTTTCTGATATGCAGGGCTATATCACTGCACTAAATTTATCCTGCTCCCCCATTTCAATCTTGTTTCCAGTGATCTAGCTTAACTTTATATGTTTTCTTTTGCACTGTATTACTGTGGGCAAATTCAGAAAAAATCAGGTGTGATTCAGTATAAACTATTACCCAAAGATATTCTTTAAGATTTGCATTTCTTTAGTCAAAATGAACCTGGCAATCATTGTAAATAGCAAAATAAATACCCACTGATGAATACTCATTCCTATCTAAAAAGGAAATGGCTGCATTAATAAAACCACAAAGAAAACCAAAGCAGATCTCAAAAGGTAAGTCTAAAAGCCTTCACTACTTGATCTATGATCTCCAAGTTTTTGAACTGCAGACCTAAAGAAATATGAACAGTACTGTTGCCAAAACTAAAAAGATTCAGAAAAAAGCAGCAAAGAACTTTGAAGTTTCTAACAGAGGTAGCACATAAGGCTAAATTGCAAAAAATATTATAGTTTCAAATCTGAACAGTTACAAGAAAATTTAAGTCTCCAAAGCTGAACAAGCAGAGGTAAAAAACGGTCATCCTTCTGTCTCCATTTTGTAGTAAATGAGAGAAACCTGGAGAAGTTGATGGCAGACTGTTTTCTAGGGAATGAAGGGAATCTTTCCCTTTGTGACTTCAGCTGGGCTGTTCAGTGCTGCAGGAAGTCATAGCATCAAAGGCCAGCTACTTTTGAAAGCACAGCTGGGAGCACAGCTGGTTTAAATGCATTGCCATGAATAGCAGAGACTTTAAGAATGTGTGTGTATGTTTATATATATGTGGGCTTGTAATCCAAATGTTCAAGTCCTTACTACAGTTTCTTGCCAGCAGTGCTTTTATTGGACCTGCCTCCCACTCTGTCCCCACCACAGCTAAAGAACTGCAGATGAGGGGAAATTGCATCAGACCACACAATTTTTATTTTGCTCTGTTGCAAGCGGTCTTCTGTGAGGAAGTTAATAGAAAGGCCAAGGTCAGCAACATGCAATCACTGTACATCACATAATAGGACATAAATCTTAGTCTTCAAATTTGCTCTGTGTGTTTTTTATTAAATGTTGTTTATGAGACAAAAGTCTGGACAACATTAAGTCTGTCGCTGACTGCTATAATGCATCAAATATAAAGTGAGGAAAATGAGAAAAGACATGTTCATGGAAGCTCAAGTGAAGTGCTCAATAGAAATGATAACCCATTTCTTTTCCTTACGTCTATGCAGCTCCATCAGTTCTAAGAGAATGACTCCTAATTTGCACTGACATTAGCAAAACATAAATTTATTTGTTATTACAGACCTGTGGACATATTTTTACAACATTATCCCCTTGCTTTGGAAGCATAAGAAAGAAAAAAAGCTACCATATGTGATAAATGTTATCAGCCAGTCAGATAAAGTGAACAGGCACATCTGTGTTTTAAGTTACAGACCTCTGGTTTCATTTGGCTTTGTTTGGGGTTTTTTTTGAATTTTCAACTTTAAAGACTTGCTGATGATAAACCCAGAGGCAAGGAATTTGCTTGGAAATGACGTGAGCTAGGTTACACAAAAATGAGATTTCTTTCAAAGGAAAGTGAAAATGTAACTCGTGCTTCTAAACAGCTTTGTTTTGTGACACAAGAAACTGTGCTGAAAGTTGACAAAATCTATTTTTCCCAACTGTTGTCATGTGTTCAAACCTTAAAAAAACCCACGAATATATTCTATTGTGGTTCAGCAAATATTTTTATTTCACTAGTTTCCTTTGTAAGCGAAAATAGCTCTCTGTTCACTGTATGAAAGCACGCATTGACTTACCTGTAACTATTTAGAAACAGTTAAACATGATCCTTTTTCTCTATTGAAGATTAACCTATTCCAAGCATAAGAGCTCTGCTAAGCTTCTGAGTTAGGGTCCTAGTCCTAGTTCTAGTCTGCACAGTTAAGTACAAAAATATTCAACTTGTACCTGTTTCAGCACTACCTGATATCTACACATTTGGCAGGAATTCAAATACTAATGTCACGGAACACTTGGTGGAATAACAATTAACAAACAGTTTAAAATGTCCAAGAATCTCTTGAAAGCTGGAGCAAGATTATTCCACAGCCTTTCTATCAAAAGTCTCCCTGATTTGTCTGAATGAGCCTATTGGGCACCATAAAAATCACATTTCTAATCACCTTCAGAATACAGGCAATAGCAGTGGCCAGCAAGGCTCTGAGCACTGAAGGTCACTCCCAGGACGGATGGCAGAGCTCACCCCATCAGAAGACTGTGGCACCTTCCCTTCCTCTGGCTGCTGCAAGCGGACCAGGGTCAAGCCTTGCGCACAGACCGAGGGACAATTGCTGTACTGCTACCTTGTGCCAGGAAAATGAAGTGAAGCTCTGTTAGTTTAGGAAGAAACCAGTATGCCAGACACCAGCTCAGTCATTTGCCAGTAGACACAAGTCAGTGCATCAGAGAACCCGTGTAATTGTTTATCTCCAGTTTAAACTCTGGAGTGGTATGGGCAATCCCTTTCTTTGAACTCAAACAGAAATTTAACTGGTGACTCCTTGCACAAAATGCATCATTGATTTGTAATGGCTGCAATAGCTTATACTTACTACTCTTTATTATTAATGGCTGCAATGCAGTAAAAGTTTTTAAAGCAAAACTGCTTCACCAAAAGTGTTGTCCCACAATATCTTCTCTTTCCCATGTACTAATGGCAGAATAGGATTCATCCTCCCAAACTGTGAGTGACTCGCTCCTAGATGTGTTTACACAGAGAAAAGCTGTGTGTTAAAGTTATTTTCTCACTGTCACTTTCATCTCCATATGTTTGGAGCAGGTGCAGGAATGGGAGCGCTTTCGCCCTGGCAGATCACTGCTGTGGGTTTTTGGCATGGTATGGAGCAGAGCCACTTTTAATTCGCACCTCGATTACTGTGTTCAGTTTTGGCCCCCTCACTACAAAAAAGACATTGAATTACTCGAGCGTGTCCAGAGAAGGGCAACGAAGCTGGTGAAGGGTCTGGAGCACATGTCGTACGAGGAGCGGCTGAGGGAACTGGGGTTGTTTAGTCTGGAGAAGAGGAGGCTGAGGGGAGACCTCATCGCCCTCTACAGCTACCTGAAAGGAGGTTGCAGAGAGCTGGGGATGAGTCTCTTTAACCAAGTAACAAGTGATAGGACAAGAGGGAATGGCCTCAAGTTGTGCCAGGGAAGGTTTAGACTAGATGTCAGGAAGTATTTCTTTACAGAACAGGTTATTAGGCAGTGGAATGGATTGCCCAGGGAGGTGGTGGAGTCCCCATCCCTGGAGGTGTTTAAGGGTAGGGTCGATATAGCGCTGAGAGATATGGTGTAGATGGGAACTGGCAGTGCTGGGTTAATGGTTGGACTAGATGATCTTCAAGGTCCTTTCCAACCTAGATGATTCTGTGATTCTGTGATTCTGTAATTCAAACATTTCACGGCTGCCTATCTCAATTCTTATGGTGCTAATCCAGGTTACGTGTAACTGGGAATAATGACAAATTTCATCGCATGTCTATGTAGATCCTGCCACAGTGTGACTTGCTATCCACAGCCTCTGGGACCAATGAGCCCAGTTCCTCAGATATTTAAATCAATAGATTTAGAGGTAGAGGTAGAGAAACTGACCGCAACTGCCCATGCCAAAGAAATCCCATTCCTCACACACAGAAATTCACACACACACAAGTGCTCAAGCACTCAGAGTCAACAACCACAGGTAAAAGAAGATGACTTCATAGGTATTACATTGTACTAAGTGGTTACTATAGCCTCATACCTTTTCACTCTTCCCACCACAGTAATCCACCATATACACTTCCCACCCCAGCTGCATCACTTGGTCAAGCTCAAGGCAGCAGGTGCCATCTCATTCTTTTTTTTCTTGTCAGCCATACTCCAGCACTTCCCTGAGGTCAGCCCACTCTGGGCTCAGTCAAGTAAATACATGTAAAGAATGGCAGAACCTGTGCATAGTATGCATGCAGCCACACAGCTGCAAGTGCTCTCCTAAACAGTGTTTCACCAGGGCTTGCAGAACAGGTAACAGCAGTCATTGTGGCTTGTATCTGGATAGGAACCTCTCAGGAGACACAGCCAGGCATGGAAATCTTGGCAGTGGTCCCAACATATCATGGACAACATGCCACCTCCGTCATGCTGTCAATGCAGGTTATTGGGGAGAGATTAGCTTGTGCATGGCTGCACATATCTTCAGAGCGGTGATGCATGCAGTGAGTTTGCCAATCCCAAACCTCACCAACCAGTTAGAGGTGAAGGAGAAGGGGAACATACTGTATTTCACTGTCAGTATGAGCTCTCAGAAGGTGGTGTGCTGGTGTTGCATGGCAGATTTGTACCTACTGGTGTTCATCTCAAATGTGTGGCCCTATCTGATCCTACCAGTGAATGTTGGCACTCCAAGTTTAAACTATTCTCTTGACCATGAGTAGACTGACAAGGGCAGAGGCAGAAGTAGTGTCCCAAACTAATACTAGAAATCTGAACAGGTTGTCCATGTGCCTACCATTAGTCTTACCACCAAGCAGGCTTAGAGGCGCTTTGGATTCATATCAAGTTTAGCGTTATTGTTATGTGAATGTCACCAGTCCACTTCCAGAGAAGTCAGCTTGTAGAAGGCTCTTCCCTTAACTTCTAAGTTGCTCCATGCCATTTGCTTTGCAGTGTGTGACTTGGCTAGTGTAAAAATAGCCTAGGATTGCCCTGCATATGGCTAGATACTACTCCTTGCATAAGTGAGAGCAGTCTTACATAGAAATCATCAGTTCATTTCTGTTTAGACATCTTTTTCAATGCACAAAAAGACACTGCAGGAATGATATATACAACTTATTCATATGAAAAATAATTATGCCTTGGCTGATGCACATACTAGATAGCCACTATCAACGTGCTCAGTTAGGCAACCCCAGTAAGACAGCCAGTGAGCCTGTGCAGGGTAGGCAAGCATCAGTCAGGTAGGGAAGGACTGGGCTTCTTAATCCTCATAACAGGCTGATCCTCAGTGTTGCTGAGTTGCCACTTTCTGATTCTCTGCTTCTAAGGATTTTTTATACCTTAAGGTACAGATTTTTTTCGTTTGTATCCTTGAGCTGCTACTGTTACACTTTCAACAAAATGCTTCGCTCTGTGCTTTCACTTTTCTCATTTGGCATAGCTTTAGCTTGTGAGCCTCCTGATATTTAAGCAATTTTCTCATTAAAACTGAGTCAAGAGAGCCGTGCCACACCAAACCAGGCTTTGGATACCAGGCAGCTGAACCCTTGGGCCAAGGGCTGCCCTCAAACTGATGCAGCAACCAAATTTTCTCAAGTAATGAATTCTGACCCTCCTTCCCATGGCCCATTCTATGTCACTACCCAGATACATGTCTTGTGCTAGGCAAATGTCACTTTTGACCATTTGGGCCAATTTTAATAAGTCTTTTTTTTTTTCCCAGCTTGAGTTGTAGCATATAGCAACAAGAGAAACACCACAATCATTCACAGGATGAGTGAACACTGTGTATCAGACTGTGAGAGAGGATGAGGGAAAAATGGAACCATAAGCCCTCACTAAAAATAGGCAGTTATTGTGGTCCTGATGGGAACGTGTATTTCACCAGAAAAATAATGAATAAAACCTGGATAAAGGCATCAGAACTTGGCTTAATAAATTACACTATTGAATAAGCAGCATCCACAAATTTTATAATACGACTGAAAAAGCAATCAATTTTTGAGCTAGATTTACAGGAGTAAAAATAAGAATCACAACGAATGTTCTGCAACAAAAATACAGCTTTATTTAATTTCACTGTTTATATTATTTCTAAAGAAAATATGCTGTGTTATATTGGGAATCTTAAATCAGCAAGCACTTCAAGAAATGATATTTCAATATGGCATTTTCATGTGTGTATCTCGGGTTAATTATGCTAGTACATAAGATTATGCCTTGAAAGAATATTTGATTGTTATTACTGCTTTGCAATTAGCATACTGGAAGCGATTTCTTTTTTTTTCTTTAAATGGTGCTTTAAATAACATTTGTGCCTTGGATTCCTTCTTGGTATAGAAACACATCTCAAAATACTCTATGGTTTTAGCTCTTGATCTTCATTCAGGGCTGCAAAAGAAGAGTTTTTGCATGAACTCAAGTTAGCAAAAATACAGATTAGTAAACTATATAACATGCACTGAGGTCACTTAATTTTTCTCATTTATATAACCTGATGATCTGACTAACAAATGTAACTCAGTTTCACAGAAAAAAAAAGCCATAAAGATATATTCAGACACCTTGTGTGTGCTATAGCTGTAGGAGATGACAGCCAGAAGACCAAACCTACCTTGTGAGATGCTTGCCTATTTTTGCAGCAGCCTGAGGTAAACTGGTTTAGCACTTAAATTTCCACATAGCTACAACTGTCCAAATTCCAAACTAAATCACTCTCCCTGAAATTTAGGCCCATTTCTTTTTCTCCTGCTCTCAGGAAGTGTGAAGAAGTGACTAATATCCCTCTTTAACAGTCCATTATGAAGAGATATAAACCACTGTGGCTCTACTCTGTCCTTATTTCTTTTCTTCTATGTGAAGACACCAAAATCTTTATATCTTTCTAAATCTCACATTTGTTTCTCACATAGAATCATAGAATGGTTTGGATTGGAATAAACCTTAAAGATCATCTAGTTCCAACCCCCCTGCCATGGGCAGGGACACCTTCCACTAGACCAGGTTGCTCAAAGCCCCGTCCAACCTGGCTTTGAACACTTCCAGGGAGGGGGCACCCACAGCTTCTCTGGGCAACCTGTTCCGGTGTCTCACCAACCTTCACAGTAAACAATTTCTTCCTTATATCTAATCTCAATCTACCCTCTTTCAGTTCAAAATCATTACTCCTCATCCTATCACTACACTCCCTGATAAAGAGTCCCTCCCCAACTTTCCTGTAGGTCCCCTTTAAGTAATGGAAGGCTTCTATAAGGTCTCCCTGAAGCCTTCTCTTCTCCAGGCTGAACAACCTCAACTCTCTCAACCTGTCCTCATAGGGGAGGTGCTGCAGCCCCCTGATCATCTTTGTAGCCTCCTCTGGACCCACTCAAGCAGATCCATGTCCTTCTTATGTTGGGAACCCCAGAACTGGACACAGTACTCCAGGTGGGGTCTCACAAGAGTGGAGTAGAGGGGGAGAATCACCTCCCTCGACCTGCTGGCCACACTTCTCTTGATGCAGCCCAGGATACGTTTGGCTTTCTGGGCTGAGTGCACATTGCTGGCTCATAGTCAGTTTTACCATCCACCAATAGCCCCACAGCGCTGCTCTCAAACCACTTTTCGCCCAGCCTGTCTTTGTGTGTGTACATCCCATATAACTGATTCTTCACTAATACTGAAGAGAGATGAGTAATTACCTCCATCATATTACAAGCACTCCCTTCAACATCTCCCTGGAATGCCATTTTTCATAAGTGCATCACCTCTTCAACTCAGATTCAGTTTGTGGTCTCCTGTAATCCTCAGGTTCTCTCCTGCAGTATTATTATCATTCCTTTTCTGTCTGTGCTCTTCATATTTCTTTGTATTTGTCTTCAATTATTTTTATCATATTGATTTCAAGGCATTCCTCTAACATAAGTAAGTGACCTTTTTTGAATTCTAATCCTGCCTTCCAATCTGCTTGCAAGTCCTCCCAAATGGGCATTATCTGTAAATTGGGTAAGCTTACTGTCCATGTGCTGGAGCTAGAAGACAGCATTGTAGAAACCTGTGTGAGATGTTCTCCCACTTCAGCAGCAAATGATTGTTCTCAGACTCCAGCTTTCCAATCAGTAGCACATCTACCTTATGTGAATTTAATTTAGTCCATATCTGCTTTGCTTGCTTATGAATGTCATGTGGAATGGTGTTGAAGATATGCTGTATCAAACACATCCCCTATATCTGGTTTACTGTCAAAGAAGGAAATGAGATCAACTTGATAGAATTTGTTTCTGATGTGTCCCTGTGCAAGTCCTCTTATCTCCTTACTATTCTCTAGATGCCTACAAATGGGTTGTTTAATACTTTGTTCCAGTGTCTTGGAAATGCTATTAGGGCTGACTTTTCTGTAATTCTTTAGATTTTCCTTTCCTCCTTTGTTAGCTATGACATTGAGTTTGCCTTTCTCCAGTTTTCTGGGAACTTACTCATCCTGCTAATCAATAGTGTTTGAGAAATTGCTTTGGTTAAGTACTTTAACGGTAAGTTTCATTAGGCTGTACCATTCTGACGACTCCAGTTTACCTCAGTATTCCTTCAGGTGTTCTTTTTCATTTCTCTCCATGATCCTAGTCTCAAATTCTTAATAATAACTGAAATAAACTTTTAGTCATAATTAACTTTTTTTTGTGAAGACTGAAACAAAAGAAAAAAACTGAACACTTCAGCCTTTTCTATATCGCCTATTTGCTGACCTCCCTTGTTAAGTATTACATTATATCTGCTCTCAAGCATAGCTCATTATTTGCAATATAGCATTGTTTAACTCTAACAAATCATTCATTTTAATGGTACTTTGCAGTTATGCACTCAAATATAAAATAATATTCATCTGATTTCAATTACATTACTTCACAATCTAATTTCAGACCATACCTCAATTTCTTCCAAATGTTTGATTGCATCCTGCTTAAAATAATTCAGTTGTGACTTTATTCTGTGATGTTGAGATTCTGTGGTACTAAGATGGTAATTATTAATAGAAAATCATTCACCAAACATAGCCAGCTTATCCAAACACTCAATTTTATAGCTAAAGCATCCTATCATCTTTTTAAACAAAACCATAAAAATTTGTTAAAGTGACACTAAAGAAGTAGTTACATATTAAAACTGTGACTCTAATCAAGTCAGTAAAATAGTAATACTCACCATCATAGTTAAACAGAACCTCTTTCATTGGCAACCTGGAGAAATAAGGGAAATAAAATGTGAAAACAAAGTGGAAAGGAGAATAAAAACTACAGTATGATAAGCAGGCACAGTTCTACAAACTGGTGGACAACTTCATATAGCACCCTGTCTTTTAAAAACATTTGTTTCCTGCACTCTTAATTTATAACTATAGTTACTGAACTGGAGATGATTTTTCATGCATTGACATGTTTGAGGAAGTATAGTGCACATAGCAAATTTCAACAGACAAGCATCACCTTGGCTAAATGCATGTTAGAGGACATTTTAGACTCATGTTGAGTTTCCACTTCTTTTTTGGACCACATCCTGGGAGGACAGAGCATGTGGCCAACCTTGCATTCACATGGCATGGATGTTGTTTTCCTCCTTAGCAAGACTTTTGACAGACTCCTACACTGACCTGGTACCCAAATTGAGGAGTAGGGTGGACCACAAAGTGGATGAATAGCTGACTGGACCACTGGTCTAAAAAGACAGTAGTCAACAGTTCAAAGTCTCTGTTCCAGGTGGAATTTCAGAGGATGCTAGCGTGACATTTCCGCTGGGGACCTAGGTGGTAGGAAATCCTACATGTCCAGGGAAGTCTGTGGATGTTACTAACTTGGAGGGGAGGGAGAGACTGATATGCTAAGAGTACAGCTCCCATTCTGGAGGACTTTGCCAGACTGGCAGAATGGGCTAGGAGGCGCTTTGTGAGCAAAGGCAAATACAAAATCCTTCATCTGGTGTGGGACAAGGGGGGTGGAGGAAGTCAACAACCCCATGCAACGGTACAGGCCAGTGACTGACTGGCTGGGTAGCTGCTCTGCAGAGAAGGACCTGAGGTCTGGTTGACACCAAACTGAACATGAGTCTGTCCACCCTTGTTGTGATGAAAGATAACCTCATATACAGTTTCATTAATTTGAGTATAGCCAGCAGGTTGAGGGAAGTTATTATTTCCCTCTGCTGGGCACTAGTGAGGCTGCATCTGGAACACAGTTTCCATTTTTGAGCCCTCCCAATAGAAAAGAGTTGTCAAGCAAACAGAAGAAACCCAATGGAGGACCATCAGGATGGTTGTGAGCATTCCTTGATTTCTGGGAAAGGCATATGACATATGAGGGGAGGTTGCAGCGTTTGTTTAACCTGAAGAGTAGGCTAAGGGGTATCTATTTTCCCTCTTCAGCTATTTAAGCAGGGTTTATAGACAGCTCAGGTTTGCATGGTGAAAGGAAAGGAGGCAATGAGTGGGGAAATTTTAACTAGCCATAAGGAAAATCATTGTTTATCATAAGAGTGGACAAACACTATAACTAATTTTTGTCTGATTCTATGATTCTAATTACTTAAAAACAGCCTTCTTCAAACTATAACTGTGTTCTGATTATCTATTCAGGGCAACCTCTTTTCCTCTAAAAATATTACACAGTACTCCTGCTATTATTTAAAGGGAACCAAATACAACAGCTGTTTCTTAAAGCAAAATAGAATTAGATTAAAATGGCAGTATAAATGACATACTGACATTTCATACTTTCTCTGTATCACATTTATATTACTACCCTTTTAGACTCTTTAATGTAAATTTATCGTATAAGTAATTCATTTACAGTAATTCTTTTTATAGTGATCACATTAGAAATAAAATCCTATAAATGCATAAAATGCTTTTTCCTTGCTAATATATGGTGCTCTAATATGCCCTTTCATGTCAGTAGGCTATAACTGAAACTTTTTACTTAAAACAAGATCTCATTGAAGCTGGTCAAAAGTATTGCTCAAATACCTGTTGCAAGTATAAATTTCTTGTTGTATATATAAAGTATTAAAAATTAAAAAGCTTAAAGCATGGTAAAGTATGAAGTAAGTAGAAAGTATGTCTGCTGATATTTAAAGTTTTATTTGAGAATTTACAAACGTACGTTGTTTGGATGTACTTTTCTATTTATAAATATTGGAAGACTGCAGTTTACTGTTCCCTTTTAGTGGTTCATCCATTTAGGAGGTTGAAGAATTTGTCACAGCTAACACGTGAAATTTTTATTCCTTTAGTAAAAGCAGTAGTTACTCCTATTTTTAATGCTTATTTGCAGGGTCATTAAATTTTCAGTTAAATGAACAGTTATGATGATATGGAGAGAGCCTAGGGCTGCAGTCCTTGGGTTGGTCTAAATAAACTAAGGGTGGTGAGTCTGTTGTTCATTTTGTTCCAAAATATTTTGTTCCAAAAATCACAGGTCGAGTCAGAACAGAACACTTGGAGGCAAGTGACATCAAAGGATTTTCTAATTTGCATCATCCGAGACCTTTTTTTATATGTATTGCTGTTCCTCTTTGCCTTATTATTTGCTGCCTTAATCTCTATGCTTAGTATCAGTCTGTGCAACATTCTTTAAGAATTGCCTAATGTCCTCTAGTTCATTAGATAATTCATAAACTCTGTAAATTAGCAATGCTGCAAACACCACTCTGACCCTGCATCCCAGATGTGGAACAGAAGAGATGCTGACTGTGTCACAGTGTAACACACGCGTGCTCTGTGGCCTGGCTAGCCACAGAGCTGGCAGCAATGCTCTGCCACACTCGTGTATACTAGCTCTCCACTGTCTGGAGGATGGAGCCATAATTTTATGCAAGACTGAAAATAAAAACTGAATAGAATATCCATGATGTGACAGGTGGAGAGCCCACATTTGTGTCTCCAAAGAAAACACAAGGAGCAACGTAGTATTTTGCCCCAATATGTCTGCGTGCAGGGAAGGACTTGTCCCAGCACCAAATGGAAGAAGGTGCTTGAACAAAGGAGTTGACATTTGAGTAGGAGCAGCTTTCGTTCCCTCTAGTTTCACTAGTTATCTACCATATCCCTGTTCTTGCTTTGACAGGGATCTTCCTCACATGTTGAAAAGGTATTGAACAGTATGTGAGTGCTGGATCATTACAGAATACCCAACCACCACCAGCAGCGTCCCCCAGGCTGTTGGAATAACCTGGAAGAGAAGGCAGACTGTACCCTGCCCTCGTACCTTCCCACCAGAGATGGGGAAGGGCAGGCCGCTGCTATGGGCACAGCCCATGCTCATCCATCCCTGCTTCATAGTGATCATGATGTCAAGCAACTGTAGGGGGATTTTGTAAACTCTGGGATTTTCTTTGTAAATCCAGGGTACAATTAAAGTTTTTTAACTGGAAGAACATCACTCTGCCCTGGTAAAGCCATTTTGGTTGGAGCTTTGGTTTAATGTGAAATCCCTTACATAAATTCTTTAGTACAAGGACTCTTTCATAAAATGGGTGTATTCTCTTCTTATATGTAGAATCTATCAATGATTAATACTAATGTTGTCCTCTGACCAGAAACACTCCTTAAGTAAATAAAGATTAAGAGCAATGTATAACAGAACTTTGGACCTTATTGACATTTTCATAGAACTTCAGATTTCAAGAACTTTTGCTATTAAAGTTGTTTAAAGTGGAGCAGGGCAGATTAATTGTTTCCCCTTGTTAAAAAAAAAAAAAAAAAAAAAAAAAAAAAAAAAAAAAAAAAAAAAAGGAGCTTCTTGTACTAAAACTCTCACAAATTCACACAAAAGACAGTCAGTGAAATCCTGTCACCACTGGAGTCAATGGAATGAGCTTTTTCTCATGGAGTCTTTTTATGAATGTTGACCTTACGGATGCTATTATTATCTCAAATAATTATTGCAGATCTTTCAGGAATAACAGATAAGACAGAATAACAGCTACAGCAAAAGATTATATGAACCTAAAGTAACTGTATAATAGACTTGGGATTTTGCAAGTCATATATTAATAAGGGTAACGAGTATATACTTTTAGCACCTGCATGCAATGTCTTTTTGTGACTATACAGGAAAACATACCCCATGTTCTCTCTAAAGATTCTGACTCAATACAATTCTGAGAATGATTATAACATCTTTTACACATTATAACCTGGGAAAACACGAGGTTTACTTGAAAGAAAGACAGTAGGTATTGGAAATTAATTGTGTATCTCTTGGTTCTCTTCAGATCTCCTCCAACTAAAAAGCACTGGTTGTAGAGAAGGATTTCACAAGGAAGAGAATGTCCCTTATTTGTTCTCCTGCTTTCACAGGCAAGTGACAGATCTGATTTGCTTCATGCTGCTACAGAATGAAGTTAAAGTTCCATGAAGAATAGAATGTTCTTCTGAACACAAAGGTAACTCCTTTCCTTTTTTTTTTTTTTTTCCCCAGTGAATACTTTGCTTTGGGGAAAACAATACAAATTACTACATAGTAACTAGCAGCACCCCTTCCCTTCCCCTCTCTCATTCCTTCCTAAAAGTCAGGGAGGTGTTTACATTTCACGGAGCATCTGCCCATCCACTCTTTTTCGGAATTGCATAAATCACACTGACTGTCTCTCTCTGTATTTTTAGCTCTTATGGAGGAACATTGTGGGAGAAGAAGTTGAGTATGAGCTTATACATAATTTTAGATAAAGAAGAGCATTTAGTGAGGGCAGAGACTATAGGACAGAGATCTAAGGTTCTTATTACAGCAGCAAGAGTAATGTTGGGCTTATAACTTGACAGAACTTTTCCTAATCAGTTCAGCATCCAAACAGGACTTCACTGATAAAAAGGACATTTTAAATTAGGTGGAGACTTGTGGGTTATGTAAACTCATACAGGATAAATTCAGTATAAACAGTTCCTAGACTCAAGAGAGGTTCCTAAATAAGAAGGAACAATACAGGTGCCTGAAAGATGTTGTGATTTTAAAAATCAGCAACCAAGGCCTACCTTGTTTTTTCAAACTGCACTGAAAAGGGAAAGCAGCATAATTTTGAAGAACCAACCACATAAAAGAGAAAATGGTGAAAATTTGGTGGTTCTTCAGAGGCAGCTCAACAACATGTCTCAAAGAAGCCACCACCTTCAGGGCAGCTAAGAAGAGTGCCTCACATGTTTTTGCTGATCCTGGTTCTGTGTTGCTCTCCTGTCTGTCTTCAAGATAGAAGAAATGTTGATCTCCTTTTGCGTATCAGTGCTGTACATTTCCATCTCCAGCAATAGATCTCAAGGGAAATGGGTGCCTTTGTTTAGTCCTTCTTGACTGAGAATGAGCAAAGGGAGTCATCTCTAGATATATTTGTGTCTTCTCTGACACCCCCTAAACATGGAAAGACATTGCTCAGTCTCAACATGGCCAGCATGGTGTTCCCTGGTCACCTCCTTCTACCAAAAATGAGATTAAAAATTGGGGAAAAAAATTAGATAAAATGGCCTGTACAAATACGTTGAAAAGTTCATTGGAGAAGACCTTCTTTGATTTGTAACAGAGAAAACAGAAAATGTGTCATCTCTTGATGTTATTTCCTGAGCAGCTTGTGGTGAGCCTGACACAATTATTTCTGCTGTATCTACGCGTGGACTGGAGTCCACTTGTATAGTCATAGTCAGTTACAAAATACACATTAGTGACAGGCCCCAGGGAAGCAGCACAAACATTCAGCTTGCTCAGCTGTACCATATGGTATCTGACACTTTTTTGAACTTTAAAGCTAACTATTTGACTCCAGCTAACACTATTTTAAGTGGTGAATAACCATCACCCAATAAGGTGTTAATCAAGAGAAATACAAAGAGCACTGATAACAGCCCAGATAAATCCTCTTCCTTCCAACTGATTGTCTTCAGTCTTTATACATGCAACCACAATTTCATCAGAGATCTTTATTCTACAGGTCATGGTACAAATGTTCCAACTGCTGGAGTACATTTAAGATTTTTAATAAATTGGTTGATAGAAATTATGTTCAAAGTGTTTGTTTAAAATACAAGGAAACTTTTAGAAGACAGTGTTATATATTTTATCTGCCTTGGAACAGACCAAGTTGGCCTCCAACCAAAGGAATTTTGCACTTCTGTTGTCATTGTCAATTCGGAAAATGCTACAACTTCATGTTTTCAAGAATATCTCAGTCACAGCAGTCTAACTTTACTATATCAGTACGAGATGCTTCACTTTCTGAACTGATCTTAATAATGCATCGGTTAAATTATGTGTCTTGTTTCTTAAAAGAGTTCTCTTTGAGAAGAGCTGTCTTTCCATTAGATCTGCAAAGGTCTCCCTCAATGTGTAAATTGTAAAGAAAGATGATAGATGGGGATCTAGCTGTTTGCTTTCCTCTATTTTATTTTCAAATACAGGAAAATCAGCTGCATCGTCAGAGGCTGCATATATATACACATATTCATACATATATATACACACACTTATACAAATACACATATGAACATATATGTGTGTATATACACATACATAGTTTAGAGTGCCTGATGTAGTGAAAATCTGTTTCATCTCAACACCAAATTAATCCTCAGAACTGTTCTCTCCACCCTCTAATGAAATATTTCCACTTCAGTAATATTTCAGAAACTTTACAAGTGAGATGGAAAAACAACCTATCTGAGAAAGTCAGCAAGGTATTTGTTGTCTAACTTCATTCTGTGAAGGCATCTTGGGGCTTCCTTTGGATAGATCCACAGCAGAAACCATAACAACTGTTTTTGAGAGAACCAAGAAGTAGCTCCTGGGAGGCAGAGAAAAGGGGATTGATGGTGTAGAAACAAGCAGAAAGGTCAAAGGCAAGGAAAAAGGGAGGAGGCTGGAAGACTGTGATGAAGATTGAAACAAAAAGAGATATGAAGTAGCTCTAAGTCCCTGGCCCCCTTCACAGAGAGGCCAGGGATGCACATAAGAGTCTACATTCATGTCTCATATATTCCTGGTGTAGAACAGCAGTCCGTTGATCCACCCAAGAAGTGAGATATCTACCTTTTATTGTTTTTCTTTCTTTTACTTTTTTTAACCTTTTTTTTTCCACTAGAAACTGAGATAAACTTTGAGGATATATTGACAGGCTGTCAAGAAATTCAGAATTCAGGCAAACTGCTTCAAACATGTGAAGGCCTTGACCTCAAAACTTCTTCAATATTTTTCAAAGCAACGTTACTCATTTAGTAACAATTATTGGCAAACATCCATTTCATCTATTTAAATGCTCATTTTGCTGATTTTAGCAAGACTAGAATCTAATTTTAAAATAATAAATTAAAAACAAACTGTATTATGAAAATGTAATTATCGTTCTTATCTATACTGTTAAACATCAAAAAACTTGTGAAATAATTATGAGCATGCGCCTGGTAACCAAAAGAGGTCTCGGTAGTAAAAAAATCACTCCTGTGTCATAAATGTACTCATACTGTTATTATTGGTAATAAATTAGACCTTCTTGTGTGAATTTCTAAAATAATATTGAAAATGTCCTTTAAGTAAAGATGTTCTACTACATTCCAAAGTCTACAGTAAAGAATATATAGCTAATTAAATTGCATATGTTTATTTCAACAGTGAGGGTATAATTCAGCTTCATGTTCATGACCTTGCTGGAAAATGGCTTGCCTATGCCAGCAGAACCTTTTTAATTTTTATACGCTCTGTCTCAAGAGAAAATTGATAGTGTGTAGCAGATTGCTTCAGCTCTTACTGAATAAATTATCCAGGGTGGTAACTATTAAGGTCCTAGAGTTTAGATATGTAAAAGTAGTGGTGAATTGGTCACTGAATTTAGACTTCAAGTTGATTTGTGTCCTTCTTCAAAGTCAAATAAAACTGACACTGAATTTTGATACTGGGCAAACTTGCACTATATGTTGTTTTATGTTTTCTTGGCAGTCCTTTATGAAATTCTCAATAACTAATTATCCTAAGTGCTTCTGGTGGTTGTTGTGTCTGTATTTAAAACAGAAACAATAGCAGTGAGTGCAAATTGTGGGGTGTGTGATTTAAATGGGGCTAACTGCATAATTTAACAAATCCTGCTTTTTAACATCCCAACAACACATATCAGGAACCTGAAGTGTAGATGTTAGTGTTACTCCAAATTCACATAAGCAACACAGTCTGCAAAACAGCTCTGGTTTTTTAATTCATTAATCATTAAGAATAATTAATGCTTACCTAGTCCGTGCACTGGACAAAAGCAGATTTGAGAGGTCAGCACATTTTTGCTCATCAACTCTACACAAGCTACATAAATAAAAGATAAAGCTAGCATGCAAATGCTTAAACCCATTAAATGTCAACTGATTACCTCCTTAGAGCTGAGTGTTTCATTTTCTGGAATAGGCACTATAGGATGACTGGGCTGCCAAGCCAGGATGTCACAGGTTGGAGAGAGCATGAGATTAAAAATAGGAAAAAGATATACATTATCAGTTCAATTTCTATATAAAATATCACTAAAGTTTAATAATGAGAGCCAGTACCCTCAGTGATACAAAGGACAGCAAGACAATGAGATCTCATTTGTGTTCAACAGACTCCCTGTTGAACAGGCTCTCTCTTACCATTCCTTGTCTGTATGAAAATCTATTTCAAGGTATGGCCTGTTTCCTGTAATATCATATTCCCATAATTAAAAGGGTGGGGAAGGGGTAAATGACTTTCCAATTTGAAAGAGGCATCTCAAGTGAAAATCACAGCAAGGGCACCTGCCTTATAATAAATACATTTAGTATGAGATAATGCACATAAAGTTATTTAAAACTGCAACCGTATTTCTGTCACTTTAAATATCTGTCTTCTTAAATCTCATCCAAAAGAGTTCTCCTTAATCTTAAATTTCATAGACATAAATCATGCAAACATTTAACTAAAAAAGCTGTATAACAGTAATTAGTATGTGCAGAAAGGAGTTTTAGATCCAGTAATTTTCCATTGGTTCGAGTATTATATGACTTGCTTCTGAGTAATGAAGTTTGATGGATGTGACTCAAGTGAAGAACCATACAAATTTCAATAAGATTTTAATTAGAATACAGGTAAGTAGATGAGCTGGAGCTTATAAAGGCAATGTTAAGATCATAAGCTTGTGAGGTTTTCCTATACAGTGACACAGAGACATATTCTTTAAGGCAAAGGTTGTTGAAAGTGTTGAGGTTTGGGTATTTTAGAATTGTACAAAAACAAAGTTGGAAGGAACCCACTATATTCAATGTATCAAAGGCATTACTCTGTTTTGCTATTTAGATCAAATAGTAAATAAACAAATGATGTGTTGTTTAGAAAATATTTCTCTTGCCCTGAGAAAATTAGTTTTGAAACTGCTTTTTGAGAAGCAAAACTGATCTGCTAAACTGGCCCTATATGCAAAGAAGGATACTGAAGTGGAATATACACTAATTTTCTGCACTTACATTATGGATCTGCTATGTATTGCTCTCTGCCTTTGTAAATTTGCCTTGATTCATTGTCAGGAAAGCAGGAATCAACTCTAGCAACAACAGCAGCAATGACAAAACAACAGCAGCAGTTACAGAAACTTTGAACCATTTATCTTTTTTTCTTGAAATGAAAAGGCAAGTGAATAACTTTAGTCATAAGATTATTTACTTATTCAATAAATCTAGATAAGGGAATAATTTTAGGCAAAGGAAGGGTAAGGAAGGGGCAAGGAGCCTAGATCGTCTCAGCAACAACATCCCTCCCACCCTCTGCTGCACACCTGGCTCCTCGTTTCAGCTGGCAGAGCCACTGAGGTGGCCCCCAGATCTTACGCTACCACACTGGTACAACCTGCTCTTCACAACAGACGCAGGCAGCGTTTACAGCCTACATGGGAGCTAGAAGTCCCATTTCCAAACCCAGCATCCTGCAGCTACCTAGGGCGGGCAATCCTTGGTGATACACAGGTGCAAAGTTCTAGCAACACCTGTGGTATTTTGGCAAGCTTATTTCATTGAAATAAACCCTAGAGTTGAGTTACCTACTGCCTCATCAGAATATGGCATCTCTGTAATCCAGGCAAAGTAAGAAGGGTCAACCACAAAGAGAAGAGGGAAAGTATCGATCATTTTCTGTTTACTTTCTGATGTGCAGCGAAGCTCTTGAGAAGAATTGTCCACTGCTTGCAAGAAAGAAAAGCTCCCTAGTCAGATAGTGAGGTAGTGATCTGAGAATGCAGCAGCTCTTTTTCTCAAATTGTCCAGAGAGCCAATCAATGAAAAATGCACTTTCATTGTGTTATCTTCTCCTGGCCTTTCTTGCTGGTATCCATTGCCTACCGTGTTAACCTGAAATGCCTCTCTGAGTCATGATTCTGCTTTATCTTGTTCTTGAGTATGAGGTCTCAAGTCCCTCCTTAGACCTGACAAACGTAATGTTCTTTTTTTGTCCAAGAAATATATTTGCCTCCTTTATTTTGATAGCATCCTCTTTTCAAACTAAAGAGCCAACATGTATAACAGTCTCCATAGAGAGGGAAAATTATCTTTATTTTCTGAAGAGACACTGTTAACATTGATTATGTAGGAGAGGCTTAACTGAAAGAAGTGAGAGGCAAACAAGGACTTCACTGATTAATAATGGGGCAAAAGTTAATGCAAGCTTAAGACTTGGAGAAAAACTAAAAAATGTACAGCTCTCTCTCTTTTCACTTAGCTTCTGTGGCATAAAACCTCTGAAGTTATTGTAGAAGATTCTATGCATTCTACTAGTCAGGCATCTGGAGACCTGATTTTGCCATGACACAAGGTCTAGTCTTAAGGAAGTTATGTATGGCTACATTTACAAAGAACTTTAAGTAGTCCTTCAGTGACTATAGAGCACATAAGCCAAGTGCTGCATCCTTTCTGCTGAAACAATATTTAGTCTTGCAGGTCCCTGAAAGAAGGGTGTTGAGATCTTCCCTGGAATCATGGATCTGCTTCTGCCAGCTGCAAAGGAGCTGAGTGCCTTGGCCTCAGTGACTTCATCCTAACAAGCTAGAGGCCTGTTCTCTGTGTTACTTCCATCAAGTGTGAATGTAATCTGAAATGTGTCAGTCTTGCTATGGAAAATGTCCTGTGACTGTCCTCCCAGAGTTTAACCAGGAGACTAGAGGGTCTTATTCTGCCCTCTTTTATTTTTCCATATGATTTTGGTGTTCTTTAATGCACATCACGACAGTGCCACAAGCAGGATGGAACTTGCTGTCCCAGTACACTTGCTTTCTGCAGCTACGTGAGTAATGGCCAGACTCTTTTGGAAAAGAGAGAAGTTTGAATCTCTGCAGGGTGAGATAAGCACTGTAATCAGGTCTCTCTGGGCAAGTACTAAAGGAGGGCATTAGCATCTTCATGTTGTCTTCTCTGCATGGTGGTCAGCCCATGGTGTTTAGAGGACACTTACAGGACAGATAGCCTACCTGATTAAACTCAGCCTCATACCTGAATCATTGTACAACTTAAGGCCCTAAGCACAGGGCAAAGATCCTCACAGAATATGGTCATCTCTCTGCAAAGATGAGATGTCAACATTAGAGTACCAGGCAGTCCACTTACTTAAAAGTACCAGAGTGCAAAGTAGACAGAATGAGGTGTGATTAACCCTTCCTTACTAGACATTGTGTGGCTATCATCCCTCAGAGCCATATAGGAATGTGCTCATGTCCACAAGATCTGAAGTGTGAATGTAACTTGGACTATGTAACTTTTATGGGTGTGTTGTCTTAGTGAGACCTCATCAAGCTCTGTCACTGGCAGACTTTCATCTCCAGGTCAAAGCAGCTGGCAAGAAGCCCTATTTTCTTCTACAAATGTAAAAGGATTGTGTCTGTTGATGGTGGAACATGACAATATTGCTTTTGTAATTTCTATTCTTGTTTCCTTTGCCGGTTACAAAATTCTTACAAGGTTAATTAATAATTCTTAACTTTTCCAGACGTCACTCAGTTTTCTGGTAAAGTGACATTTTCTTTATTACTTCTAAGAACAGTGAAAAAGCAAACTAGACAAACCTGCATTTGTGGTTGCAAAAATTGTACTGGGGACAGCGCAATATCCTGACACTATATGAGTATTTGCAGCATGTAAATTCAAAGGGAAATTACATACCTGGCCAAAATAACCTCTTACAGACTCAGTCAAGGCTTAGAAAAGAGGTGGTTATATAACATCTCAGACCTTTGTTCATTTAGCTCTGTAGAGTAATCAGCAAGATATATTTGCTTTTAAAAGGTCAGTTTATCTTTGTTGTGCTATGAATCACAGCTGCTTCTGCACTAATTTAAAGCTTTGTGAGGTGTTCTCAATGTAAGACCTTTTTCATAAATCTAAGTCACTCTCTAGAAGTTGTGCCTTTTGCTAATTGAGACACAGGTTTAAAACTCTTTGGAACCAGCAAGATAATGTACATAAGAATGTTTCAACTATAGTTACCAGAGAACATTCACGTATGCACTATTCTTTCAAACTACTCCGTTGAGTCTTTAATCCACTTTGAAAAAAAATTAGGTACTCTAGACTCTTATGAAACAGAGAGTCATTCCTTCACAACAGGAAAAATTACTAGTTTCTCAAAGACTAAAAAAATGTATTTATAAATGCATAACAAGCAAACTTTTTTTATAAAACAATTTCATAGATAACCACTTTTTCCAAGTACAAGAACATGAAATCTAGGGTACCAGTAAATGGTAAAAAATCCACAGCAGCAGAGCAAGGGCTACCTTCAGCTAATGGGAGAGAAACTACGTAATGTAAAGGGACAACTTAAAATTATGATGTCTGTAGTGTCTCTGAAATTACACAGTATAAAATCTATATCAAAGATTCAGACAGTTAAGCACCCAAATCTTTTGCACCTTTCACCTCTCTATAAAGGGAATTGTAAAGTAGAAATGGTGATCACAACACTTATAATGTGCCTTCAGCCATGTATGCAATAGAACATCATGACCGACTTGCAAATTATTACACACTACTGTACCTGTGCATTTTTAACTTGATTTCAAAACTCTCTCCAGATGTGGATAAGTACCTGCACAAGAGGGACAGCTCATACTCAGACATGGTTCCCTCAACAGGTTCTCAAAGGACACAGTCTTGGAGGGCACCAGAGTGGGGTGAGACTGAAAGATCTGTATCTGAATACCAGAGCCTGGAGGAGTTACAGGGCTTTGCAGTAGGGATTCCTTATCTCTAAGTGGAGTGGGAGGAAGGGACATGCACACAAGCCCAGAAGTGCATTGATTTTTCTTGGGCTGCCTTTTGCCCAGGCCAAGCTCAACTTCTCATGCTGGGCTAGTCTACAATGTAATTGGCTGGGGATTTTCTAGCAAAATGATTTTTCAATGAGAAATACTAGCAACAGAAAAATGAAGCTTTCTGCAAAACATTTTGAATCCTCTTGCAAACTCTCACTAGTCATTTTGAAAATTAAAAAAAAGTGTTTAATCATAAGAAATCCCATCTGTAAGTGGAATATTGTGTTTTCTGACCTGGATGTTTCATTTTGGATCACTTCCATAAAACATTAAAATATATTTCACTCTCAGTGCACTTCATGGGAATCATAAGAGCCTCTATTTTCTGCTGTGGGCTAATCAAGTTCTGCAGTTCCTCACAGGGTGAATTTCACTATAGGTGATTGTGGAAGCTGGTGGCCAGCAAGAGTACCAGGCCCGTAATGAAGACTTGAGGCCTGAGAACAACAACCTACATACCCATAGAGTAAGGCAGCAGAGGAGACAAACATCTTCTAATCACACGGATTAGAACTATATCCTTTGAGTTAGTTCATATAACCCAAATGATGCATATTGATTTCTGGAGTATTAAAATGTTTTCAAATTTTCATCTGTATTGGAAAGGAAATTTCAGAATTTCCAACAACACAAGTGTTTGAAATTTCCTCCAGCATATTTACTGCAAACTATTTATGGACTCACTGAAATCGAGTTATTGCTTAGAAGAGACATTGCTTCCCTGCTCCAGGAAGGGTCTCATAGCTCATTGACTGATAACAGCCAAAGAACTTTAACTGCTTTCCAGGTGAGTGTGAAATGAAATGGATTTAATTTTCAGAGCTGACCTTCTCCCCACATACTTTCTTCCCAGATTAGCTGCAAAACTGAATAACCTCTGTTTTCTGAGTAAGCTTCTCATGCAACAGAGATCTCTGACCTCAGCTACTTTAAATCCAAACCACAAACTTGGACTGAATTTCCAAGAGTATACATGTGTGACTGTCACTTACTATATTAAAATTTGCATTAAGATCATATTCTGCCTATCATATAACTACTGAAATGATAGCCACTGTTTAATTAAGAAAAAGAGAAAGCTAGTACTATAATTTACAGTTTATCATATATGACCTCTCCATCAAAGTTCAGAACATTTTGCCAAAAAGAAAAAAACCTACTAATGCCTTGAAGTTCATAACATAGGTAAACACTGACTTCTTTAATTCAAGCTCTAAGTACATACTTGGAATTTCACCAGAACTAATTATATTTTTTACATTTTTCTAACATAACTGGAAGTGGAGTTAATTAAGGCCATATTTCAGAGTACACATTATATCAATACCTGCAATAAAAGTTAAGTGAATCTAATTGTGCCAATTTGTCCTTTAAAATGTAGAGTTTCCAAAGGTTCATCATCTCACTGTTTACTTTTCTTTGATATCTCGGAAGAGTTTTTTACAATCTAAAAAAGCAGCAGGAAATTGTCTAGAAACCTTTGTGTTCAGTGATGTCTACAGATACAAATTTCTCTATAGCTCTGGGTGTTTTGGGATAGTTTCCATTAATTATGAATTATTTTCCTTCAGACTTTGTTTTCTCACTGTCTTCCATAAAAGGCATACAAGTATCATTTTTATTTCTCATACAAGTTACATGTCCACCAAATCTTGTTTGATATTTTTCACCCAATAGTATATTTCTGCTTTTGCTATTAATAACAACCTTTACCTCTGAGCGGCTTCTGTTCTTTGTAATGTTGTCTTTTGTTTTTATTACTATATTGCAAGCAAAGACATGTCTGTAGGTTGCAGTTACTATTTGCCAAACCATTAATAAAGATTATTTTTTAACATTCCCATTTTCTATGGTTTCAAATTCCCCTAGAAGTGGAGTTGTACCCAGTCCCAATTCAGTTATAGATCAGAATCCTAGCATCAGAAGCAGCCTCCAAGCTATGGCAAACTTGCCCCCATCACCATGGGGTATGTCATAGAATCCCCTTCACAAACCAAAAGAGACATTAGAAGCAGATATTAGGAATGTTACTGTAATTGGTCTGTTGTGTTTCCTTTGGTTGTTCTCCTAAAATGTGTGTTCACATATTAATCTGAAGATACAGCAGGCTAAGATAAAGACATCTCAGAAATTAGTGGTTAGCTAGGGCCAGAATTTCTATTATATTTGGTATTGGTTTATGTATTAAAAATGTATGCCTGATATCCACTATGCAGAAGACTGGGAGACTAGATTTTAAACAGCCAGGCATAAGACTGAACTCAAGTTTTATATTATATAGTAACTTCTAAGAATGAAGACAAAGGATTTTAAAGTTCTTTTTGGTGCTTGAGACTGGTTTAAGTTACCCCAGCAGACACAGCCTGTATAAATGAGAAAGCAGAAAGCAACAGAAGTGGTTGTAAGTATGTTCCAAGAAGAAACCTGGACACTTCTGGGCACAGCATTCACTGGGAAGCACATTTCAATTTCTAAGTATGGAAAGTGCCTGCTGGGGGTTGATCCTACCACGTTCAAGAAAACAACTTTCTGTGTGCATGTTTTCTAAATGAACAGAAGCACACCAAAGAAATACCAGGGTCCTACCATCAGCAGCTTCTCCTAGAGGAAAAAAGACAGCAAGGCTCTCAAAATTGCATAACTACCCAGGCCAAAAGGAGCGACACAGTAATCAATTCCTTTTTTTCATTTGGAAGAGCTGTCTCTGCAGGAGTGAGTGGCAGAGTTCTTTCCAGGCAGTGCCAGACTTAAGCCATCTCCACATTAAGTGCATGCTGCCATTTCTCCTGTTGAGCCTAAACTACCTTCGTATTCTGTTGCTAATTTGATGGCTTTGAAGAAAGCAATTGACTACCAAGTTATGATTCTTCTAAAGTGTTTTAAGAGAGATGCCTTTCTTTAAATATGAGCTGAGCAAGAACTGTAGAGGTATTTTCTGTAGGCATTATCAAACCAAGTCCAAAGTGATAAAAACGTCATCTAAATAAGATATGAATAAAATAGCTCACTAAGCCCAAGCAATGTCATAAAAGAATATACAAAGGAGACACAACAATATTATGCATTAATATTTTCCCAACAAGGAGGCCCAATTTGTAGCACAGCACTAATGAACCGGCTTGTTTGCCGCCAATTTCTTTTTCTACTCTAAAACAATTGTTCTGGATCACAGATAGTAGAAGGTTGATCAACCACAATACACCTACACAAGTACAGCATTTAAATATCAAAGTTCAAAACAGAGAAAGAAACTCTCTTCTAGAAATAAAAGCAGCTGGGATGATGTCTGGGAGAAAAGTGCTTTTCCATGGCAACCTCGAAAGGCTGCCGCATTCACAGAATGTCAATTCCCACTATACTACTATTAATCAAATAAAACATCCAATGAGTTGGAGATGGGATGGTGAGGTAAACACCACTGATTTAATTTAAAAAAAAAAATAAAGATTCCCTTTAAATATTCTGCTTACCTCTGAGCCTGCAGACCTGCAAGTGATTATGAAAGGCTGACACTTCCAACACAACAACATTTAGTGATTTCAAGAAAACTCCATTTAGGTCCAGGAAAAAAATTAAATTGGCTTGAACCCAAAGTTGGATATTAAAGAAAACTTGTCCTGTGCAAGCTTAGACCTTTACTCTTGTAAGTAATGTCTGATCAGGTACAGAAATGGTAATTTTTTAACATTTCTCATACCTCTTGCAAAAAGCCAGTTCCATCCAATAGATTTTCAAGGGTGTGTTGCTAAATATTTAACCGACAGGGAGATTTTCACAGGGATATAATGAATCGTGTGCTCAGCCCTTGCTGACAGAAAGAAAAGGCAGTTTGAAAGTCAGTAGGAACTGAGACGTGGTCCTCGACTGAGGGAGCTACACCCACTAATCCACTATCTCTTCACTTGGGCAGCTCATTCCTTTCTCCTTCAAAATGACAGCTGGTTTCCCAAAATCTAATGCTTTCTGCCCTGACAGATATTTACATCAATTGTGTCCCCATGTGAATCACAGAATCATAGAAGAGCTGAGGTTGGAAGGGCCCAATGTTTTGTGGGAAAGGGAGCCCAGATGAGATTATCTAGCACTCTGTCCAAACACAGCTTGAAAACCTCCAGTAAGGGACTTCACCCCATCCCTGGAGAGGTTGTTCCAGTCATTGGCTGTTCTCACTGTAAAAAAATTCTTTCATACAACAAGATGAAACCTCTCCCAGTGCAAGTTGTACCCATTGTCCTTTGTCTTCTCCATGTGGCTCCCTATGAAGAGAGCCTCCATCATCTTTGTAGCCACTCATTAAGTACTGGAATATTGTGATGAGGTCCCCCCTGAGCCTTCTCTTCTCCAGGGAGAAGAGACCGAACTCCTTCAGTCTTTCCTCATAGGGCAGGTTCTCTAGCCTTTTGATCATCTTCACGGCCTTCCTTTGGACTCTCTCCAGTCTGTCCTCATCTTTTTTGAATTACAGGGACCAGAACTGGACACAGTACTCCAGGTGCAGAGTTCTGCTCTTCCACCCCACACAGTCCTCTGTTAAAGGCTGGAGGGATTCCCAGCAGAAGCACGCTTTGGAGTTAACCACAGAGATAAATGTTACTTCAGGCTCTCCATCACTGCAATAGTTGCTTTGAAGTTCATGTTCCTGATCTGTTTTATTCCAATCAAAAGGAAAAGGAACTTTTTTTGTAATAAAAAGTTCAACTCATATAATTATTCAAAACCAAGGAGTGGAAATAAAAATCAGCAGTGCCTGGTGCCTGGGGGCAGAGTGGTGAAGGCAAGGACGAGGGAGATGACAAGGCCGATGAAAACAGAATCAGATCACTTGAATGGGCAAACCTTTTATTTCAGAAGCAGCCTGTGCACAGATGAGAGAAGAGAGCCTTTTCTGCTCTTCTCCAAGCAGAAGGACAAACATAATACCTTGGTTCCTGCTGCCTCTTCCCATCAAAGCTAAAACCACATTGTGAAATGATTTGGGGCACAACTTATGGATTGCATCACTCTGAACAGTCACAATCTACAAAACCCACCAGGTCTATCTTTCAGCTTAATCTGTGTTAATTCCATCAGCCACCAAGATTCAGGTACTTGTTGGAGTTTCAAATAAAACCAACCTGGCACTAGCTCCAGTCTGCCTAAACACCACAGTGTCTTTTCAGTACAGCATTTCAGATAGAGACAGCTGTTATTTTCTTGTGCCTTGAGCCAACAAATGAAATGATACTGGTTTTAGGAGCTCACCATATCTAGCCTCCCTAATACAAGATACAGGTGATCATTCTGGTTTTTTCCCATATCCTATTTCCTATTTCTGAGGGAACACTTGTTTAAGGTAATTTTTTAATGAAAGTGTGGGTGAATAGTAGCAACTCCATTTACTGGCACATCCTGTCCATTCTCAATAGTGTATTTACAACATATTTAAAATGACTGCAAGAATTTATGACAGCGGGTTTTGCCCTCTAGTGGTACATGAGGCAAAATACAGCACATAATTAGAAATGTATCTATAGGTTGACCACGTGGACACAGACCATGTGTTTACTGGGTGGCTGGAGAGACAGCAAGTAAGTCACAGTGCATATTATCCCTTATCTCGAGGGATGAGGAATGAAGAGAAACAACTCCAGGGAATTTAGAGAGATGACAGTCCAGGATTAATAGAGAACGGAAAGAAATTCCCATGATGTCAGGATGTTGTTTATGGAATGGCTCTAACAGTTTGATATTTCAACACCTGATACTGTGTCTACTGTACTGTGTTTTCTGTTACTTCGAGTATTTATTACAATAAATTAAATAATTTCCTTTTAAAAACATGAATAGCTCAGACTGTAGTTGGGTGGCACAGAAGACAGGGTTATTGCAAGAAATAATAGGCAAATATTGTCAGGGGTTTTATCAACATATATTAACTCAAATGTTAAATATTGATCATGTGAATAAGATTGAAATTAATCTTCATTTGGTTATCAAAGAATGTTAATACTATACACCAAAACAGAAAAATAAAAAAAATATTTTAAGTGGTGAATATTTACTCCTTGTGTAAACAAACCTCTGTTTGTATTAAACTAGCCCAGTACTGACATCTGATTATTCTGTTTCCCAAAGTACTGGGCCACACGTACCTAGAGAGTGACCTCAGTTCACAAACACAGTACATTTTACTAAAGGTATTTACTAGTACTACCAGTAATGCTTAAAAATCTTACCTACCTCCGACACTTGAGTTGTCTCATATTATATCTGTTAACTTTATCTTCATTGGCTAAGACTTCAAAATTATTGCAAATAATTAAATAATTAAAATTTTTTTAATCACAGGGAATAATCAACAGTAAATTGAGTTATACTAAAAATTCTCCAAAGAAGTCTCGAAAAAGATATTCATCTTAAAAATCTTTGTCATTCTCATCAGTACTGCTTCAGAAGATCTAATTATTGATTTTTTTTTGTACTAATCATGGTTAACATCATAGATTCCCATAGATTTTCACTAAATTTTATGGGATGGAAGAGACAATTTGCTACATTAACTAAATTAAGAGATGCATTTGGAGAAACACAAGCATTATCATTGCATGTGGTCTTGACCAAAGTCAAGAGCCTATTTCACTTACACAACAAGAGGGACAGCAGTGGGAAGTCAACCAGAAGCCCAAATGTGTGAACCTTTTTGCTTAAATTGTCACAGCAGGTCAGTACTAGGGCTTCATCTAAAACATAGCCCTCCCAATTAGCTCCCTGATGACATAACCGTTGAAAATCACAGAATCACAGAATTGTCTAGGTTGGAAAAGACCTAGAAGATCATCCAGTCCAACCATTGGCCTAACAATGACAGTTCCCAACTACATCATATCTCTAAGCACTAAGTCAACTTTATTCTTAAGCACCTCCAGGGATGGGGACTCCGCCACCTCCCTGGGCAGCCCATTCCAACACCTAACGACCCGTTCTGTAAAGAAATGCTTCCTAATACCCAGTCTAAACCTTCCCTGGCGCAATTTGAGGCCATTACTTCTTGTCCTATCGCTTATTACTTGGTTAAAGAGACTCATCCCCAGCTGTCTGCAACCTCCTTTCAGGTAGTTGTAGAGGGCGATGAGGTCTCCCCTCAGCCTCCTCTTCTCCAGACTAAACAACCCCAGTTCCCTCAGCCGCTCCTCGTACGACATGTGCTCCAGACCCTTCACCAGCTTCGTTGCCCTTCTCTGGACACACTCGAGTAATTCAATGTCCTTTTTGTAGTGAGGGGCCCAAAACTGAACACAGTAATCGAGGTGCGGCCTCACCAGTGCCGAGTACAGGGGTAAGATCACTTCCCTGTCCCTGCTGGCCACGCTATTTCTGATACAAGCCAGGATGCCATTGGCCTTCTTGGCCACCTGGGCACACTGCTGGTTCATGTTCAGCCGGCTGTCAATCAACACCCCCAGGTCCCTCTCTGACTGGCAGCTCTCCAGCCATTCCTCCCCAAGCCTGTAGCGCTGCTGGGGGTTGTTGTGGCTGAAGTGCAGTACTCGGCAATTGGCCTTATTAAAACTCCTACAGTTGGCCTTAGTCCATTGCTCCAGCCTGTCCAAATCCCTCTGCAGAGCCTCCCTACCCTCGAGCAGATCAACACTTCCACCCAACTTGGCGTCATCTGCAAACTTACTGAGGGTGCACTCGATCCCCTCGTCTAGATCATCCCTAAAGATATTAAAGAGGAGTGGCCCCAAAACCGACCCCTGGGGGACACCACTCGTGACCGGCCGCCAACTGGATTTAACTCCATTCACCACAACTCTTTGGGCCCGGCCATCCAGCCAGTTTTTTACCCAGCGAAGCGTGTGCCCATCCAAGCCGCAAGTAGTCAGTTTTGCCAGGAGAATGCTGCTGCAGAAATATTTGAAGTAAAATTAAATGATCCCCTGAGATTTTCTTTGATTGATACAGCACTTTTCAGTGACTTCTGGCCTATGGATAATGCTGCTCAACCTTGGAAAGTTGCAGACTTAAACAGAGTGTCAGAGTTCAATATGGAAATAAGAATATTGAAATATACATAATATATTAAAAAAATATATTTTTAAAAATAAAAGCTGTTTACAGATATGTGAAGTTTATAGGAAAACCATGTAAAACACCTTTGTTAAACAGTGGACAGAAAATAATTACCCAAGTAAGAGAGCAAATTTATGTTATACAGGGAAATGGAAGAAATCAAAAAGATGATGTAGTGCTCATATTTACATTGTACAGGAAGAACCTGCTAACATCAGAGAGGTGTGGCTGCATTTGTCAGTTTGAAAAGCTCACAAAGGTTGCTTGGAACCACAAAAGTTCCTTGAGATAAAAAATTGTGAATAAAGAGGCATCATAATCATCACCATATAGGTGGAATGCAAATACACAGGCTGGGCTGTCCTATGACCTCTGCATTCAAGAGTTTTGGGTGCACAGTGCTATAGGAAATTAGAGCAGGAGCAAAATTTCCTTATTTCAGCAATTATTCAGCAAGAATATCCCTGTTTGAGGAAACATCTAACATGATATACCAAAAAATTACACTGTCTTATCTTCAGAAAACTTTCTTTGTCTTCCTGTACAAATTTCTGAGCTTCTAACAGTATTTTCATTAGCAACAGCAAATACCCAGTTTCATTATAGAAACTGTCTTCAGCAGTCATATGAACTGTTTGTTTGTTCATGTGAATGCCCTGCCAGAAACCAGGAAACTTGTTGAAAAATACTTGATCGTAATCATTGCTGCCTAAATAAACATGTCAGCCCATAGTAAAAATTGAAACAACAAAACCCAGTCTAGCAGATGTGAAAAGGTGCTTTTGTTCAGGATGCCGCAGACAGCATGGAAGGTTGGTTTTAGTTTAGTTTTAGTTTTAGTCCATCCTAACAAGTGGGTAAAATAGTAAATTCTATAAATCCCACAGGACAGACGGGCCAAATTCAGACACTGTTGATATTACCTATTAACCTTAATTATGTTTCTAGTCAATGGGGAGAGAAGGAATTTTCAAACATTTCTTCAGAGTCTGACAGCTGACCAACATACATTCTCTGCAGAGGTGATACTTCTCTCCAAAGCAGTCTTGGGTGCCAATGTACCTGAAACTTATAACACGTATTTCGTCCTGGTGCTTCCTCTGATGAGAAAATCATGATGATAGCCTAAAGAAACAGTACCTAATGCCTGTGTTTTAACCTCTTGCATCCCAGATAAAGCACATTGTACATCTCGGTGTGAAATTATCTCTCCAGGCATTGTTTGAGCATTTGCAGACAGATTCTGTGTTAGAAAAAGAGGACATGGGAGTGATGCATCTGAGGGGTCCAAACAGCATCTTCCACAGACTTCCACAAATGATGCATTTCTAACACCAAACAGGGGGTCTCTTCAGGTATTGTAAATACCTCATGCCAGCTGCTCTTCGAAAAGATGTCAGTTAAGACATAGGGCCTGGTTTTCACCTTACAAAGCTTATTAGCCAGCCCTGTCACCCACACACCTTGGACTTCAGAGATTTTGTCTCACTTCTTCACTGCTGTTTCAAAAAAGACACAAATTTCAGCAAGGGTGTGATTACCTTTGCATTGGCAAGAGACAACTGCTTGTCAGGATGACAGATAAAGCAACTGGAAAAGCCTGTATTTCTTTCAGGTAGCTTCCCTTCCCTCAGTCCCCAAGAAAAAGAAATAGCCCGTTTTTTTAGTATGGGTAAATATTAAATGTACTCTGAGTATGAGGGATGAAATAGATTATTCCTCCTTTAGAGAACAAATAGCTTGAATGAAGAGTAGTGGGAGCCCTGTACTAGCTGGTCTGGACGAAGCAAGCCCAACAAAAGCTGTACTGAGGGGAGGAAAAACAGTAATACCTCCAGGGACACTGGAGACACAAGTTCCTCTGAGATGCATCTCCCAGAGCACCTGCCAGCACTGAATCATAATAACTCAGCTGAATTCTGCCTAGAATTAAAAGGATAAAAGCTGACAAAGCTCTTGAGTCACACCACACTTCATGCTCACCTTATTGTACAAAGAGTTGTGACTGTAAGGGCTATAAGGATTCTCATGAACATCACATGTGATGGAAGACAAGTGGCTGAAAGGTCCAGGGTTTAGACAGTCAGCGAGGGAGACAGATGAAGGACGCAAAGGGGACTTAGTTGGAGGGATCAGTTTAGTTGGATACAGAGGGTGTAGGAGAGCAGTCTCCTATAAAGAAAAGAACAGTAAACAGAAACAGATTAATGGATGCAAAAAGGAAGCTTTGGACAGAAAGCAAAGTGCTTGTCTTGCATGGTTTTTACATTTCATAAGGCTTGATGATTAAAGATACTCTACCTTCATGCCAAGACAATTGCTTTACACTAAGCACTTTCATCAGCATGAAAGTACACATACAAAAACCTCCTGTAAATGTCCCATTAAACCAGTTATGCTTCATCTGGGTTCCAGTGCATCTCCCTCTTGCAGCTCAACTGATGCTCAAGTGACAGAGAAGGAAAGCCCAGAATGATCATATGCTAAGATAAATGGCAACATTTTGGGACATTTTCTGAGAGGGTGGATTGGAAGCAAAATCAATCTGGAAACAGTGTCTGAGAGGTACAAAAGAAAGTCTGCCTTACCTACGTACTGGCAGGAGCACTTCAGGCTTTTTAACAAGCCTTTTCAGCCATTTAAATGTTAAACCAGTGAAGGTGCACACAATATATTTCACAACTGCAAGTTGTCAGCAGCTAATAGTGTTTCTGGTTAAAAAAAACAATATGTTTTTCACCTAACGGATAAAATCCTCTAAAAAAAAATTTTTTTTAAAAGATTTGGGATAGAGTCAAGGAGGCATACCCAGGTTTTGGCACAAATCTTGTGCTTGAGTTTTGTCTAGGCCATTGACAAAATACATCCCAAATTCTCACCCACTCAGCTGACTGAGTCTAGACCAGAAACTCCCCTGTGCGCTGTGCCTTTGAGCTCAAGACCCAGAAAATTTGTGACAAGAGCTGTGATTAGTTCCAGCAGAAGCTAATGTATCACCCGCCAAAAGAGTGAGTGTGAGCAAACGAGCAGATCAGAGCTCAGCAGCGACGAGAGTGGCTGGAAGGGAACCAGGCAGCACTTGCTCCACACCAACATTGCCTCCTGCCACTCCTCCTTAGAGGCACCAGCCCTACTTCTACTAATGATAAACCTTGGCAAACTGGCTGCACAGCTTCGTAACAAGTGTAACTAATATCTCTTTAGTTCATCCTTATCTTTCTCTTCCAATGCCCAATGTGGGGTTTTTTTTAATGACAAAGAAGTCTACGTACATTCTTTTAAATAAATATTTGCAAGCACATGAATTATCTAACATTCATTATGATTTGATTTCATATTATTATGTAACAAAATGCCCTATTTTTTTCCAAAAAAAAAGATTCTGTTTCCACAGTTTCAAGCCAAAGTTTTCATGAAGCTGTCACATCAGCGCTTCTCATGAGTTACATATACTCATATATAGCATATTTTATGGTGTTTTTTTGAACAAATTGGAGCATAACAGCAAAATTCCTAAACATTACTGAAATGTTCTAAGCAAGAAGAAAAAAATTCTTTCTCATGATAACAATATTACCATCTTCAGTAAGGGCATCTAAAAATGTTGGAAGATTAACACTGTCAGATTGGAACCTCAGAAACACTACTCTCTGTCTCTAACAAGTGTTTCATGGGGGGATATCCATTGAATACCCAGTGCTACAAGTTGTATATGTGCCCGGGGGAAAAAAAAAAAAAAAAAAAAAAAAAAAGGCAGCATAAACTGAGAAAAAGCCAAAATAAAATGAGATTTTTCCCTGGTTTATAAATTTTATTGGCACACCAGTGTCAATCTATATACAGCATACCCAGAACACAGATAAAAAGAGCTATCTGTGAGCTGAGCTACATCCTTTCCAGACAATCTTTACTAATTTAGAAATCTCTTTTTGTCTCCTTCCATTACTTTGGATTATCTGCATGAGAACAGCTCCCTGTTAAAGCAAAAATTACTGTTTTTTTACAAGGGAAATGGCCTTTTCCACATGGGGATGTTTCTTAATGAAGTGAAAAGCAAACAAGCTACTCTGTTGTGCAAAAAAGCATGTGTTTAACACAGGGACGTAAAGATGAAGGTCAGCAGTTATGGCTGGCTGCATCATTATGTCTCAAACTGAATGTCATCCACATAGTTACCAGTGCTCAGTGTCACACTGAGAGGTTTGACAAGGAGGGGAGGTACTGATGAGGCCTAAGAAAAAACAAAAGAGAGAAGCTAATAAACTTGATGCTATCTGGAACCTCGTCTAGTCTGTACCATCCTCAAAGATGCAGCCTGAAAGGGTCTGTCCTTTCAAGATGGGCTGGGTGAAGGAGGGGCAGCAACATCACCTCAGAAGGGTGTTGTTGGCAATGGTATTAGAAAAAAAGGAAAAGAAGATGCAGAGAGAGGGAGAGAACAGAAATGTAAGAGCTCAACCTCCCAGCAGCACTGGGGAAATCTCCAAAGAAAACCAGGGAAAATCAGTAACAGTATGAGCAATTTTGCCCTTAGCCACAGTAAATGTCTGCTATGTTCTTATTTGAGGACAAGTGAACTATCACCATCACCGACTCTTCCACAGAAAGCAGAAAGCTTAGCTGCTAGTCTCCTAGTTTTAATCCCCAGCTCCCATATCCCATGAAAGCAGTCAATTTACCTGATTTTGGGGTAATATTGGTGTGCACCCCTCCCACTCTTTGGAAGCCAGACACTCTGCAGCCAAAAATGCTAATTACTGAGAGCAGGTGAAGAGGGAGAATGTGTCCTTATAGGCTAACAACGCCATGGTTAGAGACAACCACCTCAATTTTCAAGCTGTTGTCTGGGCACCGAGCCCAGTTCCACAGGCAGCGCTGCAGTGCTATTACAGGCACTAAAACCCCTCAGGAGAGTTTCACAGATGCTGTAAGATTGTGAACATACTCATGTGGACACCCAAGTCTTCATTCACAAGGGACTTATATCAGCACCATAGACCTACTCTGAGAGGCAAGAGCTGAAATCATAAGCATATCCTGTCATGTTCAGCACTTTAGTGTTTCCCCCAGATCTGGCTATTATTGTACTATTAATCGTTGTATTAGATGACCACTAGAATCATATAGCCATTTCTCACACAAACAAAACAGTTTCTGTTAAGTCAGTGAATCCATCTAGATACAGGCCTAAATACTTGTTTTTCAGAACAAAGATGTCTTAATAGAGATATCCCAAAATAACAAGATTTTTACAACAACCTGTGGTATTTCTTAGGTTAGGAAGCAATTTATCAGTACTTTAAAACATATGACATTGTTCTTTTAAATAAAGGAAGCAAAACTGAAAATATTCATTGTGAAATTAACTTTTCCATCTATCAGTGTCATCTATCAAAGTAATGTGTTTAGTTCATTTTAATACATAGCTTTTATATAAACTAATCTGGGCATTTGCTATAACAACCACATTTATTGGTGGACTTATTGTGTCCTCAGTACTTCAGTAATATGTATCATAAGTAATTTATAAGGTGTAAGTTGACTGGTTTTCACAGTTTCAAATGTCATAAAGCTTCAGACTATGGCAATAACCCCAGGTTGTATTTGCCTGAAAATACAAAGTTTGGTGATGATAGTATCGTTCTTTCATCAGCAAAATGATAGCCAGCAGAATCTGTGCCCAGCCCTGATAAAAGGGAGGTATGAGCTGCCCCTGCCTTTGCAGAAAAGCCCTGATGAGGTGGCCTAGACCAGAAGTTCTCTAGCAGCAGCTCTAGGTCAGCTCTCCTCCTCTTTCATCCCAGGTGGAAGGGTGAATTCCCTTCCTTGGCATCAAAGAGTTTCAGTAAGTTAAAGGATGAAAAACTCATTATGAGCTCACCTGTAGTCTCTGAAGTCAAATATTCACTGTCAACCTCAAAAGTGCAGAGACAAGTTGTAAATCATTATTTTTATTCAGTTTTTCTTATATTTTACAGAAACTCTAAATTCTATGGAAACTTATAGAATTAGAAACCTTCTGATGCCACCCACACGTGTTGCTGGAACCCCCTAATACTACAAATAAATCTTTCTCTGTAATGCTGCAGTACTCTTGAGAAACATTGTGATTTTCCTACAGCAAGTCAGAACTAGGGGGAGGTATGGAAAGAACTGAAATGGAAATCTTAAAAAAATTCAGTTCTAACAGGAAGAAGAGAGGACTGCTGTTGCTAAAGTCTCTCTCTAATGTGACTAGAGAGGCATAGAAGTAAGACAAAATCAATTAGCAAGGTATTTCATTCACATCATGTCTGACAAGAGGACTATTGGCTTCATTTTACTATCCTCCAGATGGAGGATTCCGAACATACTGGATAGGTTAATAATAAGCTCCCACAGGGACATTCAGATTATGTATCGCAGTTAAGGTTTAATTCACAATAATTCACACAAACACAAATGCATGAGAAAAAGCTGACAGAACCATTTATCCAGGGTTTCTCTGAGATCATGCCTCATACAGGTCAGGAAAGTTCAAGATGTGTTTTTGCAAAGTGATCCTATGGCTTTATGAAGAGGTCTGTGGGAGAAGACACTTTTGCTGCCCTGTGGCTGTCCATTAATGCCCCTTGCATATGATAGAAGAGATGTCCCCTCAAACAGTGGAGGAACATGAATACAGACCTGGGGGAGCTATTCACTGGGGAGTGAGATGGAAGCTCACTGGGGCTCCTCTGCAATCTCCCTTGAAGAGGGAAGAGTGAACTTTGCCCAGTCCTTGCTGTCCTCATTTCTCTTTAGAGAAGATTCAGGTCTGGACCCCAAATGGAGGAAGTGCTTTCTAGTAGATCTGATCCAGACACTTGCTTGACAGGGGAGCACAGGATTTCCACTTTCTTTTGTACAGTGTTTTCTACAGACATCATACAAAGGTCCTCTCCTCAACATACAGGTTTTTAGATCACCAAAAAAAAAAATGTTCCTGTATAAACCCCAGCTGCCCATCTCCAGCCTGGAGACACTCCTTCAGGAGCCTTGGGGAATCATCTAACTTTGCAAAAAAAGAAGAGACCAGAACAAAATAAGGATCTAAGATTATTCCATCATCTTTAAGGAAACTAGCTGAGGCTACAAAATCATTCAGAGTGAGAGTTACTTACCTGCTCAATATCTTGATCAGTGATTTCTTCAAGGTACTTTTTAAAAGGATTGGGTTGATAGGGCTCCTCCTTTTGCTGTGCACTCTTGCCTTTCACCAGCACGGGACGAATGACACCAGGTTTTGTCTTGACCTATAGCATACCCAGGAGAAAAGAGGTAGAAGAAAAACAAAATAAAATACTTTACAATTTACAGAATATCTGTTAGACAAGTCAATTCCAGCAGGGCTTTGCTGACTAGATTTTTTAAAATTTTATTAATAACATGGTTCACCACCAAAATTATTCAGGTGTCATGCTGCCTGGCCTACTTTTAATACAGACTGTGGACAAAAATGGCAAGAGCTGTTTTTATGCACAGATCCTCGCCACTGACATCTGTTTATTACCCACACAAAAATAGATGCTGGGCTGTCAGACTATGGTTTGTGGGCTTTGCTGGCTGTTTTTGCTAGCTGTTCAGCTGCATCTTGATAAGTTCATCAAGTCACACTTTATGCACAGCCACACATCTGCTTTCACACTTCAAATTCCTTTCTGGGCTCCTCAAAAGAGTAACTGTGAAACAAGGAAAGGCAACATGTGATGCTGTTAACTTACACCCAGGCAGCAACATATTAGGGGAAAGTATTTCTGGGGAATAATACCAGTGATTGCATGCTGTATTTTGACAAAATCTTGGAAAAGTACAATTTTAGAGAATTTAATCACCATGGATGTGTGATACACCTCATTTCAGATAAATCGGATTATTTCATCAAGAAAAAGTTTCTTCGTTAGCTACCAGCCAACCAAACAAATTACTACTAACTTGTTATTTTAGTACATCTGTGATTTTCAGAATTCTAACAGTAAAGTCTGACATGATGGATTGAGGCATAAACTCTAAATGGAGGCTAGGGGTTAATTTTAAAACAGACAACTTGTTCAGTAAGCAAAGAAAAGGAAGGAAAAAGTGTACATTCTCACTAGAATTTGGTAAGTACTGAAGTCCTGGAGGGCACTGTGATTGAATTTAAACTTTAAAAAAAGTCAGTTATATTCTCCTCTGTTATGGCTACCCCATAGAAAATGGGCGGTCTTTGTCATAACTGATACAGATAACAACAGGATTGCTGCTGAGCTCCTTCTATGGTTGCAGTCCAGAGAGGCAGTTTGCCCATCTGGGACTGAGAAATAGGCTCTTTCACAGCTCCCCATCCTCAGTACCCAGCAGGGTATAAAAATGAAGAGAAGAAATGTGATTTGCCATTAGATTTATTTGTAAGGTTTAGACTATGTACATTTAATAACACCATGCTGTCTGTTTATAAGAGCAATACACTTAAGCAGTCTGTCTGGAAAAAAGAGAAGCTTACTGTGAATGTAAGCTTAAAATGATACAGCTGAGATTGCTGGATGTATCATGTAAACTGAGTTATGGATCACCTTAAAATAAGATCTGCAGGCATTCAGCAAGGACCAGGCAAGAGGAGCACCCATCGGAGGGGAGGGTGCAGGAGGCAGGAGATGTCCCCATGTCTTACACTTCTGACTCTGCCCTGGGAAAGGACAGAGCAGTGCTCAGGGGCTGAGGAAGGCAGCAGAGCCAGAAGGAGCACAACACACTTGGGAAGACCAAAGCCCAGGCAGCAAAATATCTTCCCTTAGCTTTGTGTTTTCTCCCCTCCCTCCTTTCCAACAGGTTGGGGCCCTTTCATCTGCCCGTCAAGTAAGAAGAAACACTTTCAACTGAAAGCAAAAAATAAGCCATGAGGTGAAATTAACTTTTTTAAAAGAGTAATGACTGCCAAGTTGCATTAAAAACTTAAACTTTTTCATTAAAAAGGTAAATTTAGTGAAAGATAGAGTGGTCATTTAATGAACTTACAGTCGTTCATGACTATTTCTTTGTAAGATTCACCATAAAATAATCATTTTCCTCTCCAAGATTTCTGAGAAGAGTTTGTAAAAGTGAAAGACTCCTGGCTTTCAACACAAAGGTAAATATAAAAATATAAAGAAAGCTACAGTTGTTATCAAGTCATCATTACGCAGACAAAGGACCCATGGCCTTCTAGCACTCCTCCACACCATGTAACCATGCAATTAAAAGCCCATTGAGGTACCTGAAATCACCAAGGATAAGCTACTCTCCTTACGTAGGAAACCTCTTCCAAAAGCACACTGTAGAAATGCTTTTAAGGAAGCTTTTTCTAAACAACATTGCACACTCAAGTGCTGACTGAGTCATATGTTTATGTCTGACTCTGCTAGCAGAATGACAAATATCAGCCAGCAACCAGAATTTGAAATGCTTTATTAGCGCCCTGACAAGTTGTATAAAATCTTTGATCCAAAACTAAAAGCTTGAACTTTTTCTTTGATAGTAGGTGGCACAGCTAACACTGCTGAGAAACAAGCTAAGACTTAGTTTTGCTAAGGAAAGTGTTGGTCTTCCTGCAACAGCACTGAAAAATGGTAAAGGCTGTTATGGTAGCAATGGGCTGCCATCTGTTTTGTTGATTAAGGATACCAATTAAACTCGGACACCAGAGTGAAAAGAGTAGGCATATTTTACTGGGGATAACTAAATAATGTAGCAGAGTAATACAGAAAACATACAGTAAGAAAAGACAGAATAGTGCACTTAAAGTAAACAAATAGGAAAATACAGGGTAATGCATCAAATCATTATCACCAGAGAGAGAGAATAGTGATTAAGAATGATACATCACCACTTGCATACGTTACCATCATCCAGATCCGCAGACACTGGGGAGCCCCAGTTACAGTGAGGATTTGGAGAGCCTGTCCCGGCAAGTGGGAAATCCTATGCGGTGCGTCCACCCATAGGTGAGGCATCCAAAGTCGCTGCAAGCGGGTCCAGCCTTATATACCCCAAACCAGCAAGCCAGAATAAGTGGCACCTTTGTTTTGAGTGGAAAATATCTGGTGTCATTCCGCCAGAGCCTGACCAGGGCTCAAGGGAGAAGCTAAGGGAGTTTCCCTGCTTATCTAATTTATGTTCTTTTTAGATCAAGGCCACACATCTGGTCCCAAGGCCAGACAGCTGGCTTCATAGCCTTATTAACTTAACCCTACACAAAGAAGAAGAAAGATACATTCAGGATAGACATGCTTTCATAACATTCATCGTCAGTAATGAGTATTTGATATATAAGCTACATCTTTCATTAATGACCATACATATTTCGCTAATGACTACATACTAAGTTAGCAGCTTGGCTCGGGGCCTGTTGTTCAGGCTTCAATACTTCAACACTTTAGCATTTTTTATATCAGAATAGATGGTTTGTTATAACTTAGTATAATACCTATTAGCACAATGGTTATCAATTATAAAATATACAGGATTCATCTACAGGTCAACTCTGGCTTGGGCCGGTTGTCCAAGCCTTATCACTTCACCATCATATTGCTACAGCCCTATTAGCAAATTACACAAGGGCCAAGACACAATATCCAGAGCTGACCCATAACCATTTGTACTGAATCAGTGCCAGGGTGCTCCCTGGCACAGTTTTGGCCCAGGTCAGCAAGTTCACAGTCAGAAACAGGAGGATAGGCTGGGCCAGGGTGCATCTCAATAGGCAGCATGGAAATGGCCACACTTATTCAAAGACAGAAGATATTTTGGCTGTATGAAAATGAGCCTAGCATGATAGTTGCCTCAAAAGTCAGAAGACTGAACTTCTCATTGGCAGGTGTATGGGCATGTTCACCTCTAATTTTTTCCTCTATTATTATGACACTGGTTGTCCCTAAGACCTTGCTGAAACTGGTGAGTAAGGTCCTAGTTGCAACCCCATTCCTCTCAGTAGAGGCTTAAAATATTCTGAGTCCCATGTTTCTCCTGTCTGAGTCACTGTCACTTCCTCTTATCCAGAGTATTTAGAGATCTCCAGACCACATAGGGCCAGGCCCTTCTTTGCTGGCTAGCAATGACTGCAGTCACTCTGCAGTGCTCTGTGTAACTACAGAGACATTAAGTCATTCTGGATACCTGAACAGCTTTCCCATAAACAAAAAAGTTGCCTCTTAGTGTTTAACAAGAAATTGGCTTTTTAATATGTTTTCAATGCAGTGCTGTTTTGAAGCAGCGTGCCCCTGAGAAAACCAGACAAATGATTAACAAAAATATGACATGATCAGATAAAAATATATAACAAAACAGGAGAGCTAGCCTTGGGATAAAAGAGTTAGCTACCTTCTTTCTTTCCATTCTGCTCTGAGTTCATCAGACCTTGTTTGACAAATAGCAAGCACCAAGCCTATCTGTTTGCCTACATAGCCTTTATATCTAGTTTTTCTGTACAAATAGTCTTTTGTAGTCTTTGAAGCCTTTTGCTTCAAATGGGATAACCAAAGAATTCCTTCATGGAGAGGAACTTTCCAGTTCCATTTTTTTCCAGCAAACTGTTTCAGGGAAAGAGACCCTGAGGCAGATGGGGCAAGTATGCAAGACACCATGCCCCAGCCAATGCATTCACATTCTATCAGCACTGAGAAGCCAGAGTCACCTGAGGAGCCTCTAAATTTTTGAGAGCACCTGCCTTCAGATGGTGAGGGACTGGCTCTCTTGTCATGAAGGAGTACTGCAGTTTCCACTGCCAGCAAAAAGATGCTTTTTCCCCTAAAAATACAAACATAGATGCTTTGTCTAGTTGAAGTGTGAAACACCTTAAAATATTTGCCTTCTATTTCTTTCCTGCCACAAATTAGTCTTCACAGAGATAAATTTGTTATTGAACTTATTAGTTTATTTTTATTTTCCTGTAGAGGCCTTACACTTGCAAAAATGCAATAAAACATTCTAGGGAGTGTATCAGTCTACAGTGAAGTTCTCCTTTACTAGATTTTAAGGTGTGTAGGCATATAACTGTGGTTAAAAGGATTTCCTCTTCCTCCAGCTAAATAATAAATCATTCACATCACTGAGAAGCCTAGGAAAGAAGGATAATTATTTTCTCCACCTCCATGCTGAAACGGCGGCAGGTCTTGCACCAGAGCACAGAGAACAAGGACAGTCACCTGTTTGAAATTCAAGTTGCCTTTATTTTTGTTCATACTGAAATACTTGCATTTCAAGAAACAGCTGAATTTTCAACAAGATGGCTGATACTGTACTGTATTATGATTTCCACCAACTCTGTGCTAAATTAAGCCCAAACTAAAATCAACAGATTTAGTCCTTTTCCATTCTACTCAGTACAGGGATGAGTCTTTTTTTCAACAGCTGGAGAAAGGGGACAGACCCACAGTAAGAGTAGTGTAAAGGAGGCACTCATCTCTGCTGCTGTTCTGGGACCAGCAGAGGAGCAAGTATGTAAGTCTGGGACCAGAAAAGGGAGCAGGTTTGCCCAGGTGCTGCTCACTTGCCCAGGCTGGCGGCAGGGAGAGGGATAAGACCTTAGCACTAACACTGCTCTTTGTTTCCCTCTCTGCTTCCCTCCCTTTCTTTAGGAGACTCTAGCACATTTAAGTTCTCTTCACTCACATTTTCTTTTGGTATATCATGTATTGATATGGTAGCGTGATGGCTCTGTATGGACCACTCCTCAGTATAACTGACACATTTCACTTTAGCAGTGCCTACAATTTGGTGTTTGAGAAAGTATGGATATAGACCCATGGCAGGTTCTGCCTTCCAGAAGATATTCATCAGTGTTCAAAGACCATGAAATATTTCAAGCTGCCAAGTCATGCTAAAATACTCCAGAATAAAATAATCCACAAAAATATGTCTAGATATTAACTGAAACACTCCAGATTTAACTCCTGGACCAGACCATGAGCATTTTTATCTATTTTTCTCTAATAATTTTCTTCCTTCAGATGCTTGAACTCATCTTCTGTCCAGACATGAGTCCCTACAACTCATATCCACAATCTTTTTCATGCACTAATTTGCACTGAGTTGTTTCTGTTACTATCATTTAAACCTGCTCACAAAATATAAAAATACCATTCTGCATTTGCTCTAAATATATATGACTCCTCTGCTACTATTTTTGTATATAAATACATTCTGATAAATCATAGAATCATAGAATGGTTTGGGTTGGAATAGACCTTAAACATCTTAGTTCCAACCCCCCTGCCATGGGCATGGACACCTTCCACTAGACCAGGTTGCTCAAAGCCCCGTCCAACCTGGCCTTCAACACTTCCAGGGAGGGGGCACCCACAGCTTCTCTGGGCAACCTGTTTCAGTGTCTCACCAACCCTCACAATAAACAATTTCTTCCTTATATCTAATCTCAATCTACCCTCTTTCAGTTTAAAACCCTTGCCCCTCTCGTCCTATCACTACACTCCCTGATAAAGAGTCCCTCCCCAACTTTCCTGTAGCCCCCTTTAAGTACTGGAAGGCATCTATAAGGCTTCCCTGGAGCCTTCTCTTCTCCAGGCTGAACAACCCCAGTTCTCTCAGCCTGTCCTCATAAGGGAAGTGCTCCAGTGCTCTGGTTGTCTTCATGGCCTTCCTCTAGACTCACTCTAACAGGTCCATGTCCTTCTTATGTTGGGGACCCCAGAGCTGGACACAGTACTCCAGGTGGGGTCTCACAAGAGTGGAGTAGAGGGGGAGAATCACCTCCGTCAACCTGCTGGCCACACTTCTCTTGATGCAGCCCAGGATACGTTTGGCTTTCTGGACTGCGAATGCACGTTGCTGGCTCATAGTCCGATTTCCATCCACCAACACCCCCAAGTCCTTCTCTGCAGGGCTGCTCTCAATCCACTCATCCCCCAGCCTGTATTTGTGCTTGGGATTGCCCTGATGGCATCCCTTCCCTCCAGCGTGTCAACTGCACCACACAGCTTAGTGTCATTGGTGAACTTGCTGAGGGTGCACTCAATCCCAGTCTCCAAGTCACCAACAAAGATGTTAAACAGCACTCTTCCCAATACCGATCCCTGAGAAACGCCACTGGTCACTGGTCTCCATGTGGACATCGAGCCGTTTACCACAACTCAAGTGCTACCATCCAGCCAATTCCTTATTCACCTAGCAGTCCATCTGTCAAATCTATGTCTCTCCAATTTAAAGACAAGGATGTTGTGCAGGACAGTGTCAAATGCTTTGCACAAGTCCAGGTAGATGACATCAGTTGCTCTTCCTTTATCCACCAGCGCTGTAACCCTGTCATAGAAGACCACCAAATTTGTCATGCACGATTTTCCCTTAGTGAAGCCACGTTGACTGTCACCAATCACCTCCTTATTTTCCATGTGCCCTAGCATAGTTTCCAGGATGATCCACTCCATGATCTTGCCAGGCACAGAGGTGAGAATGACCCGTATACTTCCCTGGGTCTTCCTTTTTTGCCTTTTTAAAAATGGTGGTTACATTTCCCCTTTTCCAGTCAGCGGGAACTTCATCGGACTGCCATGACTTCTCAAATATGACAGATAGTGTCTTAGCCACTTCCTCCGCCAGTTCCCTCAGGACCTGCAGATGCATCTCATCAGGTTGCACAGAGTTGTGCAACTTCAGGTTCCTTAGGTGGTCTTGAACCTGATCATCTCCTACAGTGGGTGGTTCTTCTTTCTCCCAGTCCCCACCTTTGCTTTCTGCAACTTGGGTGGCATGGCTGGAGCCCTTGCCCATGAAGAATGAGGCAACAAATTTGTTGAGTACCTGAGCCTTCTCCATGACCCACGTAACAAGGTCTCCTATTTCTTCTGGAGAGGGCCCATAATTTCCCTAGTCTTCCTTTTAACAGACGTTCCTATAGAAGCTTTTCTTGTTGCCCTTGACATCCATGGCCAGATTTAATTCTATCAGGGCTTTGGCCTTCCTAACCTGATCTCTGCCTGCTCAAACAGTTTCTCTGTATTCCTCCCAGGCTACCTGTCCTTGGTTCCAACTCTGTAGGCTTCCTTTTAGTGTTTGAGTTTGTCCAGGATCTCCTTGTGTGTCCATGCAGGCCTCCTGGCATTTTTGCCTGGATTCCTCTTTGTTGGGATGCATTTCTCCTGAGCTTGGAGGAGGTGATCCTTGAATATTACCCACCTTTCTTGGGACCCTCTTCCCTCCAGGGCTTTATCCCATGCTACTCTGCCAAGCAGACCCCTGAAGAGGCCAAAGTCTGCTCTCCTGAAGTCCACAGTAGCAAGCTTGCTGTGCACCCTCCTTGCTGCCCTAAGGATCTTTAACTCCACCATTTCATGATCACTGCATCCAAGGCTGCCCTTGATCTTCACACTCCCCACCAGCCCCTCCTTGTTGGTGAGAACAAGGTCCTGCATAGCACCTCTCCTTGTTGTCTCCTCTATCACTTGGAGAAGGAAGCTATCATCAACGCATTCCAGGAACCTTCTGGATTGCTTGTGCCCTGCTGTGTTGTCCCTCCAGCAGATATCAGAGTGGTTGAAGTCCCATGAGGACCAGGGCTTGTGAATGTGAGGCTGCTCCTATCTGCCTATAGAGAGTCTCATCTGCTCAGTCTTCCTGATCAGATGGCCTGTAGCAGACTGACATTATAATGTAACCTGTCCTGGCCTTCCCTTTAATCCTGACTCATTAGCTCTCAGTCAGCTCTTCATCCATCCCCAGGCAGCTGGTCCAGCTGGTCACTGACACAGAGGGCAATACTCCCTCCTCATCTCCCCTGCCTGTGCTTCCTAAAGAGCCTGTATCCTTCCATTCCAACACTCCAGTCATAGGAGCCATCTCACCACGTCTCTGTGATGCCAATAAGATCATAGCCTTGCAGGCATGAGGCTGACAGATGGACCCCATCAGCCACCAGTAGCCGAGGTTTCTCAAAGCGACTCCCATGGTCTAAGTAGCTGTGCCCCAGTCCCATAACCAACTGTTGATTTGCCAGATTTGACTGGCCCTTTCAAACCTCTTCCCTTTGGAAGGATTGATGAAAAACCTGCTTGTGTTCCAGAGTCCCTTACCACTGCTCTCAGGGCTCTGTAATCCCTCTTGATACTCCTCAGACTGCTCCTGGCTGTATCACTGGTGTCAATGTAAAACAACAGCAGCAGATAATAGTCAGTGAACTGTACAAGGCTTGGTAGTGTCTTGGTGACATCCCTGATACAAGCCCCCAGTAAGCAGCACACTTCTCTCTCGAGTGTGTCAGGTCAGCAGATGGGTGCCTCTGTACCTCTCAGAAGAGAGTCACCTACTACCACCACTCGTTGTCTTTTCTCAGTTGTGCTGGTTGTTATACGGGGATCAGATTGGGCTGCCTTACTCAGCTCCAGCATCTCTCCTGATGTGACAGGTCTTTCCTCTTCAGCCTGCAGAGCGGTGAAGTGGTTCTGCAAGGGCACCTCAGGCTTCAGGGGAAGTCTCTTCCTCCTACAGGTCCTTGCCTGTGCAAGTTTCCATTCTCCTGCATTATTGGCTCCCCTCCCTTCTGTGCGTGCCTGTGGGGGAGTTTTTGGCTGTTTGGCCATGGGCTGTGGGTCCACAGCAGACAGTGCTTAGAACCAGCTACCTAACTCCTTCTCAGCCTCAATGCTATGCAGCCTTCTCACCACCTCCTACAGCTCAGCCAGATGTCCTCCGCCTGGGCACATCTTTTGCAGGCAGGTCTGCTGCCTGTCACTGTCCCAGGAGAAAGGTCCGGGCACTTCCTACACTCTGAGGACTGCACTGCAGCTTCTCCCTTCAGCAACTCTGTCTGGGTGGAGGCATTGGCCACCACTGGTGTAGATGGTGCAGAACCCCCAGCCTTTGCTCTCAGACAAGTGCCCGCCATCCTGCCCTGAGGGCCAGGTAGGGTGAGTGTCCTTGGCCTGTGCAGCTGGTCACAGAATGGTGCCCAGTTGCTGGGTTGTGTGTACTTCAAGGGTCTCCTCTCAGCCAGTGGAATGTCCCTCCTTCGAAGAGGCGCCCTCCCTGCACACCCTCCCGCACGAACTGCCACACCAACTGCTGTGCCATGCCCTGGCTGAGGCTCCACACACTGTTTTCCCACTCTGATTTCCATGCTCCTGGTTGCTGGCGCTCCCCAGGGCTATCCTTTCATTGCACACTCAAAAACCATGAATGACTGTTGTAGCATTAAAATGTCTGAACCAAAAAAATCTAGGAAAATGGTACCAAGATATGCAAGACTGGTCCCACATGAATTTTGTCCTATTTGCTTAATATATAAAGAAAAAAAAGTTATAGTTAATGATAACCACAATATTGTGTGTAGTGTTGGCGCGCTGGGTATGGTTTTGCACTTTGTTATCATGAGTCACTCATAGTCATCTTTTAAAAGAGTAGAAAGTCTGTTAATGAGAGTCACAGTGGCATGCTCAACACTTTGCCTGTCCATTGGATGAAAGTCACATAATTAAGAGGTATAGGTACAATATTTCTGGTCACCATAAATAATCAGTCCCTGGTATATAGCTAGTCAGAGAATCCACAAGAGGAGAAGTAATTAGCTGAATCATAAATCCTGCGAAATTTCTAAGTCAAAATGTTACTACTGAAGAATCATTCATGAAGAGATCACAATGTGCTCAGAGACAGCACTGATGTCTGAACAAAAAGCAGGCACAAGAATTCCACTGTAGTGATAGCAATTTAAAATAAGTGAAATAAAATATATAGTTAAATAATTAAAATAGTTATTAAAAAAAAAGAAAAAAAATCAAAGGAGCTGCCAAAAGGATGAAGTGCTTATAAATGACCAGGATATTGCCTAAGACAGTAATGTTTCAGAGAAGCTGTGTGTCACTTTATAAGAAAACTTTAAGAGATCAATAAATACTAGATGTTCAAAAAGCAGTGCAAAGAGTGAAAAAAGGAATAAGGAGTAAGAGGCTCCAAAGTTGTATTCAAATACAGTCCAGAGGGGGAAAAAAAAAAAAAAAGAAAGAAAAAAATTCTAGCCCATAATATAACAATGTCATATATTAGGCCAAGAAAGTCTTTGAGAAAAAGACTTGCTGAATTGCCTTACAACTAAAAGTCTATGGGGCCAGTAGATACAATCAAGACATAAAAAAGATCCATGAAGAAGCGGAGACCAAGGCTGAAAATTAATTCCTCACTTCAGCTTTCATCACAGGAAGACTTAGGGAGGTTCTCACACTGGCAAAAAAACAATTTGGAGGAACTGCCTCAAGTGCAGTGTCAATAAGACAGATTTGAGAATAAAATGAGCAAATAAAATGGAAGGAATAAATAAAGTTGTAAAGCAATTCCAGTGTGAAATTGCCACACTATGAATTGTGGTATTTAACTTACTCCTTCAGGCATAATCAGCACCAGAAGAATGAGAAGTGGCAACTATGGGGCAGGTTTTACTACAGGATCCTGAAGGGGACAGGGAATCACAGCTCACTGTGTGTGACATTTCAAGCGGTGCAAAGTAGTTGGAACAAATTACATGAAAGAACAGAATTAGTATACATTTGGACAAATAATAGGGAATCCCTTCTGAAAGGGCACTCATGGCTGATAAATCTTTTACAGTTATTTTAAAGAGTCAGTGATTCGAGAAAGTTGGCTGATATGGCAGATGTAGGTTATATTTAAATTAGTGATATGAGAATCTTTCGGCACCTAGGAACACACATTAGATGAAACCAAGTGAGAATCAACAGGTCATCTTATGTGAGGCTCAGTGTTTCATTTTTTTTCCCAGCATGTCCCTAAAAGCATGACCAAGGATAATAAAATGAGTTTGCATCACAGAGCATAAAGTCCAGTGGAGGTTTAGTGATGCTGCACGTGGATTTCTGAAGTCTTTAATGAAGGTCTTTCAGCAGGGTCTGCTAAGGCAATGAAACTGCTACTGAGTAAAAGAGAATATTTCCTATGGAACAGTTAAGACATAGGAAGCAAAGACTAGAATAAATGTTTAAATTTCACAGTGGAGAGAAGTCACAAATAGAGTTCCTCAGAGATGTGCTCTGAAGTCTGGGCTTTAAATTATGGATGAACATCAGCTAGAAAAGAGCGGCTAGTAAGGTGACAAAGTTTGCTGGTAATACTGAATCGTTCAAGGGAGCAAAAACAAAATATCAGTGCAAAGAATCACAGAGAGATCTTATAATACTGAGTGAGTGAATGAATGATAGAAAGGCAGGTGAAACTTAACTGAATTCAACATTGATACATTTCCCAGGGAAAAACTAAACTACATCCTAAATTTATTAGGAAATATATCTTGGACTTACTGTATACAGTTTTATGCAAACATTGTCTTACTGCTCAATACAAGTAAGAAGAACTAAAAAAATCACTAGGAATTAAGAAAGGAATAGAAATAACAATAAAGAACCTTATCATGTCATCATGTAAATAGGAAGCTCTGTGTTCAGAGCTAGACACGAGCAGTTTATGGTTTTAGTCTCCCAATCTCAAAAACAAAAACCTGAAAATGGTACCAAAAGGGCAACAAGTATCATCAAGCCAAAATATGGCACAGTATCCATAGTTCTCAAAGAATGACTAAGCAATTTTGACTTTTATGTATGAAAAAGAGGTGGCTGATAGGGTATTATGGTCAATACCTAGAAAAACACTAATAGTATTTAGAAAGTGAAGAAAGAACAATTATTTGCTGTTTCAGTACAAGAACTGAGGTCAAGTAGTATGTTTAAAACAAAGAAATAAAGTACTTCACACAATGCATAATTTAAAAGTAATCCGTATTTCTACAGAATGTTTCAGAGACCAAAGTATAACAAGATTCAAAATGTAACTCGAAAAAAACATGAGAGAAGTGGTCAAAAAGTACTAAACAGAAGAAATTGATTCAGGAAGTTCCTAAAATTCCATTAGCTGAAATGCAGTGAGGAAAATTTCTTATCCACCTCTCATTTTTTTTCCTAGGCATTCATTAGTGGTCACTGTCACTTGGACAGGCTCCATGACCTCTCTTCTGACTCTTCTTCAGGAAGTTTGGCTCCAACAGGACTAAATTGTGATCAGAGCTAAAATGAAAATCTGATTAATAATCTCCCCTTTTTTATTTGATTTTACCCTTGCTTTTCACTAGTTAAGCCAGCTTTGATTTAAACCAGCGTGTAATAAGAAAATAGATGCCAGAACATCGTTGCATATAAACAAAGTTGTAGAAGCGGAATATTACAAGAATCCAAGAACCGGCAGTAGACTCTATAGTTGTCATATACCTCAAGATTCAGCAAGACTCTCTAGTTCGTCATTTAGTCCATGGGTTTATAAGTAGTGTCAGGATTTACAGTTTCTTAAAACAGGTGTGTATTCAGTACAGAAGAAAGTAAAGCAGCTCTGCAGAAGCAATGCAGCTTTGTAAGATATTGACTGCAGCTTCTTTCAAAGGACTAAGAAAGTAAATAATATTTACTTTAGATTTTGTGCTTGTGTAAATTATGAAAAACAGTGTATCACAGCTGTGAAATACATACCAGCTGACTCTCTGTTACCATAGGTGCTGATTTGTAAAGGCTGGCCTGCAAAAAAGGTAAATATATACCATATTACATACAATATCATAGTGATTACAGTGATGACAGAAGAAAAATCCATGGACAGCAGTATGCTTAGGTACAGAAGCTTTTACCGCTGATGCAGTGACATACAATTGGTAAGAGAATTTAAAATATTGTAATTTCCAGTTTATTTCTGGGTATAATCAAATATGAATGCCTGTTGTTAAAATTTTAGGGATACTTTTTTCCAAGTACAACAAAATTTCACTTTTTCCTCTTGATCTAATCTTGAAACATAAATCCTGATATTTCTGAGCCTGCCATTATCTGTTAATTTGCAGCATCCATGTTATTAACACTATCAATTGTATTGGGAGCTCCATCTAACCTTCTCATCCTTCTGACTTTACACTATGAAAACCAGAACAATCCTACTCAAGCATTACTTTTTTTTTTCTGAGTATACATTGAACAGCAGAAGCCCTATTTTCCAGATCAAGGGTAAATGTGGTGAATGCAAAGTGTGTGTGTGTGTATGTGAAATAGCCATGTGCCACATGCTTATTTGCCTGTGTAGTGGTGAGATTCAGACCTTCTGGTGCACTGATCCTTCCAATCAACTTCTTCAAGCTCTGTAGGAGTTCCACTGGATAATACAGTGTTTCTGTACAAATAACATGCCCTTCCTTGATGTAGGTGTGACTTGGAGGCCTTGAGACTCTAAAATGTGAATATTCTTCAGTATGTGGTAAAAAAAGTACTAGATACAATGGTTAGATGTTATAACTGTAGTAGAAGACAAGTCAGTAACATTACAGACTGCACCCTCTGCAGAAGTACCACTACAGTTGGATTTTTATCAATTTAACTGTATGTTCCTCTCACCGTTTCAAGAAGAAAAACAATCCCAGCATGTTTGGAGAGGGAAGAACATGCTCTTCCTTTGCTGACCTGTGAGAAAAACCTTGCAGAGATTTGACCACAGAACTCTGGACATGGTCTCCCAAGTGCTAAATAGAGATGTTTAATCACTCCCTGGTCCTGTTGGTTCTATTCCTACATTGATGGTGATAACAGCATCACCATGAGTCATGGTAGAGACTGTGCTCCTCACTGAGAGCACTCACATCTCTAAACACAGCCACTGGTGGAGGAAACCTTCCCACCCACACAGGGACAGCTGTGATTTAGCACTAAATCTACAAGAAGTACATCTTCTGCCCTTGACAGAGTAAACTAGAGTTTTTACTAGTGGTTACTTATGTACTAGGGACTTTCTTTCATACCATTAACCAACTGTGATGACCAGTCTCATTGTGAGCTTAAAAACATCAAAGCACTTGAAAGTGATCTACAGATACAATCAGGCTGGAATTAAATTCTCTCATTTCAGGGGTGCAAATTAAGAGTAAATCTCATTTCAGAGGGGTTACCTGAAATGTATATAAGCACAGCAGACCACAGATAAAGAAAAGCGCTATTTATTTCTTCATGCCTGTGTGCATTTTTAGCTGCTTCATGTTCTCTCATTTTTTTACTTGTGTCATGTCTATAACACTTTAAAAAAATGTTTTTAGACTAGAACTGTCAAAAAGAGCAAAAATGTCAATAATATACAAAGTAATTATTCCAATTAATCATGAGAAATTGTTTCTAAAATAATTTAAGTGGGAATTAGCTAGAACTTGAAATTAAAGTTAAGAAAGCTTTTGTTGGTGACAGTAATTATATGGAAATACAGTGACTAAGTATACATGTTAGGGCACTCAATAGCCATAAAAGTAATTTATTTAGAGAATGATTATATTATTATTACAAGTCAGCAGTATCATCCCTGAAGCCAACAGAGATGCACTATTATAAAATGGTGAATAGGATCATATCAAAGACCATACAGTGTAAAAAGATATTAAATGACAACTGTAGTACTTATTTGTCAACTGGTACAAACTGCTGTAATTTCATTGAAGTTAGACATTTTTCCACACTTTTTATACACTCCCTTGCTATTTGTACAATCATTTACATCCTTAAAAGGTTCTGAAGTGCATGAGAAGACAAAAAATAATTGAGGTGAAGGCAAATCTATGCCATTTTAATTGCTAAATGGCAGGATAATTCAACTATTTGTATATTTAGTCTACTATTCCATATAACCTATTGAAGTTATTAGTAATACTACCATGTGTGCATACATATACATTTCTATGTGTGTGTGTTTATAAATAATACCTTAGCATGATGACAAAAACACCCTCAAAGCAACATTTTGACAAGTGGCTCAATATCAGACATCACGAACACAAAAAATATTAAGAAAATTATATTGCTCAATTACCATTTTAATTCTTTCTAGTAAAATTAATTGTTGCATAAACTGAAAGACTTCTTCTAAAAGAAAAAAAAGATTTGCAAAAAAAGAATGGCTGAAAATCATTGCTCCAAGACAGCTCACATGAGACACCCCAGGCCTCCTGAGGGAACTCACAATTTGATATTATGATAACAAGTGTCCCTATAATACTCAGTTCCTGATTTCTACTAGGGACACTGTTAAATTGGCTCAAAGTATGCATCTTGTTTCAAAACAGACATCTTGTACCTACTATGAAGAAATGTTGGCCCCTGGATTATATCTCCTCTAGTGAACAAAAGTCAGCACACAGAGAGGATCAGGAACAGGTCCTTTCCAGTTAATGGTTAGCACACTCCCTTGCACGCTTTGGGCCACACCACCTACCACTCTTCCAGACAGTTCTCCATCATGGTCTGCATGGTAGCTGAAGGAATGAGGCCACCCTGGGTCTTGTGCTGGGCTGAGGGGCTCACTTTGAAGGGAAGGAAGTGGAAGGGTAAGAGGAGAAGACAACTCTATGGCAAACCACCTCAGTGTGCCCTTGCCCTAAGGGCCAGAGGATAACCCACTACTTGATTTATTAGCAGGGACAGAAATAGCCTTTGTATGTCCTACCAAGGAAGCAGAACAAGAGAGGGGGAAGGATCTGTGACATATGGGGGCTGCTAGGAACACCTGGCTCATCCCTCAGGAGACTGCTGCAGAGTGCAGCGATGTCAGAGTCCAGGAGAGCCTGGACCCACCAAGTTCAGCCACTACAGCCTGAAGATCACAGTCCATTTTCTGACACAAAAAAATTCAGCATGCTTGTACATTTTATAGGAAAGGTTAGCCTACCAATAATCCTCTGCGTTATTCCCAAGTGTATTTTTAAATAGTGATTTGTCATTTATTGAGAAAGTTCCAGGGAGACTGGGAAGGAAGAATTTGTAAGATTGATTTTCTATGCCAGCAAAGAAAATCTAACCGTATCCCTAGGCATATAAGTTGAATGCCTGAATTTATGGTATATGTCAGCCACAGTTTTGGGATCTGAAGATCTGCACTGGAGTGGTATTAAATATACTCTGTTCTCACAGGCTACCTCTGAAACACACTCTTTTATTTTATTAAGAAGCTCTCTTCCAATATCTTTTCTAATTAGTATGAGCAGGCACAATCTGTCAAGCAAAAATCACAGTATGTAATAAAATATGCATACTGTCACATTCAAGAAGGAAAATGGAATTGATCAGTCAAGCATTGTGCTGGCATAAAACTGGGAAGCCTCTATTGCTTTGCCAGCACTGCTTTGATGTGAGCTTCAATAGAAATGCTGAATGATGAATAGTAAGCAGAGATTTCTCACCACGTGACTAGATGAGTTGTAAGTAAAATATGGAACCGGCAGTAACTGTGTGTGCTAGTGAGAATTAAAATGTTAATTGGGTTTAATGTTTCAATAATTGAACTGATGACTCAATACAGATATTTTCTTTATATGTTGGAATGTGTGTGTATGTGACAAAACAGCTACTATTCATCTAAGGCTAAACTGTGAGTTTTCAGCCAGCTTGGAAGGAAAAGTTTGGGTCAGCCTCAAATTCTGATGGATGGGCAAGAACCAGAGAACTTCTGCCAGAGCAAATCCCCTACTACGCAGGCTGAGTCCAAACAAATAAACCCTTTAGCACCCGTAACAGTCTGTTTGCCAAACAGCTGAGCTCTTGTCCAACTCTCAAAGCAAACAACAACAAAGAAGTATGTGAATAAATTAGTTTTAACATCATATTCACACAGGTAAAATTATCAGTAGACACTGCACTGAGGAGATTCCAGCCATGATGGATTTACAACAGAGGATGACATCTCAAGTCTCATTTGCCAGTGCTCTAACATACTCACTTCTCTACTAGATACAACACCTCATGTCATGAATAGATGAGTGTGTCTGCTACATGCAGACTCACCTATAGTACAGTAGCAAGATTAGACAAATTAGACATTTCTGCATGAAAAATATAGAGTAATTATAAAAGTACTTACATATCTTGTTTCACGCCCAGCTGCTCTCTGCAACGTTGTTGACACCTTATACAAAATAGTTATATTAAGAGCAACGAGTTATTTTGAGGAGTAACTGAGAGAGATTTTCATCATTGTGACAAGTTATTAATTGCTCAGATTCAAGAAAACTTCGTTTTTCCATAAAAATTCATGAGATACATGAGAATAAGGTATATTAAAGTTTTGCTTGAGATGATTATGTAGAAAATGTTATATTTAGTTTTTAGTGCTCAAAAAATATTGATCCCATCCTATTCAAGCTGGCCTTTAAATTGTCTGTGAGATGTGCCATAACAAAATGCTTATTAGTAGACAGCCACAGGTGTGGTTGCCCCATGAAATATGTTACATATGCTCACAAAATAACCTGAAATGCCATCTTTCCATGTTCTCATCTCCAAGAACTTGCTTTCCTCTGACTAATCCATTCTATATCTAAGGCATTTACTTATATACTCTTTTTCCCTTCCTGTCTGTGATTCTCTTTTACCATCAGTTTAAGGATTTTGCTCTCTCATTCTGAGGTCCTCACAATCTTTAGGTTGGTCCCTATGCTACATCCTGTTAAACTCACCTTTTGACCCCTTTACTTGGTTTCATTACTGCTAACGGATGCCTTCCATTTGGCTCAAAGAAGTAGTTTTTGGATGCTACAGCTCAAAAGAACAACTTAGTGGTAGAATTTTAACCACTTTGGATTCAGTGAAGGCATTGGAAAACAATTCCTCAATAGCAGTCTCTGCTTACTTTTTCGGCTACCATCTTTCCATCTGTTTCCATCTTTCAGCTGCCTGAAGACTGATTCAGCACTGAGTGGTGGTTGACAGAAGTAATTTGAAAAATGAAAATGAAATTTGAAGTGTATATTGAATATACTCACTCAGGAATGCTGGTTCTGTGCCCTATTTTTGCATGGTAGACTGGACATTGTGCAGGATATTTTGAATGCATTAACTTTTTGATATGTTTCTCTGCCAAAAATCCCTTTTCTCCTGTTTACAGTTGGATTTCCTCCATTTTCACTTTCTTATAGCTAGTAATACCAACTTAAAGTTACCTGGAGCAAACAGAATACAGGACCCTCATGCCCTGGTTATTCATCCTTCTGAACCCAGAAGGCACACCAATATAACATAGTGAAACCAGAAGATTAACACCAGTATAGAAAGTTTTTCCTGCCTCTCACTACCTGTTTCTGAGTTATCCAGGGTAAATGGATGTAGTAGACAACTCCCTCCTGTGACGGGCCAGAGTTGAAAGGAAATCAGCACTTATGAGCAAGTCTACATATTCATTTAATTATCCCATTATTTTAAAACCAATAATGAATATGAAAAAAATTCTGGAAGATGTTCCAAATCACTGAAGCTAGAAACATTGAATCCTCTGTAGTGGGGACCCACAGATGGAATGAAATCTGCGAGACAGCCAGAGACCCTGTAATATGAAAGGTAAGGTATGAAGGATTTCTTTGTTGTGGATCCTAGCCTCCGAAACCTTAATAAACAAGTTCTCTTTCATAATATAACTCCTGACTTCAGGAAAGTATCCTGCAACAAAGACTGTACTGACTTTAGGGCTACAATTCTGTCCTTCCATGTCTTCCAAACCACCAAACAAGCCTACTGATGTTGCATCTCTTAACTGGAGCTCTCTGTTGTCATAAGCTTTACTGTTGTGACTTGGAAAGAGCATTTGGGCTTATTCACCTACCTTGCCAACGTCTGACTCAGGGCTCATCTGCAGAAAACTTGGAGAAGATTCGCATCGGCGCTGGAAAATTATTTTCAACAGAGAACAGACTTATTAATGACAAGAGACAAAAGGAAAGGAAGATTAAAAGTCAGTCCCACATACTGATGGGTTACCATAGTCAACGGGTCCTGCAGGACTTGATCAATGACAGCACACAGCTCTTCTGTTTGTTGTCTGAGCTGGGCAGGGGAGCACATCTGAAAAAGGAGGACACATCACTCAGTTAACCTTTGCTTTTTATTCTCAAATAGAGATTTGAAAGTGATATAACAGCACTACCTCGGAATGGGTGTCCAAAGTAGTGCCTTCAGTCACACTAGCAGTCTTGGATGGCTCTTCTAATGCCTGCAATTCAAAATATTTCAGTGTGATACTGAGTTCAAAACTTTGAAAACCAAGCAAACATACACTTTTTTCAATACTGTGTTTCCAGATGTGGCACTTTTCATTTCACCACAGAAAGATGGAAAATGAAGAAATAGTAATGTTCTAGTAATGGCTTAGTAATGTTCTTCCAGTTACCAACTTCTGATTCTGAGTTAGAGGGGAGTGGTTTGCAGAGCAGGAGAGAGCTAGGTGAATTGTCTCTAATTTTAGATACAAGAAACTACCAGCTTAAACTGTCCTCTCCTTCAACAACTCCCAGCTCCCTCGCAGTGAATGTCATGCAGTGAACGTGGGCCGTGTGCCACCCAGGCGTTGAGGGACTGGCTGCCGCACACCATTGGAGGAAAGCCACCAGCTGTAAGCAGGTGAACAAGGCAGGGGTCTAAGCACACAGCATGCCCTTTCTTTTCCTCCAGTAGACATTTTCTTTAAAAAGTGCCTCCTGTTTAAAGAGAATGGTGATTCCACATTGCAGCAAAAACAGTACTCAATGTTTTTGGATTTTAGATTGAAATCAGAATTGTATAGAGAGAAATATGTGTTATACATATATGATACCACACTAAAACATGGCTGGTCTAAGCAGGTATGCAGTGTGTCCAAAACAAAGCACAAGCTTCTTGTGCTTGGATATACCTCCTGCTTTCCAATACCCGTACTTGGAGCAGGTTTGAAAACAATGGGAATCAGTTCGCTGATCCCTCCACTTTATCAGAAAACTAACAAAATGTCCTCAAAAGCCAAACTCCAGTGCTCAGTTCCCTTTTCATCTTTGTCCAGAGTCTGCAAGGCACACTCTCACTGCCATCACCCATTTTTGCTTTGAAGTGATTTTCAAATAGACTCCATGCAGAGACCAAAAATTACTCTGAAAACCCGCTGATGCATGAAGCTGGGCTACAGGGGAGGGACCTGCAGGATTCATGGATTTTTTTTAACACGTTACATTTTTCTGAAGATTCATTCTGCTAGTTATTTGCAAAAAATAAATTAAGAGAAAAAAAGAGAATTCTGCTAAAACACTTTTTCATGCATGTGGGACTCTGTGGGAATGGATGGATCCCAGTAAGGTGGGTATCAGAGCTGCCAGTCAGAGAAGACATACATGGACCTGGGAGGAAGATGGCAGAATCTTTTTAAAAAAGAAAATAAGTACTTAAGTAATTATTTCTGAGTTTAATTTTTTGAGTGCAATCTTTTTTTCTCTCCTTACCCAGCTGCTGGAAGCATACATCTATGTATGCAGAACTGAAAAGTTAATGACAATTTACTTTTAATATTATTTTAATACCATCCACGAATGATCCTGCACAGAAGCATTATTATGGAACACTGTATCTTCTAACAGAGAGTACAGTAAGAAAAAATGAATAGTATTTTCTTTCCAAACACATTTCTTCCCTCCCCACCAGCTCTAGTCAAACCTGTTGGCCTTAGAGTAGTTGTAGTTCAAAAGGAAAAAAGTAAAATAATGATTTTTTTTGACATACAGCAATTAGTGTAATCTTATCCCAAGACAGAATATGACAAGATAAATAGTCTTTCTCATCTCCGCTATTTCCTCACTGTTATCCAGCTAAATTCTCAGATCAACAAATAGTCCTGTAGAAGATGAGGGCTCAGCTAAAGAGGGCTCAGCACTACACTCCAGTACTGTTTCCCTGGTTCAGCTTCATCTGAGATTATATCCTCCTGGTAAACACATAATTAAGCGATAAGATGAAGTAGAAGAGTCATTCCAGTACCCGCTGGGGCCAGGATTGCCAAAGCAGACTGTTCTAGAGAGATGATGTGTCCGAATGTGAGTTAGGAGAAACAACAAACTTTAATCAGTCATGGGTTTGGAATGGAGAAATTGTTAAGCTTCTCAAAACTTCCAAGAAATTAGTAGGGTAATGAACATAATAAAGTAACTGTTGAGAAAAAAATGCATGTTTCTGTTTCATATTCACTTCACCAGAGCAGTGAGAGAGGGTTAACACAATCAAGGGTAAGAAACAATTACCCAGAAGATACTGTGGAATCTTTCTAGAGGAACTACAGCCACATCCACAAGGCTTTATTCAGGACCAAGACCATCCATGAGTTTCAGTAGAAATTGGGTACTCAAATATCTTTGCATTTTGGAGCCTTCATTGACTAAAGAAGTCAGGTGAGCCCAGCACCAAGGCCTATGTGCTCCACAGCCCCCCCTGAGATATGGACATTATGCAGGAGCCACGATAGAGAAAGCTGCAGTGAACCTTGGGGGAAGGAAAATTTTAATCTTCGAAGTGATTCATCTAATTTCTTTCACTGTTGTTTTATGTCTTTTTTTTTCCTTTTTTTTTCTATGTGAACAGCCCAAGTCCTCCAAAGAGCAGAAACAAAGAGAACTAGATTTTAGGTATCCCTATCACCTCTGCAAAGAAAAAAGGCTCTGTTTAATCTGTTGTTAGCTTTTCAAAATATAACTCAATTCTGGTTTTTTTTAACATTTCCACATAGAGAAAAATATGAAATTAAAAAAGCATGACTAGCATTTCTGAACTCATTACTGGAGTTATCATGCAATAATGTTATGATTAGTTTAAAGCATTCATGCTATCTACAGTACTATTGACTAGCACTATCAACAGTATTCAAACTTCACTTCCTATGCTGATGGTCTAACAATATCAAAAGTGGAACATTCCTATTTAAGCATTCAAATTTTTATTATCTACGGAAAACAATAGCAGGATCACAATTTAAAAGAAGAGTGCAATTTAGAGAATGAAAATATATTTGTGACAGAATTTAAATGTTCAGATGAGATAACCAGTTGCTGAACCACTAATTTTTTCCTTGCAAAGGGCAACTTTGAGGTTGTGATGCATATATGCCATTGATGTCAGTGATGACTACAAACCTTCCCTCCTCTTTCCCCCAAGCTATTTGATTGCTAAAGCTGTATCAGAACAGAGAGGATACTGGTAAATGATCTGAACAGGATCTCCAGTATTTTGTTAGATGAATGAAAGCTCTTGGCAACATATAGGAAATATAAAACATTGTTTCATCCACAAATGAACCCCATAAATACTAGGAGAAAGAAATTAATATCATACCCTGGATCTGACACAGCTTCCTTCTTACTGTATTGTGAAAACTCTGGGCTGAGCAAAAGCCAAGAGGACCGCTGTTCTTTTATTTCTTTTCAATATTTTTCCCATCGTTATCTTTTCTTAAACCCTCAGCACATGCAAAAAAATCCCTCCTTATAATGAAACCTTACATACCATGAGTTCCTTTAACTTATTCCTTGAAGATCCTGGGAGATGATATTGAGAAGACCTGACTACTTTTCTTCGTATAAAATAATTAATACTAAAAGCTCCGAGGCCTTTGAAAGAAAGAGGTAGATCATAGCCTGTTCCTACATTGGCACGCTTGGTTATTATTAAAGATGAGCTAGGTCCTTTATCACTCTACAACTGCACAAATTATTTCCTTTCTTTCTTACCACCAGGTATTTATCTCTGGCCTTGAGAAGCATTTTGACATGAATAAATAATCTGGATGAAAGGAATTCACCTAGTAAGTGCACACCAGAACTACTTGTGGAAAACTAAAATATTTGTTACCAAAATATTCTCAACAAAGTGTTGTCAGAAATGCTTTCCAAGTCCAGAAAAGGCATGCCACTTGTCGAGCAGTTAGATCTACCATCTGAGAGTGGGAAAAAATGTCTTTCAAGTTCCTGCTGTATCATTTCAAGGAGCAACCTGAATCTACATTTGCTTTGATCGGTCCCTATACCAATGGACAGTTGATAATACAACAGGTAAGAGTTCCCTCAAGTTAAAAACTTAAAGGTTGGTCTCCAATGTAGCAGATCACTGTCATATTTCCTCAGTTGCATTTCTTTCTCTTCATGAAAAAAAACCAAACCAGACCCTATTTTTCCTTCTGCATGAGGAGGGAAATGTTTTATTTTTCTTTTTTCTTTTTTTCCTCCACAAGGAGAATATACTGCACTGCTGTCAGTCTGCTGTGTAGGTGATGGGATGCAATTGCTAGGTCTTTGGAATTTTGCTAGAAATGTAACATCATACAGAAAGACTGTTTTAGACTCTCTTGAGGTTAGCCAAATTGCATTGTGACAAGCGAAAACATGAAAAACAGCCATAAACAGACAAAATCAGTAATGTAACATATTTATTCTTTAAGGCAGAAGATTTTTTCTACATTTATTTAAATTGAAATTATAGTTCTCTACTTGTAATTAGTTGATAAATACAACCCAGATAAGTCAACAGTGCTTTCATTTGCACCTCTTCCATCCATAGCCAATTATACCTAGTGCTTTTCAGAAAACTTGGTAGGTGTGGGACAAGTCTCGACTGTGAAGCAGGTGTGGTTCATGTCACACCCCATCACTCTGGTTTCATCACAGTTCATACTGGGGGAAGTCTGAGCAGAACATCTGTAGTGCCTCTCCCCCTCAAGTCTGTATGCCCACGTTTCCCTCCCATCAAAATGATGCCCAGATAAGGGAAGTCCAGCCCTTGCATGCAGAGGGGGGGTGTATCTGGACAAACACAGCAAATCCAAATTCCCCTGCATAGACGTTGCTGTAAACCAAAGACCACGGAATTGTTAAGAGAAGACTCTTTTGGTTTGCAATTCTAAGGCATCCAACAGTTTTGAGGTTACATCTCAAATTTGACATAATTCTGAAGGTGAAATAGGATCTGGTTTAAAAGACTGTCTACTTAGTAAAGTTAAGAATTTTTCTGTAGCTCCCTGAAATAAACTATTCATCAATATCTGACTTAAAAATATTTTTATAGATATTTGATAAATACAATATAAATAATAGATGCATTACTTTTTTAATACTATCTGGTTAGAAAAGGAATTTTGAATTAGACTGTGATCACATCTGTATAACTGTAGTAGCTATACAAGAGTGAGTGTCAGTAGAGGGGTGACTCACTAACTCAACATTAATAAGGCCAGAAGGA